>NC_090940.1:261173195-261809797 GCF_040938575.1 Ambystoma mexicanum
TTCTCTTACTTTGTCATCTAACTGGGACAAAACAGCTCCAATTCCGGTGTCGTAGGCATCAGTTTGAACGATAAAGGGCTTGCTGTAATCAGGTGCACACAACACAGGTGCCCAACACAGACTTTCCTTCAAGCCATTGAAGTCCCTCTGGGAGCTTCCAGTCCAATTAACCTTCCTCGGTTGTTTGGGCGGTAATACCCAGTGAGGGCCAAAAAAGCTCTCACCTGGGTTTGAGTAGTGGGAGTCTCCCAGTCATGTACACCCTGTACCTTACTGGGAGAGGTTTTATTTGACCCCCTCCTACCTCATGACCAAGATACGTGACTTTCCCCTGAGCTATCTGGCACTTGGTGGCCTCCATAGTGAGGTTAGCCCTTTTCAAGGCCTGCAACACTTTATTCAAAATCGATCAAATGATCCTACCGAGTGGAACTGTATACGGCACTGTCGTCTAAGTAGGCCACACAAAAGGCCTCCAGCCCACTGAGTGCATGATTGACCAAATGTGGCAGGTGCATTTTCCAACTCAAAAGGCATGACTCTACACTGGTAGAGCCCCTCAGGTGTTGAGAATGCAGTCTTTTCCTTGGCTTGGTCATCAGAGCTATTTGCCAAAAGCCTGCGGTAAGGTCAAAGGTGCTCACAAATTTGGCAGCACCTACAGTGTCCACATGCTCATCAGCCCTGGGCAATGGGTGCGAGTCAGTTTTGGTGACGACGTTGACTCCTCTGTAGTCCACACATAACCTCCAATCTTTGGTACCTGCCTGGGAACTTGTCTTAGGGACAAGGACCACTGGACTGGACCAGGGACTGGTTGAGCGATCAATAACACCAAGATCGAACATCTTGGCAACCTCTGCCTGGGTGTTGTTCTTAACTGTATCTGACAAACAGTAGCACTTGCTTTTGACAGGCACACTGTCACCAGTGTCACTTTCATGCCTACACCACGGTGTAAGCCCTGGTGTCAGTGAGAACAGAGAGGCATACTGCTGGTGCAAAGCCCTGCAGGCCCTCTGCTGCTCTGTTGTCAGATCTGGAGAGAGATGCTCTCCCTCCACTGAGCCATCCTGAGGGTTGCTATGCAGCAAATCAGGAAGTGGCTCACTCTCGTCTTCTTCTTTCTCTGAAGCGAGTAAGAGACATAAGACTTCTGCTCGTCTATGGAAAGACTTGAGCCTGTTAATAGGGAATACCTGAGGGGCTACCCCAGAGACTCCCATGTCAAACAGATAGTTGACTTCACCCATCATGGAGATTATCCTGAAGGGTCCAGTCCACTTATCTGCCAAAGCTCTAGGCTTGGTACGCTCCATCACAAGGATCTCCTGTCCTGGAATCCAATCCACTTGTGATGCTTTAAGGTCATGCCAGCATTTGTTCAATTCCTGGCTGGGCTTGAGATTCGCTGTCCCCTGACCCATCATTTGTGTCATCCTCCATCTGAGGCCTAACACATAGTCCCCCACTTGCATGGCAGGACCTGGAGGGGTGGCTTCCAAACCTTCTCGGATCAAGGCAAGGGGCCCCCTCACTGGATGCCAAAGAGTAGCTCAAAGGGGCTGAAACCAACACCCTCTTGAGGTACCTCTCGGTAAGCAAAAAGCATGCATGGAAGGAGAAGATCCTATTTCCTCCTTAAGGGCTCTTCCAAAGCACCTAGCATGCCCTTGAGAGTTGTATTAAATCTCTCGACCAGACCATTGTACACCAGGTGACCTTTGCCAAAGCACCCAGGTGGAAAGACCTCCGAAAGGCTGCCGACCGGAGAAGGGGACCGTCGAGGAGACACGAAGAGAAGCACCGGACAGCCATCCACTGCCATCGACCGCTGTCGCCGACTGGAGCCGCAGTGCTCCCTTTGCCTAAGAACTTGTCGACCTCTATCGTCCTTCTGGACAAAGTCAAGGCTGCCGACTAGCGGGGAGAATACGCCGGTGGGTTTCGAGACGCCGACGAAGCTACTGAAGCCAGTGGTGCTCATGTCCCATTCGCCGACACCAGATGCCGACGACTCGACGCGCTTGCTGGGCCAAAGTTCTTCACTAACTCTTTGCGGCAATGAACCATCATCGTTGTGGTGCAACGCACGCCTCCCCTGTTGCAGGATATTTTCGATCACTCGTCTACAAGCACCGCAAGGACCGAAGCTGCTGCCTCAACAACAACGTTCACCCTTTCTTCATCTCGGAAGTTTGACAACCCGTGGCTCCTCCCTGAAAAGGAGTGCACTCAAGAAAGGCACGTTGATTCCCCGATTAAGAACTCTACAGCAAAAGGTACATTTGGGTTGCAGAATTACAGAAGAAGATAAGACTCTAATAGACAATATATGTACTGGGCTTGTAGTGCATCTTCATTTATAGGTTGCCCAGGTGGGGGGATCCTCATACAGAACTGTGCCTAGTGGTAGGGGCTCAGTATTCTGCCAATTGTCTAACCAACTTATCTTCCTCCTAAGTCTATGGTTGATATAGTTTTGCTGTGTTGATTCGTATGCTATTTGAACTGAGTACAGTTGATGCATTTTAATGGAATCGGAGTAATCATGGTACCACCTAGAACTGTATATACTTACCATTTAAGAATTATCGGAGCACAAAGTGTATTATCGTGATAGTATATATAACATTGAACCTTATTTATATAAAGGGCTGTGTTTAACTAACATAGCGTGTGGACATTCCTTTGTGGGTGCTTGGGGACTACGCTGTACTTAAGAACCAGTACGCATCACCTCCCGAGAAGCTAGGCCTTGATTGCTTGTCACGTTTACCAATAATAGAGAATCTTGGCCCAGGTCCTCTGTGCCTCTCCTCTGCCTTATAGAGAGCAGGAGTACAGACCCCACCTCTGGTGGTTGCTTTACAGGGGTGACCTGCAAAAACCCTTCCTGGTAGCATTTACTAAAACCACTGAGCTATATTGCAAAGAGATTGGTTTCCAGCTCTCTAATTTAGTCGATTTCCCAGATTATCTGACCCTATTGAAGAGAAAAACGTGGGACTGGGACCGTATAAATTCTCTTAACAAACTCTCCATGAAGAGGGGTTATACAGTGTTCACACAGCAGCACTTTAAAATCGACAGCCCCTGCACCTACCTGGCCCACCCTTGCTCCCAAGAAACAAGAGACTTTACCATATATTTATATCTAAACATCTTACCAATTTACAAATATATTGGGAGCTGGTCGGGTTTGGTTCTGCAGATCCAGTGTTGTCGGCTCTGTGGTAAACAAATTGAATCTAGCCGTCACATATTGACCCAATGTACTACTTTCATCCATATGTATCGCAGGCCATATTCGAGCTTGGTCCACAATTGCGACGACTTCCAAGGTGACCAATTGTGCTCCATGCTGTATGGGGCAAATTCCCTGATGATCTCAGGCACAGCCTATTACGTCTGGAAATAAGTGGTAAGACACCCGGTGGGCGCTACATGATGTGCTCTATTCTGGGCCCCAAAATAAGCTATAGTTAATGTGCCCGGGTATAAAGTATGTGCTTATACTTTAAATCTGTTGTTTTAGGATGTAACTAGTAGAATGGATCTGTGATTTTATCATGTTATTATGTGATATTTTAAATGTTCTTTTTAATTTGTGTTACGGTTATTTTGTTTAACCAAAATGCACAGTTAAAAAAAAATATATATATATATATATATATATTCAGTGAAAAAAACTTTGTTAAAGGGACGTTATGGTTAAGTTGCGCTACTAAAAACCTATGAATTTCAGTGAAAAAACTTTGTTAAAGGGACGTTATGGTTCCAAGTAAAACCGAAAAACCCTTGAAATTCGCCAGTTATGGTAAGTTAAGCAACCATAACTCGCGCCACCACCGTGCACTGCTAAGACTAACACCCAGGACATCAAAGATGACATCACAAATGTCATTGATGACATTTTTCACTGAATTTCATAGGTTTTTAGTAGCGCAACTTAACCATAACGTCCCTTTAACAAAGTTGTTTTCACTGAATTTCATAGGTTTTTAGTAGCGCAACTTATCCATAACGTCCCTTTAACAAAGTTTTTTCACTGAATTTCATAGGTTTTTAGTAGCGCAACTTAACCATAACGTCCCTTTAACAAAGTTTTTTCACTGAATTTCATAGTTTTTTAGTAGCAAAACTTAACAATAATGACTTTGACTTTATATACATGTCATATGGAACTGACTAGATCTCTTCTTATGAACGTGATGTCCGTGAACGTATTTAATGTTCGCAGACATGTTCGGAGAACAGTACCACTATCTAAAAACTGTGGGGGGGGGTGGTGGGGTATGTTTGATTGTTATATCATAATATAGGAACATTTAACAAATTCAAAAAGCAGCACACAAACACATTATATATAGTAATACATAAGAAATGTAACCCATATATGTAACACACTAACCATTCATTTAAATACAATATGTTCTGAAATGGAATATACCACAAGAAGATAAATTGGCTTCCAACATAATTACCTCACAGACACAACAGAACTGAGAACAAGACCAGACCCACTGAATACATAGGACTTATCTTACAAGAAATAGTAAGTGTACTTCATTTTACTCATATATTTATAAACTTTCTGTATTAGATTAAAAAATATATTATCTTTTTTTTTTTCTCACAGAAATGTCTAGTACTCTGGAATGGCTAGAGGACAATTTCCCACATGAAGAAATGTCACAAGATAGTGAAACTAATGGTAAACACTTTATAATATAAACCATTTAAATATTATTATTTTGTATACATTTAACATGTATATATTTTTTTTGTACAGAGCATAACAAAATAGAAACTACCTCTGAAGAAGCTGTTATGGAAAACACGCTTGACAAATTAAAAGAAAAAATCGATTTACTGTTGACCAATTTTAATAATTTGAAAACTTTTGTTGAAGATCATTTTAAAACAAAAACGTCATACCATTGCCCCACATGTACTTGTCCCTCCTCACCATATCCCAGTCAATTATCCCCAAACCCTCTCCATAATCCAAAACGTTTTGATGAGATTTCCATCCCTTCTTCACCTAATACCAATCATGTTGAAACCCCAAATTCTCCTGTTTTTGTTTCTGTTTCTGCCTCACCTTCTCTGTCATAAATTATTAATATATGTTAAATAAAGTTTAATTTTTATATTGTATTGTGAATAGTTTCCTTTTTTTTAAAAAACCATAAAAGTGTCCGCGAGCAGTGCGAGTGTTCTGAAATGTTCGTACATAAACGAAAATGGAGGTGTCCTGAAGAACACCACACCTGTTCGTACTGTTCGCTAGCAAGTTGAAACTGTCCTAAGAACACAATTGGTGTCCTGAAATGTTCGTAAAGAAACAAAAATTGAAGTGTTCTAAAGAACACTATATCTGTCCGTAATGTTCGCTATCAACTTAAAACTGTCCCAAGAACACAATTGGTGTCCTGAAATGTTCGTAAATAAACGAAAATGATGTGTCCTGAACAACAGTACAACTGTTCGTAGTGTTCGCTAGCAACATGAAACTGTACTAAGAACACACGCGGTGTCCTGAATTGTTCGTAAACAAACAAAAATTAAAGTGTCCTAAAGAACACTATACCTGTCCGGTACTGTTCGCTAGCAAGTTCAAACTGTTCTAAGAACGCTATTGGTGTCCTGAAATGTTTGTACGTAAACGAAAATGGAGGTGTCCTGAAGAACACTATACCTGTTCGTAGTGTTCGCTACCCAATTGAAACTGTTCTAAGAACACAATTGGTGTCCTGAAATGTTCGTACATAAATTAAATTACACGTGTGCTGAAGAACTCTATATCTGTCCTTACTGTTCGCTACCAAGTTTAAACTGTTCTAAGAACACACGCGGTGTCCTGAAATGTTCGTTTCACGTGTGACGCACTTTTAATTACTTCAGAACCCGAACAGTGTCCGTAGGACATCAATGCGCATGCGCTAACCAATCTCTGTGCACTTGGTGTCCTGCGGGCAGGCGCTTCCTTTGCGGACTAGTTCGCAAACGGATCATATGACCGCGCCCACGCTCATCATGTGTCCTGAAATGCGGACACTGTTCGTGTCCCCGAACAATTTAAAAGTACATTTTCAGTTAATCCATAATATTTTTCAATAAAATCTCACCATGCCACAAGTCCCACATAGCAATCTTGAGTTTCTATATACCTTTTGAAACTTTTCGATCCTTCTTTTGTGTTCGATCTGTCTGGCTATTCTTCAGAACACAGTGATTTTTGCTGCCACCTGCAGACTACACCATCATCGAGATGGCATCCTTGGCTGCTGAACTGCCACTTGGTGCTGCACCTGCTTCAGCACCACCACCACCCCCTCCACCACCACCACCTCCCCAAGGGCCTGAAGAGGGGAACAGGACTGAGGATGCGGAGGAGGAAGAAGAGGATGATGAGAATGAGGCAGAGGAAATCCCTACTACCCGCACTAGGCGTGAGTCTTGGGTGTGGAGGTTATTTACCATTCATGGGAATGGTCCTAAGGCTCGTGTGAACCATGTTACCTGCAATGAGTGCAAAATGATACTCAGTCGCGGGAAGCACGGTAACAACAGCTTTGGGACCACTACTATGAAGCGACACCTGAGGTCATTTCACTCTGGGGCTATTCGCAGGGTTGTACCTTGCGAAGAACGTAGCAGGTTGATTTCCTCTACTTCATCCTCTGTTTCTGATCCTGTCACCACAAGGACCACCTCTGTGGGACAGCGTCTTTCTCAAGCTGCCTCACAGGCCATACAGAATGCTGATGACCCTTACCTTTCGAGGGTCACAGTTGTATGTATGTACTGTGACACAGTACTCTGCAGGGACGAGCGACTTCGGAGTGCTTTTGAGACTATCGTCTCAGAGCACGAGAAGACCTGCTCACTACCCAAATAAAACCCACTCTACATCTTCCTCTCTCAGCTCGCCCTTTCTTATCCCTGTGGTTGGTATCCCCCCTTTACCCTCCTTTACCCTCCTCTCCTAGTGTGTCGTGTCTGAAAAACCAAAAAAAATACAAAATTACAAAAATCTAAAAAAAATAAGGCTCTTTTCAGAGCCGCCTTTCCCAGTTAAAAAATAGAAGTGAAAATAAATGAAGCAGGGCTCTTTGTATTTTTTAGAAGTCCGTGGACAGTTCGCGAACATTAAGAAAATTGGGTTGCTACTCCATCACAAACATTGTAATTTTCTCTGGAAAGAAGTGGTGGCTCTGAAAAGAGCCCTTGGGTGGTGTTTGTAAGTCAAAAATTGTAAATGCTTAACATCTACTTCAAAATCATTGTTGTAATTCCAAAAAAGGTTGCAATGCATTTTGTACATTTCTCAGAAAAATCTGATTGCCAGCATAAGTAAGATGGACTCCATCTCTGCGAAAAATGTATGTACTACAAAACATAATATTTTCATTGTGAAAAGAAGACATGCCAAAATCTCTTAGAAAGCCACAAACAGCCTTATTAACATTGTGCCTTGCTTTTTTCCATTTGTGGACCAAATGAAGAAGAACAAAGCCACATTTGTCTCTGCGCAATCCGTGAAAATATCACTTGAGAATTAGGAAACATGTCCTTAACCTTCCTAAGTCCTTCTTTCATAGCAAATTGCAAAAAAATTCCAGTCCAGTCACATGTCCTTAACTGTTCCCTCCACAATGAATTACAATTATGTCTGGATGTTGCTCTGTCTCCAAAGTAGCACAGAGAGGTAGCAAGTCCAACCACTTCATTCCACGTACTCCATGCCAGTGTACTTCCACATGTGGGAATCCAAGATCTACAGCTACTCCACAGCTTACTGCATGCACCTTCAACCAATGTATCCACAAATCTCCTAAAATTTAAACAATCTGTTTTCTGAAACACACAGCCATAGCTATCTTTTGTTCTCTCAGCAAAAAGAGTACCTGAGAAAATCTCTCCTGGCACAACACACCCACCAAACTTTCCTGACCAATCCCTTTCAGTGTTTATTCTCATTTGCATGACTTCTGAACCCAAAAATCCCCGGATGTAACTCCCGATTTTCGCGAACTACCACCATGTCCGCGGACAAATCGTAACATGAACAGCCCTTCTACCATTTCCACTACACTCTCTCTGCCATTCCCTCATTGGATGTACCTCAAAAATCACATGACCATGCACCTATCACATTCAAGACCTCTACATCTAACTGCATCATCATAGATCAGCACTGCAAATGTACTCTGAATCTCTCTGAGTACAAGTGTCATATCATTGGCAAGCAGCATCTACCAGAAATACTGTACAAGTCTTCAAGATTTCTACTTGCAGCTCCATGTATATCCATATGCATGAACACAAACTTTAGGAATGCATATTTTCTGTATAGTAGATGACATAGCTCTCAACCATTTTTGTTTTACAGGCGGGTGAAATCACCCGATTTTGTTTTTGGCGGGTGAGACGCCCATTGGAATGAATGGGCTTGCAGGAGGCTTGGCGGGTGAGTCTGCCCTTTACAAGGCATGTGACACCCGCCAAAAGCATGTGAGTTGAGAGCTATGGTAGATGAACACATTTTCAAACAGACTTTTACCTTGTAAAATCTGTAAAATGAATTTACTGTACTTTTTTCAATTTCCTAAAATCAACTATCACTTATAAACCTTTATACTTTTTACTTTCTTTATACACACACAAATCATGTTAAACTAACATTTTTAAAATGAAATATATAGACTACATATATTCAAACAAAATTGCATGCAAACACAATCTATGTTTAAACCTTTATAATAATACTTATCCAATTTCATATTTTTAGTTTTTATTTATTTATTTACTTAATTACTTTAAATTAGACATGACATTGAGGCGCTATTACCTAGAACAGTTTACTTACAGAAATAGTGGTATTCACTAATATATTATAAATTTCACAAGACATAGTAAAGATATTTTTTTTTGCTACAGTTAGTCATTCAATACAATTTGTTCATTGAGAACATATCATATGTACTGAACTGATGCAATGTATCTTATGCAAATAAATTAGTTTAATGGTTTTACAGAAGGCACTGATTTCAATTAAAAAAATCAATATCTAAATTAAAAACAGTGCTATATACAAACAAAGTTACTAATTTGAAGCTTTTACAATTGCAGTGAAGACCAGTTTCCTGAAAAGAAGCAGCCGAATTCGAAGAAGAAAGAAAAACTAAGAAGTTACCTGTTAATTTAAAAAAAAAGTAAGTAAAATATCACCATAATATTTATAATTTTAATCAAATATACTATAACATTAATACGAGCTATTTTGGTTTCTTAAAATAGGGATTTTGTACCATTTTGTCCAAAAAATGTCCATGTCTTAAACAGCGATTTACAGCCAGAACGGCCCACAAATTTCTATTTTTGGACACACAAATTAGCCAACTGAACCACTACAATTTTCATATTATTGAACAAACAACTGTTTTCATTGTATACATTAGATTTACTATTTGTACTTTTCCACACCACTAGCTTACTTTTTTTTTGTCATCTGAACCCCAGTTTAGTAACACATAAATTCAAGAATACCTATCCCTACTAGTTTTAGTTGCCAATGCACAATCACACACCATTACATACATCTTTATCATCTTACTCAAACACTCATGCACACAGCACACATACATTCCAGAACACCCCAACCCATATCTTGTTTATTTTTTTCAACAGACCCTAAAGAATGCCTACCAAAAGACAACTTCATAGAATGCAACGCAAAATTAGAGCAAATGAAAATAAAGGTGTCCAAAATAAGCATCCATCTCTAGCAGAATTTGTAAAAAAAGTTGAAACAAAGCAGCTAATACAATCATTTAGTGAAACACAAGAAGTTTCAAGTACAACAACTTCACTTCCTCTATCAAAATGTAAAACAAACCAAAAAACAATTAACAGAAAATCAGCTATCAGTACAGATAAAACTACTTCTTCAAATTTTAATATACTGCAAAGTAAGCATACCAAGAAAAGTATTTTAGCCAAAATATACCGTCACAAAGTCCTTCAAAATCTTATGAAAACAGGAGAGAAATCAGGTTCAAAGCTTAAAACCTATCGTAGGAAATTAATCTTAGAAGCATTGATGGACAGTGCAATTCTTCTCAAAAGAAATGTATTTATTTTACTGTTAAACAAAATGAAATCACTAACAAAACTAATAACTAAATTACAAAAAAGACTTCTCAATAAGCGAAATGTCAACAGAAAGAACTTCTTAAATATCTGTGGAGGTGAATGGAATCACACTACGAGCACAGAACCATATTTTAATGAAGAAGCGTACAAACAAAAGCAAACGAATACAATTGCCATAAATAGCAGTGGTCGAGGTAATGAAAAAGTGAATAATACCATAATGGAACAAGAAGTACTCCTTACAAAAATATGCCCTGAAAACTTAGAATTACCCCTCCATTCAACGGAATCAGAACGTCTAGTGTACAAATGGCCATGCACGTCAATGTGTAACATTCCCAAACAATGTTTCAAATCTTTACACCAATTCCTCAATAAATATGTAAAAAGCAAAGACAAAATCAAAATTAAATTACTGCAAAATATAGATACCAGTCCAGTGCGCAAGTACACAGGACTACAAGGACATTCATTGGCCTGCATTACAGGACCTACTTGTAAAACCAATTTCCATGATATCAAAAGGATATCAACACATCATTCAACTATAGGGAATCTAGTCTATAAACTGTACTATGCTAAAAGTCCTGCTTTAGCACTAGCAAAGTTAAATAACATCCTTCTACATGGTACAGCAAAAGACCTACTTGAAGAAATTCACTATATCCAGAAAAAATATTTTGGAAGTGAAAGCCATTTACAGAATGAAATAGCTTTAAACCAAGTAAGCAACAATTCTACACATGGCAACCTTGTGCTAAACACATACAAAAAAGAAATACTAAAATTTAAAAGTACATCAGCTGAAGTACCAAACCATGTATGTGTATGTTGCCGTAGAATTTTTTATAAAAGTAACACAAAAACTGTGGACCTATCATACAAAATAGAAGACAATGAAGATTCTAAATGGTTTGAATTAGATCTCTACCTTCTAGCAGAAAACAAATATGAAATAACTGAGCCCTTAATACTTTGCAGTTATTGCACTACAAAACTTGACAACAACCAAACTCCTTCACGTTCTATCACAAATAATTTGGAATTATACCCAGTACCAAAACCTCTACAACAACTTAATTTATATGAGAGCATCATAATTCAAACAGTACACCCATTTCAAGCAATAATACGCATTCAACCAAAAACAGCTAAATTACCTCCCTCTGAATTGGTAAAAGGCATTTGTGGAAAAGTAGTTTATTTACCATTAAATCTAAAAGAAAATGTGCATACTCTAGGAGTGCAACGTCCAATGCAGCAATCTTTAATTATATTAATAAATGGAGTACCTACAAAAGACAAAAAAATATGGCAACAGCTGGTAGATTTATATAAAGTTAGACAAGCCTTCCAATATCTTAAAGAGAATAATGAATATTACAAAGAAATGAATATTGAAGAAAACTTGAAAGATACAACTGAAATAATTCAAGAAACACAAGAAGCTGGTCAATTTGAGCTACTAGATCCTGCTACAATATCAAATACTTTAGACCATTATACAATTCATCCTTTGCACTGTAATGACACCGTACAAGATGTACTGGAAACTTACCAAATGCGTCAAACAAAAGGATCGACAATCAGTATATGGGAAAAAAGTATAGAAGCACGTGCTTTTCCTCTACTCTTTCCTACTGGCAAAGGAGGAAGGTATGATGATAGACCTATTCAAATATCAGCTTCAGAATACCGCTCATTACGGATGTATTCTGAAGATCCCAGATTTAGACAAAATGTGGAATACATATTCCACCTACTCTTTGAAAGTGAACTAGCAACTTTTTGTTACGGAGTTGCACACATATTAAAATCAGGATCACACTTTCAAAATATGACAGCTACACAATTATTAGAGAAAGTGCAACAAAAGGATGAGGTTTTACAATCAAATATTACAAATCTATTAGCAAATATGCGTGGTACTTAAGAGTACTGGTTTCAACGTCATGGAGATGTACGTTGTATGATCAGAAACCTTGGCCCACCCACTTGGTTTGTTACATTAAGTTGTGCAGAATATGCATGGGAAGATTTACATGATTTCCTACGCATATCAAATAAAAACAAAACAAACATAGATATTCTAACACCTGGAGAACTTTGTTCTTTGGATCCTGTTAATGTTTCAAGATATTTTCACCATCGCTTCATTGCTATGCTACATTTTATTTGTAATAAAACTGTTCCTCCCCTTGGAGAAGTGCAAAACTTCTTTTGGAGAAAAGAATACCAATCCAGAGGAGCACCACATATCCACATGCTTTTATGGATTAAAGATGCTCCTAAATTTGGTCAAGACAATGATGCCACTGTTTTACAGTTTATTGAAAAATATGTCACTTGTGAAATTCCATCAGAAGCCACAAATAGTGATCTTCGTGCACAAATTTTACAATTTCAAAGACACAAATGTGGAAAATATTGTCGTCGCAAATACAAAAACAAAGGCAAATACTACACCAAATGCCGATTTGGTTTCCCTAGACCAGTTACAAATACAGGTCAAGTAAACAACCTCATGTCTTCAGTTAGACATAGTGTTAAAGGTAAGTCACCTAAAAATACATATTACATAAAAAGAAAAGAAGAAAAAAATATATCAATAATTATAATGCAATCATTGCCCACTTATGGAATGCAAACATAGATCTGCAGTACATTGCAGACAATTCTACTGCAGTTGCACGATATGTCACAGCATACTTAACTAAAGCAGAAAAGACAGAGCTCCAAGACCTCTGGAATGACCTGTCATCAGATAAAACAGTATCTCAGAAATTATACAGCTTGGGCATAAAAATGCTCACCCATAGAGAATGTGGATCTTATGAAGCAGCTGATCGTTTAACTGGTACTTCATTGTATGGTAAATCTGAAAATATAGTATGGCTAAGTCTTGGTCCAGCTAAATCTAGAAAAAGAGTTCTAAAATCATATGAAGATATAGAAACAATAGCCAAACATGATCCCAACAGCCAAGACATTTTAAAAAGCAATTTATTGGACACTGTAGGGTATTTTGTGGAGATTTGGGGCCTGACGGTATTTTATTACCGCCGAAAAATAACTTAGCAATAATCACTCCTTGTATTCAGATTTGGCCATGTGCAACAATAGTACAGTGGACATGCACTATTTCAGCACCCAGGCATGCATATTTGGTATGCGTGGTTGGTAGGCGTGGTTGGTGGTATTTTGGTGAGCATTATTCCCTTGTTTTATTGGTGGCCCCAATGTCCAGAATCCCTTATCTTTGCTTAGATTTTTCGTGTAATCACTAGAGAGACCTCAGGCCTACATTTCAGGAATACCACATTTTCAATGTTAGTATTAGTGTTAGTGTGCCCCCATGGGCAATCTCACTGACTTATTTACGACAGAGAGCTATATGCGGTAATTTTGTGGTATTTTCCACTACCTTATATACGGTAGGGAACTATGTCCAGAGAGTCTCTCTTCCCGTTGGCTCATGTACCTCCAACGAGCTATGCTACAGTCACTCACAAATGTTCATACTGAATCTGACATGCACACATCTGTCTTAAAATGACCATTGCATTGTTTAAAAATCTCCCCACATCATCAGCATTGTAATGGTAAATAGTAAACACACCACCCGTCTGCTTTCAAATATTTTTCTGTATTATAAAAGTTGCATTTAAACACGATCTCATTCTTTACAGAAATAAATACAATAGCACAGTAACAGCTTTGTCTATGACACACTGCAAAGAGAGTGGCGGAGAACAGAACTCAAATTGCAACATTAGCATTTGATTAAGGCATGCACAGGAATCCTACACTGACTGCATATTATCGTACACACTCAGCTCCCACACTTCTGTAATTACCTTATCTCTTTAGTTGTTCTCTTTCTGAATGTGGCTCCCTTGAAGATTAACCCCAGTAAAAAGGAACGCCTGCCTTCTCAAACCGGGGTCATTGCCTGGAATTCTCAGCTTTTGCAGATAGGAATGCTCCAACCAGGAAAAGGTCTTCCTCCCAGCTCTGCTAAATCTTGACTGCCTTTCTTCTTCCTCAAACTCCCCCCAGCAAAACTCTGATCACTCCCTCTAGCATGATACTTGCTATGACGCTGCTCCAATCAGAATCAATCATGCCATCTCCTCCTTCTCTACACAATGGCTCATTTTTATAGTAATACTTTGTAACCAACTGATTTCCTGTTCTTTCGAGCCCATTTGCTTCCTGTAGTTATATGGACAGGGCAGCAGAGAGAACAGAAAAAAAAATGGATGTGCGTTTAAAAGTTCACTTTCAGAATAGGCCTAATTCTGCAGTGGAGACACATTTTTTATTAGTGGATTATGTTTCATTAGTCAGGTTAGTTATAAGTTATGTTAGTTGTTATTTTCAAATGTGTCTCTCGCACCATAGGCATTTCAGGTGAAAAATAGTGTGCATTTTTAAATGAGCACGTGTGCTTTTAACTGTAAGAATAGATTTGCATCTTATATGTTAAAATCGTTTTTGACTGAATAGCCTGTCTTTTCTTGTTAATCTGGTAACACATATAGCAATGCACCGCACCCTTGTGGTGGTGCTGCAAAAAAAAAAATGCTACCTGTGCAATAGTGCTGTACTCTGTGCTGTTTGCTACCTGTGTAGTAGTGCTGTACTCTGTGCTGTTTGCTACCTGTGTAGTAGTGCTGTACTCTGTGCTGTAACATGCCAAATATCCTTACATACCCTCCTTTTGTTTTTAGAACTTGGCTATAATCCAAGCCAATTCCTAAAAACAATTTGTTCTCTCTTTTTTTCTTTTACAATATAGCAATCCAACAAAATGAATATTCATATGCATCAATGAAAAATTTGCAATCAACACAGTATTCATCTGAGTTCATTAGTTTACAAAATGTTCTACATTTGCCTTCTCAGTTGAAGTGGCATTACTTTAAGTATAGATTTTCCAAGTCAATTAAAAACAAAGAAATAAAACAACTAACTAAAACAAATAATTAATATAACAAATTAAAATAAATAATTAAAATAATAAATACGTGGAACTCCATATGTCAGGACTCTTGTCCGCTTCTGATATGTCCCGACCAGCGATGTTATTCGGTTCATTCGAGTACACTTCCATCTTGGCAATCTTAGATCCATAGGAGTCATCCTTTTTAGCATTCTGGTTATCTTGTCTTCACCTCCACCTGGAGGCAGGCATCTTTTGGTCTTCATCCAGGGGACTCCAGGACTCCATCGTCTCTCCCGTGGGCTCTGATCCCGGAACCTCCGACCAAATAATGTTAATTGTCTAAATCAAAATAGAAAATAAACAAATTAAGTACATAGCATAATACTAACTTCATCCTTTTGCCAAAAATAAAACATGCTTGGTAAAAATATTTCATTTTTTTTTCCTGAAATGAAACACAAGTTAAAAGAAAACAAGCAGATATTCAATATTTAACACACTTTCTCTCTGCACACCAACCATGAGCTTCCATTATATGTGCATTTATTGTCATTGCCCATGTAAAATTCATTTTGTGCTCCACTCACTATCCATACATTATGGTAAATTGTTTTCTGCCCAATGCTAATTTTAAGCATGCATCTGCCTGCAATTCGGTTTTTAAAGTCTGGACTGTCCAAGCCAGAAACATATTGGTTTTTAATCCTAAATCTCGGGATTTCTTCCCTTTCCATTATTTTTTGCAACAATTTCTCATTAATGAAACCCCTTTCATGTTCAAGCGCTAAAGTGGCTTTTATTGTTTTAAAATAATCATTTATACCAACATGAACCCATGGTTGCTCATCTTCCATGTGTATTTCTGCCAGAGTGGTAATGTGTTTTTCTGAATCTGTTTTAGGAGCAATATTCTGTTTGCACGTTTTCTCTTTTGGATAAAAACATAATGTGTGCTCATCTATGACAGTCTGCCAATCTTTCCTTGGGTCCAAGTATATTTGTACAGGTAGTTTTTCATTGTCGCTCTGCATTTTGTCTTGACACATTAATATTAATATTAATATTAATAGGTATGCAGCTATTCTGGAGATATACCTCCACAGCATCATTTGTTTTGGCAACGGTGTGACATTCATTTACATTGCTGTTTTGTGATTTTAGTTTCTTAGGCCTCAATGGTTTTTTGGTTAAGGACCACAGCACTCCATTCACCCCATCTATGAGAGGAGACAATCTTTTCAGGCAATCTGTCCCCATCAGAAATGGAATTTCACAAATAGATGTGATCAATACCTCTTGTTTCATTCTGTGCTTTCCTATTTTTATGTCAACCTCAGTTACACCTATGATGGGCACCTCCTCCCCATTAAAGTTATGCACTGGGCCTTGATGTTCCTTCACTGTGATCTGACTCTGTGGAGGCCTCCCTTCATTGATACTCTTTACCAGCTCCTTGGACATAATTGTGGCCTGTGCGCCAGTGTCAATCATAGCAAAGGTGTGGCATTTTTCTTCTACAGTGATGGGTGCATAATATCTGTCCTCAACTTCCTCCAATACACATAAGAAATGTGAATTCTTACTGATTTCAGGGCTCACCTTTCTCAGGTCTTTTTCACTTTTGGCTAAGCACATTGGTAAATGAAAAGACATTTTTCCCTCCTTTTTACCCATTTCTGTGCGAGAGATTTTATTCATTTCTCCATGTTCAGAGGTTTTTTGGAGTGTGGCCACTGTTCGCCCATCCATCTGGGTAACATCAGAGACCACATTACAATCCTCCAACTGAACATGTGTAACAACATCATTCAGCAATTTGTCATTTTTTAATTCTGTGCATTTGTGATCATTTAGTGTGATACCAGCCCTTTCAGCCTCTTCAAAAATATGTGGCTCAAAGAATTCTTCAGGTGATTGACTTGTACCCTCCTTGTGAGTATTTCCTTTTTCTGTCTGTGTTTGGTCATTGTTTTGCTTGCCCAGGGAAGGAGCTATAGCATCCCCACTTACTCCCTGTTCACTGGTATTCCCCATGCATGAGTCATTTTTCTTAAATCTGTTCCTTTGTTCTTTTGGAATTCCTAATGTTTCTTTTTCATTTGTGCAAATCTTTACTGTTTTATTTAGCTCTAAGTTAAAGCGTACCTCTTTTTTAGAAGTATTTGCACTTTCTATCACAATTTCATTTACTGGTACTTTCATTTTTAATCCATTAGGCATCTCAGAGTCGTTATGCAAAATTATATCAGAGCAATCTGTCATTTTGGCACTGCAGTTATCATGAGTACTTAGTCACTTTTCGGAAGCCCCCCGGTCATTGCTATGGCCATCAGCCCCCTCTTTGGAAGGTTGTTTTTGCGCTGTATAGAGCTTTCCTATTTGCTCAGTTAACATTTTCACTTGGGCCTCAAGGCACTGGAACCTTTCCATCTCTCTAGGATCCTCTTTCTGTGGCCTAGGTCGATATTGGTTGTTTTCCCCCTGATTGGATCTATTCTGATACCTCTCAGGTGATTGATGTCGGTTGGGATGGTTTCTGAACTCTTGATTCATTTGTGGAGGGGAGCGGGTTGCACCCATCCTTTGATTATAGTCCCCTGGTGGGGACTCATTGTACTGGCGTGGACTGTAGTTCACGTTTTGCCTCATGTCCTGTCTCTCAGATTGTGGGTACTGGCCCCTAGGTTGATTTCCATTATCAGTAAATCAATCCACATATCGGGGCCTATCCTGATTACCATATATCATGGTGCTGGGATCAAATCTGCTCTGTGTCCCCAATGACTGGTAGGGACCATCATTTCTTTGATCTTGATTTTGTCTCTGGTTATTGTTCATACCTGCCATATCAGGCCGGTATCCTACCCGGGGTCTGTCCCCTAAATACCTAGGGCTGATGTAGCTCTCTCTATTACTAGGATCATGTGATTGGAACATTGGTACAGGAAATGGCGATCTTTGTTGATTACCCCTTTGTTCAGGTGTCACATTATTTTTACCTTGGCTTTGAGCAGACTCAAGGGACATTTTGGCTGACCTGATTTCCATTACTGTGGCTGAGGGTTCTTTAGATTTAGGTCTAGTATCTTTCATTTTATCACTTTCTCTACCCTGACAATAGAGTACCTCATATAGTTTTGTGCTTTGATGTACAATCCATTCAAGGGACTTGTCACGGTCAAATTCACGGACCAATTGGGATATGATGTCTTTCTGTAGCCCATAGAAGTATGCAGTTTTAAACTCATTGGAATTTGAGTCAAAAGATAAATCAAAGCGAGAAAATGCTCTTTTTAAGTCTTGTAAAAATTGGCGAGGGGATATATTAGGTCCAGCAGTAATTGTGTACGTGACTTTCTTTGCCTCCTGCAATGACTGAAAAGGAGAAAAATGACGCCTAATTTCTTTTTCAAACTCCAGCCATGTCATATTCTGCTGTTCATTTAATCCCCTTATGATGCTGGCCGTCGGGGCATCTAAAGTTAAATGAAAATATTGTCTGTACTGTTCCTTAGGTATCTGGAGTGCTTTAAAAATGTCATGCACCGCTTCTAAGTGATCCTCAATGCAGCATTCACCTCCCTTTTTAAATGGTTTGATCAGGGCTTTAATGGATTTCATTATTTTTATGGGGCTACTTGTTGCAATGCATGGAATTGCACTATTTTGTGATTCAATCCTGTTTTCAGGTGTATGAGATTGGTGGCTGCCCCCAATGGGAGTATCAAATCCCCCAAGGGCGCTGCAACCAAGTTCAGTCACCGGCCCAGTCACTGGAGCACTAGCTCTTTGGGCAGAGCTAGAATTCACCTCCACTCCATTGAATGTGGTACCCTGCCGCCTCTCCTGGGACCTGGGAATGCACATTTGCTGTTCTAAGTCCTTACACTTTTTAAGGAGTCTGGTTGCTTCATTTTGCAAATAATTATTTTCATCACTCATTTTATCAATCACCTCCTGCATGTCGCACATTTGCATTTGGCATTCATTGAACTCTTTATTTCTCTTGTCTCTTTCTTGAATCATTTTAATCATTTCTTGTTCTGCACTCTGGAGATCACCTTCTTTTTCACAATGTTCTTTTTGTAAAATCTGCATTTCTGAAACAACCTCATCTTTATCCTGCCTAATGTGATCCACTAAGGCTTTTAAGTGTGCCAATTCTTGCTCACTATCTTCAAATTGTTTCTTGCTTTTGGATAACTGAGTATCAAAGTCTCTGCATTTTAATTGCATGTCTTTTTGGCATACATCCAATTCTGCTCTCAACATTTCCTGATTTTTACTTGCCCCCTCTAATTCAGTCTTTAACCTGTTAATTAGCTGAGTATCATTCTCTTGCATTCGCAGGGACTTGTTTAAAATAAACCATATTTTGCCGCATAGCCGTATTAAACAGTCTTTCTCTGCACTTTTATCGGCTGCATTCAATAATCTTGTAAGGCAGACCTGAATTATGCTGCCTTCTGCAAAAATATTATCTAATTTTTCTTTCTGCACCTCACCCTGAATGTGGTTACTCCATTCCAACGTGCTATTCGATGACCAATTCCCATATGCAAACAACTTTGCCTCTAAATATTGCACTAGATCTGAGAATGTGGTTTCCCTTTGTGACATTCTGAAATTCGTTTTTAGTGGCACACTGCTATTATAAAATGGGTTCTCTTTAATGTGCAAATGGCAGTGTGAGACACGCTTGCCACGCCCAGTAGGTACTCTATGATCACTTTCCCGGCCAACGCACCATAAATATGTAGGGTATTTTGTGGAGATTTGGGGCCTGACGGTATTTTATTACCGCCGAAAAATAACTTAGCAATAATCACTCCTTGTATTCAGATTTGGCCATGTGCAACAATAGTACAGTGGACATGCACTATTTCAGCACCCAGGCATGCATATTTGGTATGCGTGGTTGGTAGGCGTGGTTGGTGGTATTTTGGTCAGCATTATTCCCTTGTTTTATTGGTGGCCCCAATGTCCAGAATCCCTTATCTTTGCTTAGATTTTTCGTGTAATCACTAGAGAGACCTCAGGCCTACATTTCAGGAATACCACATTTTCAATGTTAGTATTAGTGTTAGTGTGCCACCATGGGCAATCTCACTGACTTATTTACGACAGAGAGCTATATGCGGTAATTTTGTGGTAATTTCCACTACCTTATATACGGTAGGGAACTATGTCCAGAGAGTCTCTTTTCCCGTTGGCTCATGTACCTCCAACGAGCTATGCTACAGTCACTCACAACTGTTCATACTGAATCTGACATGCACACATCTGTCTTAAAATGACCATTGCATTGTTTAAAAATCTCCCCACATCATCAGCATTGTAATGGTAAATAGTAAACACACCACCCGTCTGCTTTCAAATATTTTTCTGTATTATAAAAGTTGCATTTAAACACGATCTCATTCTTTACAGAAATAAATACAATAGCACAGTAACAGCCTTGTCTATGACACACTGCAAAGAGAGTGGCGGAGAACAGAACTCAAATTGCAACATTAGCATTTGATTAAGGCATGCACAGGAATCCTACACTGACTGCATATTATCGTACACACTCAGCTCCCACACTTCTGTAATTACCTTATCTCTTTAGTTGTTCTCTTTCTGAATGTGGCTCCCTTGAAGATTAACCCCAGTAAAAAGGAACGTCTGCCTTCTCAAACCGGGGTCATTGCCTGGAATTCTCAGCTTTTGCAGATAGGAATGCTCCAACCAGGAAAAGGTCTTCCTCCCAGCTCTGCCAAATCTTGACTGCCTTTCTTCTTCCTCAAACTCCCCCCAGCAAAACTCTGATCACTCCCTCTAGCATGATACTTGCTATGACGCTGCTCCAATCAGAATCAATCATGCCATCTCCTCCTTCTCTACACAATGGCTCATTTTTATAGTAATACTTTGTAACCAACTGATTTCCTGTTCTTTCGAGCCCATTTGCTTCCTGTAGTTATATGGACAGGGCAGCAGAGAGAACAGAAAAAAAAATGGATGTGCGTTTAAAAGTTCACTTTCAGAATAGGCCTAATTCTGCAGTGGAGACACATTTTTTATTAGTGGATTATGTTTCATTAGTCAGGTTAGTTATAAGTTATGTTAGTTGTTATTTTCAAATGTGTCTCTCGCACCATAGGCATTTCAGGTGAAAAATAGTGTGCATTTTTAAATGAGCATGTGTGCTTTTAACTGTAAGAATAGATTTGCATCTTATATGTTAAAATCGTTTTTGACTGAATAGCCTGTCTTTTCTTGTTAATCTGGTAACACATATAGCAATGCACCGCACCCTTGTGGTAGTGCTGCAAAAAAAAAAATTGCTACCTGTGTAGTAGTGCTGTACTCTGTGCTGTAACACGCCAAATATCCTTACAACACATACTACCCAAACAGAAGCAAAACATGTGTCTATACCAAATAGCCCAAAACTACACATACAAAAATAATATGAAACCTGATGAAAAAAAAAGGTAAATATAGAGTGACAGAGTATGAAGGCAGCTTAGTTAAACTCACTAAACCAAATTTAATTAATCATATCAAATTGTCATTCAAGACTCCTCAACATAAAGAAGTATATTACATGTCCCTGCTACAACTCTTCAAACCATGGAGAAAAGAAGAACAATTACTAGATAACTATGACTCATATGAGGATGCTTTCAAAGCAAATGAAAGCACTATAACTGATGTAAACTTTACACAGTACAAAACAATGTTGCACAATGAACAGCAACATGAAGAAGAACTCCAAGCCCAACTAGATAAGGATACTCCTGACAGTAGTCAACCTTCTGTAACAGGAAGCCAAGAACCACTGGGAGAACCACTAATAACAAATGAGGCAGAATTAGCTATGATAGAAGTAGAAAACACCATGTGTCAGTATGAAGATAAGGAAGACTTAACTATACTACAATCAAAACTAAACAATGAGCAAAGTAGCATTTTTCAAGAAGTAACAAAACAAATTGCACATGGTGTAAAACATGAAAATAAAGAATGTTCCTGCCATAATTATAAACCTATACTACTGTATGTCAGTGGTGAAGCTGGTTCTGGCAAAACATTCCTAATCAAAATCATTAGTAAGTTCTTTCAACAATTGACAAACAACAAACTGTCAGCTGTTGTCACTGCCTCCACAGGTTTAGCTGCCTACAACATAGGTGGTGTCACTTTACACTGATTACTACTATTACCAGTAGAACACCAGAACAAATTAGACTATTACAAACTTTCTGCAGAAGCTGCAATGGAATTACGCAGAGTATTGAAACAAATGAAAATGCTAATAATAGATGAAGTGAGCATGGTCTCCAACCTGATGTTAGCTTTGATTCACCTCAGATTACAAGAAGTACTGAAAACAGACTATGAAGAGCTCTTTGCAGGAAAACACATTATTGTTTTTGGAGATCTGCTTCAATTAACACCAGTAAAAGGTAAACCTATTTTTAAAACATTAGGGCACAAATTCTGCCGTAAAACTGTTGGCAGCATTGGAAATGTCAACCTTTGGCAACATTTCCAATACAGAGAATTAACAGAAAACATGCGCCAATCTGCAGATCTAACTTATGCCAACATTTTAAAAAGTTTGAGAGTTGGTATACTTTCTAAAGAAGCAGAAGCAACATTGAAAACCCGGCACATTAATGCACTTTATGGCGATAATGCATGTGCTACAGATGTTATGGAACAATTAGCCTACAAAAATGTCAATTGTATAGCCTTAATGCCAACTCTTGCAAGCAGTTTCAAATTCAATGAAATCATGCTAAGTAAAGAAATGCAACCAATAATGGAAATTAGCGCCACAGACAAACTAAATGTACATGGTATGACACTACCCATGTGTGACCAAGCCATAACAAGACTAAATAATTTAGAAAAATCAATCTCAAACACAGCAGGCTTAGAAAAGATGTTAAAATTATCCTTAAATTGCAGAGTAATGCTTAAACGTAACCTTGACGTGGACCAAGGACTAGTAATGGAGCACTGGGTACAGTTGTTGGCTTTCAAACATACCCACGTGACAACAAAATTCAGTTTGTCAATATACTCCTTGACAAACTTTCAGAAGTAAAACGGATAGGACGCTCAACAGCTAGATTCCTTCTCTTCAAAGATATGTATGTACGCAGAGAACATTTTTCTCTAACTCTTGCATACGCAGTCACGATTCATAAATCACAAGGTCTTACCCTAGACAAAGCAGTGATAGATATTGGTAACACAGTCTTTAAAGAAGGCATGAGCTACGTAGCACTATCATGCTTACGTACACTTGACGGTCTATTACTAATCAACTTTGATACAAGTAAAGTAAACGCTGATATTCCTTGCATTTTAGAATATAATAGACTTCACTCACTATACACTCCCCATCTAAACACATATTCGGTTCTACAAAAACTAAAACATTGTAAAAGAAAACTAAATCAAACAGAAATGCAACAGGACGTCACTGCAAATCCTCCAAAGAGAGTAAAAGAAACTAATACTTCATCACTACACTGCATATATGAAAAAGAAATGTGGATGGTTTGAATGTAATGATAGTACCATTACTATAAAGCAGAGATTACCAGCAAATCTTACAAACGCTTATTTGATGTTCTTAAAACCAAAATTTGATAAATAAACTGTATTTAAACCTTTAAGTAAATTTGTGTTAAAAAAATATAAACTGTTAGAATACTCCAAAAGCTATCTAACTGCTCAAAGATTCTACAACAACTAATCAGATAAATGAATACCACTAAATTAGGCCAAAAAATACACAGTTAGAATACGCCAATTGGTATCTAACTGTCCCAAAATTTAACAATATCCAAATAGATAAATCAAAACCACTAAAATATATTAAAAAAATAGACAGTTAGAATACGCCAATTGGTATCTAACTGCTCCAGAATTTTATAATATCAAAACAAATGAAGAATCTGTTACTGCTCCAAAAAAAATACAACAAAGCAAAGTATAAAGCATTAGCCAGAAACAACAAGTGAACACTGAAAACAAACAAACAAATAAACTGTAGCATAACATAAAAAGGTTTTTTTTTTTAATCCAACATGGATTTTTTTTTCTCCCACAGACCCAATGATTTTAGCAACAAATACAGAAACTGAGCAAATTGCACAGTACTCTGATTTGTACTCTACTAAATATGTGGGTCGAAAAAAAATAAAAGTATATTGCTTATACAATGTAATAAGTCATTACAAAATACTAATACTAACATGCTATTTTCTTTTATCACAGAAATGAAGAAGAAAAACATGGACTCCCATTACTAGACCAAACAGTAAGTATACAATAATAAGGACAACCATAGCAGCATATCACATCCATAGTATCTAATACCTTTGTTCCTTATACATTTGTTTTTCACCCAAAGTTATAAGCAAATATGAATGTGATATTCTGCGGTGGTTGTTGCCAGGGCATAGAGTGTTGGGTGCATGGCCAAATGGCCATGCACCCAACACTCTATGCCCTGGCAACAACCACCGCAGCATATCACATCCATAGAGTCAAACATTTCAACTATGATCTATGGGAAACTTTTAATGTCCGCGAACAATGTGACTGTTCTTGGAACACTTTGAACTTGCCAGCGAACAATACGGACACCGTTTTCAGGACACCCCCTACGAACATTTCAGAACAACGCGATAGTTCTTAGAACACTTTCAACTTAACAACGAACAATACGGACAGCGTCCTCAGGACACCCCCTACGAACACTCCCCGGACACCGGGAGTGTTCTTAGAAACGTCTTCAGAACACCACCATCTTGTTTATTTGCGAACATTTCAGGACACCGCGAGTGTTCTTAGGACACATTCAACTTGACAGAGAACAATACGGACAGCGTCCTCAGGACACCCCCTACGAACACTCCCCGGACACCGCGAGTGTTCTTAGAAGCGTCTTCAGAACACCACCATCTTGTTTATTTGCCAACATTTCAGTACACCGTGAGTGTTCTTAGGACACATTCAACTTGACAGAGAACAATACGGACAGCGTCCTCAGGACACCCACTACGAACACTCCCCGGACACCGCGAGTGTTCTTAGAAGCGTCTTCAGAACACCCCCATTTTGTTTATTTGCGAACATTTCAGGACACCGCAAGTGTTCTTAGGACACATTCAACTTGACAGAGAACAATACGGACAGCGTCCTCAGGACACCCCCTACGAACACTCCCCGGACACCGCGAGTGTTCTTAGAAACGTCTTCAGAACACCCCCATTTTGTTTATTTGCGAACATTTCAAGACACAGCGCGTGTTCTTAGAACACATTCAACTTGACAGAGAACAATATGGACAGCGTCCTCAGGACACCCCCTACGAACACTCCCCAGACACCGCGAGTGTTCTTAGAACAGTTTCACTTTGAATACGAACAAAACAGACACATATTGACTCCTTAGAACACCCCCTAGTCAGTTTATTTAGAACATCTCAGAACACCCGTGATGGCCGCAAACAAATCGAACACAAAAAGAACATCTAACACATAAAAAACACAACTTTCATCCTATCTCATACACTCCCACCCTCCCCAAACACTCCTACACACCAACACACTCTACAAAATACACATTTTGAACAAAGTTTCACCGCGCTGTCCGGGGACGTCCGCGAATCCAAGATGGCGGGCGCTACCGAAAAATCTGACGCGCTTCATGCTGCACGCCGTCCAATCAGCGAACACTTTGCATGTCCGCGAACATCACGCAAGACGATTGGCCAATCAGGACACTTTCCGCGGAGCGAACAGGGAAGTGTGTCCGCAAACCCAACACAGATATCACTCATTTTTTTTTACCTACTTTTTGGTCATTTTAAAAAAAACTACTGGATGGATTTTCACCAAATTTGCAAAAGCACGCTTTCGGGACCAAGCTGCTGCTCCTGGTCCAAATTTGGTGGAAATCCGTCCAGCAGTTTGGGCTGTAGGCGCGAGCAAATTTTTTTTCCCATTCACTATATGGAGAGTGAGTATAATGTATACAAATATGAGCATATAGAGGGTTGGTACAGTAATAAAAATGAAACTATGAGAAAGTGCTGATAACCATAATGATTATCTTCATGCACAGAAAGGATTGCTCTCTTTCAAGCCTGTATCTTCCGCTATGTATATGTTTCATATGATGTGACTGGACCCTAAGTCTACAAATATAGTACCTTTTCAATTTTTACTTCCTGACTGTTACTGAAGAAAACTATGTGGCTTCGATATGTCAGTAAAGGATAAAAAGGGAGAGCAAGCCATGTGATGTCATCAGTGATGTCATCAATGACATTTGTAATGTCATCTTTGATGTCCTGGGTGTTAGTGTTAGCAGTGCACGGTGGCGCCAGTTATGGTTGCTTATGTTACCATAACTGCCGAATTTCAGGGGTTTTTCGGTTTTACTTTGAGCCATAACGTCCCTTTAACAAAGTTTTTTCACTGAATTTCATAGGTTTTTAGTGCACAACTTAACCATAATATCCCTGACTTCATATACATGTAACATAGAACATACTAACCCCCTCGTAGTGATTTTCATGTCCGCGGACTACCGCCATGTCCGCAGACAAATAGAAAATCTGAGCGTGGTGAATGTAAATTGAAATAGTGTGCCCCATTTCCCCTTTGAAGTTGGCTCTGAAAAGAGCCGTTTTTTTTTACAGATGCTTGACAGACACCTGTTATTTTGTATTTTTTTTCTTGTTTTTTTTTTTCTTACTTTACTCCTAAAATCTTCACATAACCTTCTCCAAAGCAACCCTTACATTCCAAAATAGAAAGGCAGTTCACGTAAAAGATAAAGAAATGCCATCTTCTTTAAAATTAACAGCATTACTGGCATCAATATTCTCATTGTTACAGAAGAACATACCAGCTCTAAGCATGAAGGCACACATGCCTCGGTTGATGACACACCTAGCAATATTTTGCTGAGGACAAAAAAACTGAACTATTGTCCCATATTGCCCTAGGTAGTAATCCAGAAAAAATTACTTTTCCATTTGGAAGGATCTTCATTACTGCTTGAACCAAGCGTTCCAAATCAGCCAACAAAGTAGGGGCACTGACGTTGCAGAAATGGAAAGCACCATAGTGCAAAACTACCACATGCGGACTGTTCATCGTGGCCATATCCTCACAAACTTGTACAATTCCCTGTACATTGTAATCAGGCACACTGCTCCACACCACCTCCACTCCTTTCACATCAAAGTTCTTTGCAACATGCCTGCATTCAGCGTACTGCTGTAAACCATGCACAAACATATCTCCGAGTACCAACACCCTGACTTTCTCCACTTCTGCCATCTTCACCACACACAGTCTCTTTCAACACAAATCCACAACCTCGACATCTGATTGGCTGATCTGTACAGTCTTCTTTCCATGTTGGATTTCCTGGAAAAACCCGGATGTAGCACGCCCTGTCCACGAACAGCCGCGGTGTCCGCGGACGGCGTCCACTTTACTCTCTGTGCCATTCCCTCATTGCATACAGCTAAGCAATCACACAATACGAATAACGTCCTCAGAACAACCCCATTTTGTGAATTTTCGAACATTTCAGGACAATTATTATTTCATTATTCAACATATTAACATTACACATATTATACTTTCATCTTGTACTCTGCACACAATGCTATGTTTCTCCATTAGTAGCTCAGTATACTAGATAGAATCCCATAATACATTGCTATTTATATCAATGCATTGTTTAAAGCACTAATAACGGTGTATTTATTGCAATATCCTTGACACTTTTTTCGCAGCATTATAATAAAAATCCCTAGTACACAAATTCCATGAAAAGTACATACACACATGATGTCATCAGTGATTTCATCAATGACATTTGCGATGTCATCTTTAATGTCCTGGGTGTTAGTCTTAGCAGTGCACGGTGGTGGTGCCAGTTATTTTTCAAAGCTTACCATAACTTGCGATTTTCAGGGGTCTTTCGGCTGTACTTAGAACCATAACGTCCTTTAAACAAACTTTTTTTAATATCACGCAAACAATATACAAACATGGCGTGCAAAAACCAATCTACAGATGGCTTTACACAGAATGTTCCAAAGTAAGAATTTATGCTCGTTCACAGTGAAGGTCAGCTGCTTCCACAACTTCTACAGATGGCTTTACACAGAATGTTGCAAAGTAAGAATGTATGCTCGTTCACAGTGAAGGTCAGCTGCTTCCATTTTTTTCTCGGGCCCCGGAGAGGCTCACGAAGCGGACTATACGGTTGTATTGTGTTTTGACCTTGACAGACAGAGATTGTGATGAAAGACTTCTCTTGAAGGAGTGTTGCTAAAACGTAAGAGAAGATAAAGATGAAATTTCTGAAACGAAACCACTTTTATATATTATATCACTATGCGAAAGATCGTTGGCACACGCGGAGTCGTATTTTGGGACTGCACCACTCGTAGACAATGGAAATTGCAATTGTACTGTAAGTTACCCTTTAGATTACTTTATACCAAATATAATTACAATAGTGTAGCATTAAAGACCGCTCAAGTTGAACTTGTTAGTTGAAAGTGGCATAATGTTTTCTACCGCGCACTATCACCGCCGAATTGATCCCCTGTCGTTTAGAGGGCTCTGAAAAAGGCAGACGACACAGGGTGGGTTAATAGAAATAATTTAACCGGTCTATAGGCGGTCAAGCGCTCTACTCGCTGTGCCACTTCACTGTAGCCTGTCAAGTGGCACAGCGAGTACAGCGCTCGCTTTGACATCCGTGTACAGCTTGCTAACGCAAGTTTGAATCCCGGCAAGGCCAAACTCAGCCTTTCATCCTTCCGTGGTCGATAAATGAGCACCACACACCGTGGTTAATAATAAGCACCGCTTAGATACCTCACGGTTCTTAGCGCTATATGAATGGGAAAATATTATTATTTTATTATTAACATACTATGTTGCACTATCTTCGACAGCAAATATTTTCACGCCCTAATAAATAAAATGATGATTTTTAATGAAGATCGGCTGGTGATACTAATTTATGTTTTTTAAAACAGGTATGTGGCTCCATTTTGCCTATGTCACGATTTACAGACTCCAGCGGATGGGGTCTTCAACTGCCAGGTGCAGGTCCAAATATGCAACTTCATGACCCTCACCATTTTATGGGACAATCGCCAAGGACCAATATGCCCTTACGCAGTACTTGCGGCTACAAACAACATACCAACCAATAGGGTGGTCTAATGGCTCGTTGTTGGAGCAACCTTCTGATTATCAGAGCGACCATTTACTGCTTTTATCATAAACCAACAGCCTATCTACCGCAAAGGAACAGCGCGTGGCTCCAAATAAACTTTTGCTGATCGACAGCAGAGACAATAGCAAATCGCTGAATATTCACTAAACATTTCATGTGAAATAAATGTACTTTACCAAATGTACAATCCTGCTGTTTACTTTTAAACCACAGTTTCATATTCCGAATTGTGGCGCACTCAGTTGTAAGCTGCTCTAACACTCTCTGTACCGCAAAGGAACATCGCGTGTCTCAACATGAACTTTTGCGGATCGACAACAAAGACAAATTGCTGAATATTCTCTAAACATTTGATGTCAAATAAATGTACTTTACAACATTTACAATCTTGCTGTTTGCTTTTAAATCACAGTTTCATATTCAATTGTGGCGCGCTGTGTTGTGACATAATGTGTGTTGTCTTCCGGGTTCTGTGTAAAGTCGCGTAGTACTGGAGACGACTGGGCGCGTTTGATTACGCACCCTGTAACGTCACGGAGAGAGGCGAGGAATATGAATGCTTTGATAATGTCAGGCTTAGGGGCGGGAGATATGATTTAGTGTCGCAAAAGCAAGTCAGCCAGGTCAATAGCGGCAGTCATAGGATTATCACATAATGTCACACCAGCCGGATTTATCGTTTCTTTAGTGGACAAAAAGTCGGTTGACGCCCCTAGGAAATTGTACTATTAGCGGACAAAAGGAGTGCTCTTAAAACACTTTCACCCTGACAACGAACAATACAAACAATGTTCTCAGAACACCCCCATTTTGTGTAATTGCAACCATTTCGGGACACTGCGAGTGTTCTTAGAACACATTCAACTAGACAGATTACAATACGGACAGCGCCCTGAGGACACCCCCAGTTTGTGTATTTACGAACAATTAAGTACACCGCTAGTGTTCATAGCTCATTTTTACCTTCCTTGCGAACAAAAATGACATATACTCCGTCCTCTAAACACCCCACCATTTAGTTTATTTACAAAATGTCAGAACAGCCGTGTTCTCCGTGGACAAATCGAACGCAACAAAAACGTCTAGCACATAAAAAAATAAAACATTGAACCTATCTCATACTCCCCCACCCTCCCCAAACACTCTTACACATCAACACACGGCACTAAATACAATTTTTTATCCACGTTTCACTGCGCTGTACGCGGTCAACTGCGAATACAAGATGGTGGGCGCCACAGAAAATCTGACGCACTCCACACCCCTCGCCGTCCAATCAGCGAACACGTCGCATGTTCGCGGACATGACGCAAGGCCATGGGCCAATCGGGGTGCTGTCCGCGGAGCGAACAAGGAAGTCCGTCCGCGAAGCGAACACAGATATCACTAATTCTTTTGCCTTACATTTTGCTCATTTTTTAAAAAACTACTGGACAGATTTACACCAAATTTACAAAAGCACGCTTTTGGGACCAGGCCGCCGCTCCTGTCGCAAATTTGGTGTAAATCCATCCAGCGGTTCGGGCTGTAGCCGTGCGCAAAGTTGTTTCCCATTCAGTCTATGGGAAAAAAAAAAGTTTTGGGACCCCCCCCTATAACTTTCCCCCCCCTGGACGAATCCTCACCAAACTTTGCAAAAAAATTCAGAGTGACCCAACTACTTTTTTTGCGAAGTTTGGTGAGGATCCGTCCAGGGAGAGCGAAGTTATAAGCCGCCCAAAAAGTGCTCTTCCTATGGAAACAGCAACTTAACCATAACTACATGGCCACTACCGTGACCATGTAATATATATATATATATATATATATATATATATATATATATATATATATATATATATATATATATATATATATATATATATATATATGCTACCTCTTCCAGAGCTACCCATGAATTCTATTACTGCAATGCAAATGTGTTGGCCAATCACGATCATGATGTGCAATAAATAGTATCCGACTGCACTCATTTGGTAGATAGTTGTAATCTGGCTAGGAACTTAGTTAACATTGATTTACTGACAACTGTAAGCAGCTGAAATAGAAATTGTGCAAATACTGAAATAAATGGGGATCACATTAATACATTGCCATGGAGCTTAGCGGGTGAAGAATATTGAAGACACATTGGGCCTCATTATGAGCCTGCCGGTCCGGCGGCAAGGGTGCCAGTAAGCTTACCGGCACCCTTGTTTCCAGACTGGCATATTACAGGTCTGCCTGCCGGAGCCGGCGTGCCCGTCTGGTCTGACTCTGGCCCGGGCACAGCGGCCACAGTAGGCAGACCAGTCACCGAAGCACCGGCACGTATCGGACTCTATGGGAATGGGGATTTACATTTTCCCTGCGCCTGACTTTCCCGGCCGCCAAAGTTGTAATCTCCTGGTGGCACCGGGAAGTCAGGTGCCAGTAAATATTTATGGTTACCGCCGGAACCGTAATGAAGCCCATAGTGTGTTGACTATGTCAATGTAATGTATATTGATTGTTTGCAAGAAATATGAGATATTGAAGAATCACTGGTTGAAGCTAAGGGTCGTTGGATTAAAGTTAAACAAAATAGTAGAGTCAAAGAAGTGATAATTGCTTATTACAATCTCATGGCTATTTCTTTATTTTTTTCTGTGGTTTGAATATGTTGTTATTTAATATCTATGACAGAACCTATGGTGTCAATGGAATGACAATGATGAAAATCATGGAAACAACGGTTCTCACCAGGGAAACTTTGCAGCCACTGCCTAGAGATTCTGTTGTTTTTCTGGCAGCTGATTTCAATTTCCAAACCGATAAAAATTAAGCCACTGCATAGCCATTTTCAAATTGTGAGTATTTAAATAGTGCCCAAAAACAGCAATTTCAATGCAATGTGCACCTGCATGTTCTGCTTCTCACAGTCGTGGCAACGGATGTGCTCCAATTTCCCTTGCTCCTAACTTGTTAGTCAGGCCAATGTTACCTGTCAAAAGCACATGTGTGTTGGATACATACATGCACATTCAATACCAGTGATCATGATCTATCTGATCCTTCAGCAGCACAGGGCCGGGGCAGATGCCAGCACAGACTGCCCATTCCTAGGGCCGTCTCTGCCAGAGCTTGTCGCTAACATAGGCACTGCTGTATCATTGCTCCTTGGCTAGAAAATGGCAACTTCCTGTCCATTGGAGATGCCAATTTATGTGCATCTTCCCACCTAAACAATGCCTTAGGACAGAAAACATGTGCCCCACTCAACACCAGGGTATATCGGGGGTTGGTAAAGCACATCAGGGTAACACTAGGATATACCCCAACTCCAGAGAAGAACTAGAACTCCATAAAAGACTCTGACCAAGTGAAAGGCCAGGCTGGATCCAATATAAAATCTGCAACAATGTGTGGCTTCTTCAACCCCAGCAAGTCCCATCCATCCAGAATCAGCAGAAGAAGATAGACATCAGCCACAGACATTGAGAATCTTGAATCGGCATCCTTGCTATACTGCATCTTCTGAAGAGAAAACCTTGCCATCTGATGCTCAGACGGACCTGTAGCTACTCATCTGCCTTCACAAATAACCAGAAAATGATCATGCAAGATGTCATAATTCAGGCTAATTTCTGACTTTAGTAGAACTTATTGTATCGCACCATTCTATCCAGTTTTCAAGGCGCTAGTCTGCATAAGGAGGAGCATATTTGCCTTTAGGTATCACCTAAGGTCACAGCATCCACTATTACAAGGGTATTCAGGGAGTGGGAGTATGTAATGCTATAGAAATATGTGTTTTCTATTGCAATCGTCATTTATATAGTGCCCTTTCCCATTTGTATGGCCTCAATGGGCTTTGTGGTTAGGGCACCCTCAGTGACCGCAGTCCATGTGCAGGAGGTTCTAAGTGTTAAATTAAAAGATACATGTGTGCATTTTCGCAAGTTAGGACTTAGGTGGGATAGCTAGGCTCCAGTAAGCAGCCCGGGGTCAGGCATGTAAATGGGCGCTGTTGGGTGTTTAGGTTAGAGTGCTACTGCTGGAGATTTGATGTGTGCTCAGCTTTTTCTTAGCTTGTCGCTGTATACTAATGGCAGAGGTGTTGAGGTATGCAAGGGGTTTCTGTTTGAACTGTTATGTGAGCTGCTAGACCAGGATAGCATAGCCATAGCTACATTCTAGGATGGATGGATGGGCGGCTGTGCCTGTGGTCTGGGTCCACAGCTGTGGTGTAAGGTATACGTACCATAAGTTTGGATGGAGTTTGACTGCAATGTTCTATTTCCTGGGTTAATGTGATTGGCTGGTCTCGCTATTCGTAGTATCCCTGGAACGAAAGCCTGAGCACTGGGAGAGGGGCCCGGAGGGACAGGGTAGAGGGGAGGATGATAGTTTGTCATGGTGTGTCTCTGCAAACGCTGCCGGCATCTGTGGGCTGTTGGTGGATAGGAGTGTTGTTGTTTTTTGTTCAGTGTTTCTGTGTGCAAGATGGTTTCAAGAGGACAGAGGGAAATGCCATGTTTTGAGGACCTTTCTGAATGCCAGGTGATTGTCAATATTGCAGATTTGCAGGGGAAGGGAGTTGCAGATGATCGGTGCTCAGACGGAGAACGAGGATCCTCCCATTCTGGAGGAGTTGTAATGTGGGACAACTAGGCGAGATTCTGTGCGAGATCTGGGAGTCCTTGAGGAGTGGTAGTGAGTGACTTTGTCTTGAAGGGATTTTGGATGGGTGATGCACATAGCTTTAAAGGTAGTGCATTGACCAATAGGGAGCCAATGGAGTACTCTTAGTGTAGGGCTGATAGGTTCCCTGGGACATAGGTTAATGAGCAGGCGGGCAGCAGCGTTGCAGAGTTTTGGATTCTTTGAAGTTTCCTGAGCAGAAACGCTGGTGCACCTAGGTAAAGGCAGGTGTATAGTCTAAGAGGGAGAAGATGATGAGGATGATGGCAAAGAACGATTTTTAATAGGTTAAATATAATTCCCCTATTTAAAGAAATCTAGTATCTCTACCATCAGGGGTAACACATTAATTCCAATAACAAAAAAAGATAGGTTCTAAATTCTTAGAATAAATCCTGGTATTCTGATAGAACTGGTATTCCTCTCTAAATGATGGCCCAGCACTAATATCCTGAAAGAATGGATTTAGTACAATATATAACAGTATCTATCAAATAATAATGTATTAGTAATCATACAAATATGAACTTATAGAATTTTTAGATTTTTAGAGACCCTTGACTCGCACACAAGGTGGGAAAGTGTAATACACATAGATCACTCTATTTTACATACAAGCTCCAACATTACATTGATACATATACACAAATGACAATACATTACAACATCACATAATAGATGTGTCATAAAACCACATATTCCCAACATGTTTCAGTTCTATATGCCCTTGTATGGCTGAACTTTCTTCAGGGGAAACTGTTGTTGTTCTAAAATAAAATTCTTCGACATTGTGCGATAGGGGTTCAAAAACATCAACCAAAGGATGTCATAAAAACCTGTCAGGTCTTTAGGGCAACCATTAATCACAATGAGGTACTTCTCAGGAGAGAACCTTCCCTTGTCCACCAAGACTATTCCAAAGTCTAGAAAATTATATATCTGCTGGTACAGTCACTGATAGATCCCAAACGTCCAAAAGTACATATCTGTAAGGTTACAACTTGAATGGCTGTCACCCGGGGTACCCAACACTCCAAAATGTAAACAAACCACCGTCCTTATTTCCGAAGGTCGACTCTCAATTGCTTCAGAGATCGTTAGATCGAGCATATACACAGACGGATGATGGCAGAGAAACATTGAGGCTAGGCAAGGGTAGACACGCCTTATTATGTGTAGATGGAAAAAACAGGTTCTAGATATGGTGTTGATGTGTTGGGAGAGGGATAAATCTGTGTACTGTGTGCATCTGAGGTTTTTCACCGAGGTGGAGGTTGCCAGTGGAGAGTCTAGGAATTGTGGCCATGGAAGAGGTTGGGGGAGGAGTGCTGTTTTCCTGCAGACTAGGAATTCAGATTTCCCAGGATTGAGGATGCAATGGTTGGTCTTCATCCTGGAATCAATATCAGAGAGGCATGATGATAGATCTGCATGGTTGTAACCTGGTGATTTTGGGATATTAAGGATGATCTGGGCGTCTGCCGAGTTGTAGCAAGTAAGATTGTGGGAGCAGATGAGGGAAGAGGAGAGCATTTAGATAGATGTTGAAGAGGTGTGGAGATAGAGATGTTCCTTGTGTGACCCCTTTTGATACTGGGTGTAAAGTGGAGGTGAATGGGTGGAGGAGCATGATTTGTGAGTGATTAGAGATGAAACAGGAGATCTAAGAGAGAGCAGTGTCTTTCCTCCTGGTGTAGCCTGACTAGGAGGATGTTGTGATCAATGGGAACGAAGGCGGCAGAGAGGTCAAGAAGTATGATTACAGCACAGCCTTCTGCATCAGCTGTTCTTTTTAGGTCATCCAAGATAAACACTAAGGAGGATTCTGTTCCTCCGAGCGGTCTGAAGCCAAATTGCACAGGGTCCAGAAGGTTGTTGGCTTCAGTGAAAAGGCCAAGCTGCTTTTACGTTGTGTGGTCCATGAGTTTGGCCATGAAACAGGTGTTGGAGATCTGCCGGTAGTTCTGGGGGAGGAGTGGGTCCAGTCTAGAATTTTTTGAAGAGGGGATTGATGTAGGTGTTTTTATTTTTAGAGCTTCCGGGAAGGTTCCTGATGTTAGGGAGTGGTTGAGGATTGAGTATGTGATACTGCCTGCACAGGTTGAGACTAGGATGTTTTTGAGGAGGGTTGGTGGTAGGTGCACCATTTGCAGCCGTTGCGAAACAGTTACTATTTGCATTGCCTACAGCGTTTTGTCTCGCCATGGGTTGCTGTTCGCTGTGATGCAGTTGTGGGGGTGCTGTCTTTGCTGCATTTGGTGTTCGTTATAGCACTGATCTTGTTGTCTTCCCCCTCCCATTGGTAATCCATAGGGCTACCTGGATGTGGGCATCCCCATCCTTGTTCATTTTCCATGGGCTGCTGCCCTTGGAAATACCCTGAAGGCCACATTCTGCAATCCCTCGAATAATGTCCCCATCTCCCACAGTTCCAACAAGAACCTTGCGGTCCTCCTCTCATCCCCTGCCAACCAAATCCTCTATTCCCCATGCCGACAAATCCTCCTCTCTGGCCACGATACCCACCTCTTCCTCTTGCCGGTCTTTCTTGCCACTGTTGTCCGCTGTATGACTCCTCTCCGTTCCAAGGTCCTTGTTCTCCTGCTGTCCGCAATGCTGCTATTGTCACTAGCCTACTTCCGGCTCCTTCATCCCCCTCGTTTTCTCTGTCTGTGGTTACGCTGGCGTGTACGGTGGCGACCTTCACCAATTTGTTCTGCACCAGTTTCTCTTCGTCTGCCAGCCTCTTCTGTGCTATCTCTTTTTCCCTCTCTTTGGTCCTCCTGCAGTGGTGTACAATTATACTGTGAATCTCAGGCCAGCCCTTGGCTTCTATCCCAGCTATTTTATCCAAGGCTTTCTGTCTGTACCTCCTTCGGGAGCCCCTTTTTGATGATAAAATAGAACAAGGCGGTGGACTGATTCCACGCTGTGCCAGTTTCGCTTCTCCACAAATCTTGCACCCGTAGTATGAATTGCGTAGGATCCTCGTTTTCCTCCATTGTACACTGCATCACTAAATGTAAGTCTGGAATGTCTGGAAAAGTATGCCGCAATGCGTCCCATACTTGTGCTTGAAAGTTGTTGAACGGTGATCCGTCGTGGCGGTCGCAACTCATTGTCACTCCTGGGAATCCTGCCTTTTCCCATACTGTGTCTGCCTGATCGCCGACTGCCGATACTAACAAACTTTTTTACATCGCCTATTGCCAGTGGCACCCCTGCCGTGTGTTTTTCGAATGCGTGTATCCATTTCCCAGCCCCTCCCGATAGTTGGGGGAGAACTTTCAACAAGTTATTTTTATCCATTTGGGCCCATGGGATATAGTGCGGCCTACCTGCTCCCTTATGTATCAGTGGCATCTGTAACTTATGTTTCTTTCCTGTTTTACTTACTCTCCCCTTCTTGACTTTGCTCACCAACATATTCCCTGTTCGCTGTCTTAATTTACCCTGCCATCGTGGGGGTGATCGTGGATCCATGTCATCGAAATGGTGCGGTAGTGGGGCCCCTACGGCCGCCGCTCCTTCCTCGTATTCGTCTAGATCGCTCCACACGTCCTCTATTTCCTCCTCTTGCTCGTCATTCTCATTGTGTCCTTCCCCTCACTCACTTTCTGCGGTGGTTGGGCATATAATCCTCACTGGTTTGTCATTCAAATGGAACAGGAACTCCCCCGATCTCCACTCTTTTTCTCACCCTTGTGGTATGTGTGCCCCTTGAGACGATATGGATCGTGCTGGCTCTGATGTGGCTGGTGCTAGTTCCCCTGTTGTGCTTGGTGGGGGCGAGAGATCTGCTATGGATAATGGAGGCACCTCCCCTCCCCCAGGCAGCATTTGGCCCCTATCGCAGAGTGCTCTTAGCCGTGTTATCTCCATTTGTGCATGTGCTAACTGGCGGTCTAATTCCCCTGTCAAGTGTGCTAAATTCACGGGAGGTGAGCTCGTTGGGCCATACAGACCTTCTTTGTCATAGGGTGGTGGTGCTGTAGCTACTGCTCCATTTGAGGGAGTGGTGGTGGGACACGCTGTTATATACAGGGGCTGGCTGTACCCTACTGCTGGTCTTGTAATTAACGGATATATTTTGGTTGTATCACCCTCAGCTGTGGTTGTTGTGCACTCGCCCTTTGGCGTTCCACTTACCTCTTCCTGTGATTTTTGTTTTTCAGTTTGCCCTTCTTTACCTACCTCTGATGTGGGGGTCACTCCCTTGAACATTCACCATAGATCCAGCACTTCCCTTCTATTCTGTAACTGCTTCCCCTTATATCTTGCTAGCAAGTGCGTAGACACTAAATCTAACACTCTCTTATCAAATGACCCTCCTTCTGGCCAAATTGGCGTTATACTGTCTCTTTTATCTCTGTCAACCATTGATCATGGTATTTTTGATTCTTTTCACTATATAATGGAAGGTGTTCAAAAATGTGAGATAGTGGCATTATTCCCCCCATGATGATGTTCTCTCCCCCTACTCCCCGTTCCACCCGCTTGTCCTTCCCTTTAGACCAACAATATATCAAGTGTTTCTCAATGGCTAGTAATTTTTATGTATCAACGTTCACTGTTACTTTTGTAATTATTGCATTTCCAAATTCAACAGTTCACTTTCGCCTGTGTGCCACTTTACCAATAAATCAATTGCAATACTTTGATACTCTTAACCAAAACAATAGACAGGACATGGAAAAACATATAACACGTAACATGCACATGCACTAGCTGCGCGCTTTTGTTTCCTCTTTTGTTCTCGTTACCAAACCTTTCCCCTTTCCACCTACTCTTCTCACTCACTCCCCACTTTTTACACCCTTTTACTCTTCACCAAGAACTCTTTCTTACACTGAAAAAGAATATTCTAAATAACTACTCCGAGTCTACTCAATATACGAGACCCCTACTATTTTCTCTTTATCTTCTCTTATACTATCTGCACTGGACGAGACAATGCTACGCGGCGCCGCCTTCTACCCCGTTCGGCTAGGATACCTCTTCTCTTCTACTCATCATCACTCACACAGGCCCTACTCTCCCCTATAACCCATTACCACCTCTTCCCCGGTTCCCTCCTATTTCCCCCTTACCTTTTCTTGGTAACCTTTGCAACCGGCACTCACGTGTTCATTCAGGTGATCCGAGGGTCACCATTCACGGTCCGACCCCAGTTAGGTCCGCACCCCAACCAAGCCGTGGCCCGCCTCGGCGAGCAGCTTTTCCGTCTGGTATTCATCAACCGGGAACCCTTGACCCTTTCTTGTAGTGCGCACAAGCTGGTCGGCCGCAGAGGCGAAGGTTTTCCTGGGGGCGTCCCGGATCTCGCTGCACGGCGTGGCCTCGAGGCACCTTTCCAAATCACATCGGGGTCACCAAATGTTTGTGCCCTCCCTGTCTCACACGTGCAAGAAAATAAAACAGACACTCCCCGGACAGGGAATAAGGCAAAAGAGAGCGGGCTGCGAGAGTTCAAGGAAAAGTTTATCTAGATCTCTGAGAGCGCTCTGCAAAATTAATGTTACAGTACATTTATATAGGTACAATGATGCGTCTGACATATGATACTACGTTGGACCCGGATTGCTCAGCCAGGGTGGTGTCTTAGGTGTGGGCATCATCTCGTCCTCTTGGTTGGTTGCTTGGTTGGCGGGAGGATGGACGTCAGGCATCTGTGCTCCGGATGGGTGAAGGTCAGGTCGCTTTGAGGCAGGGTGGTCACTATCTAAGCTAACATAATACATTCTCTATAATGCATGCACTAAATAATAGTGATTCAAAGACTCTCAGTAATTTGTCATGTCTCGTTAAAAGTCACACAGGTATTTATATCATCTGTAACCTTTGGATTATACAAGTCATAGGTTAGGCATCTTCACTACTATAATACAATGACCAGAGTGTAGGTTTATGCTTACAAGAATCTCAGGTATGTGGCGTTTGTTAATACTGGGCACGATATACTGCAGCAGGGGTCTAATGTTAGTTGGGGGGTCTGCTGGGTGGGCATCATGGCGTGGTCAGTGGTCTGGTACATGAAAGGAATACCTTGCAGGGACACAGGATCAGAATGGCAGTAGGTTTCCACTGGCGAGGCTGTGGGGGCAAGGACACATTTGTGGAGATGAACGAGCTATGGGCTCAGTTCATGACGGTTCACATGCAGGACAGTGATCTCAGAGGAAGAGTGATGTGTTACATTTATTAGTTGTTGCAAATACCTCCGGCTTCAGCGTGAGAATGGAGCCGCAGAGTTTTCCAGTCAGAGTGGGAACGAGGGTGGGGGCCATGTGCTCTGCACCTGGGTGCTGCGAGGAAAGGGAGAGAAGCATTTTGTACTATCGCAGTGAGGCCTGGTCACCAAGATGGAGTCGAAAGGGGTTACAAAAATGGATGCCCTGTGTCCTGCTCAGTGGTCCCATCTACACGAATGTAACTCAAATTTAAAATTGCATAAGGGCAAGGGGCGAACCCACTACTGGAGAAACTTGGTCCGAGTCTTGTACTGAGAAGTGAAGGATGAGAGGGGCCTGCTGGCCCCTCGCTCCCACACAGTGGGCAGGGGTCCTCTGGGGAGCCAGATGTGCAGCTTTGTGCTTGGAGCGAGAGCAAGAGGTGAAGGTTTGTATCAAAGGGCGGTTTTGATGGGGGTCGGCCTGGTAGTGGGTAGGGGTGGGGACATGTGTTCCAATTTAGATGGTGGAGTGTCTGTCGATAGCAACATTGTGGAAGTGTTCTGATATGGTGTCACATAGGGATTGGGAGATGGGTGGAGTGGATCAGGCCGGGGAGTTGAATTTGGAAATTGTTCTATTCAGTTCCTTGTTTGGGTAGCAAGAGTTTAAGATTTTGTCTCCATAGAATGCTTTCTTGGTTGTTCTGATTTCCAATCTATATCTTCTGGTTAGTCTGGATAGGGCTGTTTTGTTCTGGGCCATGGGGATGGTTCTCCAGATCCATTCCAGACAGTGATTGAGGGTTTTTAGTGATTTGAGGTTGGAGGTGTACCACCTGGGTGTGGGTCCTGATCTCTGAGAGGGCCGTTTTGTTGATGTGAGGGGTGCGAGTGTGCTCGAGAGCCAGTGTTCGAAGAGTTTGATGGTGATTGGACCTTCCTGGAGGGAGAGTGTTGGGAGTGAGGTGAGGAGGAAGTTGACTAGATTTGGGGTGATAGCAGCTTTGTTCTAGAGTGGAGTCAGAGGTCTGGAGGTTGGTGGTGGTCAGGCATGGCCTTGGGCATGGCCCGCGATGGTCACGGGTACAGAGAACATTGCTGAGTGATCTATCCATGATATTGGGTGTGGAGGCAGTGTGGATTTGGTTGTGGTTCTGAAGATTGCATCGAGGGTTTCACCTCCAGTGTGTGTGGGTGTGGAGATGCATTGTGTCAGGTTGAAGTCTTCTAGGTTGTCTGTGAGAGATTGGGTCATAGAGTTTGAGGGCGGTTAAAACCAGATGCTTAAATCTCCTAGGATGGCATGTTACGGCTGGAAGGTTTTGGTCTTATGGTGAGGTGGCAGGGTTTGGGCTCTGCGTAGGAGAATGGTGGATGCTAGAAGGGTCCTGAGGTGCCCTTGGTCTGCGCCTTTCCTTGACATTTGGGTGCCCATCTGTTGTTGGTGCGGTGGGGGGGCAGTACAGGTTGGGGTTTTGGCCAGTGCTGCTCTTGCTGCGCTAAGAGAAGGGAACTACGATTTGGGGGCGGGGTACTATGTTGTTTGGGAGAGGTGTGAGCAGAGAGTTCAGGTGAGTAGCTAGCGAGGGGGTGGGGAGGGAAGTTTGTTTTACCTGGGTCGCTGGGCGGTTCTGTATGTTCTGGGGTCAATGTTTTCAGCTCCCGCTCTCCACCGTGCCACTCTTGATTGAGCAGAGTGAGATCTATGTGGAGGATGTAGCAGGTGGAGGAAAAGGGGGTTGAACAGGTGAGGAGGAGGGACATATGCCTTGGGGATTTGGGGGGTGGGCTGGGGTCTGTAGATAAATTGGCAGCTCTGCGAGGCAGAGGGTAAGAAATGGATTTTCACAGAAGGGATTCGTAATATGTGGTGTTGGTTGAGGTGACCTTAATTATTAGATGGAATTGGTGTTTGTGCAGGATCACAGGTCCTCCACCCCTACGCGATCTGTTCTGAACAGTAAGGTTGTAGCCGGGTGGGAAAGCCTAGTGCACCATGTACTCATTATCATCAGCAAATCAGGTTCCTATGATGAAAAGGATGTCTGGATTTTCTTCTGTGATGAGGTCAAAGATGTGGAATTTGCTTTTGGATAATGACCATGATGAGGGTGCAAGAGAGTTGGTGGAGTATGCGTGCAAGTGCTGGATGTGTCAGACTGGGGATGGTAGGAGGATCCGGAGTGGAGGAGAGGTGGTGGCCAGAGGTTGGGGAAGGTTGTGACCAGGGGAGGTCATTAAGGGAAGGGGTTGGTCGAGATGGGTAGGGGAAATGTGGTGGATGAATGAGGATGTGGGGGGAATGTGGGGGTTGGAGGTGGACCAGGGGGAATGGGTGAAGAGGGGATTAGGAATAGGAAAGTTTTGTGTACCGGTGGGAAGGTTTTGTTACAATAGTGAGGTGGCAGGGTTTGGGATCTGGGTTGGAGACGGGTAATGCTAGAAGGGGCCTGATTTGGCATTGGTCTGGGCCTTTCCTAGACATTTGGGTGCCCATTTGGTGTTGGAGAGAGTCGGGGGGGGCTGTGGAGGTTGGAATTTTGGCCAGGGCTGCTCTTGCTGCGCTAAGCGAAGAAAAGCCTGATTTGGGGGTGGGGTGCTATGTTTTTTGGAAGAGGTGCAAGCAGAGGGTGCAGGTGAGTAGCTAGCGAGGAGGTGGGGTGGGAAGGTTGTTTTACCTGTGTTGCTGGGCGGTTTCATATGTTCTCGGGGTCAATGTTTTCAGCTCCCTCTCTCCATCGTCCCACCCTTGATTGAGCGGAGCGAGATCTTTGTGGAGGATGTATCAGGTGGGGAAAAGGGGGATGAACAGGCGAGGATGAGGGACATATACCTAGGGATTTTGGGCACTGGGCGGGGGTCTGCTGACGAGGTGGAGGTTTGGGAAGATGGCCTGTGCATTGGGGATGGCTGGGTTAAGGTGTGGTGGATCTCGTCAGGTCTACCGGCATGCCAGCATTTGGCTCGGATTTGGCTAGTGTGTGGCATGGTGTCTAACCTGTGGGAAGGACACATTGGATTTTGTAACTGAGAAGAGGGGGGAACATCCAACTGGGGTACAACAGTAGATGTGTACTCACTTGCCTTAGGGCACCTAGTCAGGGGGAGGAGCGCTTAGGGTGGGATCAGTGGGTTCGGGTTTTGGGACACCTGGATAGAGGCTGGGGCACATAAAAGGGGGTACTACAGTAGACAGTACAATGCAGTAGCACCTAGATTTGAGACACCTGGATAACGGGATAAACGTTTGAATAGAGATGCAACAGTAGACAGTAAAACACAGTAGCACCTAGATTTAGGACACTTGGGTATTGGGAGAAATGCCTATAATGGCATACAACAGTAGACAGCAAAAGGCAGTATCACCTACATTTGGGGCACTTGGATAGAGGGAGAGACGCCTACATGAGGATGCAAAGGTAGACAGTAAAATGCAGCAGCACCTAGATTTGGGATACCTGCATGGAGGGAGAGACGCCTAAATGGGAATACAACAGTAGACAGTAAAACATGGTAGCACATAGATTTGGGACACCTGGATAGAGGGAGGGATGCCTAAATGGGGGTATAACAATGCAGGCATTAACTACACATTTTTGGATACCAGGACAGAGGGGTAAATGCCTTTACTGCGAGTACAACAGCTGGTTATTTGCCTAAATGTGAGATATTGCTGACTTACCCAATCTGTGTGATTACGAGATAGGGCGGACTAATACAGTCTACCTAGATGCGAGATATGGCTGACTAACACAGTTTACCTAGATGCGAGATATGGTTGGCTAACACAATTTACATAGATGTGAGACATGGCTGACTAATACAATCTACCTAAATGCAAGATATGGCTAACCAACACAATCTACTTAGATGTGAGATCAGGCTGACTAACACAATGTACCTAGATATGAGATGAGGTTGACTAACACAATCTACCTACGTGCAAGATATGGCTGACTAACACAATCTACCCAGATCTGAGATATGGCTAACCAACACATTCTATTTAGAGGCAAGATATGGCTGACTAACACAATCTACCCAGATGCGATATATGGCTGACTAACACAATCTACCTAGATGCGAGATATGGCTGACTAACACAGACTACCTAGATGTGAGGTACGGGTGACTGACGCAATCTACCTAGATGCAAGATATGGCTGACTAACAAAATCTACATAGGTGCGAGATATGGCTAACCAACACAATCTACTTAGATGTGATATCTGGCTGACTAACACAATCTACCTAGGTGCAAGATATGGCTGACTAACACAATCTACCCAGATCTGAGATATGGCTAACCAACACATTCTATTTAGAGGCAAGATATGGCTGACTAACACAATCTACCCAGATGCGATACATGGCTGACTAACACAATCTACCTAGATGCGAGATATGGCTGACTAACACAGACTACCTAGATGTGAGGTACGGGTGACTAACACAATCTACCTAGATGCGAGATATGGTTGACTAACACATTCTACCTAGGTGCGAGATATGGCTGAATAACAAAATCTACCCAGATGCGAGATATGGCTAACCAACACAATCTACTTAGATGTGAGATCTGGCTGACTAACACATTCTACCTAGGTGCGAGATATGGCTGAATAACAAAATCTACCCAGATGCGAGATATGGCTAACCAACACAATCTACTTAGATGTGAGATCTGGCTGACTAACAAAATCTACCTAGATATGAGATATGGTTGACTAACACATTCTACCTAGGTGCGAGATATGGCTGAATAACAAAATCTACCCAGATGCGAGATATGGCTAACCAACACAACCTACTTAGATGTGAGATCTGGCTACTAACAAAATCTACCTAGGTGCGAGATATGGCTGACTAACACAATCTACCCAGATGTGAGATATGGTTAACCAACACAATCTTTTAAGCGGCAAGATATGGCTGACTAGCACAATCTACCCAGATGTGAGATATGGCTGACTAACACAAACTACCTAGATGTGAGATATGGCTGACTAACACAATCTACCTAGATGCAAGATATGGCTGACTAACACAATCTACCTAGATACGAGATGAGGTTGACTAACACAATCTACCTAGGTGCAAGATATGGCTGACTAACACAATCTACCCAGATCTGAGATATGGCTACCCAACAAATTCTATTTAGAGGCAAGATATGGCTGACTAACACAATCTACCCAGATGCGATATATGGCTGACTGACACAATCTACCTAGATGCGAGATATGGCTGACTAACACAGACTACCTAGATGTGAGATATGGTTGACTAACACAATCTACCTAGATGCAAGATATGGCTGACTGACAAAATCTACATAGGTGCGAGATATGGCTAACCAGCACAATCTACTAAGATGTGAGATCTGGTTGACTAACACAATCTACCTAGATACGAGATATGGTTGAATAACACATTCTACCTAGGTGCGAGATATGGCTGAATAACAAAATCTACCCAGATGCGAGATATAGCTAACCAACACAATCTACTTAGATGTGAGATCTGGCTGACTAACACAATCTACCTAGATACGAGATATGGTTGACTAACACATTCTACCTAGGTGTGAGATATGGCTGACTAACACAATCTACCCAGATGTGAGATATGGTTAACCACCACAATCTTTTTAGCAGCAAGATATGGCTGACTAACACAATCTACCCAGATGTGAGATATTTCTGACTAACACAGACTACCTAGATGTGAGATATGGCTGACTAACACAATCTACCTAGATGCAAGATATGGCTGACTAACACAATCTACCCAGGTGCGAGATATGGCTGATTAACAAAATCTACCCAGATGCGAGATATGGCTAACCAACACATCTACTTAGATGCAAGATATAGCTGACTAAAACAATCTACCTAGTTGCGAGATATGGCTGAATAACACAATCTAGCTAGATGTGAGATATGGTTGACTAACACAATCTACCTAAATGTTAGATATGGCTGACTAACACAATCTACCTAGATGCGAGATATGGCTAAGTGAAAAAGTTGGCATAGACGTTAGATATGGCTAAAATACAAATGTGCAACAAACTACAAACTTTTAGATAATACGATAATAGGGTAATATGTATTGCAATATGTGGTAAAATGTATTGAAATATAGTGAACAGTCAGTGTCATTTACTGAATTGCGTAATTTGAAAAATGTACTGGGGTTAGTGTAAATTTCCTTCTGACTGAACACAGGAAACATGGGTCTCCTGCCTGCAACAACAAAAAAATGTGGGTTTATTTAAAATTATTGCAGTTAATGGGTGTATTTGAACTGGTCCCATCCCACAGGACAACTGTATTTCTGATCCATACTGTTAAGTGACTTCAATTCAGCAATCCCACTAAGTCAGTGCCTCATCTGGGATGCCCAAGGGAAGCCCTTATTTATATATTTTTATGACAAGTTATACTATGGATGATAAACCCTTATATAATGCCCCTCTCTTTGAATCCCCCTGACCTCACTGAGCCAAGAAGTAGGTTTGTTTTGCAATTTAAAAGATTTATTGGAAAAATTAAACAATATATATATATATATATCACGCTTTTATAATAAATTCATATTTGATATCACACTTAAGAATATGACGGTGATCAACAATGGATAATATTACAAATGTATGCTTATTTAATGACTTAGGAGTTGATATAGGAAGGAAAAGGTAACTGAGAATGCTTTTATGGTTTCAAGGAAAAACAAGGATGGAAAGAATGAAGTACAGAAATAACTGATAGGGTTTCACAAGAGATAATATGTTCACTTTTCCCCTGGTGGCAATTCACCCCCCCCCCCCCCTATGCAATATAAGGAGATGGAAGAAGAGCACACAATTTCAGGAATACAAACCAAATGCAATACAAAGTTCCAGTTCCTCCCAGCGAGCTTAGAGGAAAACAGGTATGATTTTAAAGCAGGCAAGATCCTTTTAAATGTGGTGGCAATGAAGTGAAAAATATGCTGAAAATGCTTTTAATTCCCTCTAGAGGTTCAGGGTGCGTGAGAGATACTTTAACTCAGTTGAGGTCAGCCCTACCAATGATTCAGGGTTGGTTATCAGGTTGAAAACGGAGTTCAGTAATGAAAGCAAAAGACAGATATTTTTACAAGTGGTTGAAATGAAGCAAACTGTCAATTCACGGCACTTTTTTCCGAGTGCGTCAATCGTGATTACGGAGGAACTATAAGGAGTAGCAAGTCGGTTTTAGGCTTGTTGGAAAGCTTAGAATCTTAGCTTTAAGATGAAAGTCAAACCACGCGGTTCCAAAGATACGGACGATTTAATGGAGGTAGATTCTCAAAATAAAAGTAAAGCTCAAAATGACAGATGACAGTTTTAAAGAATGGACACACAATTTCTTATGATGCAGTTCTAAATAGGTTAAAATAGTTTGAATTAGATTATTTTAAACTAAGAGATTGGTTTTGCACAGTTCTGGCTGAGTACTCACAATATGAATTTGAAAAAGGCCATCAGGGTCTGGTCAGCAGGTTTGGACTGGACTCCGGGCGGGTGGTTCTGAAGTCACAGCTCTCTGGGTCAGCTCTGCTCTGCACTTCACAGCAGTCTGGTCTGGGTCTCTCTGGTTCTGGTCTCTCTGGATACAGCACTGCTTTCTGGGTCTGCTACCGGTTCTGGCAAAAGTTCTTGGCAAAGAATCCAACAGCTCGCCCGGCTGTAGAATAGTTTGGTTGGATTGCTGGATTCTGAAGGCCTGTTGAGAAGAGTTCTCAGCTTGTGGGTTAGGCCTTTGCTTTAAGTTCTGTAGTCTATCTGGAGTCTAAGTTCTGGATGTTTCTTCTAGATGTTGTGTGGTCCAGCAAAATGTTGCGCAAGAAAATGGAAAATGAATGTCTTGCCTGTCCAAGCAGTCTCTTTTTATGTGTTCTGCAAGGGGGTGTGTGCGTGGCATAACTAAGCCTGCCCCTCACAACTTATCATTGGCCAAGTTTTCCTCTCTCCCCTGATTGGGGGACTGAGTTGTGAGTCAGGATGAGTCAGAGTGATGCTATTTTTATGGCTGGCTGAAATCCCTCCCCTTGTCAAATTGCGCACAAATCTATATTTGATCCAAATACACATTTATCTATGTACCATTTTTCTAATATTATATGTCCAGTTAACATATGTTCTGTAGCACCAAACCATCTGATCCCTGTCTTTGTAAGATGTTGTGTCCACTTCTGACCGAATTCTGCCCTTTTCATCCAGATAACGACCTCTAAACTTTCCAGATTTTACACAAATGTGCACAAGGAATATGGGTATCAGATGATAAGGTGTCAGATTTTTAACATACATACATTTGGAGTAACAACCTATTTTCCGCTACTACCCCCAGAACATACCACAGAGTCCTAACACCTCTTAAAATGTGCACAGAAAAATCACAAGAATGATGATATTATTTATAGAATTTTGACAAGTCCGCACTATGAATTATCCATCTTTTTAAAATGATGTTCTGGCCCAGAGGGGTGTGGTTTCCCAAAGCACATGGTGGAATTTCTGGTTTGTCCACTTCCTCCAACTCAAGTTGCTCATAGAGGCACTGCCCCTCCCAGTTTCTCTCAAGAAGAAGCCATTTACGACCCCCCCTAATTTAACATTTGCCTGAGCCAAGAAAGGGTCATTGTTCTGTTTCCCTGCTCCCAGGTGCTCCTCCCCTGATTCAATCAGGGAGGTGTCATCTCCTTTTGGTGGGAACAGCAGAAGGCAGCCAGGCCTGGAATGCAGTTGCGGGGCAAGTTTCAACTCCTGTCGGGGGTAGTTACCAGGCAGAATTCAATCTCTTCACACCCGGCTTCAGCCAAATGTCACTTTTGTTCCCAGTTTTTCTACATCCAAATCAAACTTACAATTTTTACACATGCAGCTAGAATGCTGGTTCTAAGTTCAAAACTATGACATTTAACAGTTGCAAACTATGTGACACTCAACAGTAGGTCACTCATTTATTTTAAACATTTAGATTTTAGTGGCTTTCAGTCCAATTTAACTTAAGCTGCTGACATCCACAGCTCAGTCAGTTTTGTTATAAACATTGTTTTGGGCTCTTCATCTTTCCAGATTTTGTATGCACACAAGACTACATTCTGCCAAATGTCTGCTGGTGTTCAGTGAGATTTTTGAATATCTTGCAATGTTTAAAATAGGCATTTTTAGCTTGCATTTCAGAGAAACAAAGGTGATTTCAAAGCGCTTTTTTAGCTAACAGGCACTACTGTTTTTCCTTTGGCACCACATTTCACTCATGGCGCTTCTGGCCCACCACGCTCGCACTGGTGGGTGGCAGGTTAGGCGACCATTTTAGTGTGTGCAAAAACTGCACGGTTTTTCTGGATTCTGGCGCAATGTGGGCTTTTCAGCCATCTTGGATTTTTTAAGCCCACAGCACCAAATGTTGGAGCATAATAGCTCGAACGTGGGTGAATACACCCGACAATACAACATCTTTCACCTGGGCAGGAGATATACGCAATGGTCTTGCTTTTTGGGCATATAAAGGACAGCTGGCATGAAGCCAAAGCAGAGACCATGGTGTTGGTCCCATCAAAGTCTCTATAGGCCTGCCATATTCCCTTTTGCATCCCCTCTTGGTGGCCTCTGACTACCCATCAGTGACAAAACTTCTTAAGCTCCGAAGGAATTCAAGGATACCCACTCATTTCTACAAAATGAAAGCGATCCCAAACTTAAAGGTGAAACAGGCAAGTAAGGGAAATACCTCCTTCGCCTTTGTGATAACTTGGCCCTAGGACAGGCTATACTTTTTAGAGGGGTGTACATGTATTGTAGTAGAAACCCAAACCACAAAGTACAACAACCAACAATGAAAGAATGTCCAATTAATATACATACTTTAATTTAGCACACCATACGCAAAAATAACAACATAGAAAACCACTTCACAACCCCACCCCTGTAGAAAGAACACAGCATATGCAAAATAAAGAATGATGAAGCACTTGGGTAATAAAAACAGAGGTGAAAGGCAATCAAACATCACAGTGTTCATAAAAGGGATTAACAGCAAACTAACCAGTCAATAGGGTCAACAGATGGACCAGGGGGCAGTTAGCCATCAATAATACCTTTAAACTGTTCTTGACAGTTTGGCAGCATGCTTTTCAAGTTGAGCTAACCAGGGTTGGGTGCTGCAAGTCATCTAGATCCAAGCAGCGAGCGGGCATTGAGCCGGTGCGAAGTGGTAGCTCAGTGCAGTTTTAGTGTAGTGTTTGTGTGATGCAATTTGGATGGCTCACCAGGGTAGGTCCGAAGATCGAAACAGTTTTACATGGTGTAACTGCTGGTTAGGGTCAGTAAGTGCTTCTCCAGTGGGTTGAGTTGAGGTCCGGTGATGGTTTAAAGCTGTGATCTTGATGTCCGATGTGCGGGTTGACAAGGCAACAAATTGATGTCAAGCCTGTTCGAATCATTGGTAACCTGTAGCTCAGGTCAAAGCTTGACCAGACCAGAAACCCCCTCTTTTAAAGGTAAAATTCACAGGTGATTGGACAAAAGCAATCCTGCTTTAAGGGGTCAAATTCCTGTCTTAGTGACAGGTGTTCTTTGCCTTTCTGCCTCATACTTAAAGAAAGTGTTTTGTGCTAAAGGAAGTGAAGCAGGAAGGAGACAGGCAGGAAGTAGGAGAAGAGAGGGAAACATGATGGGGGAACACTTCCCCACTTGTGCTAAGCTTCCCCTGGCTAAATTAATTCCAACCCCATCCTAGACCCATATTATGAAATGACCTTTGGTATGACACCCCCAGTGTGAGGCTAGTCTTTTTGTGTAGGGTGTGTCTTTGAATCCTGTTTCCTTGGACAGCTACTGCTGGGAGTCTTGGCCTATCCAACCTTACAACGGATCAAAGGAGAGGCACAATCGTTCAATCTCGTGTGCTGCAGGCTGGCAGTGATAGTTTGGCTGACCAGGATGCACAAAATCCTTCCACAGCTGACCTGGGCTCACATTGTTGACACATGTATGATACAAATCATTAATAATACAAATAAAAAAGCGAAGGCTTCTACAACCTTGCCAGATGGCAATTCCTCGCAACCTCATTCCGCGAGAACTAGTGGAATTCTTCCCAGGCTGCATCTGAATACTTTTTTAGTGCATTTACTGCCCTGAAGAAAAATCCATTGGCTCTACCCGGCAAACTGCATTTGGGGGAGAGAGAGGGAGAGAAAGAGAGAGAAAGCGAGAGAGAATGAGAGAGAATCCTCCATCACCGATCTTTGTATCTGCAGCGCAAAGCCTGGTGCTGGATTATTGTTTCCAAATTCGATATATCTCTGTATTATAGTAGAGTGTTTTAAGCAACGTGAATAACAACATGTGTGTTGTACAATTATGAATTCTGTTTTTTTTGTTTTTATATGATGTTTGTCTGTAGCTTTTAGACGTAAAAGGATGGACACCATATTATAATAAAAAATATTGGCAAAAAAATGCGTGTTAACGTTGTCCTCGTTCACTCTTAAGTCTATTTCGTTTTACAGCAGCTTGAAAAGGTAGATCAACAAAAGATCCGTGTCCCTACGGTATTGGAAACATGTCCACAAACCATATATTCCGGCAACAAAAAATAGGACTCAATAGAGTTTTTGAAAAATAATTACTCAAAATGCAAACACCACAAAACCTGTTTTCGCACGGTTTTGAAATATTTGAACATGCAAATATTATGTTTTGAGACATAAAAATGCAAATAAATACTTTTGGAACATAGAAGTGAAATATGGAAATCAGAAACAGATTACTCGAGCGTTTATTTTCTGTTCACGTCGTTATCTCATGCAAATTACCTCTTAACTGGAAAGACAAACATTACATATTTTCCATGCATGGATTTTGCTGAAACACACTTTTGGCAAATCCGCCTCACAGTGAGTTGTTTTGAGTTTGACGTTTTGCATGTCTCTTGATTGACAGCTGAGGTTAACATATTTGACCCTGGCTTCCCTAAATGAGCATCTGGGGATGCTATGCAAAGTACCTGGGGATGCTATGCAAATAAACGCCCCAACTGGTGTTGACAGACTTCCTAGCTCTCTTCTTTGTTCAACATCATTTCTTACATGTTTTCAAAGTACCCACAGAAACATATGGAATGATTTATACCATTATTTCTAAAAGCACAGGCACGACCAAGTTGGCAATCTAGTGTGTTACAAACATGTCATCCCTTTGAGCCTTGAGGGGTTTTACAATAAGGTTTAAACAGTAGCGACGAGCAAAAGGAAGGGGATAACAGAGAACATGAATAATTGAAATAAAATGGAATACGCTAAACCAAATGCAACTAGTTAAGGGTTCATGGAATTAACAAAATGTGGCACTTCTCCACCTCCCTACCCTCAGCACTTGCGCAATCTGAATGACACATGGCCTAGTAAGATCGTTGTTTTGTCCTCCTGTCTTCCCTTCCTTCTCTTGACACGTTTAGAAACACTTGTGTTCAGGTGTGTTATAAATTACTTTTCATATCGTAATTGAGACACACGAAAATCCAGCCAAGAATGTGTATGTCTTCATCTATTCAGTGAAAAAACTTGAGTTAATACAGAGTCAAGATGATCTGATTTTTCACAGCAAAACCCATGAAATTCTACAGGTGTGAGATGTGACGACCATCTCAACCCGGAGTCTACCCCTGCAGATTTCCCCCATGATGCAATTTTGTATCTCATTATTAATCCCTGCTGTCATGTGATGCATTTGCAAATTGAAAGAGTAACAGAGGGATTCCGAGTTAAGCTGGATGTCGCTTACCAGACCTTCTGAATTCCCTGTTTTGTTGTGATAAATTGGATCATCTTAAGTACAGTTTTTCAATTGATTTCAAGGGTTTTTCTATGCTATATTTTCTAATGGGCCCACTGACCATGGCCAGTGGTCACAGACATTAGCTTGGCCACTGTCCTTTCAGCACCAATTTGTATAAAAGACCGAGGTCCACTGGTTTACAGCCAATGCCTCCACATACCTGTGCTTAGTAAGTAAACAGACCCAACTGGCCCTGAATTTTATCAAGGGGTAGTAGCAACATCCGTCAGCAGTGTCTACTGTCCACATTGCAACAATAAACCAAAATGACTGGGCGTCATGGCCTCCAGCTTCCCCCTGCCCACAGCCAGTGTGCCACTATTGCCAGTGAGGCCCCTATCCCCATTGAAGAAGATAGCACAACTGATCTGAGCGGACAACCCTTCTGTAGGCAATTGTCAGGTCTGAAGAAGAGGGGATTTTACAATGATTCTCTAAAAGGAGTTTCCTCGACAACAGCAATAATGCGTCAGTGCTCTTTCTGCCAGGACCTTAACATGTCCAAGGAAAGAAAAATTATGAAGTGACAGGGTTTTCCTTCCCCTTCAAGCGCAAGCTGCTCTTGTCTTCTGTTGGCAAGTGCAGTTATTTATTTATTTATTTGGAGGTGGTTGTTGAGCACAGAACAGTACATTTTTTTTTTTTAAAGGAAGAAATTAAGGGAAAAGAAAAGAAAAAGGGGACATTCACTCAGTTTATAACCAAATTGCGCAAGGGACCCTAGGCCCAGTCTTTAAGCATTAAAAGAAAAAAATAATTGGAATCTGGCATAGCAGACAGTAAATTGGGGACATAGCACAGAAAAACCATAGATAAGGACACGGTAACATTACTTTGACATTTTTAACTATACGTCTTTTCACAAGAGAAATGATATTCGGTCCCAAAGCATTGGCCTTCTTATTGAATACTCAAAACATGGCCACTAGATATGATTCCACTGTTCATGGGTGTTTGGCATCTTGCCAGAAAGCTCAATATGTGCTCAGAAATATTTGAGCTCTTAAAGACAATTTTAATAGAATAAAGGATGTTGCTATCACTCTCACATAGCCTTGTACAGCTCAGGATGTGTTCGCATGTTGCAAATAGGCACCCTCTTACAGCTCAGAACGAGTGTATACATTTATTATCAAGTGCTTCTCTGGGTTCATGATCACTTGATGGCAGTTTAGGTACCCTGTGCAAATATGCATTCCCCCGGGATATCTGAAGAGCTATTAGCCTCTCAGTCTTTACATGGGATGTAGTGGGGGTGACCTATTCGATTCTCCCCCTTGTCAGGTACAGTTTTTACCTGTGTTCTTTATCCACCTGTGAATTAGTCATCTGGGGCAATCTGCGATGTGGGAGATTATTGAGTACTCCTATGACAAATACGGCTAGTTGTGGCCATATCAAATGGCAAAACTTTGCCTACAGTTGGACGTATGGGCTAAGACTTGGTTTATTCCTGGTTTATTCCTGGTTATCATCCCCCTCCCACCCTTATTAGATTTGGTGGTTTAGGTGGAACAGGTGTTACTGAAGAGAATTTCAGACAGGGTCGACCTGGGTTCCAGCAGCGTGTTTGAGACCTTTTTTTCAACCTCCTGCTGATGCAGGGTTCCCCTTTGTTCAAGCCTTTCCCAAAAACACCCACAAAGGAAAAGGACCAGTTTCTTTAGAACAAGAAGTTCGGCGAGAACAGATGCTACACTGGCACTCTTCATGTGGTAAATTCCCCTTGCCAGAATGTTTAAGTGAAAATTCGGCCAATTGTTCACAGGATAAAAGAGGCTTAAGCATCCTGTTATACAAACCAGCAGAGCTGCCAGCTGCCCTCCCCTCATAGTCAATCAGGTCTCAGGCCAGTGGTGACTCATGCTTTATAACCCACGAACCCTGGTCATGTTCAAAGGAATCTGAGACTTGTCAGGGATGACCATCTCTGGTGATGTGAGATCCTCCTCGCCATCTAGAGTTGCATTGGTGATGGCCAATGGATGGGGCCATTCAGGTCTACACTGGCTAGGGGGTATAACAGCAGGAAAACCGGCAGATGCAACAGCAGGCACTGAATTGGGGGTGTTGGTGGAAGGCCCGATAGACTGGTCAGGTGTGCAGGGATAATGGTCGCACTTCCCAATCCTCCAGGATCTCTCGGCTGACTCGTAGAAAATCGCATGGGCTTGTAATTTTTAATACGGGGCTCAGCATTGTGCAAATTGTTGCCCCTCACCCCCAAGCATCCAAACTGACGGGAACTTAAGATGAACATAAATATTAGTCTATCTCACTAATGAGGGTGTAGACTTTCCCCTAGTTCCCAAATGAGATAAGCAGACTGGTTTCAGTAGTACATAACATGGAGGTTGAAGGGGCCGACACCAATGCTGGAATTTTCCTTTTCACAGACAGCAGTTTACGTTTGGGTAATTGCACCATAGTTTGACCGATGTAGTAGGTATAACAGAAGGGATGAGGGTAACCATCTTGAAGCTGGATAGGAGATTAGCGAAAGGCACTTTTTGTTGAAATAATGATATGCTTAGAAACCCAGCAAGTCAATTATCGTTTGGGATCACAAAATGTCACAGAGTATCAATGGCAGCACAAGTATTACCATTTGCCTTGTTTCCTTATGTTTCCACAAGTAAAAACAGCTTAATATTATCCAGCTGTGCCTCTCACCTGTTCAGAAACGCTGCTTGGGTGCTTGGGGGATTGGTGCTTGGTTGATTAACTTATCACATGTGCAGGTTCTGAGGGCTACACCGTCATCGAAGGTCTGCCAGCTGCTAACTCCCTGCGGATGCCAACTCCTGCACCCTTTCCCCCACGGGCTTCACCCTGCGGGTGAGGCTCGGTCGATTATAGAGGAGGGGGCGTGGCCTCCTACAAAGCTGCCTGGAGGGTTTCCTGGGTCCTTGACTGTGGCTGTTGTTGACACGGCAACTCCTGCTCCGCCTTTCCCCCACCGACTTCAGCCTGCAGGGGGAGGCCAGGAGAAAATTAAAGGAGGGGGCGTGGCCGCCAACAAAGCTGCCTGGAGGGCTACGTGGGTCCTGTCTGTGGCTTTTGTTGGTAGGACAACTGCTGCACCCTTTCCTCTGTGGGCTACACCCTGCGAGGGGAGGCTTGGAGGAAAAGAGAGGAGGGGGCGTGGCCTCCAACAAAGCTGCCTTGAGAGCTTCCTGAGGCCTGGTCTGTGGCTGTTGTTGGCGCGGCAACTCCCGCGCCCTTTCGCACCGTGGGTGAACTATCGTGATGCAAAATATACAACATTTACAAAATGCAAGCTCATCTGCCATAAAGCGGTTGCCATACAATCGAAAAATGGGTTTAAGATACCTCACTCTTGGTGATTTCAGCCCTTCACAAATAAACATAAAATGATTAAGTGTCTCCTCCTCTGTGCCACATAGCTAGCAACTGGCTCCGGGGAAGGTTTTTCAGAAACTACTATGTTTTTGTACTTTTAAACAACCAAAATGAAACTCCAAATACGAAGTCTGTGCAGCTGTAGTGCCAATGATGTCTAAATAGTTCTTGTAGCCAAATGTAATTTTACAGATCAAGTATTCTGGCCCATGAACAAGAGGGAAACTAAAAGTTTCCATTTTCCTCAGTCAATTCATGCCATTGGCCTCCTTCACCTGTACTTTAGATTCCCCAGTGATGCTGGATGGCTTATCCCAAAGGCTACGTGGCCCCAGCATCACTAGGCAAATCTTGACATTAGTTAACCAGGGGATTTGATGTCCCCCATCCAGAGACATAATATGGATCAGGGCCTCCCAATGCTTACTCAGAGACAGATTGGCCCAAATCTGTAACCAATAAAAGACAGGTCTTAGACTAGCTTCATCTTCAACAGGACCAGATCACTTTCCATGCGAACAAACACAGTTGGTACAGTTTGTGATAAATGGAGAATATTTTGTATGCATTTAATTTCTATTTTGGTTAGAGATTGTGTATTAACATAACCCCCCCCCGATGTCAGACCCATACAAAGCAGAGGACTTATCCTGCATCTTATAAAGTTCCAAGGCAGACTTAATGGCCCCTCTTCCATGACTATGGTAGAACTTTTTAATATCTCTACGAGTTTTCTCAAGGGCAGGACTAGCTTTGAGTAGCTGCAAAGATCAATTTGAGTGGCTAACAAAACAAATGACTAAGTAATCATACCATGTTACTTGCTCGAGTACAGAATCAACGACTGTTAGATGCAAAGGTTTGGTTTTTGAATTCTTGGAGCTGAAGACCATAGATCTTTGTTGCATTGATTTCCAATTTTAGGGCACCTTCTAGCAAAACAACACAAGGGGGTTGTTGACAAAAGAACAGTGAAGTGCAAGAAAAAAAGAGCTGGAATTTTGTCAGGCCCCAGTTTAGGAGGGTCAGAACCACAAGTTAATAACTCATCTATAATAGATTTGATATAAACACAAAACAAAAAGGGGGGCAAACATGCAGCCCTGTTTTATGCCTCTAGCCTCGTTCAATGGTTGTGTAACATCAAGGCAGATTCTATCGCACTACCAGTGTTATAAGAATAAAGGAGTTGCAACATATTCAGCAGCTGATCAGGAATGTGCTTGGCCCTCAGCGTCTCCCACAGCTGCCCTCTAGGCACACTCCCGTAGGCAGTCTTCAAATCAACAAAGACAGCCTATAGTTTGGTCTTAGATAATAATATATGCTTTTGAATAATCAGGTGCAATTGAAACCCTTGATCTAACATACTCCTCCCAGATTCAAAACCTGCTTGCAGATGACTGAGCAGTTGCTCTGAGTCAACCGAGTTTTGCAAGTGTCTCACAAGTGCCTTTGCAAATGTTTTTCCAGAGTCATCGAGCAATGATATGGGACGGCAGTTGGCCGGGTTCTCCCCCACCCCTTTTTTTATAGATTGGGACAATCTCGGCTGTCTGCCATGACCTAGGAATGGGGTTAGTGGCTCAAAATGTGTTAAATACCCTTGCAAGAATTGGGGCCTAGATTGTGTGACTGTATGTTATAGCTTTCCAGCTGTGATGTTATGGTGTATATTGAATCCTTTTAATCCAATCAGTGGTTGCATTGATATTAATTACAGTAGAAATGGCCTCATTACAAGTGTGATGATGCAGTAAAAGAAAATCACAGTAAAGTGGCAGTAATTCTGCTATTGTTAATTTACTGCCACATTACCCCACTGCCATTCTCCACATGAAGAGGTAAAGCAGAGGATGTACTAAATCTGCCCCTTTTCCACCAAAACCCATCAGATTTACTTCATGATACTAGTGCTCGGAGCAAATCCGTTGAAAATCCTCATGCACTCCAAAAATGGGGCTTTAGACTGCCTTATCAGCACTCGTAATCCTGTGTAATGTCTCTGGATGGAGTGGAGATAACATAATCAATAGATTTATTTCCAATCTACCACCAGTGTTATTTTGGAGATAAGTTGTCTGTGTTTCTAAGGAAGGTCGGCTTTTCCGGCTGGAAGCAAATAGTTTCCCTTTCCTTAGGTTCAGTTTTGTAGAGGCGGCTAGTGGAGAGAATGAAGCCAGGACGTGGGCAGAAGGTGGCCTGGAGAAGAGCAGAACATGCCCTGGAGGGGTTCAGATGGTGGCCTGGAAGCAGGGGCCGGGTTCAATATTTGCAAATCTCAGCATATCCATGTCGGGAGCAGCAAGTAAAGGGTTTATTGGAGCGGCTTCTGTTTATTCTATGAAGCCACGTTTCTTCATAGCTGCCTGGAGAATTCACTATTGGAAATGAAGTGCGCAGAGCATTCCCAAAAGTAAAGGCTGTAATAGAGGTACAGCGGGCCACTTGGATAAGGCACAGGTGAAGGGCAATTCCAGCGTAGGAGAATGTCAGCTCTGTTGCCATGGGGTTATATGATGTCACTGCAGAGGATCATGACTTTAATAATCCTCTGCTGTGACATGACCGCAGCGAGTTATGACTTTTTGGTTTGTGTATTGTCGCCGATTCGATTCAATGGATTTCTTATACACAGGTACATGTAGCATTCAAAAGTAAACTCATAGACAGCAAATGGTCTGTACAAGTGAGCTCCACATTTGTGCTTGAAGCAGTTGAGCCTGGATGCCCTGATGCAAAATGTAGACTTCATTGTGCATAAAGTGTTGGGGTGTGCACAATAGCATTTCATGTAGGTGGTGGAATTAGCCACAAGAGTAGTATCAAGAATAATTTGGGCCAGTCAGCTGACACAGAGAAAGACAATTGCTCTCAGTAATTAATTAGTTCTTCGCTATCTTGCTTCCAAGCGAAACGGGTTGCCTATCAGTTATCCTCCTTGCCCAATGATGAAACAGGGAACAACCGGCTTCCTATTCCACATATTTATTTATTTATTTGTGTATTTATTAATTTGTTGACGTATTCGTTAGTAATTTGCAAGGTGCCGTTGAGGACTGTCTGCTTCCTAATGCCAATGGGCAAACAGAGGAGGGAGTTTGCAAAGTAAGGATGTATGTGTGGTCCATATGACAGTAGAAGATCGACAGGACCAGGAGGGTAAGCATATACCCATTCACAGTAATTATAATAACATTATTCTCAATTCTTTTTTATTGCAAATCAGAGAAACCGTCCTTAAATCATGCCTACTTATTCATAAAAAAATCTCAGTAATCTCAGTAAGTGACATGCAGTTCTAAACCTTTTGTGGATGGGGAAAGTGATCTTATTTTATTAACCATTAGATACTTGCATAGGGGCCTCCAGATTTGCTCAAACAACCTACTCTAGCCCCTCTATTCAACATTCTGCTCACCAAAATTATATTACAAACTCATTATATCAGTTCGATTCGAAGACCAAGGTTTTTCCACATTCCAAACCCTGGGCACGGCCAAGTGAGCGAACACAACTGGCCCAAACAAAAATAACTCCTATTCTTTTTGTTTCCTAGTATGTATTTTCCAAATATTCTCTGTGCCACATGTTTGTCCCTCCTCCGACTGTGTGCTTGACTCCATTTGGATCTGGATCTCATATCCACTCCTTGCCTTGAGCTACAGATGCGTCTCCTTCTTTCCTATTCTCACTACATACCACCTTGTTAAAGTGGTGTCCTCTTCCAATAACCACTTGTGAGTCTGTTCTCCTTATCTATGTTTATTTCAATTATACAAGCCTGCACCATATGTCCGCTCACTCCCCTAGCTTACTCTGTTATCTCTTGACTTGCAATCCACATTTCATGCTATTGCTGCCTGGAATGTGGAATCAAGACCCAAGATACCACAGTCATCATTTGAAGACCTCTCAAGGCCCTGGCCCAGCTCCTAGTATTTTTCTCCGAACATCAAATACACATTTCTCTCCAACCATTTTCTGATGTTTCTTTGAAACCACCTCCCATGATTTCTCTCTCCGATTGCAGTCTCTGGTCTCACTTATAACGCCTTCCAATATTCCTCTTGTACCACCTCATGTGGTCACCAAACTACTGCCTTCTCTGGTTCCTTCACAGTAGCATCTGATGTTTCTCTCACGCCATCTCCTGTGGTATTCCATCTAACACCATCTAACACCTTCCCTCCATCCTATCACATTGATATGGATTTCTACATCCACCTCCTTTAGTCTCCCTCCTACCACCTTCTGATGTTTCTCCATCCTACCTAATTCTCTAGTTTTTCTCCTCCAACCTTCTGATGTTTTTCATCATTTATCTCCAGTTCTTGCTTCTCCCCTCTTGTCTCATGCCACCTATGATCTTCCTTGGCTCGCATTCAACTTCTTCCTCAGCTTCCTCCTCCTATCGACAACCCGCTCCAAATTCCTATAGCAGCTTTTTCCCAATACCCCCATCTCGCCTTCCTATGAAAACCTTTTAACACATGAATGGTCCCTCCTCTGTGGCCACTGTGGGCTTTAGACTCTGCATCTGCGAATGGTTGGTATTGGAACTATGGTTTTATTGCTCAGCTGTTGTGTTTGCTTCATCATTTGATCGGGACAATGGTAGGACCATGGCTTAAAGAAGCCAACATTCCATCTTGGATTTCCTGTCTGGTCTGCTTGACACAAGCCAAGTAGTGCCCAGAGTTGTGGTGGAGCCACATTTGCAGCTTATGCAGTGCGTGCAGTTTCAGTGTTTTCATGTCTGATTGGCACAGGGAGTATAGCTCAGTGGCAACACGCTCGTCTTGGAAGCAAGACGATGCAGAGCAACACATGTTCGTATCCTGGGTCTGCGCTTAGAAGCCTCTTCGGTATTAAGCGTTATAAAAAAAAAATAGAATTATGATAGGTTTTAATGAGCATGAGGCCTACATCTCATTGAATCTGCGTAGGGGAGTGGGTGCATGGTTCTACAAGAGGACACAAATCTCCCATTCAGAACCTTAAAAGCAGGGTCGGACTGGGACAAGAAATAGGCCCGGACACCCAAAAAAAGTGGCCGACTCCTTGCCTCAAAAAAGTGGCCCACCCCAGCCTCAAAACAAGTGGCCCTCAAACCATCATTCATGAATGGCATCAATTCACGACTTTACAGAAAATGCTACTTATGGAGGGTTCATGTGTCTGTTACATTACAACACAACTCAGAAAATAATATAACTTTGCATACAAGAATGGATCACCATATGTATCATTAATATCTGTGTGTATAGCTCCATATTGTCAAATTACTGTGAATGCAAGCAGACGTCCAAGGCCAAATAATAATATGTTATTGTATAGCACTTACGCCTAAGCTCTTTTTTTATAGAACAAATATGCACACAATATCACCCAACCTGTGTTGGTACTCATTTATGGACCTCTGAAGGATGAAAGGCTGAGATGGCCTTGCTGGGATTCAAACCTGCAGATCACACACACATCGCAGCAGCGAGCGCTCAACCCACTGGGCTATCATATCGGCTATAGTAAAATTAGCAATTATTTTGTAGTGGATACCATTAAACTGGTAACTCAGATTTAACAGCAGACCAGTTAAGTTCATATGCAGGTCTGGTGCAAATGTGGCCGCATGTCAAACCTGCATGCATCTACTGCTTTTCAAGTTTTCAGGCTTCAGAGGTTGGCAAAATAGGGAAAGCACCACACTCACAGGACATCTCATACTCTGAGCACTAGTTACCTCATACATGCAAACAACATTTACATTTTTTTCTTTGAATGCAAGTTTGCAGGATTGCTCCCAGGGCCTGACAGCTAGGTGTGGGCTCGGGGTGGGGAAAGGGACTAGACGTGATGCACACTCACTGGGAGAAAGAACAACACTGCCCACTCAGACTCTCAGTAAACATCAACACAGGCTTGGGGGGGGGGGAGTTAATCAGCAGACAGCACAGGGCCGGACATTGACAGAAAAGTAGCACAAGCAACCTTTGCCAGGCAGCGGGGGTGGAGGGGCAGAGGGTGGGTTCTTACATCAAGGTAGGAAGTGTTCAGCATGGCATTGCAAAGTGAGAAAGAAAAAAAGTGAACACACATGAAAGAATGTGTTGATCGACCTTGGAATTATGCAGGGAAGAGCTGATGCACAGTTTAGCAGCCAGTGAATGGGCCACTGAACATGCCCCCTCACTCAAAGCATTAACAGGCGAGATGTAGATTCTTCACATTTCCGTTAGAAAGGTTGCACTACTTCCCCTGAGCAGACGGGTTGTGAGCTTGGGGGAAGGAGGGAATCACCATGGTGAAGGCACCATTGCAAGGGTTGATCAAACATGCATATTTCATGGTGGACTTTTGGAAACTACTATGGTGCAAGTGGGCAAGTCCTGGGCTGGTAATGGTGCATTATACACACTGCCCAACATGCTAGAGATAAACTAAGTGAATGCACTGCACAGTAAAACCGATGGTGACATAAAGTTAGGAGGTATGATGTGTGCTAAACTCAAAGCATGCCACCCAACCCTTGCTATGCTATAATGCTGTACAGCACAGCTCCCCACCAGAATGTGACAAGTGAAGCCTAAAAAGTAAAACGTGTTGACTTTTCTGCAGGGCATGCTGCTATCCTATTTCAGCTCCGGGATGCACATGGCTCAACCAAAAGACACCGGAGTAAATCTGCACCACCTCTGCTATTCCAGTACTGTAGGGTTGACGCAAAGTTAGGTCATTGGCAATGCCTCTTAGCTGCTGACTCCCCAGCACTTCCCTCCTGATACACCTACCACGACTCCCTCATCCCTTCTCTCTCCACTTGCACGTTCTGAATGTTCACATGACCTAGTAGGACCGCCTCTATCTTTCATGGTTATATATGTTTTTCATTCCCATGCTCCCTCCCTGCTGCCCTGTGGGCGCTTTTAAACACAATTTACTTGAAGTATAAGCGCCTTACAAATGTACAATAAATAAATAAATAAATAAACTGTGTTTAGCAGTGCGATTACATTAACCACTGGAAATACAGCAGCAACATGTGTGCTTCACCCATGGTATTTTTACTACCGGAATGAATGGCTGCTGCCGGTATTCATTGCTGATGATAATGTCATACCGCAGCAGTAATACGTAACGGTAATGCCATGTCACCGCCGCAATTTACGTAGACCCGTGAAGTAACACCAACTGTGCTTCTCGTGTGCAATAGGCCCGCAAAAGGTTTTGGTGGTTGGAATACAACAAAAGAGAATTCAGTGGCCCCATGAAAGGTCAGATAGTTTGAGCACAAAGTCCATTTTGCCTAAGCTCAGCAGAGGATTGACCATCACCACAAAAAAGTCACTGACAATTGTTATAAGGTGCATTCATCATGCACGTGATAGGGAGAGGGAGGATACACTGTTGTAATCATGCAAAAAAAAAGCCAAAAATCCAACAATTAGAGCTTGCGGAATAGCATTTGGTGAACACGGCCCGGGCCACATCTGTATATGCGAATATTAGGCTGCAGCAAGACCCAGCACCATGCCGTAAGAGAATCAACATCTGTGTAAATATGTTAGTAGTAGTATGAGGGGCCACTGCTGAGTGGCAAACAAGATGGACACCTACCAGGGGAGCTCCGGGCACAATATGAATCCTTCTGCTATCTAGTATGCCTTCTTGGAATGACGATGTACATACAGAGGTGTTCTGTAAGCAGTGGCAGTGCAGTTCTAATTACCATGGTGCTGGCGCAGAGAGTTAATGCAGGCACCTGTACGAGCTATGCCAAGATGTGGAGTCACTTCTGAGTGGCAGATCCCAGAAGCAAAGCCACTAAGTGCCAGGGTGAGTGCAGGGATGTCCATAGAACCCCTTTGGCAGCCTGACAGACGGGCGCTGCGCATTGGTTGTTGTGGCGATTGCTGAGCAGGCAGACTTTGAGAGGAATTCCACTCCTGCCCACCACCCATTTCATTGTTTCCTAATATTTTCAAGGGAGTGAGCATAGCAATCCCAGGGCTTTGGGGCTCATGTTGTGTGGGAGCAGAGGTGGCTGTGGGGACCTGCAAAGTTGATTTCATTTGCTTGCGGGAATGTCAGGTGTAAACGTGGTACACCAAAGTGTGCTGGTATAGTGAGATTGCTTATGCAGTTAGTGCGAACTTATGAGGAATCTCCATACACCGTACAAGCTGCAGGACACGGGCACAAGTGCCCCCAAACATTACACTACTGGATAACAGGCATTCCAAAGAAGCAGTCCAAATTAGATGAATACATGCAACAGCAATCCAAAGGGTCACCAATGAACGCATAGAAGAATGAGGAGACCATGGCTGGTGGTAGTAGAGGAATACCGCCATCATGACTCAATGCATTGCAAGGCTCTTCAGGACTTGACACTGACAGAACATTGGATCATAAAATAGACTCACAGGCAAAATGGACATTGCTTCATGCAGTTTGAAACAGTCTGTGGGTGAGGCATAAAACCGAATTGATGTGCTGGAAGATAATACTTGTCAAATTCGACAGGCTATGTTCAAGCTGCAAAAGCATATGAAAAATGTAATGGCAAAAAAATGAGTTTGGGGGTCGGGGGAGAATATAGACTGAGTAAGATTTGTCTGGTTTCCGGAAGCAACAATTATTCCTGACAGAATGGAACAATTTATAAGCTCAAGCTCAATCAATCTGTTGGAGAGCACCAAACTCTTGCCACGTCATGCCAGGTCATGTGGTGCGAAGGGTGCAGGACACTGACTGTGATAAGGTGGTGGTACAGCGTGTTTATGGTGATGCCCTATATGATATGACAAAACTTCCCTCTAATACATGTATTCTACTTAGGGTCAATGGTAGGCTAGTTACTAGGATCAGATGTCATAGCAGACTTTGTATCGTTGGGGACTTGACAGTGCTAACTGTCATACCAGTCACTTATCTACGAGACTGGACTACTGTCTTGGACAGATTTGCTCATATGACGCTTTTCATTCACCATCACCAAGATTCACCATCACACATGCATCATACGCTTATAAGCCTACTTGCTAAAACTGCCAAACTTTACCTCCTGTTATACCACCCGTGGGAAAATGAATTGCCTCTTTTTAACACACTGGGGCTCTTCCCTGTGCTTTCACCCTCTTTGTCATTAAGTACATTGTTATGACCGCTGGTTGGTCATAGGGTCCACTCATCAAGGAGACATTGGATACACAGGGCATTGGTTACTTTATTAGCTTCTTAGTTACTAGGATCAGATGTCATCAGGTAATTGAGAGATCAAGAGGAACAAGGGACAAGAGCCCACTGGCTCCCACCACCCAGGCTCACATACTCTAACTGCCTGGGTTAGAACCAATTAAACTCCAGAAATTCTAACCTCACACTCCACACTCACAGCCTACATTCTGAGGATGACATCAGTCCTAGCACCTCACACATACAGGGAGAGGACCACACTAACACTTCATTTCCTTACCCCAAACACAAGCACACCTCAAGCACACCTGAAGAAGGCCGAGGCCAACCCTAACATACACTTAGACACAGAAAACACAACCCCACTGATTCAGTTTTAAAATGCTTTTCTTTTATATGCACAATTGTTTGAGAACCGGTTATGCAGTAAACACATTAATACAAATTAACACTTCTACATTAGATTAGTTCATCACAAAACTTTTGCATTGTATGTTTTACCCAGACCTTGAATCCCGAGGCAATTGGCAGAGCATCCAGTTTAAGAGAAGAAACAAAATACAAAAGCACAGCAGCATGCTATCTTCTCTTTATCAACGTTATACTTATGCATTTATCATTTACAAATGCGAGAAAAGGAAAAAAAACACTTTTAAAAAATAACCACTTAATCCTGACCTGACTGACTGGTGGGAAAGATAAACACAGTTATCCGCACGCCCCTCAATTATACAGATACCTACATTCAATTGGGAAACTTCTGCGCTATTATCATGAGAGACTCCTCTCTGAAATGGATTATCTGGAAGCGGGAGTGTCACCAATTCCGCACAGCTTTCACCACTCACAAAGGTCAGCTCAAGGCTCCAGCTTCATGGAAAGATTTGCACTGCTCGTCTCTGCTCTCTGGCTGCTGGCAGCTACACTCCTGTTCTCCTCCAGACAGCAACTGCCCCCACATAATCTGTCTCCTAAATGTATAGGTTAGCCGTGTTACTCAAACTAATACCTGCCCTTTCTCCTGACGTCTACATATCATCTGAGAAGACTTCTCTACATTTTCAACACTTCCTCTGAACAATGGCACTGTTCATTAGAGCACATACTTGCTTTCATAGTGTGTGCACTGAATTACAGCATCAAATTACTTGCACGTTAAAACACACCATTACTTTGACATTTCATCTGATGCATTTTGCACTGCTTTGTTAAGGGTAAATTATTAATTACTTTGAATTGTTAGTTGGTGGTTAATTGTGTTAATATGTGTATACAGTGCAAGCTGGACAGATGACCTAGTCACCCTGAAGTGAATCATTTTAAAACCTGTTCAATGTGCATTTCCATTTGCTGTCTGCATTATGCATTCACTTTACTGCCTCCACTGAAAGTAATGTCATTTCCCACTTACTGCCTTTCATATACAATGTCACTACATCTCCACTATCTCTTCCTACACATCTCATTTTACAATGCCTAGCAAGCAGGCTATGGGTGAACGTACATCAAGGGTTATGTCTGCTTTAGCTAATATTTGTGCTATGTCTTCCCAAAATTGCTGGATCTTCCCACAGGCCCAGAACATGTGCACCATATCTGCACCCCCCCCCCACGTATCAGGCAACTCTGTTCAGGTATCTTGCTAAACCTTGCAGTTATTTTAGGAGTCAGGTATGCCCTGTGTGTTACATACAATTGTATTAACTGGAGTTTCGCATTTCTAGACACTGTCAGGTGATAGGCTATTGCTGGTATCCATTCCTTATCTGTAATTGGTGTTTGAAATTCATCCCCCCAATTTTGACGTGTGGCCTCTAGCTCATTCCTCAGCTGGGTCGTAAAGAGCTCATACAGCCTCGACATTGTGTGGTCCCCTTCCGATAGATTATATAATGTTTCTATCGCTTTGTTCTGCACTAACTCACCATCTGGCTACTTCTGTTTCAGTTTCTTAAGAAAGGAGTCATACAGTAGATGTTGTCCCTTGTGAAGGCCTGTTTCTAAGACCAGTGTGTGGAAGTCTATTGGTTTCCCGTCTCTTAGCAGGTCTCCTATTGTCGCTACCCCCAGGGGTTCCCAGTATTTTTTCAACTTAATACTGTATTGCACCTCCCTACTTTCTAGCACCACAAGCGGGGCCTGTGTTGAGTAGGGTTTTTTGCTTTTTTATAGCCAGCAAGGTTTTTGCCATATGTTTTTTCCTAGTGTGAACAGGAGAGGGGACTCCACAAATTGTGTGTTGTGTATCCATATCAGCTCCTTCAGGACGAAAGGGGCACCTTCTGGTATCAAACAGGGAGAGTCTTGAGCCTGTTGGTCCGAGAGCCACCATGTAACAAACTGTAATTGACCTGCTATGAAATATGCCTCAAAGTTAGGGACTTTTATACCTCCTTGGTTATGCGGTTTCTGTAATTTTGCCAACACTAATCTGCACCTAGAGTTAAGCCATAGTAACCTATGGCACATAGAGTCTAGTTTCTTAAAGAAGATTTTGGGAATATCATACGGGATATTAGTGAAGTAATGAAGGGATCTTTGAAGGGCCACCAGTTACAGTAATGCAGCCCTTCCCATCAATGAAATAGGCAACCTATCCCAGACCTCCCTTGATTTCCCAATTTTATCGATCACCTTCTGTGTGTCTTGTACATGCTCAATTTTGGGGTTGTGAAAGATGTCCACACCCAAGTATTTGAATGTCTCCACTTCCCATCTCACTGGAAGCACTGGTAAAGAGTCTGCTGTTCTATATCTGTATCCTGCCAAGGGGAACAAGCATGGAGAGGAACTGGAGAGCCCTCTAATGGTGCTCTTCAGTTCCTCAATAGTTATTTGAACCTCCAGACCTTTGGCCACTTCCGGGGCTTGTCTTGGGAGGTCTATCTGCTCTAGGGCCTCATCTATCTCTGAGCGTTGTACACTCGATGTATCCTGATATACGTTTTATAATTGTCCATGAAGAAATTGTTTATGTCTACCTGCATCATACACATTACCACTTTGTCACTTATAATTGAGTTGATCATATCGCGCTTAGTTTCACTTTTGTAAAACCAAGCCAGCAGGCGTCCTGGCTTATCCCCCTCAGCATGTTGTCTTTTGACATATTCTGCATAGTTAAAAACACCTAGCCTGTCCCAATGTGTCAGGGATTCTTGCTTCAGTCAGTTGGCTTTGCCAGCCCGGTCGTTGGCCCTGCCCTCTGCTTTATCTATATCTTCCAAAGTCTTTTCTGCTTTCACCAAATCTCTCTTTATTGCGGCTTGTATGGCCCCTGCTTCGGCTATTGCTACACCCCTGATTACCACCTTAAAGGCTTCCCATAGTGTACCAGCAGAAGACACGCTGCCTTGCAGAACTCTTCATCCTTCATGGTTTTGCTTCTGGGCTTCCATGTCGGAATACTTGCTCTAGGGGGGAAGGACCTCCATTCAATAATTAATGGCGCATGATCGGAGAGCACACACACTTTATATTCGGCAGTCGTAAACCCATCACAGGTCTGTTCTCCTGTAAAGACATAATCTAATCTAGTGTGTAATCCTGTTGCGGCTGTATAGTGTGAGTATCCACGACTCCCCAGGTGTAGGGCTCTCCATATGTCTATCAAGATAAACGCTTGTAGTAGGGTGTTTAGTGCTTTGGCTGAAGGGGATAGTTGTACAGTTTATCATCTGATCTGTCTAACTTTGGGCACTACATCTCCACTTTGAAATCTCCTCCCCATATTAATGTACAGTTTCTGTATGGGGCAATCTGTGGGTACAAGCAGCGGAAATAGGCAACAGTGTCGTGGTTCGGGGCATAAGTGTTAATAATGCACACTTCCTTATTTTCCAGGAACCTGTGCACCGTGATCATTCTACCATCCCTATCCCGGACTGTCTTGAGGACTCAGAAGGGGACAGATCATGCCACCCACACTAACACCCCTCTGGCAGACACTGAGTACGAGGAACCTAGTACTGTACCTCTCCATATTTTGGTCAGGGTTATCTGTGTCTGTTCAGTGAGATGCGTCTCCTGCAGGAGTGATATATCTATCCTTTGATGTTTCAGGTATGTCATAACCCTGTTCCTTTTGATATTGCTGTTGAGCCCCCTTGGCATGCCACCATAAGAAATACAGCATTCACACACTATGTACAACAAGCTATATGAGCATGGTATATGCAGACTGGCAACAACATTCCCTGCTCAGGGCCATGCTGCCAGTGAACACATTGCCAACAAACAGGGTTGTTAAGAAGCACGTTATGGCCCATGGCACAGCTAACTGTTGACTGATACCAGTAAAATGGGCATGGTCATGTGGCTCTGTGACGTGCAATTACATCACATGGCAACAATCAGACACACATCTCCAAATCCATATCTGCATCGATCACATGCCACACCAGTGTTGACCTGGTACAGGGACTGTACACAATCAGAACATGCCGTAAGCGTGTGAAAAAGGAAACAGCCCCAGTTGATGTTCGGCTGTAAGAGTACCACCTTGTCAAGGTCCGTGAATTGGGGAGAGTAAGTCAATGGAGTTGTAGATAGGAAGATGGTACACTGACCCAGAAGATGGAGAGGAGCATGGACCCATGGAGTGTGGGCTGAGTGTGGGAGGGTAACAGGGATCAGGCCTCACCACAATTTTCCTCAGGATTCATTGCCATTGGGGCATATGTTTGAGATATTTCTTCTCTGTGAAAGATAGTGAGATAAATGCTCTGGGTACATCTCTCGTAACCAGGACTAATGTCTGGCAGAGGGACTCCCAGGACCCCCCTTGTTAATTTCCAGGTGTAAGGTAAACATGGAAGGCACACCAAACAATTGTCCTGGGCAATTTGAGTGAGGGGGGTGTCTGCGTGATGGAAGACGTAGTTCTGTGGTCCCACAAGTCTCAAATATACTCCATGTTTGAAAAATACGGCATGTTTAACGCACAGGCACCAAAAAAAAAATAGATGCATACCCAAGACAGCATAGTTTCAGGAAAAAGAAAAAAGCGGTACGAGATAGGCAGTGGCACCCAGCAACACAAAAAATGGGTACGCGAAACCTGGAAAACAACCAGAAAGGTAAGAATAGGTACGTGATACACAGAGCCACCCAGAGGTGAGAAAAATGCGTATGCAACTCACTGTTAGCCTTGCAAAAATCAAAAGTAGAACTGCATATCTGCGGACGCAAATCCCCCACCAAAATAAGAAGTTTGTACGGTCCCTGAAGTGAACGGATTGCATAGCAGCCTAAAATACGCAGTACTCCACTCGTACGTCTCCTCCCCTTTGTGCACACGTTTGGAGTTGCTTTTACACCTATTAATGTATACCCAAAAAGGGCGTGCTGAATGCCTGCATGCAGCAAGTGTCATGTAATTTACGCGCTGTGGGCCTTTCCTCTGATTTGACATATCCACGTTTTCTGCTTTACGTGCAGAGCCACTCTGTTCACGTCTGCCAGCATTCATAAACACAGAAGACCCACACTCCTGCCTCTGTGCTATATTTCCTGCCTCCTCTGCCTCCTCTGCCTCCAACCATTTCATCTGCTGCTGCCTGTCCAGTATCTGTGGCTGCTACCCACCTGCACTGTGTTTGGAGTGCTTGCTGTCCAGCCATTGCCTATGCTCCTGTATTTGACCCTCTGACCACCTCAGCTGCTACATTGGACTCCAACTGTGGCATTCCACCACCACCGCTCCACAGCCCAGCTCCAGGACCACCTTTCCCACCCACACCTGCCTCGGGGGTTGCCATGTCTGCACCATCATCATCAGACCAGAGTGTTAACCCCTTGGCAGCGAGGCATAGGGCTATCAACTTCAGCGCCAAGGAAGTTGACATTTTGGTGGCGAAGTTCCTGGAGAATTATGATGCCCTCTTTGACCCTATGATACAACGTGACAATGAAGGATGTCAGCAGATCTGGGACGGGATAACGGATGCCATCAACATGGAGGGGGGTGGCATTCTGCTCCTTCAAGTCCCTGCACAAGCACTGAGAGGATCTGAAATCCAGGACCCACGGCAAGGTACTGCAATTTATCCAGGCCGGTGCTACCATGGAGGTGCACCGTGTACGCAGGTGCCAGATGTTGAGAAGCAACATGCAGGTCCTGGAGAGGTTTTACCCGGCTCTGCACACCCAGGGCTGTGAATTATGGGAACGTCTGGAGTTGACTGGTGAGTAGCCATGTGGTGCACTGCTGTACGGTCCATGTGTGTTGTGCATGTGCCAGCATGTTGGCAGTGACCCCCTTAGGCTTGCAGCAAGTATGCTTCTGAGACAGATGTCTGCATGCATGCCCCCAACATTGCTCTCAATGTGTACATTGAGACATGTCTTGAATTCAAATCTGCACTTACTTGCATTGTGTGTTGTAGTGCTGTCTTGCAGACCAAGCACATGCAATTTTACTTGTGTCTGCAACATTCCAGGATGACAAGTGTGCCAGCTGAGGTGGTGTTGCCCATGTCATGTGCATGGATGATGCTCATTTGTACGTGCAATTGATACAGTGTGTATGGTATACGCAATCGATTGGTTGTGAGAGTGGCATGTAGTTTGATGTGATCATGTGGAGTGATGTCCAGGCATGTGTCTGCATGGATGTGGATTGCATGTGTTTGTGTGTTGGTTTTTGGTTGTTCCCTTGTCAAGTCATGTTCCTGTGAATGTTGATGATGCCACGCTGGCTTTGGTGCAGTACACTGATGTTGCTGTTCTGTGTCTCCTATTCAGCAGTTGCATCTGATGAAGAGGGCGGGCCACAGCCATGCACCCGTGACAGCTCATCTTTGGGGAGCTATTTGGCTGTGGTAGCGCCAGTGACATCAGGGATGACTGCTGAGGATAAGTCAAAGAAGGTGAAGGTGGGAGTGGACTCCTCAGCAACAGAGGGGCCAGGTGATGCCATAGCGGAGGATGCCCAGAGTCATCCAGGTTGGCGGAGGGGGAGGTGGAGGAGGTGGCCATTGAAGCACAGCCCATGGGGTCAGCTGGGGTTGTTGACATGGGCATGCGTCCTGCAGTCCTGACCCAGGGGAATGAGGCTGTGCAGGCACTGTGGAGGTGCTGGTACAAAATCTGGTCCCTGGGCCATCTAATGCAGCAGTGTGAGCCTGCCAGGGATGTCTCAACCCAGACCCATCCCCCATTGATAGCTGGTGTGTCCACCCAGACCTAAATTCCAGACACAAGTGGATTATCACATCAGACTCCTGCATACCTGTCACCCTGCCATCAGACTACTAAACCCAAAAAAAACGTACTCGGCCCAGTCCGTTGTACTATGGTGACACTCCTACACCAAAGATATTAGGTGTCTTTTGTCTTGAAACAGCTTTATGATGCTAACAGTACCCATTGAATTTGTAATGATTGCTCAATTATGGACTAATATGAAGCAATATTGAGCCAAACCGTGCTTGTGGGGGTACATGCTTTGCAACTGATTGTATGGATTGATTTGTTTTCACATACTTTTTCAGAACTTTGTTACTTTTATTAAATTGTTTTCTTTTTCTAAAAAATATATGAAATCTACACGTCTAGGCAAATAAAAAAGGCAGCAGTAGCTAAATCCCAGTGGTTGGATCATTCCTTTCCCAGTGACCCAAACTTGCGAATTGTTTTGCTGGCTGCTTCAGAAGGTTTAAAATAAATATTGCAAGAAATAATTGCAGTTATAAATGCTTTGAGGACAGGACAACCCCCTTGTACACAAAGTGTCCACCCAGACCAACACCCCATTACCATGTGATGTGTACATCCAGTATTCTGTGCTACCCCTGCTGGCCGGATTGACGAGGTAGACTGGTGTCATTAGTGATGATCTGCAGGCTACTCGTAGTCTACTTGCACATCATTATGATGAGCTATACCACTTCGTGTCATGGCTCGCAATATGCCTGTTCCGTGTTGTACTCCATGGGATATTCCCTTATGCTGCTACCTCCTCAACTTCCTCCTCTGTGCGCCAGGGTGCCTTCCGGGCCAGGTACCAGCAGGGCCTCCTATAAACCACCCCCAATAGCCCAGTGGAGATCACATACCTGCCCACGTTGGGAGAACAAGGCACTGCAGCTGAGGTGGCCACTGTGCCTACCCAGGCACTGAAAGGGGCATAGACAATGGGGGTCATCACGAGGTGGGCGGTAAGGGATTATCGGCACCGGTAAGGGCACCGGTGCCGGTAATCCCTTACCGCCCTACTAAGAGGTCCCTTAGCGGGTCCCTTCCTTAACGCCTGGTTTTACCAGGCGTTATGGAAGGGCCCCATTAAGGGACTTCAGAGCTAATAACGGACCCACTGTAACACTCACCTGGTATCCACGGAGACGTCACTCAGCCTGTTCTGACCTCTTATGACCTCGAACCCTTCCCTGAAGGCTATTCGACTGGAGACTGGGCCTTGTTTTGTTGGATAGTGTGCTCTCCGTCCTACCTTCAGCGCAGGGGCGCGTTGATTGATGCGGGCTCGTTGCTGCCAAGTTACTTCACTGGCAAGAGTCGACAGGTAAGTATAATGAGTCTTTTGAACAGTTCTCTAACTTCGTTCCTTTCCTTCCTTAGATGATGGCCGGCGTCCGGGGATGGCGGCGTGCTGCTGAGATGAGTAGCGCTGAAGTTGAGTGAGAGCGCGATACGCGATGCACCCCTTTCGTATTTGCATTGAACTGAGTTCTTTTCCTGTGTCTTTTAGGTGCCGCAACGTTTTCAGTGTGGATGCCGGTTATGAAGAACAAATGCGGTGGGTAAGCGCGGTATGCGGTGCCTATAGATGTTTCCACGCTAACCTGGAATGTCTTTTCCCTCTTGCAGATGGATGAGAAGTTCTAGAGACAGATTTCCTCAGAGCGGCTGGGATTCAGGTAAGCGTTTGAAGCTCGTACAGTATTTAAAAATAAGCAAAGATTTGCAGAATGCTTACTAATGCCTTTTTTCTGTTCTTTTCCCTTTTCCTTAGGAAGCGGCGTGCCGGGATGGGAATGACATCTCCAAAGATGCCCGCAGAACAGAAGGAGCGATGACTGATGGGCAGAAGCGCCTCAAGGTAAGGCTGTTCCTAATAGTGTTCTTGTTCTTGCAGGAGCTGAGCGCAGAAGAAAGATGCAGGCCTACTGGAGACCGATCCGAACACGGTGAGTGTCACGCTGCAGGTGCAGAAAACGCAAAGCATGTTTCTCAGCTTGGGTGTGGCTTAAATAGTCTCTGGGTGTCCCAGCTGCCTCTGGGCTGAATCACACCGAAAAGACTAGACCGCACATGCAGTTCTAGGAACCGAAATATGTGGGGGCATCCATCTTGTCCCCATCAATGCACTACAAGTCCAATCCCCAATGATATCCTATGGGAGTGAGTGAGTCTGGTGCCACAAGCACCAAGTCTGACTCCAAGTGGGTCTTTGGAGGGATGGAGAGGCCCTTGAGGGCCACGTAGGTGATCGTGGCCTGGCTCCAGCCTGACATCTTGGAGGGCTGGGGACATGAGGGGCAGGAATCATGACACCCGCTAATAGTGGGCCAGTTATTAGCTCCATCCCCATTCCCATTGAGCCCTATGGGGGCTCAAATGGGAATGGGGAATTCTTCCCGGAATGGGGATTTACCGGGTCCTCCAAGGTCGGAATGACCCGGTAAGTCCCTATTCTGGGAACACGGACCCGGAATGCGGTAAGGGGGTAGCCATGGTGCTATTAGCGCCATGGCTACCTCCAAACTCGTAATGACCCCCAATGGAGGGACAGCAGGCACCCATGAGCAGTGCAGATGCTGTACGCCGGTGAGTATCATCATCAGCTCGGAAGGCGTACCAAAGTAACAGGCACCGGGCATTGGAGCAGCAGCGGGAAATAAGGAAGAGGCGATTTTTCACAGGGCAGACCACCCAAATAGGGCAGGTGGAAAGAGTGAGGCAGGGGGCACGCCTCAGGCCCATATTGTCTTCTGTGTTGAGACGTTATGACAGGCAGATCATGACAGAGAGGCAGTGAGAACAGGAATCAGGAGTGGTGATGGGCAGGGCTGGGATTGCGCTGCATCGTGCAAGGAGGTGGGCTGCAATCCTGGAGGCAATTTGTAGGAGGCGGAGGAGATAGAGACACAGATGCTGGATGACCTGCATTCCCTCCAGCCAAGAATGGAGGCCCGCCTGAGGGGGGAGACATTCCATCAGTGTGGTTGGGGTGGAGGTAGTTGGGCTCTCTGTGGAGGTGTTCCATGGTCCCGTTAATGGCACTTTTGTTTGTCATTGCTGTGTTAAACTCATGTCATGCAGGCACACCCACCAGCATGTGCAGTCACACACTGCCTTCAAGTGTTGCACCACCTCGGACACTGGAACGCAGTAGTGAGCCATGTTTGCTATTTCAGAGTGCCATCATGATTCTCTGGTCTCTGTGACTCATGCACTCTCTGACAGCCCTCCCATCACCCATGCATGGCCCTGTCACGTTATTGTTCCCTGTCGAGTAATTTGACACACCTTCCACCCAGGTCACTGATGAACAAGTGGTGACCACATGTTTGTGTATTTTTCATTTTTATTAGTATGTTTACTTCTGTCCTGTGCACACATTCAGTTAGTGTGCTTTGATGCCTTGGCAATGTGCCATGGCTAACATGCACATGCCACTTGACATTGCATTCACTTGTCACATGTGTATAGGGTGGGCTGGTTAAAGTCTTGAGGGGTGTGTCAGCATATGCTCCAGTCCTGTATGGATCCCCAGTGCTTCCAGCTGATCATGTTTGTGGCTGACATATTGGTGTTACACTTGGCAGACCACTGAGGTTCAGGTAAACTGCAGACATGCATTTCACTGATATTGTGGAAGACTGTCAGGGGTCTAACTGGGTGTTGCGGGGGGGGGGGTTGTCCAGTCTGGAGTGGGATGCCTGGGAGGTGTCCAGTCTGAAGGGGGTGTCCAGTCTGTTGGGGGTATCCAGTTTGTAGTGTGACACCTGGGGGGGGGGGGTCCAGGCTGGAGGGGTCATCCATTCTGGAGTGAGGTGCCTGGGGGCTGTCCAGTCTGGAGGGGCTGTCCAGTCTGGAGTGGGATGCCTGGTGGGTGTCCAGTTTGGGGGGGGGTGGTCCTGGTGCGGGGGTGCAGTCTGGAGGGGGCTTCCTGGGGTTTTTCCAATCTGCAGTCAGATGCCTGGGGGGGTCCAGTCTGGAGGGGTTATCCAGTCTGGAGTGGGATGCCTGGTGGGTGTCCAGTCTGGAGGGGATGTCCAGTCTGGAGTGGGATGCCTGCGGGGGATGTCCAGTCTGGAGGGGGTGTCCAGTCTGGAGTGGGGTGCCTGGGGGACTGTCCAGTCTGGAGGGGGCAGCCTGGGTGGGTGCAGTCTGGAGGGGGATGGCTAAGGGGGTAGGTATCGAGTCTGGAGTGGGATGCCTGGGGGGGTGACCCATCTGGAGGGGCTGTCCAGTCTGGAGTGTGATGCCACAGGGTGTGTCCAGTCTGGAAGTGGATGCCTGGGGGAGTGTCCAGTCTGGAGAGGGTGTCCAGTCGGGTGTGGGATGCCTGGGAGGGTTTCCAGTCTGGAGGGGGATGCTTGGGGGGGACCAGTCTGGAATGGGATCCCTGGGGGTGTGCAGTCTGCAGGGGGTTTCCAGTCTGGAGGGGTTGCCTGGGGGGTGTCCCTTCTGGAGTGGGATGCCTGAGGGGTGTCCAATCTGGAGGGGGTTACTTGGGTGGTGTCCAGTCTGGATGGTGTGCCAGCCTTCTTGAGTGGGATGCCTGGGGCTGTCCAGTCTGGAGTGGGATGCCTGGTGGGTGTTCAGTCTGGAGGGGGCTACCTGGGTGGGTGTCCAGTCTTGGGTGGGATGCCTGGGGGGGGGGTCTCCAGTCTGGAGTGGGATGCCTGGGGGGTGCCCAGCCTGGAGGGGGTGTCCATTCTGGAGGGGGCTGCCTGATGGGTGTCCAGTCTGCAGGGGGCTGTCTGGGGGGGTTGCAGTCTGGAGGGGACTGCCTGGGAGGTCTCCTATCCGGAGGTAGTGTCCACTCGTGAGTGGGATGCCTTGGGGGTGTCCAGTCTGTAGTGGGATGCCTGGGTGGTGTCCAGTCTGGAGGGGGCTGCCTGGGGGCGGTGCAGTCTGGAGGGGGCTGCCTGGGGGCGCTGCAGTCTGGAGGGGCTGCCTGGGGGGTGTCCTGTCTGGAGTGGGATGGCTGGGGGTGTCAGTCTAGAGGGGGTGTCCAGTCTGGAGGGGTGTGCCTGAAGGGTGTCCTGTCTGGAGTGGGATGCCTGTGGGGTTATCCAGTCTGGAGGGGGCTGCAAGGGGGTGTGTCCAGTCTTGAGTGGGATGCCTGGGGGGTGTCTAGTCTGGAGGGGGCTACCTGGGTGGAGTGTGCAGTCTAGAGCGGGCTGCTTAGGGGGGGTGTCCAGTCTGGAGAGGGCTGCCTGTCCTTGCGAAAGAGGGCACGTGTTTTCTCTGGGGTGCGGCCTGGGCTTGCGATGGAGAGCATGCGTTTTCTCTGTGGCGTGGCCTGGGCTTGCGAGTTTAGGTGTGCGATTTTGCGTTGGTTCAGCCTGGCCTTGCGAGGGAGGACATGCTTTTTATCTGGGGTGCGGCCTGGGTTTGTGAGGTGAGGCACGCGAATTCGCTGGGGTGCAGCCTAGGCTTGGGAGGTGAGGTGAGGTGTGCCTTCTCACAGTGGTAATAGATGGTGGGCCAGGGATGACACCGAGGCTTGCACCGTGTTAGTCCTTTTGCTTGTTTTTTGCTGTGCTTGGGGGTGTGTTGTGGGTGTTCCTTAGACTGCTTGTTATTACTTGCGCGACAGCTAGTAATGACTCATTATATCCATGAATAGGCAGCCTTCTCGGCACGCTGACCTTGCGCCAGTTCTGTGCCCCATTCCATGAATCGGGCTCAAAGCGCCTCATTAATGGATTTTTTTGGCACGGTTCAAAGTGACTTTGCACTGTTGAAAAGAGACTTTGCACTGCTGACAGAAACCCTGATTCATGGAACTGTGAAAGCGTGTTTTTGCTGTGTAAAGTCAGTACAAAGACATTTTTGCAGTACAAAATGAATTTGCACTGACTTAACACTGCAAAAATACACTCTGCACAGTTCCATGAATCAAGGTGTGGGCCGGCAGTGCAAAGTCTCTTTTCAGCAGTGCAAAGTCACTTTGAACCCTGCAAAAAATGCTATTAATCGAGCCCTAAATTCATGTCAGAGGAATGTTATGTTAATGCAGCTCAGATTTCAATGCTGAAATCTGAATACCATGATTGGAAAATCCCATTTCAATCATCTAATCATACGTGAATAAAACTGCACTACAAGTGTGATGTGGGTACTACAAATAACCTAATTCAATTGATTTTTTTCGCCACCTCAACTGTGGTCAGCCTTCAAAATCAATCTGTGCAAAGGTGGCATTAGTTCACATACTGCAGCAAAGGAGGTTGCAACAACAGAAGAGATTGCAATTGTTAAAAAATATGTTAGTGTCGTTAAGGGCTTTTCCAATAGTGGAAAAAAACAGGTAGCCGGTACTCACACAGTTATTTAATTAATTGTCTGTTTGGAAAGTGTTCATGATGGATGTGTTTTTAAAGACTTGATATTTAAATGAAATGTTTAAGATAACAAGTCACAAGGCAAGAAATCAAAACGTAAATCTTAAGTACTCTTGAATCATTTTTCCACTCTGTCCATCCTGCAATGATTTCTGCATAATCTGCAGGCGTGTGATGTGCTTTCACTGGTGAAAATCAATAATCTCTAAGAAATTGCAATGAAACGCTTAGACACTGTATGCCTTATTAAGTTCCATGTGCTTCAGGAGATCCCAATCAAAGCCTTTTAGAAACCAGTCGCCAGCATTTATATCATCCCGTTGGCTTTCATGTGTATAAAAAAAATACTAAAACCTGGATGTTGGTCCCTTTTTGCTTGGACCTAGAATGATAGGCAATTACTATTATGTTGCTGTGCTTCTACTTGCAATGTAAAGGATGAAGATGCAGCGAATGGAAATTCCCATGGGCCTAAAACAATGTTCTCTCTGGATTCTGATGCATGTACATCTGTCCTGCACGTTCAATATTCTATCGAGTTTCCATCTCCCCAACGGTGTGCTTCAGGTGGGCATATGGACTCTACTATATCAGTGGGTGTGTGCTCGAGATGCATTTACATCATAATTGTAGACAAGTTAATTTTGTGAATATTTAGCAACGTTTAAGTTGGACAAATGGGGTCTGGGTGATCCACCGTCCAGAATGATAACGCTGCAGTTCACAAAGGTTGCAGCAGGTGCCCACTGTGGACTTGAGCCCCACTAACAAACTAAACATTCTTTTTCCTAGCCCACATACACAATGTTACACATTTTGAAAAAGCAGCCAGTGAATCCAGGTGCATGAAGTGCGCAATGGATCCTTGAATCCCTGCTAGCCCTCTCCCATGTGACATTTGCTCTAAATGTGAGAACTCCCCGTGGATGGGCTACACAATTTGAATCCCCCTGCACATGTGAGTGAACAATGCCAATGGGAGTCCTCCGGGTCCCCTCATAAAGATGCGCTGGAGCTTAGGCCGAAAGGTCCCCCACTTGAAGTCCGAGTACACATCGAAGCCTCAACGACATCTTCTCTAAATACTCTTGAGAAAGAGAACTCTGGGGTGCGGGGGCGCCGAATGATTTGCTGTGTACTAAATTGGACAAGTGTCAGGAGGTGGAAGGTCCGAATAAAAATTAAGCCTTTGTGCGGATCCCACAGGAATTGACTCCTGGTGCCCAGACTTTGGCCATAAAGTCGTTGGATGTAGTTTCCCTGCCTAATAGTCCAACGGAGTCTCAGGCCCAAATGCCTGACACGCTTCCAGGGCCCCTATCATCGGACTCCAGGATAGAGGTTTCATCTACCCGAGTTTACAGGGTTGTGAAGGGGCCCGTGAAGACTATTCAGAGAAAGCAAGATCAGCATACATTGAAACATTGTTGGCAGCCTAGTGGCCTGGCTCCTAAATCCAGGCACGCACAGCTGTGCTTCTGCTATCAAAAAATGGGTGACCTCGCCATTTCATCAGTTTCAGTTCAACCGAGTGGTGGGGGCCAACTTAAGGTGGGCTCATCATGGGGAGCACTGCCAACATAGTGGAGTTGGTCAGAAAGCAGTTGCCCTCGGACCACCTCCAGTGGGGTGGGGCCAGAGCTATTTAAGGGGGTTGTGCTGGTGGATTCCGACCCCCCAGGGGTCCGTTAAGGGCTAGGACCCTTTTGAAAAGGAGAGTTGTGCCATTTGAGGCCCCTAACCCCTCTCAAGCTAAAAGGAAAAAGACGGCTCACACAGGATCAATGGGCCCCTCTACTGTCATTCAGGCTTCAGTTGTAGGCTGTAATCACAGGGATGCCTCTACTTCTTGTCTGACCACGGCCCGATTCCCGTTAGAGAAATCATCAAATCCTGCTTCTCGGATGAGGATTTGTTGTTGGACCTGGTAGTCGCTCACCTGGAAGATCAGGTGCCATCTCAACCTTCCGTGGGTGCTGGGTGAATAGCAACCCTATCTCTGACTTTGACGCCACATATCAAACTTCATGAAACTATGAGTGATCACATTAGGGACCAAACCACCGTGATCACCATGTTACACACTAAGTTCCTTTTTTCTTGGAGGGTTTTGTAATGGGTATACAGGGAAGCCTTGAGAAACCTAAGGAAGAAATTACCATCATTCTTCACTCCATTATTAATATGACCAAAGACAAAAATGAAAGGCGCAGTAACGAGCTCCCGAGAATTTACGATCAGATATCGCATACTGTAAAGGTCACAGGTGATTTCCTTGTATATTATACATATTATGTATTAACTTTCCTTTTCGTTTTCTTTTTTTATCTCCCCTCTTGATCCTGTTGTTTTTTCTTTTTCTTTTTCCTTGTTTGGTGTTTCTTATTGTTCGATTGGTGTATTTATTCTGTTGTATAGCTATAAGGTGTGTTTAAAAATGAAAAGCTAATAAAAAAAAAGAAATAGGGGATATTGTGCCATCCCAAGGACCCTCTAAAGCATACCTTTCAGAGGAAGACTAGGTACCAAGTGCTAACAGAAGCCTGGCTGTCAATATTACCACACACAGATACATTGACAGAGCACCAGATTTGCACACAGAGACTATTGCATGTTCTTGTGCACAGCACAGGGAGATTTATTTTCTTCATTTTATTAATGGGACATGTGGCTTGTGAATCAATGATCTCTAAAATAATGACAGCTCATGTAATAACGGACGGCACCATGACATTATGCGTGGTTGTTGTTTATACCACCCCAGTGATCCTAAAAATATTGGTGGATACTTACTATGTCATTAACATAATTTGTAGTTTCCTGAAAAAGAACAGCACCCACCCCACATCATGCATGGAAAACCCTATTTTACCTTGAACCCAGCAAACATTACCTGCTGCAACAATGCTTTCCTCAGGAGTGCAGTGAGGCTCTACGTTAAGCCTGGCCCGGTCCGTGCCAGTGGCTCTCTTGGCACTAGGTACCCATGTGATTTGTCCAGCTCAGCACACATCTATAGGAGTGCACACCTCTGCTCCTCTACAGTGCTCTGTTGCATGCTGACCCGAGCCCTGTTGCCAACAATGCTCCACTTCTGAGTGCTGTGTATCCCTAAGTTCAGCCTGTCCTAGTTCTTGCCAGTGCCCTTCTTAGTGCCATGCTGTTGCATTATTGTTCAGGCATCAATCATTTCCACATCCCTTAAGCACCAAATACGAAGGGCCTCAAAGCGAAGGGCAATTTCTGTTTTGCTCTGTCCAGGCTTGGCTAGATCTAGGGTCAACACTCCATCCCTCCTTCACACCAAAACACACCACCCCACACCTGATCTACATCTTGTTTTATACCATGAGTAAGATAAGCCACTAAATTAAGAGTTTTTCGATGCAGCAAAAAATGGTGTTAATGCAGTGATAACAGAGCTCCCACTTCATTACTGCAACATTTCTACAGTGGCGAACTACGGGTTTGGAGGTAAGGTGGAGGAAGAACCTCCAGCAGAATTATGGAGGTAATTCCTCAACCCCTCCACCAAATACTGCTGGCGGAATTACCACTGAAATTCCCATGGAGTCCTACGGGCTGCCATAAATGGAGACTATCACCACCTAACACCATTTGCAATTCGGCTGTAATTCTGCAGGACCAAAGTGGCGGTAACAGTAAATCCATTTGGTTGCATTTTGGCAGGTTGACTGCTGAAATACCACCAAACTTATATTGAGGCCCAAAATGCCCAAAGTTCCTAATCCATCTACAACTCAAATCCACTCGTTCTGACCACACCCTGGTCAATCTGCACAACCTCTCTACTCACAAACATCGGGACTGCCTTGACTTCATTGTCTTTTTTCTGTTATCTTAACTCCTCTGCTCTATATATTCACCCCTATCCTTCAGACTACTCAATCAATCAATACTATTTAATTTCATAACATTTATTCCTATAAAGCTTCATTCTAATAGTTCAAACTGTAGATGTTCAAAATTGCATAATTCAAAATATCAAATTAAGACAATAAAACATTAAAGCCAATCATTCTATCCTAAAAAGTATGATACAACAGTTAGTAAGTATTAAGATACAAAGCACAGTTATTAACAGGGTTTCTAGAGCATCATCTGATTGTTAACAAATATTCAGGGACCATTTTCAGCCTGAATCCTGGCTCTACTTATTCATTTACTTGTTTTCCCCCTGCGTGTCAGTGCCCCTTGTAAATATCTAAGGCCTAAGCAAAGCAACATATTTTGTATTTGCCCTCATAAGAAAAGTGAAGGGTGGGTGGCATATTTCAAAGCCTTCAATTCTTCAAAATAGCACTTTCAACCATAATTAATACAAAGTTTTAACCCGACTCCAGAGCACCACATCTGTACTAAATCATGACCTACTAACAAGGCATCTCTCCCCCACTTGTCAAACCCATTGATCTTGCCTTCATACAGTTAATGCATTTGGCACTACCCTTTCCTCTCACTACCCTGCTTTCACTTCCATCTCCTCCTTTCCTCACCTGAACCCTGCATCTCCCCATCGCCTCAGACCCATCTAACAATGCACCCACACTTGTGTCTTTACTGCAACTATTGTTCCCATATTCTTCTCACTATCGACAAACCCCCTCTCATTGCCTTACCAATACCTCGTCAACGCAAATCCTCTTACTATTCGTTGATCCTGCCTCCATACTCATACTTTCAAACTTTTCTCAAACGCTTCTGACTAAGCTTTCCACCAACATAAATCAATGCATATCCTCCTTGGTTTCCACTGATGTATTTGATCTCTACTTCTCCTACGAAATCACTAATATACATTTCCCTCATGTCTCCCCCACCCTCTTCTTCTATCTCCCTACCCCTTCTGTATCTCTTCTCTCACACCTTTCACTAAGCTATGTAGAAATACATTAAGGGACTTGGAGAATGCTTCAATTTATTGTGAAGAGGTTCCAGAATTATGCATTGCTAATTCAATAATGTTTCTCACCAGTTACCACAAAAAGGGTAACCTGCGGGATGGAGGTAGTTACTTGTTTCCATGAGGGACAGCATCCCACAAATGACACAGATTTTGCAACACATCAGAAACTTCACCAGATTGTAAGGCAAAAATACATCCTAAGCTACAAACATGGTACTGCTGAATTGTAAATATCACAACAAAGTATGCTGAACGTTGTTTTTTTATGTAAATACAACGTTTTAGATTTATTATTAGGGTGGCCAGTTGTTTTGAATAGTGCATATCCCTGCTACTCATGTAACTGTACTTAATCAGGAAAGCAAACCATCTTTAATTTGATAATCTGACATTTTAAGTGTTGCAAATGGAGCACATAAGTAGATAATCCTGCAGAAGTGAAAAGGTGGCTTTTTGTTTTAAATTACAATGTGTCTTTTGGGTAGGATATGTTGAACAAAAAGAAGTGAAGTCATCTTAAAGCATTTATAAGAATGGCTTACCCTCTGTCAATACAGTACAAGTGAATCAAGCCTTCATGCATCCAAAATCATATGGTGACTTGAGATGGCTTAGACAATGGGCCTTATTACAAGTACTCCTGTCCGGACTTAACGCTGCCAGTATAACCATACCGATCACAAAATTATGACCTACGGACCTGGAAAAACCACCACCAGAAACCACCACCGCAGAGTCAAGGCACCCGTAAACTTCACCTACATGGAAACCCCCCTGTTACCGGCAATACGAAACACCGCAAGCATTACGAGTAGCATGGACATGGAAACACCGCCACAAAAATTGCGCAAAAACCATGACCACAGTGGCGGTATCGCCGCCACTGCGAACATGACGTTAAACAGTGCCTGGTGATCTGAATCAGGCCACAAGTGCACCAAATGAGCCCAGCTGGACCCAGCAGGCCACTGAGAGCGTACAAAAGGGCCACACCCAGGCCAACTCCAAACAGAACTATGCAGGCAGCAGCTCTAGTAGGATTGGGACTGGGGCTATTGAACCAACAAGCAGCACTGCACATGATGGCAGTAATGGTGTAGAGGAGGAGGAGGCGGAGGCGGAGGAGGCGCAGGCGGCACTTACCAAACCCTGTACCCATGCCAAACCCTATTGTCCAGCCGGCACGACCACACAGGCAGCCTGCAGTACCACGCATCAGGGCCTCACCCTGGAACCTGACCCCAGGACAGATCCACACATTATACACATATGTACATCACCACCATGATAGAGGACAACTTCAGTAGCCACACTGACATCACCACCGCCACCCCCCCTCCTGAAGGTGGTGTGGGTACTGCACTTTCTTGGCACCGGAGCTTATCAGCACACAGTTGGTGAGCTGCATGGGCTATCCCAACCCTGTTTCTATAAAATACTGTTACAGGTACTGGATGCCCTTTTGTGTCTGAACACATCGTCCTACCCCATACCCTTGCCCAGGTAATTGCCACCAGGTTGGCCTTCCATGCCATTACAGGCATGCCAAATTGCATAGATGCAGTAGACTGCACCCACATAGAGCTGACAATACCACGTGCTATCGAGATGGTGTACCGCAATAGGAAACTGTACCACTCACTAAATGTACAGATGGTATGTAATGCCGCACAAGTGATAACACATTGCTGCGCATGTTCCCCGGGCTCAACACATGACTCAATGGTTCTGCAGAATTCGACATTGCCACGGTACATGGAACGCTACCCTGGACAAAGCACATGGCTATTGGGTGAGTACATTGCCAATGCACAGGCCCTGTGGAAGGGGTGTGTGTGTCCAGGGCAATTACCTACGTGAGTGGGCTGCTACGACTGCACATGCATCACCCCCCACCCATTTAGTGAATAGTCAGCACAACCCACACATCACAAAGCTACACATGACAGGTTGCCACAGTGTGCCCGTACACACCTTGCCAAATGACACACACAGCCGATACTACCATTGGCCCATACACCTGGAGCCACTCAATACATCCACCCACAATATGCACCACTGCCCCCCAATGCACATGATGCCTGTACATGAGACATCCTGCATCGACAACATCATCGCAGTCAATTGATTGACTCTGCCATGTGTGTACATCACTGCACAATGCCATACTTACCAACCAATATTTCCCGCAGGGGCAACTACACATGCACACCAATTCGTTGGTCAATGTCCAGATGTCAACGTCAACTACGATGACCCAGGAATGGCAATCACCCACCAGTCCAACCACTGCTTGCCACATATGGATGAATGATCAATGACACAAGATTGCCCTGTATCTGATGAAGACATGATACAACAAACACTGACATATCCCCCACATCTACATCCCATGTAGGTGATGCTGGATATGCACTCACGCCATGGCTGATGACGCCTGTACGGAGGGCAAGGAACAGGCATGAGGAGGCGTATAACAGGGCACACGTCCGCACACTGGCATGATTGAGAGGACATTTGGACTACTGAAGGCCTGGTTCCGCTGCTTGAGCAGATCTGGCGGATCACTGCTCTACAGCCCAGTGAAGAAGGGTAAAATGACGCTTGTTTGTGCCATGCTGCATAATCTGTGCTTGCGCAGGAACATTCCGCTGCCCCCAGATGCAGAGGATGAAGATGGGGATGGAGATGGGGATGGAGATGGGGATAAAATGGGGATGGAGATGGGGATGGAGATGGAGATGGGGATGGGATGGCTCCACCTCCACCTGATGGACTGCAAATTAAATGATGGATGTCCACTCATGAATGTTTTTTTCAATGATGATATATTTTTAACATAACAGGGAAGAAGGTGCATTGGGTAGGGAAGCTGTAAACCCGTGCCAACCCACCAGCCAAACGTACCCACCCCTAATCAGGCCCCAATTCACTAACCCCCTAATGGACCTCCCCCACCACCCAAATGTACCCACCCACAACCAGGCCCCAATTCACTAACCCCCTAATGGACCTCCCCTACCACCCAAAAGTACCCACCCCCTTACACCCTTCTTGTCCCTATGTGCCATGCAGTGCCAAACACACATGCCATCATTTGTGTGTGCGCTTCTGTGAATGGGCATCCTTGCCAGAGGGCCATGTTAGGCGACTTGAGTGCCTCCGTGGGCTGGCAGAGGTGGAGCTGGATGGGGTGGTGCTTGTGGATGGCATTGTTGCTGGCATCGGTGGCAAACGTCCCGGATATGCCTGCTGGGCAAGCAACATAGACTCGGCAATACTGGAAGTGTTGTTGTTGCCCTCCCGCACATGGCGTGCCAGGGTCACTATGGTGGTGGCAAAGCATCCAAATGACCTGGAGAGCCAACACACAGATGCACTGTAACTCTCCCTCTGCAGCCTGGACTCCTCAAGCTGCCTTTCCACTAACTGGGTGAGGGTGGCCTGCTGGTCCTCCATCCACTGCATGCGGGCATTCAGCTCAGCCATTGAGGGGGTTGGCGGCCTCATGGGACTGAGTAGTGATGTTGGGCTAAACTGGAGGTCATGGAAGGATGCCAAGTCATCCAGGCTAGACACCTTCCCCTGTGGCCCTACATCAGAATGCAGTGCTGGGGCACTGTTGTCACTGCCTGCAGCCTCCTCCGCAGTGCAGATGTTTTTGGGGGTGGGTTGTGTGGGCATGATGGGTGCCCGTGGCACCTGTGTGGCAGTGGGCAGAGTGGAGATGGTGATGCTGGTGGCCTGTACATCCGTACACGATGCAGCTGGTGGCAGAGTTGCTGAGCAGCTAGCGTCTTCCTCCTGGGCAGGGGCGCTGGGTCGCACATGTGCAGGTGTTGATTGCCTTGCCTGTTGTGCGTTGTCACTGTCACTTGAAATGGCTGTGGGGACACAGAGAGCATGCTATTAGTTGTGTGGTGGTACTCACATGCATCAGACAGGTTGATCAGTGAGCATTTGCATTTACATGCATATGAATGTTGACAGCCATGTATTGTAGGGATGTTGCTCATCGTCTGGGTCATGATTGGGTTCTTTGGAGCATTCATGCACTGGCTGGGGGGGTTGTTAATGGGTCCTTTGGGTCATTCATGCACTGGCTGGGGGTGGTTGTTAATGGGTCCTTTGGGACACTCATGCACTGGCTGGGGGGCAGGGTTGTTAATGGGTCCTTTGGGGCACTCATGCACTGGCTGGGGGGCAGGGTTGTTAATGGGTCCTTTGGGGCATTCATGCACTGGCTGGGGGGGTTGTTAATGGGTCCTTTGGGGCACTCATGCACTGGCTGGGGGGTTGTTAATGGGCCCTTTAGGGCACTACTGGCCTCAACAAGTACTCATATGGCATTCATATGTGTGCACTTACCAGCATCTGCATGTGAGCTCACTCCTGCCTCAGTATCCCCAATCCCATGGATAGCCTCAAGGTGGAGGACACTGCTGCACCGTTCCTCCCATGTCTGCAGACTCAGTGGTGAAGGGACCCTCCACCTGTGCCACTGCTGCATTGCCAGTGTGTTGTGATCAGGTTTCTCACCCTCAGTCTGAGGTCGTCCCACCTCTTGTGGCATTTCTTGACGCTCCTTGTAGTCACACCCACAGATGTGCATTTGCGTGCAGCTTAGGCCCACACATCCTTCCTACGTTGCTGTGTTGCACGCTGTTGGTCTGTGCTAAACAGCATTTTGGAATGCTGCACTATGTGGTCCACCAATACAGTGAGCTCCGCCTCGCTGTAGTGCTGTTTGCATTGTCTCTGGGCAGGGATCCTGGCTGCCATGCTGGTGGTCCTTTTTGGCTTCTCAGTGTGCTGATTTAGCCTGTGCTGACTCTGGATGGCAGTGGATTGTGCTTTATATAATGGCCGCCTCTCTATTTCCGGTTTTCACGGTAATGGTATTTCCGCTTCCGTGTCTGTGAGGACGGCGGCGGATACGGTTTTTAGACTGCTTGTGGGGCCGCTATGTCCATATCCGAGGGTGTTTACGTGGCGACGGTGACACCGTTTCCGCGTCTGTGTGGTGCCGATCTTTCCGCAACCTTGTAGATGCAGAAACTGTATTACTGTCATCACGTAATGACCGCATTTCTGGACCGGAGAACTTGTAATGAGGCCCAATGTTTTTTTAATTGTTCTCTTGTTAACTATGCCACAAGTTAAAACTTCACTTCATCACTGCTTACAGGTTCAGATGGAGGAGGTTTAAATGTCCCCAGAGATATTGCTGGGCCATCTGGAGTAGAAAGATGAATTGTCTATTACCATGACAACACACATTCTCACTAAGATAGAGTCATCTGAAAAGGCCTCAGAGTTAATTAGATGCCCCCCACCCATGTGAGCTCATTTCAAGAGAAGAGAATATGTCTAATAAATACATTTTAAAATTCTAGCAAACGCTGAAATGCAGTGTTTGGGTTGAAAGGAATCTGTTCTGTTGTCCTAATGCCAGGCTTCAAAGAAATGTTGTTGCACTTTTGACATCAGTTAAGGCAATGCAGCAACTAGATGTCCAGTAATGGAAAATAGACAATGGGGACTCTCAGAACTGTTTGCCTGAATCATTTTGCTGAATGCAGGGTTTCACAAATTTAAGAAATCATACTTTGTTGCAAGAATATAATGGGCTATTTGAACCATCATTGCTCATGTAATACAAACATGGTTTGCTTATACAATCCTAATCATATCACTTAGAAACAAAATCATACAATGTGTTACAATCATGACATAATAATATATTGTACAAGTACAAATTCGAATTGTCCCTTTTTATTAAACGATTGACGAAATTGTTACTAAAACTTCATAAATAATATGGCCCATATTTATGCCACATATCCAGACATTCATCTATGCAAGGGGATCCCAGAAATCATCTTACATCAAAATTATGTTTTGCTACAATGAGATATGGAATTTAAATTGTATCCAAAGGTGTGTGAGCGATCAACCTACACCAACTATTTCCATTCACATGTATAGAAATTATGGTTGGCCTATTAAGTTTGGGGGTGTATTCTCTGAGAGGGTCTGAATATTAAGCAGGCCAATTGAAATATTTGAGCATACAAAATAAAATGTGATCTTATCAATGACAAAGCATGGGAATATCTGCCATAATAAAAATGGATTTATAAAGGGACTAGGAACTGACTCTGTTCCAAATGGGTGAATGCTGATCTGGAGATGATATCTGAAGATGATAAAGTCTTATCAATGAGGGAGCTGGAACCAGTTTAACTTGAGGCAGACTTGCTATCCTACAAAAAACAGTAGTAAGTGATCAGGAAAGAGCTGCTGACAGGAACATTCAATGAGAACAATTGAGGTGGGTTCTGCTGGGTCTGAACCTTACATATTATTTCAATCTGAGTATAACACTGCACATGTAATTAGAACGTCCTCTGGGATCAGTTTCCTACAAAGTCTCTGGAGTGCAAGGGAAGTGGAGAGGTGTTTTCTACTAGAGAGTGCCAATTTTAAATAGAATATCTGATATTCATGTGAGAAATGAAACAGTACTTTCTCAATATATTTAAAATTAAGTGAGATTTGAAGTCTTGTAGAAAACATCACATTTTACTGTGCAGAGATTACAGGGGCTGATAAATTATTATTAACAGAATGACAATATGATATTGTAATTTGCATGTATGAATTATACCCTGCTTTCATTGTACTACAATTGAGGGAGATTATATGAAATAATAACAAAATGCTTAATCTGTTCTGTGTGCAGTGCACTGTGTTAAAAGGGGAACACTTCCCAGTTCCGACATTACACAATTTTTTCATTATTAGCTAAATTAAACAGAAACGTGTGGTATTGACAGTTATTTTCAAATTCTTTGGACTTTAATCAGTGTTCATGCTTAAATAGTTAAATAGATAATTGCTTGATAGTTTGCAAACTGGGAAAACCATAGATATTTAAAAAGTGAATGAGGAAGTGAAAGCGAGTTTCCCCATCCTAATTTCATTCCACTAGAAAAAGATACCCATATAAATACATCCTCTCCTCTCTGTTGACATTGCATGGTAGGGGGAGGGCTCTGTACATGTATGACCTGATTTGAAAGGTGAAGTGGGAGGTGTGCTCATCCTTGTATTAGCAACTCATGAAACTCCTTTCTGATATTTGGTGGGTGAATCAATATCCTGTTTGTTCTAAATTGATTGCACTGCTTACCTAACCTAATCAATCAGAATTAGATGCAAATCATTATTGACTGCATTCAGATTGTATGCCATTTAAGAACATCACAAAACCATATTCAGACAGTGGGTGACCTGATGAAAATATATATATGTCATTTTTCCATCCAACCTTCCTCTAGTACCAATACTTGTTTTTGATATTGGAGAAAATTAAATGTTCTAAACTTGCTGATTGAGTCTGTGATTCATAGATATTTGAACACATTGGCTGAGAGCGGCAATCCGATCATTGATGTATTTTGTGGTGTATATGCCATAATTTAATATTGAATATTGATATTAAGAAATAATCATTGATAAAGAGTGATGTTTCAACAAATATCTCAACAACATCTACACAGCATCAACTCTGTGAACCCTTCTTGTGCATAAAGTGACCCCGTTACAAATTATCAAAGAACTTTTACTGGTCACCTCCTCCCACATCACTTCCCTCTTCAAGCTATCTCTCTCTAGTTGCTTCTTTCATGTCTGCTTCAAAATAGCCAATTTCATGCCCAAAATCAAGAAACCCATGGCTGACCCTAAAATCCCATCCTTTCGTATTGAACATTCTCTGTTCGCTCTCACCAACGTAAAGTTCTTCATAGATTTGTTCTCAGCCGTATTGTTGACTACCTTGATTCTACAATCCACTCCAATTTGGTTACCAGATTGAGCACTCCACTAACACAGAGCTCACCCATGTTTCTAACTTTCTAAACTCTGTTCATGACTGTTTCTTACCCTCTATCCTCCATCTTATCTGATGCCATTGATTTATTATACCATCCCGTCTCATCAGAAACATCTCCACCCTTTGCTTCAAGGAAACAACTTGAGTACATGGCCTCTTATCTCTCTGGCCAATCATGCTCCATTTGCTTGAACACTCACAACTCTTCCTCCCAACTCCCAATGGTAGTCCGTCAAGGATCAGTTCTTGCTCCACTCCTTTTTACTTTCAACACTTCCTACCTTTTTAAACTCATCTCATTCTTCATCTTTCACTACCATTTGTTTGTTGATTGATAATACCAAAGCCTTCTTTGCTGTATCACTATTCATCCTGCTACTTCCAAAGGCATTACCAGCTGCCTCACAACATTCCATCACTGGATGGCCTTATGCTTCCTAATCCTCAATTCCCGCAAAACAAACTTCAGCCTCCTCTGTGACACAATTACTAATCTGGCTCTCCTGGCTCCCATCACTTTCCCTCTTGGCCTATTAACTATATCACCCAATGGTCATAGCCTTGGAATCATCTTCGAGTGTCACATTCACCTGTGTCTCTGCAGGAGTGATGGCCCCGAGTTCCCAGTTTCCCTGTTTCACCCGGATGGTTCTCCTCAGTTTTTAGAGTGGCAGGGAGGCTGTTCCAGAGGGAGGCCCCAGCCAAAGGCAGAGATCTACCTCTAGCACATTTCTTAGAAAAACGACTGACCCTGAGGGAGTTGGAGGTAGAGGAGGTAGAGGAGGAAGAGCTCGAGAGGGGAGGTATTTGCGGAGGGATAGCTGAAGGTATTTTGGACCCAGGCCCCAGAAAGCCTTTTGGACAATGCAGAGAGTTTTGAATTTAATCCTTGCATCCACTGGGAGCCAGTGGAGAGATTTCAGAGCTGGAGAGATATGATCCCAGGGCTTGAGGCCAACGACAAGTCTCGCAGTCCTGTTCTGGATTAGTTGCAGAGCGCGGAGAGTAGAGGCAGGTAGATTTAGAAAGAGGCTGTTACAATAGTCCAAGCTAGAGAGAACCAGAGCTTGGGATACCATGAGCTTATGGGGGAAGGAGAGGAAAGGCAGAGTACCTCTGAGGAGGTGCAGTCGGAAATTTGACTTTTTAGAGACCTCAGAAATGTGGGCAGAGAAGGAAAGGGTGGAGTCAAAGATGACCCTGAGGTTCTTAGTCTCGGAGGTGGGGGTAGGAGGAGGGCCAAGGGAGGCCGGCCAGAGAGTGAGGGGAAAGGATGGTGAAGGTGTGCCAATGAGGAGGATCTCCGTCTTGCTGGCATTCAGACAAAGATCATTGGCAGCACAGCAATCTTGAATGGCAGTTAGGCAATCAGAGATGAGAGAGGGAGAGGAGGTGGCAGAGGGCAGCCTGAAAATGAGTTGGGTGTCGTCAGTGTAGCACTGGAAATTTGAGCAAAAAATGGCAATGCAGTGGGTGAGAGTTGCCAGGTATTGGTTGAAAAGCCAGGGCGAGAGGTTAGACCCCTGGGGAACACCACAGGTAGAGAGGAAGATAGATGAAAGGTAGGTTAAAACCACAATGGCGATCAGCGTTTCTTTTCTGTGTTTCTTTGGCTTGCTGTAGGTTCTTGCTGGCCTCTTTGGCTGCTTTCATGATGCTGGCATGCAGGTTCTTCACTGCGGGCATCTCAAAGTTTTCTGACTGGTCATAGACAGATGTCCTGGGATTTCGACCATATATAGTAAAGAAGGATGTTGCTTGGGTTGATGAGTGTGTTGAATTGTTGTAGGCATACTCTGCCATTCATAGTATTTCTGTCCAGCTTTGGCTTGTTTGGTGTAATAGACAGCGCAAATACTGTTCCATGGTCTGGTTCGTGCGCTTGGTTTGGTCGTCCATTTGAGGATGGTGACTAGAAGACAGACAGATTTCTACTCTTGCCAGGGCACAACATTTCTTCCAAAAACGAGATACAAATAGGCTGCCTCTGTCAGAAACAAATACGGTGGGTTATCCATGTAACTTGACGATTCTGTCTAGAAAAACCTGTGCCCGAGTCAGAACTGAGGGAATACCTTTCAGGCCTATGAAATGGGCCATTTTGGAGAAGAGGTCCACTACTACGAGGATGGTATTATAACCTGATCTAGGAGGTAAGTCAGAGACAAAGTCCATTGATACTGTGTGCCAGGGAACTAGTGGAATGGTGATTGGATGAAGGAGGCCGGCTGGTTTTTACCTGGATGTCTTGTATTGTGCACACACCTCACAGCTGCCTATGTAGATAGCAATATCCTCTCGCCAAGTTGGCCACCAATACGATTTGCTTACTTTCTTCATGGTTTTAGCTATACCTGGATGGGCTTCTAACAGCGAGTCGTGATAGTCTGATATAATTGCTTGTTGCAGATCCTTAGTTGGAACGTAGAGACGTTTCTGGTAGTATGGTAATTTATCTTTAATGGTAAACTGATCTCCCATTGTGTCCCAAGCCAGTAGGTCTTCTTCAGACATATTTTCTTTTATTGTTTCCTGCAGTGTGTGTAACAGAGATGGGCCAATGCAGAAATCGAGAATGTTATGGCTGGGTGTGATCTCTACCGGGTTAGGGGCATTGTAGACTTCCTCTCCTGTGCCAATGCGGGATAACGCATCTGCCTTCCCGTTCTTAACTCCGGGGCTGTAGGTGATCACAAAGTCGTATTCCATTAAGGATAGGGCCCAACGGAGCTGTCTAGAAGACTGAGCATTTGCTGAGCATAAGTATTGCAAGTTCCAATGATCTATTATTATTGTGATGTTGTGTTTTGCTCCTAGTAAGTAATGTCGCCTTTCGCATAGTGCGCTCTTGATTGATGGGAGTTCTTTTTCTGAAATAGCATAGTTTAATTCTACTGGGAAGAATTTTCTTGACCAAAAGGCAATGGGATGAAGGCATCCGGTTTCGGGAATTTGTTGAGACAATACGGCCCCCATGGCACTGCTTGAAGCATCCGTTTCCACGATGTACGGTAAATCGGGCTGTGAGTGTTACAGTATTGGGGCTGAGGTAAATTTTTCCTTGAGGGCTCGGAAGGCTTCTTCCGTTGCTGGTATCCATTCGAACTTTCGGTGTTTGTGCAGCAAGGACGTAAATGGGTGTACAATCTGTGAGAATCCTGGTATGAAGCGTCGATAGAAATTCGCAAAACCTAAGAAACTCTGCACTCCCTTTACAGACAGTGGGTGAGGACCAAGTGAGGATTGCTTCCACTTTTCTATTGTCCATCTTGATTCCCTGCGGTGTCAGTACATATGCCAAAACTCCACCTTGTTGACGTGGAAGGAACATTTTTCCAGTTTTGAGTACAGTTGGTTTTCATGCAGTTTGCAGAGTACTGCTCGCACATGGGCTACGTGTTCTTGGGGAGTGGTGGAATAAATCAGAATGTCATTGATGTAGACGACTGCGCAGACATCGAGGAGTTCCCATAACACATCAGTCATAAAATGCTAGAACGCAGCTGGTGCATTGCAAATCCCAAAGGGCATGACCTGGTATTCATATAAGCCATAGCGGGTACGCGACACTCGTCCCCTTTCTTCATGCGTATCAGGAGATATGCGCCGCGTAAGTCTAGCTTTGTGAAAATCTTCACCTGTCTTTCCTCTTCTATGACTACTGGTATCAGAGGTAGTGGGTACTTATTTTTTATGGTGACTTGATTTAGGGCCTGGTAATCAATACAAGTTCTTAAATCCACCTCTTTCTCCAGTACGAAGAAGAGCGGGAAGGCGGCTGGTGACTTAGATGGCCTAATGAAACCGTTGGCCAGGTATTGGTCCAAGTAGGTCCGTAGATTAGTGTTTTCTTCCTCGGTTAATGCATAAATGGGGCTGCACGGTACTTGTGCCCCTGGTTGCAGATCGATCTGGCAGTCATAGATTCGATGTGGTGGTTGCGTATTAGCTTGCTCGTTCGCGAACACATCCTGGAACTCCTGGTATTCCACTTGTAAGGTGCCTACCAAACCTAAACCTGCTATCTTTTCTTGTGCAGCTAAAAATGGGTTTCTTTGGATCCCTTTGTTATCGTAGCAAGAGGCGCATTCCGTGGAAAAGAGTAAGGTTCAAGCTTGCCAATCTATTTTTTGGTTGTGTGTCTCTAGCCACGGTATCCCAAGAATCAGCTGGAATTGGGGTGCAGCGATAAGGTCGAATCTAATACTTTCCCAATGGCCATCTTGGAAGATTAAGGTGAGAGTGGAGGTACGCTGTGTTATTGGTCCCGAAAGGAGTTGTGTGCCATGCACAGCTGTCACACTTTCAACGGTGTCCTTACGGTGGAATGCCAATTCCAAGGTTTTTGTGGTGTTTATGTCCAAGTAGTTCTCAATAGCCCCACTGCTATGAAAACCTTGAGGGCATGCATTTGGGTGGGCTGTGAAGGGTCTACGAGGACCATAGGAATAATGAAATGTGAGATCTGAGAGCTCCATTCCTGGATCGACAGACCAACCTCTACTTCTGCCGGGCGTTGGAGTTTTCCGCTTCAGTGTCTTCCTTTGTGTTATATAGTACCCCCATTGTCTTCTGTGGAGGTTTAACTGTGCAGTTCCAGAGGAAGTGACCAGATTGGCTGCAATATAAGCAAAGTTTTCCCTGATGCCTCCGTTCTCTCTCTGCTTTGGTGAGTGGTCCCCTGAGAACTCCCAATTGCATGGGCTCTGAGTTTGTTTCGGAGGCCTGTCGATTGAAGGCTTCTTTTGGTCGGACATACGCTGGTCTATGTTCTGATCTGGTTCAATCGGCCTTGTGATCCTGCAACCAGTGGTCTAGTTGCATTGTTAGATCGATGTATTTTCTACAATCTTCAGGAGGATTGACTACTTGTGTCAAAACATCTTTTAATTCTCCTCTCTGTCCTCGATAAAATAACGATATTCATTTCTCTTCTGGCCAACCTGATTCGGCTATTAGACGATTGAATGTGGCGACATACGAAATAAGATCCTGACCACCCTGTCGCAGAGAGAGTAGCTCATCATCCAAGGCCTGACCTCGAGTCCGATGGGCAAATAGCTTTTTCCAGTTCACGCTGAAAACCTGGGTAATTTCTCAATAAGGGGTCGTCCCTAAGCACTAACGGGACAGACCAGTCCGCCGCGTGCCTTCCTAAATAGGAGAGGACCAAAGCTACTTTAGCTTGGTCCTTCTGAAAAGAGTCTGGTTTGCATATGAAGTGTAGGCGGAATTGATTCATGAATGCTCCAAATCTCCTGGGATCCACAGAAAAGCGTGCCGGGGGTGCTAAAGGGATATTGCCTGGAAGCAATACCTGAACGGGTGTGACTACAGGTGTCATGGTAGGCTGCCCTGAGGGACTTCACCTTGTAGGGGTGCTAGACCAGCTTGGGTCTGTAAGATCTGTCTTGCCAAGTCGTCTGTTTTATCCCTGTTGACTACCAGTTTGCGCCTTAAGGCATTTGTCTCAGAGAGGGCTGCATGCAATTCGGCCCATAGTTCGCCTAACAATAGGGAAAGCTGGTCTACCTCAGAGGTTTCCATCGCTTGGGCAGAGGTATTGAGGAGGGCTTACCTTGATTTTTAGTAGGGTTTGCACTCCATCCTACATTCGCAGGGGCTTGATTCACTTATGGGGATGATGCCAATGTCTGTTGGCTGAGTTCTGATGCAACACGCTGTTATATGCCTTCACAGCGAGGCAGAGTGTTCAATGTGCCAGTTTCTTCATTAGCTAGAAATCCTTTCCACAAGTGAACATTGCGTGGAGGATGTTGAGTGTCCAGAATTGTATTTGCCAAGGTAATTTTGGGTGAGTAGCGCTGCATGTAGAAGTCAGCCACTGGTAGGTATGCGCAGCGTCATAGATTCGAGCGCACCTGGTAATGTCTCTCTTTTCCTTTGCAGGTATGGATTATGGAGCACTAGTGTCTCGAGTCTGGGTTCAGCGCTACTGGAGACTCAGTGATCTGGTAAGTATGAACAGAAGGTTTGGTAAGTATGCACCGCGTTATTGAAGAGAGCGCAGTGAATAAAGTCTCTGCATTAGCGCTATGAATAATGTTTCTTCTTTCTTTTGCAGGACTTCGAGCGCTCGGACTACGGACCTGGAGGATTCCAGCATAGCGGAATGATTCGGTGAGTATGCACAGCGTTACTGAAGTGTGCACGCTAACGCAGTTCTTCTTTATGCTTACAGGTGCCGTTGTAGGAGTCCCCTCTTGACCGGAGAAAGCTGCAGCGTTCATAAAGCACGGGGTTCATCCAGAGCAGGTAAGCAGAAGCAGGATGATCCGGAGCAGGTAGGCAGAAGAAGGATGATCCAGAGCAGGTAAGCAGAAGCAGGTTGATCCGAAGCAGGTAAGCAGAAGCAGGTTGATCCGGAGCAGGTAAGCAGAAGTAGGATGATCCGGAGCAGGTAAGCAAAAGCTGGTAGATCTGGAGCTCGGCGAGTGTGTTGCTGATGCATCTTACAGTAAGAAACACGAAGCCCTGGAAAAATCTTGGGTGTGGCTTATATAGCCAGCCCCACCCAAACACTAGAGAGCTCATGGACAGTAATGCACTTCCTGTTTGGCAACAGTAAGTGGTAACCAGGAAGTTATCACAAACACCAGAAATTAATTAAAAGAAGGTATATGCTATGGGTTTTGTGTGTGCCTATGCCAGGCCTGCCAGGCCTCCACCCAGCTTTCCATGACTACATGCCTGGTACCCATGACATCGAGGGTGACCTGTAATTCCAGAAAATCATTATGTCCATGGCTCCTGTTGCCAGGGATGACCTACATAACATAAGAGAAAATATGCTGACTCCACACCCACATTAGATCAAAACCATGATGACCACTGTAGTACTCATCAAACACTCCTCTATATCTATGCAAAACAGCTCTCTTCTGAAATTCAAACCCCTTGTCTAAAAGTCTATCGATGCTCTAGCCCCTCTACCCTCTCTATATATTATCCTTCTAAAACTCTACATTAATCTTGACATTTCTATCTTGACTGTGACTCATTCTGTTTTGCGCTTTCTCTCTTTTTGCCCCCTCCAGTGGAGTCCCCTTCCCTTTGATTTCAGCATCAGCCCTTTATTCACAACATTCAAAAAAGCATAAACACTACTTGTTTGATAGTTCTCCCCCCATCAGCTCTCTATCACTCTTCCGCTGACCTCAGTCTACTCCTCTGGACACTGTTGCAACCATTCCAAATTAATCTGTGTTTGTGTGCATATATAGGTGTATGTTCAAACACATGCTCAGTATAGCAATCACAAATCATTAGCAGGTCATGATAGAGAACAAGAAGGCGTTTACATATTAAAAAGAACAATGCCTCTAATGTTTTTCAATACAAATTCATGAATGCCTTGAGGAAATAGAAGTAGTAAGAGCCTTCCAAAGAAATGTACTTTCAAGTTTTTATCTTACAAATCAGGTGAAAATAAAGCATTTCTTATATCACATTTACTTCTGAATGTGAGCCACAGTCTAGGTCAGGGGTCTGCAACCTTTGGCTCCCAGATGTGTTTGGACTACCATTCCCATCCGGCCTGTACAGCATAGTCAATGTCAGGAGATCATGGGAGTTGTAGTCTGAACGGTCAACCATCAGGTTTACATGGAGCCCAAGTGTCCACCTGCAGTGTTATAATTTATATATTGTGTTTGTCATTATTGGCAGGTGTGGAGGATCAGAAGAAGGGCACGATTGCTGTGAAGATATTTTAAGCATGATATTTATTTTAAACTAAAATAAGGCCTAACCCTCCCCATATCTACCTATTTTACTAACTAAGGTGCTTGTCAGTCAGGATGAATGGCCAAAAACAAGTCTGTCGAGTGTGCAAATCTAACCTATCTGACCCTAACATTAATGCAAGTAACTTAGCACAGGAGAATGACTCCCTTCTCCTGGTTGCTGCGTACTGTCACAGGGTTTTCTTATGTTCCTCCGTTCCACTCAATAGACCATACACAAATAGTTTCTTGTTATCTTCTGGATTCAGTGCTGTAACTCTTGTAGGGGACTGATAGTGTTTCTCTCCCCTTTTATGCAAACAGTCTTACTTTTGTATACATTCCTTCTCTCTTTCTTGTCAGGATCTAGCCTCTCTTCCCAGAGTGCTGTTTCACGAATGCTTTTTGACTTCCTGGTCTCCTGGGGTGTTTCTCAAATGTTTTTATTTATTATATTGTCTTTCCTAACTTCAGAACCTGGGATGACTTTTTCCTTCTCCAAAGGCCACAGGTTTTGAACTCTGCTCCTCTCCCACTTTGTGTATTTCATATAGATCTGCTATTCATGCACATGGTTCTCATTCTTCAGCTTATTTCCAATACTTTTATCATTAACACTGGGACATGTTTTCTTTGAGTTATAATGAGTTCCTCAAATATGTCCAGTAATCCCATTCCCCATATTACCTACTATTCCGCGGTGCAACATCACCATTACTGGTAAAGTCTTAGACTCACTTTCTGCTTCTTCGTGGCTCCATTACTCACTTACCATGCTGCCTGTTTCATGTGCATTTCGTTCTCGTCTTCCGAATCCAATTTGAGCTTTATCTTGGTTTGGGAGTCTGTTTCTCTCTTCAGTGGTATCAGTGCAGTTCTGCGGGTCGACTGGCTTCCACCACTGCTGTGTGGTCATGTCACCAAAGAACTCTCTCTTCAATTGTGTTGTGTTTTCTTCTGTTCTCATACGCTGGTCTCCCAGCATCTTTGACTCTGCGTTGGAGCTCAATGGGTTTACGCAGGTTCTGTGTTCTGTGAGAGCTCTGCCTCCTTCCGCTCTGCTATGCACAGAGGGCTTCCCCTGGTTCTCTCTGCTTTCCTGCTTTTCTCAGCTTCTCACCCTCTTTTTATCTCACTCTTGAAGGGACAGATTTAAAGGAATAGTGTTAGTTTCCTGTTGTGGATAGCATAAGTTCACTTCACCTTTATGGAATTGATAATGCTCCATTATGTTATAAAAATCCATACAGGCCATCTTTTTGAGGGCATCAGGGAATTTCTCACATGAATGGGGGTCCTTGTCCCCAAGAGGGGGTCTCTCCCATTGAGGATCCACTTGCCTCGACCCCTAGTGTTGTGGCGTTGGCTCACCACCATAACCTCACAGGGGGGTCTCCCCCTTGGGGAGAAGGGGCAAATTCCACCAATTCATCACGCAGATAAACCTTCATGGACAGTCAATAAAATTGCAAAATGCAGAAAGTACAAAGGCATAGGACGAAGCATATGCTAGCTCCTAAATGTTGGGCTAGAGTCAACCACGATACTCTGGGTAGCAAGTGGGACGGGTATGCAACAACGTGGGTCCTGAGCCTGATGGGTCTAGAGAACCAGCTTATCCTCGCTGATAACGCCAAACAAAACCCAAACATGACTGGGGAGGTTTGTGTTCTCGTGCAGAAGGGATGTGACCTAGCAGTAGACCAAGCCTGATTTGCATATGGTCTTTCCCCTTCTGGAATGGCTTGGCAGGCTAAATAATGATGGTCTGGAGGGTTGTTCATGCTTATGATGTATTCAAAACCTTCTAGCCATCCCCTTTAGGTTTTGCTTGAGTTATCTTGAGTGGGACAGGTACGCAGCATGGGTCCCATGTCTGCTGAGCCTAGAGACCTAAACTACTCCTCACGGATGATGCCCAACAAGGCCGAAACATGTCTGGTCTCTTGCAGAAGGGATGTGACCAAGCAGTTTGGCCTGGACAGCCCCTTTCAGGGTGTGACCAAGCATGATTTAAATATGGTCTTTCCCTTATGTAATGGCTTGGCAGGAAAAGAACAATGGTCAGAATGGTTGCCCAGAGCAATGCCAGAGGTTAAGATTAATTATAAACCTTCCAGCCATCACTTCTTGTATATTGATGTAGATATATATATATATATATATACAGCATAGCGACCACGGGTGGGGGATTTTGGTGTGGCTGTAAATATGTGAGGTGTGGTAAGAGCTAGTTAAGATCAGCAAGCATACAATGGTTGTCAGCATGTATTGTGCAACCAGTTTTGGAGAGATTGCTGAGGTTGGTGAGAATTAGGGAGCTTCCCAAGAGATATGCAAATTAAGTTAAACACGTCATACGTCACTGTTTATTTTACGATCAGAATAGATATCTAGAGACAGATCCATGTTGTTTCTTAGAGCCCCTGACACTTCCCATCTTGCTCGTCAATTTTGCCCTTCTCTATGTTTCCAATGTGTTCTGCTGGATCTGACCAATGGAAGAAAAAGCTCTCTCTGCCACCGCTTCATGCAGTGTGATTAACTCCTTCCCTGTCACAAATGCCGGCTACAAATTAGTGTCTGTAAAATTATCCAGATATGAATCAGCAGGAAACAGCTGTTCCAGCAGCAGCTCGACAGACTGCACGTCAAAGAAAACAAAAATAGAAAATAAAGTCAGGTATTTTGAGGGAAATAAGTCCCCAGCTACATTTGAACCTCTCCCTATTCACTTCGACTTCTGTTTAGGGCACTTTGTCAAGTGACTCTAATTTGGAGGTCTTCAAGAAATATGCATTTACTCTCTGGCAGCCTTCAAAGTATTCCTTCAGTCAAACAAAGCACATTCAATAGATTAAGTTGGACCAGCATTGTAATGTCTTTGGATTCCAAATGGAATGTTAAATATTCTCTTGCCACTGATTATATTAAAATAAACAAAGTCGTTTTTTTTCTAGGAAGAAAAACCCGTGCATGATTAATAATTGGCGGAATATGTTGTTTCATCAAATCAGAACAACAAATACCCTAATTGCGATTATAGCGAAGTGACTAAAAATAGTGGTGGGGGAAAAGGGTGTAAGCAAAGTTGGTTTAGGGGTATGAACGAAGTATGCAAGAAAGCACAGAAGGAAGAAAATCGATAAACAGAATTGAGAATAACACAGGTTCGATAAAACAAACATGATCATCAGAGACCACTGTAGTCATGCCTTTAAACAAGTTACAGTATACTAATGTCAGTGGTATGATAGAGAGGGCGTTAAAATGGGGCCCAAAGGTAGAACGATGCAGGCTTGGCTGAGGGAATCAGAATAAAAAGTAAATAGGCAGATCTGGAAAATGCCAGTCTAATCATCAATGCTTCTCGATCATAAAAGCTAGAGGGTAGCACATCTAGGCCATCACAGGGGCCTCATTACTAGTTTGGCAGTATGTCAGGGCTAAATCCACCTAAATACTGCCAAATGGAATTACTGTTACAGCCACTTGTTACTGCAGATTTACCATGGGATTACAAGTTATGGTAGGCCATGTAAGTCCCCATTCCTTTGAGTCCACAGGACTCCACTGGCATTTTGGCCGAATTGTGCAAGTCGTAACTCTGCCAATCATGTCGATTTTTGGCTGTAAGGTGGACGATTTACCTTCAGGGTTTTGCTAGCTAATTACTGCTGCATTACCACAGTTTTCCCCGCACCACCATACTTGTAATGATAAAGTTCAGAGGTCACTACAATTACTAAGGTAGTAGATCCCTCACAGCTTGTAGTGTTCTACTGTTTATAACGCTTTGGTATGCACACACCAACTGTTGTAATGTACTCGTCACTTAATAGCAGTGGTTTCAATTCACCGAATCAGAAGTTACATCACACAAACGTCATAGTTTCCAGTCATCACATAAAGGCATTGTTCGTTCTAGAGCAATGCCTATTGTTGTGTATGGCGTACACTGTTGTACGCATGCGCGAGCCTCAGCGAGGTTCGCAAATGTGCGTTAGAAATAAAGGCGGTGCCCACGGCAGTTCGCGCCGGGGACCGGAGCATCAACACATCTCCGGCGTGTGTTCTTGCGCGAATGCCTACGTATGCATGAGAGCGAGTGCGAGGGGCCCCAGGCCGTGTGCTACCCACACCAGCACACAACACTGGCGACGAAGTGGGATCGGAGTCGTTCTCTGCTTCGTCAGCGTCGGAGAGACGGAACGTTGCTCCGTGATTACGGACCCGCTTGAAAGGCCGGCGGCCATCTTGGATTCTTTTTTTTTTTCTCATTCTCATACGCAGCTGCAGTGGTTGCGGCCCGCGAGGGTGCTCGTGCGCCATCTGCCAGCTGCAATTTTTTCCTGCCAATTTTTGGACCCTCCACAGCCAGCTGGTGCAAGGCTGTGGAACCATTTGAAGTAAGAAGAAGACTTGTGAACTCTGCACGTCGAAGCCACACCACCTCATCACTTGGTGGCAGCAAGTGTGAGTACCGGTTGCCGTAATGGGGGAGGAGACAGATGAAGAGGGTGCTGTTGCCCCGATACCACGCAGAACGCACAGCACTCTAGCCCCCATGCCTGAATTTGATACCACAGGGCCCCCATCCAAACTGGGCCCCAAGTGGCTTTTGTGGGTCAGGAAACTGGAAATGTTTTTCAGAGCCTCGGGGGAAAGAGATGATGAGGCGAAGGTTGCCATTATGATATACTCGGCATGGACTGAGGTCCACAAGATATATGACTCTCTCTACATCCCCAGAGTGACGTATGATGCAGTCAAGCAAGCACTTCGGGACCATTTTCTTCCCATGGCAAATGTGGATTTCGACAGATTTGTCATGGGTGCCGAAAAACAAATGGATGATGAGTCGTTGGACAAGTTTTGTGCCCGCCTGAGACACCTAGCGAGCTCCTGCAGATGGACGAACGAGGAGGAAATGGTTCGCAACCAGCTGCTGCAAGGGTGTAGCTCAGGCAAACTGAGAAGACAGGTTCTGAGAGAGCCTGGACTGACTCTACAGCAGATTTTGGACATGGGGAGAGCGTATGAACTGGCGGAAGTCAGAGGGGCCAAGATGGATGCTGCCACACATTCCAGGAAAGATGAAGAGGCATTCACAGTAGGACGATCCGCCCCTGGGAGAGCGAGATGGACTCCAAAGAGAGCAGATGGCCCTTCAACGTCAGGTACCACTTCATCGTGCTCTTACTGTGGGTATGACTTTCGCACGGTGGCGAATGCCTGGCGAAGTCGAGGGTGTGTGGCCGGTGTGGCATGCCAGGACACTATGCGAGAATGTGCAGAGCATCCACACCTGTAGCAGCGTCGAGAGGGCCAGAGAGTGTTGGAAGGGGTGGTACTCGTAGAGTAAGAGGCATATCGTCTATTGATCAGGACATGCAAGACCTAAATATCGCTGAAGAGGAAGAGGAGGAGGAAGAGATCTTCTTCATTTCCAGCATTGTGAAAGGTCCTGGCACAAGACGCCAACCCACATGTACTGTCAACATTGGTGAAATTCCCACTCCTGTCCTCATAGACACGGGTGCGTTGGTCTGTGTCTTAGCAACCAAGCACTACAAGGCTCTCCCAGGCCCACCAGACCTGTCACCATCCAAAGCACAAATATATGCATTTGAGGGAGATGCGCCCCTGCCCATCCAAGGTGTGTTTGTGGCTCCGGTGACCCATGGACAAAACACCATTAAAGCGAGGTTCTTTGTCACCAGCGTAAGCCCGCACTCCCTTCTAAGCTGTGCCGCGTCGGAAGCGCTGAACATTGTACATTTCACCCTTGCGGTGTACCACACTGATCTGGACTGTCTGTTACAACGATTTGAGACACTCTGTGAGGGCACTGGAAAACTGAAAGCCGAACCCATACGGCTACACATTGATTGGTCTGTGAGACCGACTGCACTCAAACATCGCCGCATTCCCTTTCACTTGAGGGCACAAGTGGAAGAAGAGCTGCAGCTACTGGTGGATCGTGACATTATCGAGAGGGTAGAAGGGCCCACTCCCTGGGTCTCTCCCATTGTGGTGGCCCCGAAGCCCAAACAGCCCGGGGCAGTATGTATCTGTGTAGATATGAGATTACCCAATGTCGCAATCAAACGAGAACGTCATCTTACACCCACCCTAGATGACATTGTTGGGGAACTCCAGGGAGCAAAAGTTTTTTTCGAAACTGGATTTAAGATCTGGTTACCACCAGTTGGAGCTCCACCCCGAGTCGAGATACATTACGACATTCACAACTCATGAGGGGCTATACCAGTATAAAAGATTAAGCTTTGGGATCTCATCTGCGGCAGAGGTTTTCCAAAATGCCATCAGAGGAGCCCTGTCCGGACTAAAAGGGATCATCAATATGTCGGATGACATCTTAGTCTTTGCGAGGTCTGAAGGTGAACACCTCAAGCGATTGGAGAGCACTTTTGAAAGTTTACGCAGCGTGGGGCTGACTTTGCACAAAGAAAAGTGCGAGTTCTTGAAGGACAAATTGGAATTCTTTGGGTTCGTATTTCATGCCGGTGGCATCTCCCCGGATCCTGAGAAGGTGAAAGATATCAAGGAAGCCTCCCCGCCAACATCACTGGCAGAAATCCGAAGTTTCCTCGGGAGGGTTAATTATTGTGGCTGTTTTATTAGAGACTTGGCTTCGTTGTCAGAACCCCTAAGAGCGCTCACAAGAAATGAGATAGCATGGTCATGGACGGAAAAGGAGCAAAGGGCCTTCACGGCCATCAAGGAGGCCTTGTCTGAACAAGAAACCATGGCCTATTTCAACCCTGGCCGTGAATCTGAGATTGTGGTTGATGCCAGCCCGGTAGGGCTGGGGGCAGTCCTCATGCAAGCAGACGGACAAGGGGCCATGCGACCCATTGCATATGCCAGCAAGGCCCTCACCGACACAGAAAGGAGATACTCCCAGATTGAGCGAGAGGCCCTGGCCATTCTGTGGGGGTGCAAGCATTTCAGAATATACATCCTGGGTAAACCCGTTGTAGTCGTCACCGACCACAAGCCTCTAATACCTATTTTGTCAGGCACCTCATCCAAGCCACCCCCTCCTCGCTGATGGAATACGGCGTCAGGTTGCTGTATCACCCAGGGACCCATAACCCAGCAGACTATCTCTCCCGCCACCCAGGCTCAGGATGCTCCAGGGACTTAGCAAAAGTAGCAGACTGTGTGGATGTCATTCGCCTGGTCATCGAATCCGCAATGCCCCTTGCTCTGTCAAGACAGGATATTGCCGACGAATCCAACTCCGATGAAGCATTTCTAAGAGTGAAGAGTGCAGTGGCCACGGGAGAATGGTGGGAGATTCTTTTGAACAATGCTCGAAGGAACGTGGAGGTACAAAGAGACCTACAAATTCTCTGGAAGGCTCGAAATGAGTTATCGGTGACAACAGACGGGCTGTTGTTGAGAGGACACCAGATCGTAATACCCAGAGCATTGGTGGCGAAAGTCCTTCAACTGGCCCAAAAAGGACATCAGGGGATGGCCAAGATGAAATCGCGCCTCAGGCTTAAAGTTTGGATTCCCGATCTCGAGCATAGGGTGGCAGAGTTTGTGAGGACTTGCATTCCCTGCCAAGCCACATGCCCGGTGGAGAGAGGGCCGCCCATTCAGACCATGGAAAGGAGCAATGTACCATGGGGGACGGTACACGCGGATTTCGGTTCCACAGGCAGGGGACTATACTTCCTAGTGGTTACTGACCAGTGGTCATGATATCCGGAGGTGGAGCTGGTCGAATCCACAGCTAGCGACCACACCACCCTGGCGATGGACAAAATATTTGCCACACATGGTTTCCCCCTGGAGATATGCTCGGACAATGGGGCACCCTTCCGAGGACAGCAATTTGCTAGATATTGTGAAGAAAGGGGAATAAGGCATCGAAGAGTCACGCCGCTCTGGCCGAGAGCAAATGGTGAAGTAGAGCGCTTCCTGCGGACGCTGAATAAGGTGTTTCGCATATCGGCAAATGGGGGGGAAGACCTACGGCATAACCTATTTGAGTTTCTCCGTGTGTACCGCACCACTCCGCATCGATCCACTGGGATTGCCCCCGCCGAGGCGCTTTTCAAGAGAATACCAAGAGGACTGATTCCTGAAGCCGAAGGGAGAAGCCCGGGAGTGATCGACAATACCCAGGTGGAAGCAGAGAGAGCAGATCAGAATGAGCATGAGACAGCACGGCGAAGACTACCTGAGAGAGAGATCGCAGTGGGAGACACTGTGCTCGTCCGCAATAGGAGACCTGAAGGAAAGCTGTCGATGACATACGAGACACAACCATTGGGGGTGACGCACGTAAAAGGGTCAATGATCACCGCTGCCAACGGGGCACCGTAACGAGAAATGTCTCATTCTTCAAGCGCATAGGGCCAATGACATGTGAGGAAGAACCCCGTCAAGGCCCGGATCAAACTCCTGAAGCACCGCTGGAAGATGACACACCGCCAGAGAGGCCAGGGACACCCGAAATCCCCGATGGCGAGGCACTCAGATACCCGAGCCGAGTAGGGCGAAGGCCCCCCGCAGAGGTTCCAAGACTTTATCATGGACCTAGCACCGTGAACGGTGACCCCTGACAGTGAAAGTTTTGAATAGAACCACGTTGGTTCACCAGTTGTCCATTATTTGTTGTTTGGGGGGAAAAGGAGGGATGTTGTGTACGGCGTACACTGTTGTACGCATGCACGAGCCTCAGCGAGGTTCGCACATGCGCGTTAGAAATAAAGGCGGTGCCCACGGCAGTTCGCGCCGGGGACCGGAGCATCAACATGTCTCCGGCGTGCGTTCTTGCGTGAATGCCTACACATGCATGAGAGCGAGTGCGAGGGGCCCCAGGCCGTGTGCTACCCACACCAGCACACAACACCTATTGTTATGTATATTGAATTGTGGAAGCTGCAGCATGTTTTCAAACAATGGCTAATAAATATGACAAATCCTCAGCTATAAATCTAATCAAACAAAGAGGTGGCTGCACATGATGGCATATGTGCTTGGTTCTCTGTTTGTGATGAATAATATCCTCTAAGTAGCCATTTTAATACAAACATTCAGAAACAATTGGTGTTGTTAGATTTTTCTACTCAGACTCTTTCCCTAAATGACTGATGTTTGTGTATTCAACTTCAGTGATCACTTTGCAGCAGGAAAATGTTCACCAGCTGCATCCCCATGTATTATACCTACCTCATAATAGGTGATGACACTTGAGTTGACAGTGTTCTTGTTAATAATGTAGATGTACAATGGGGTTGTGTAATATTTTGTTTCAGCCTCCAAATTGAAACCTTAATTACTATGTGTCAGCTAATGTCTTTTGTGAGGTTTGTATTGTTGCATTAGCTACAATTTTTGTGCTGCTATTTAAATGTGCAGTTGTAATTATATGTTTCGTGTAATTCCTTCAGTTTGTATTCTTTAGTGGCCTATGTGTTAATTTCCATAAGAGCATATGTAGTTTCAGTTTAACAACCATTAGAGATAAGGCACCTCTTCCCTGCTTTCTGGAGTTAAACATGTGTTATGCCTTCACTGAGTGACCCTAGCGGATAGTAGTCCTTTGAGGACATTAATTGTTGTGCATATATGTATTTGTATTTATTGTTTTATATAGCGCCTTAATCCAAGGCGCTTTACAGTTAACAACAACAATACATAAACATGGAACCGTAGAAGCAATAATAGTAAAAATGAATCAAACCAGAAAATTGGCATGTAGAACAATTTGCATGAGAAACGGGGAAAGGAGAGGAATGGGTGTGTGGAAGGGGGAAGAGGGAGAGAAAGTAGAGAGTAGTAGGATGAAGGAGAATTTAGGAGAGAATGGGGAAAGATAAAGTGAACAAAGGTAAGGTTACTAGAGGGAGGAAGAAAAGGGTGAGAGGGGGAATGTAGTCAGGGAGGGGATTGAAGAAGGAGTGATTTCAAAGAGGAGCGGAAGGAGGAATAGATGAGGGAGGAGTGGATAGTAAAAGGTAAGGAGTTCCAGTGTAAGGGGGCAAGGAGCTGAAAAGTGTGGAAACGGGAGGAGGCACAAGGAGGTGGGGGGACAGAGAGTAAGAAAAGATCGGCAGAACGAAAAGAGCCAGAGGGGGTGTAGAATGAGAGAAGAGAGGAGAGGTAAAGAGGAGCAAGGTCATGAAGAGATTTAAAGACAAGACAAAGGAAGTGAAATTTAAGCTGGGAGTGGAAAGGAAGCCAACCTAAGTGAGAAAGGGAATTGGAAATAGAGTCGTGATGGGAGAGAAGACAAAGGGTACGGATGGCGGAGTGGTAGAACACATTTTTTGATTTGTAGATAATGACTTTCATTTTTTCCTGCTTAATTCCAGATATTAGAGGGCATTCCCATAAGAATGGAATTATGTATGCCACTGTCATATTTATGCTCGGTTTTGCGATTTGTGATTGCCTATTTTCCAACTTGAACTATTCCCAGAATAATCCCCATCTCCTGCATTTCAGTGCGTTCGGCCAGGCCAATCTTCTTAAACTAATGATGGCAGCCAACATAAAAATGTTGAGAAGCTATAAAAGCTCCGACAAAGACACAGTATCAGTTTCAAAGGTCATTTCAAGCAGGTATTCATGTGGCAGCTGATGTAGGTGAGGGCAAACATTCACAGTTTTCGAAAGCATCTGGTAGAGAAAGGGCAATGCTATCCAAAAATTCATATGAATAGTAATTACGTGTATTTGCTTAGACCAACCATGATATGATATGATATGGCATTTGTAACGTGCCTATACACAAGTGTTTCAACCATCAAGCAGAACACCTACTTGCCTTAATAGTAACAGTGACACCAAGATTCTTTTGCTCAGTATAAATTAAAATCTAGTTCCGAGATAATTTGGAAAAACATTTAAAAAAAGGACCTGGGTATCAAATTGCAGAAAGTTTCTTAAGTACATGATTTAGCATCAGCACAACCATCAACACAACCACAACACCTGCTGGTACAGTTGTTGTGGTTGTGCTGGGACTACGTCTCCAATCCATAATCGTTCTTGAACTATGACATTAAAAAGGTAGGCTTAGATGGCAACCAAATAGCTGTTTGGGTCAGTAACGGAAGAATGTTATACGGAAATACTTTGTTTTGGTTTGTCTTGTGTCTTATTTATAATATGTATTACTTTTCCAATATCAACAGACTTTCCTTCCATTCAGTGGTTTAGTAAATTCTGTGTCATGATTGTATGCACACTGTAGATCACAGTTTTGTGCACTACCAGACCAGGCTCAGCCTGTCATCTTTCTGAAGATAAGTAAAATAGCACCATGGAATTGAGAAATAATGTGTGTTGTGCCAAAGAGCAATTCCATTTGTGTGTCTCTACGGCAAGCCCCTAGTGGATTTGTTTCTTGTTGCAATATTACAGTGCCAAATTCAGGCCATCCACCTGTAAACGGGATCAGTTTCTATCTACACCCATTAAGGCTTGTTCTGAGCTTCTGATTAGTTCGATCACTAGGATTGTGATGCTTCTTTCAAAGAGGGAAGGGTCACTAATAGAATGAAGGGCTCGTGGATCACCCCCTTGCAAAAATAAATTAGATCAGGACCCCAAAACTGCTACCAACTATCGACTGATTTCCAATTCGCCCTTCATTTTGAAGATAATGGACAGAGTGGCTTATGAACAACTTCTGTGTCACATAAGAGACTACCCTATTTAGAATGATGGTCAGTCTGGTTTTCGACCAGGTTTCAGTACGGAATCAGTGCTGCGGGAACTGAAGTCTAACATGATGACATACATCAATGAGGGCACAACAATGCTGCTGATGTCCCTGGACCTATCAGCTGTTTTTGATTTAGTGGATCGCCCTCTCCTCTTGAACAGATTATAGAATGTAGCTAATTTTAGTGATCAAGAAAGGGACTGGATGCAGTAATTTCTAGGTAATAGGACAATGCGGTTCTGCAGTAAGCAAGCAGAAGCAGACCCCGTTCCACTTAGCTATAGCATTCCCCAAGGGGCATCCTTATCTCCAGTTTTATAGAATATTTTCACGGCTCCTTTCTTTCACATGCTAGAGGAGAAAAAGATCTGCTTCTCAAACTATGTGAATGACTTTCAATATCTCATCCCTCAAACTGGCATTTATGAGAAAGACTCCCAACCTGTATCAGAAATTCTGATCGAATAAATGAGTGGATGGATATGATTGGGCTGGAATTGAATCATGACAAGAGTGAGCTCATGATTGTTGGCTCCAGGCCCACACTCACAAAACCTGATACAGATTATGAATCTTTCCGCATAGCAAATCAAGACATTCCCACAAAAGAAAAAAGAAAAATATTAGGAGTGACTAGTGACCAGACAATGAGCATGTCTGCTCAGGTTAATAGTCTGGTTTCAGTATCGGCCTATTATATTCAGCTTCTCTTGCACATTTGCATGTTCCTATCCCAAAAAGAATGTGAGATGATTGCCCAAGTCATCATTTCATCATATATTGATTACTGTGGCTCTCTTCTTGCTGGGGTGGGAAAAACAGAGCTTGCCAAACTCCAAGTGGTGCAAAATAGCACCATTAGAGTGGTTATAGGTATGCAAAAGTGTGATGGATGCCTGAGAGGGTGGGATTTCTCTTACAGATTCCTGTTGTTTCTCGGATTTCACTTGTGATCCTGCCCACATTGTAGCACTCCTGGGAGTCACAGTATGTTCTCTCCAAGTTACTGATACAGGGGACATCTGGAAGGTTGCTTCATTACCTGGGATCTTCCATTGTTGGGGCCTCTGCATTCCAGTGGTTGTTCAAATGGCAGTCTCCAGATTAGGCTGACAGTGTTGCTGGTCTAACTGTCACAGCCAGTGTCCTAGTGAGTTGTGAAAATGTTACACAATAAGTTAATTATTCGTTTCTGTCACAGTCTTCTTCCATAGCCACCTTTACATTAGTAACTGCATTACATTGTTTAATTATGACAGTGGCCCTCATTACGACCCTGGCGGAAAGTGACTGACCGGAGCGCCACAGCGTAAATAGCGTTTCCGCCATTGCACGAAGGAGCAAAGTGCGGCCCATTCCGACCCATCGGGCACGAGCACCACGCCACGGCGGAAGTGCAAAGTCCGCTATGGCGGAAATGACCCCAAAACGGCCCACACCGCCGCCGTACGGCGCCCTAGGTGCAATACCGCCACCCCTCTTAGCGGTCACCGCAGTGTGCGCCTACCGGAAAGTACGGTGACCGGAAATATACGGAAACGGAAGTAAAAACATGGGCCCGGAACGGGAAACATCCCGGCGTACACCTATAAAACCACTAAAACCACACAACCACTAAAATCACTACCCTGAAACACACCCCAACCCGTCACCCACCCTAGCGAAACCAAGACAAATGGGAAAAGCAGCGAAGAAAGCGTGCGACCGCAAGCGGCAGGTCCACTTCTCCCGCGAGGAACTCACCGTGCTAACCGAGACCCTCCAGGAGAATGCTGCCGTCGTCTTCTCCACGCAAATGACCAGAACGGCACTTGCAAACAAGAAGACCATATGGGCTCTGGTGGCACAGCGGGTAAGTGCGGTGGGGACCGCACCCCGCACCCCACAGCAATGCCGCAAGCGATGGGACGACCTGCGGATACGCGTCCGCAGCATACTCTCTGCCAACCTCAACATTGCCACAGCCACCGGGGGAGGTCCTGAATCACCCATCAAGTTGACCCCTGGGAAGAAATCTGTGCCTCCACCATCGGAATGGAGAGCATAGAGGGAGTCGGAGGGATGGAGAAAGGAGTGCAGACATCCGAAGATTCAGGTAGGTGTACCAGATAAAACAATGCCAAATCCACACAGTCCATCCATGTGAAGTACCATGCGTCCACATAGTGCAACAGAAACACATGTCCAGGAGAACGCCCACACACATCGGCCTGATAGCGCACGTAAAAACCCACAATAAATACATAAATAATTAAAAACCCCTAATACACGCACTACACGTGCAGCAGGCACACCCTAACTGCAGGCTGCCAAACAACTGCACCCTCACTCCACACACAAATCAAAGCACCTCCAAGGACCCGACCCAAATCACCCTCAGGTACCACCCCAGAGCATGTGATACAATGCCATTCCAATTCCCACAGACCCATCATTAACCCTCGCCCTCCTTTACTCCACCACAGGGTCCGATCCAAACGACGAGCTACAGGACACCCCTACCAGCACACCTGCAAAGAGGGCCAAGACCAACGGCCAGAGACCCTCCACCTCAGCTGCACGCATCAAGACACGGCAGCAGCACAAATCAGGTGGCAGCACAGAGGAGGGAACATCAACAGGCACCCCAGCAGCCAGCATGCCCACAACACCACCACCACAGGTCCCCCCAATGGATGCCACAGAAGGCACTGCCTCTGGTGGCAGCAGCACCATAGGTGACACCCCATTGATGGCAGCATGCTCCGACACAGAAAACGGGGATGTCGAAGTCAGATCCATCCATGACCTGTCCCAATCCCCCTGTCTGTCCCATCCCGTACAACATGAGGATACCACGCAGGGGCACCCACAAGACAACGACTGGCCATCCCCCACAAGCCCTGTGGCAAGGCAACATGAGGACAACAGCCCCTCTGTGACACCCCCGCAAATGGGCATGGCCCAGCAGAGGCAACAGTCCCTCGACAAGTTAATCCGGCAACAGCAGCAAATGGCCACGCTCCTCAAGGACCATGCCGATGAATGTGGGGGCACTAAGGCAGACATAGAAACATCAACTGAGACACTTAGGGCAGAAATGGAGAGAGGCACAGAGACGCTAAGGGCACAAATGGAGAGTAGCACCGAGAGCCTGAGAGTCCAAATGGAGAGAAGCACCGAGAGCCTGAGGGGGGAACTGCATGCGACGTCCAAAGACGTATGTGCCGAACTTGCCGCAGTGCGCCGTGTGCTCACTGAGCTCTCGCAAACCCTTAGGGACATGCATGGACGTGAGCAGGCAGACACATCATCCGTTGCAAGTTCCGTCCAGGGCAGCCCCCAACGTAGATCTGGAAGGAACCTGCGCTCCACAGGCAGGGGTGCCCCTGATACCCGCAGAGGGGGCTTGCAATAGCGACAGCCCACTGACAATGAGCATCTTTGGACACTGGGGTTCGGGGGGGAGGTAGGAGGGTGGAGGGGGTGTGTTGGGCTCACTTGGGTGGCGGGTCGATAGGGTGTTCAACATGACATCACATATGCCATAAAAAGTGCACGATCAACCAATGAGATGTGTGGACATTGATTTTTGTGTACTAGGCCATCATAGGCGTACAGTCCATATTGTGCATGTCCCAGACACGCACAGTGCCACGAGTCCCGTGTCCATGTATCAGCCACCAGGCGTGAGTGCTAGAAGCATACATCAATGAGATGCTGACGAATGTCACGGGCCTCCGGTGCCTCGCAGACTCCATGAGGTGCTGCCACATCCCCACCCTCATCATGACCATCATCAGGTGCTTGCAGTTCTGCGTCAGGGGGCATGGGCACATTTCTACGTACGCACATGTTGTGGAGCATGACACATGCCATCACCATCTTTGCAACCTTCTCATGGCGGTACAGGAGTGCCCCGCCAGACCTGCTGAGGCAGCGGAAACGAGTCTTCAGTAGGCCGAATGCCTGTTCAATGACTACACGGGTACGTGAGTGGGCATGGTTGTAGTCCTCCTCATGCTGGTCCCGTGGGTTCCGGACTGGTGTGAGGAGCCATCTCTTCAGTGGATATCCAGCATCACCTGTATGTGGACGAGAAACGTATGATGTGGAATGCCATTGCTACGTACGCACACCCCCCCCCTTCCTGCCAGGTCATTGCCAAATCACATTCCCCACATAATCATGCATGTAATGAGACTCACCGAGTAGCCAGGATCTGTTCCCTGCGTGTCGCTCCATGTAGCGTGGTATTGTAGAGTTCCTCAAGACCATAGAATCATGGGTAGATCCAGGGAATCGGGCACAACAATGTGTAATGATCCTGTTGGAGTCACACACCATTTGTACATTCAGGGAATGAAATTGTTTTCTGTTGCGGTACTGGGCCTCCATTGCATGTGGGACGACCAATTCCACATGGGTGCAGTCGATGGCACCAATGCAACCCGGTATGCCGGCAAGTGCATGGAATCCCACTTTTGTGTTGGTAATTTCCTGCTCCGAGCGTGGTAGAGAGATGTAGTCGTCTGCGTGCTGCAGGAGGGCATCGAGCACTTGCAATAGTGTCCGTGAGAACAGTGGCTGAGAAATGCCATGCAACTGTCCGACTGTGTGCTGGTAGGTGCCTGTGGCCAGGAAGTGGAGTACAGACACCACCTTCAGTAGGGGTGGGATGGCGGTTGGGCTATCTATCATGCTGACAAGGTCAGCCTGTGTCATGTCCACAATGGCGGCTATGGTGTCCCGGTCCAGACGGTAGAGGGTGTGGATCTGCTCATCAGTGAGGTTGAACGGATGTGCTCGGAGGCGTGGGATTGCGGGCTGCCTGCGTGGTGGTAGTGGCTGTGCTGGCGGCCCTTGCTGGCCCTGCCTTGCCCTCCTCCTCCTCCTGCGTCTCCTTCGTGCGGCCGGTTGCAGTTGGTGTTCGTCTTCTTCTTGGAGTTGGAGTACTTGCAGTGCTATCAGGTCCCCCAGGGCCAACATCGCGAGTCCTGCCGGTAGCATTTCGGTGTGGTTGTGGGAGGAGACTGGCTGTGCAATTTATGTGTTTTCAGGCTGTATGGCCTCCACCTGTGGTGATTAATTCCACCTGTGCAAACTGCTCTCCCCTTTGGCCGAGCACGTCCCGCGCACAACGCTGCAAATCGGGGAATGGCATCTTGCTATTGCAATCATGTATTTGTACCCGATGGCCGTGTAACATTGGTTGACATGTTCATTCTGCTGTGGTCCCATTGTTGCACATACTATCTGTGCAGTCGCGAACAGACTTGTGAAGGGTCAGTGGAACGTAGTACTCGAGTAACGGTGGGCCCTCATGCATCACTGTACCGAGTTGCAATGACGGGCGGGGCGTCCCATTTGTGGGTGAAGGCAGTTGCCATTTTCACACACAGCCGCACTAGATGGATTAATTAGTGATTTCAAACGGCCACAGATGCCTCTTCGACGTGATGTTGCAAATGTGGAATGCGAAGGGCGGCGCTTTCGGTTTCCAGCTAGCGGCGAGGAGATGCCCACAGGTCTGACTGCAAATATAACGTTCTGTTGTTCAATGTCCTTGAGACAGGGCCCATGGCGAGGAAGCAATGATTGATATGAATAGTTTGGGATGCGCAATTGCTACGTGGGCGATGAGGCCGGCCGTTCCCAAATACATGTTACTTCACAACACTGGAATTACGGGCTGGGGCACTGTGGATTTTGCAGGCTGCATAACGCACAGACTCAATGGATGTTCCTAATGTTATGTGAGTAATTATTCAGGCGTTTTGATTCCGGGATGAGGGAATGATGAATGGATGCATGGGCAGGTGATTTGATACAGAGTTTGCCATGTACAGGGCTTCTTGGGATCTATCCGCCTCCCCTACGCTATGTGATGCAGGGCTGCCATGGTGGGACCATCGTCTATCTGGCCTTGTTGAGCCCTCCCTGTCGCGACACGCCCTCAGACACTCGTGTCCATGCACATTAACATTCCCATCTGATGGATTCTGTTTTGACAGACGCATGCACAGGTACACTCGTTTGTGATGGTGTTTGCACCTCGATATAGATGGTTAGGAGTCGCAAGTGGTTTTGGGGTGGTGATGATCCTTTGGAGTGGGCTAGCATGCATATGGCTGTGGATTTCGTGTGATCATTGAAGTGAGTTGTTGGAATGTAGTTCTGATGGCCATTCTGTTCTTTTTCTTTTCTTTTGGTTGACAGGTATCTCCTCCCCTTTTGCCACTGCCATCTGTATGCCACTCCTGCAGATGGGTTTTACTCCCGACACCTGCTGCTTCGTGTTAATCAGTGGAGCAGCATTACGATCTTATGGGACGATCGCCAATGGCCCACATGCCCTTACGCAGTACTGGTGGCTCGGAGCAACATTTCGGCCTTTCAGCTGGACTAGTGCCTCCCCATTGGGACGGCCCTGCGGTTCTGTGCGCTTCCATGTTGCCTTTTCGTACGTGAATGTGGCTCTGTGTACCATGAGGGAACAGGACGACACACAAGTAGTGGCTGGTCATTTCTTGCGGATGCAGCCCACAATGGTGATTGGTGTTTAGGAGTTCATGGCCTGATGGCTGTATGGGCTTGGTGACTTTGATGTGCATTAAATTTCTATTCTGATTTGGCCCGTGTAGCGTTTTTCTTTGCAAGTGATGTGGCATATGCCTATTTGGGGGGCGATGTATTGTGAGGAGATCTGCATTGGGTTCCAGCTTCGGAGTTTAGTTGCGTGGTACTGTACTGGGCGCGTTTGCCTACTAAGCCCGTGAGGTCAGGGATGGGGGCTGCCAATATGACAGTTTGAATGTTGTCATGCTCAGGGGCGGGGGATTGGGTTTTGTGTAACAGATGCCGGTCAGCCAGGTGGACTGGTGGAATGATGTGATTTTCGGAATATGGCTGGTCACAGGTGCCTGTGTTTGCGTGCGTTTCTTGGTGGGGGACTGTGGTCATGTCCATTGGGATGGCTTCTGTATTCGTGCCATCTGTGCCCTGCAGCTCCCATTGGCCCCTCTTGTGTTTCTTTTGTTCGTTGCCATGCATGGGTGACTTGTACATTTCAATGGTTGCATTGTGGCTTCATTGCACCTACGGGGAGTTGTACTTTGTGGGCAGGGAGCGGTGTACAGGCACTCAGGGGGGCCGTTTACGGTTGATTCGCGAGGCCGTACTTCTCACCATGGCGGAATGGTACATTACGCCATGCCTGATGGCGTTAGGTACATGTCCGCTAGGGTCGGAATTGGCGTACCGTTGCGCCATGGTGGTGTTTGCGGTTTCGCATGGCGCGCGCGCGCGTGCTTGGTGCAGTTAGCGTTGGCGTTCACTACGGTGTCGCTAATGGCTTCGTACTTTGCGGTGACGGGTCATAGTCGCACCGAGCGCTATTCGATGGCGGTATTGCATTTCCGCCATCGTTTTCCGATTTCCGCAAGGGTCGTAATGAGGGCCAGTGTCTCTTCTGACTTTTGTTGTACTTCCTGAAAGCGTTGGCGGTAGAATTCTCCATTTGTCCCAAAACTCTACAGAAACTCTAAATGGAGGTCCTTACATGTTTGCTTAATCTTAATTCAGAAACTAGTAGGCATCTTGCAGTTCTCCAGTTAAACCCTGATCACGTCTCTAAATGATTACCTTGTTTATTGAAACATATGGCCAGCAGGTTTTGGCCGACCCTGCCCTTTCTAAAGTGTCTATGTATGAAGGCGCATTTTCAGAAATGTAACTATTTACATATATTATATGTTTCTATTTCTTTTATTACATTTGGATACTTAAAACGGTAATACAAATGCATCCATATATATTTTTAGTATAAACTATGTGTATTTGTTCTTCACCTTGTCGTGTTTTTTTAATGATGCTTTACTCTTATCTTGAGTGCCTCAATCCTCCCTCATCCTCCACAAATGGAAAACAAAGGGCCCTGGGGTTGGCCTGCCAGCATGCTGAACACACAGAATGGATGAACAAACAAAATGACTTCCAGTTCCACCAACTCCTGTTAGTGCATCCACTGCCCTTTCCTGCTACCGCATTGCCACTGCACCCTAGCCCCTAAGCACCGCATGCTATTGACACCTAACTTTGCCTCCTCAATCGTGATGTGCGTACGTGCGTGCACGTGCGTGTGTGTATAGTGCACTGCACTAACAAAACATACATTACACAGACAGGTACAATTAAATAAACGTTTTTTGTATCCCCATCCTCCTCCAGCCCCAAAATCCATTCCTTCTGAAAAGGTTAGAAAAGTCATCAACAATTAACTAGATTTATAAAAAATATTAAGTTATTAATTATGTTCTAGTTTTAGAAAATGTGAGGATTGCACATCAGATCCAAGGATTCTTCCAGATTCGTCTAGTCATGAGGATGTAGTCAATCATCACTTCTAGAGTATTCACAGGAGCAAAACAGGAAGTGGATGTGTGGCATACTGTCTGGCCTGCGGCTGCAGTGCAAAGCTTGCTCATAGCAAGCAAGCATCCTTTTGAACTGGAAAGCAATTGGTTTCCAAGTCATAATTTCAGCAAATAATTTGTTGCTAGAATCTTTCCTGCTCCCCTTATTCAATCGTGTGTTATATTTAGAAGATTATGTTTTAATACAACTGTTTGTGCATTGGAAATCACAGCACTATTTATTATTGTAATGTAATATATGCTTACCTAAATAGCCACAAATACAAATGTTTCTGTATTTATTGAATCAGAAAAAAAACTACCTTTTGGAAGTTTTCAAAGTTCCATACATTACGTCATGAAGTATTCATAAGTGAAGTCCTGCAACTTTGCACATCCGTAATGAGCACACGAAACGGATGTTTTATGGCCAACCTTTACAGCTCACTTGAGGTTATGCTGTGTCCACCTTGAGGTTTTTTCCAAATGCTGTATACATGCTTGTTGTGGGGGGTGGGGGTCAGGATTGTGGTCAGTCACGGAGCTCACAGTTAATCACTCTGCACGCTAAATGTTGCGTACTCTTCTTTATGGACCCTTGCTTTGCTAAATCAACATACAAGCCAGTGTCTGCCATCTTTTTTGTGTTTTTCAGGGTTCTGTTAAAGTATGTAGTCATTCACTGGATGGAAACTGATTGCTTAACAACCCCTCACTAGCTGGCCCTCCCCTCTTCAACGTGGATGCCTCTGACGCTCCATAAAGACAATAGAGCACACATCCATGAGATTGTCTGGTTTATGGGCTGAATAAACTGTCCACAAATGTTATTTGATCCTGTTTCTGCCCTTTGACAATGATCTTAATGCTGTTGCAAAACGGAAGTGTGGTCAATGGGAGGATTTGCATGAATCATTACTGCTGGCATTGCTCATAACCCTCCACACCACCATTTTTCAGCGGGTCATGCCATTACAGAAGGTGAAACACCCTTTGCAAAACAACTCTTGCTCCATGTATTTATTTGTTTATTTCACTTTTTATATCGTGGCACACACCCATAGGTCTCAGGGCACACATACAAACACACACTAATAACGAGAGGCAGGAGAAGAGAGGGAGAAGCATAGTTCAATTAAGGTGCAAGGTTGAAAAGGTGGGTCTTGTGCTCGCTTCCGCAGCACATATACTAAAATGGGAACGACACAGAGAAGATTAGCATGGCCCCAGCGCAACGATGACACGCAAATTAATGAATCGTTCAATATAAAAAAAATATATAAAAAAAAAGAAAAGGTGGGTCTTGATCCTTTTCTTGAAGTCCATCAAGGATATTATCTTTCTCAGGATGAGGGGAAGGGTGTTCTAGGCCAGTGGGGCCTGAACATTGAATGTGGTGCCACCAAAACTTTTCAATTTGAATTTTGGTTGTTTTAGGCTTGCCTGGTCGGAGGATCTGAGTGACAAGTAGACCTTAGCGCTCAATGAGATAAGAGGTGGGCTAGGGAGTCAGACATTTGTGACTCAGCCTTAAGGCCTTGTGTCTAACACACATTTTCACCGGGAGCCAGTGGAGCTCCCTCATCGCATTTGTTATGTGAACTCGTCTGGCAAGACCCTTGGTAGCCCGGACCGCCCCATTTTGGATCACTTGTAGTGCTTTAAAGTTCACCTGCGGGGAGCCAAGGAAAAAGCTATTACAATAATCCAGCCACAAATTAACCAATGCTGATGCTGATGCAAGAAGGGACATGTTCCTAGGTGACAGAAAAGGACACATGTGGCCGAGGAGTTTATTGATGTAGCCACAGGACACCCGGAGGAGGGCAACCTGAGGTTTCATGGTAAGTTCAGCATCAAACATGACCCCAAGGGTCTTTGCACTTTTTGACACTGGAAAGGAACCAGTGATGTTGAAGCTTTGGTAGTCCATGGGTAGCCCTTTCAGCCAAGGCCATAAGGCAACAATCAGAAGCTCAGTTTTATCAATGTTCAAGGCCAGCACATTGGCCACCATACAAGTAAGGATGGCGCCATAGATCACATTAATGGTTGCTGAATTCTGCGCTTAGATACCCGAAAGCTTCAGGAAAATCAGGGTGTTATCAGCATAATTAGCATATTGAAAACCCAGGGCATCAAAAAGCATCAGGAAACGCAGGATGTATATGTTAAAGAGAGTCGGTGATATACAGGATCCCTGCAGTACCCCAAAGTAGATGGCATCTGGAGTGGATCCTGCACCATCCACCACAACTCTAGCATTGCACGGTCAAGGGAAAAATGCAACCCACTGAACAGCAGCCTCGGAGCAGCCTGCTACTTTTCACAGCCTAGTGACCAAGAAGAAATTATCCACAAGGTCAATGGCCACCGAGAGGTCCAGCAGCATTGAGAGGGCGGGGTGACCATTATCAATGATGAGGGAGAGATTAGATTTTAAATCGAGGAAGGCAGTCTCAGTGCCATGTCTGGCTCTGAAGCCAGACTGACATGGACCAATAATATTATTTCTCTCAATAAGGGTCTGAAATTGTACAAAAGCCACTCGATCCAGCAATTTAAGCAAAAAAGGCGTGTTTGTGATAGGACGGTAGTTCCCAGCCTGGAAGGGGTCAAGGTTACTCTTTTTTAGAAGGGGTGTGATTCATGTTTCCTTCGGCAACTGGGGCACCAGGCTTTCAGCAAAGGACATGTTCACCAAGTTAGTTACCCACTGAGCCAAAATGTCTAAACCATTTTTAAAGACACTAGAGGAGCAGATGTCACTATGACATATAGTGGGTTTCATGGGGCTTATTATTTAGAACAAGTCATCCTTGGAGCAGGGAGAGATGGTGAACTCATTATCTTTAAGGGCTGGAGCAGGCCTGAGGTTGGACCCAGGGATGGCAACATCCACCCCTGAGAAGGGTCTCGCCTTCATATGGACACTAATAGCCTCCTGATGTATGGTGATTTTACATTTAAATTCATTGTGGATTCCTTGACACCACTTTGAATCCTTGGTGGAAACTTGTCCCATGACTAATTTACCTTTATATTACTTCAGGATCATGAGGAGCTCTTTGGAGTTATTCTTGGCATGGGTGATCCTGTTTTTAAAGGTGGCAGTCTTAGCAGCCACAATACCTGACTTTAAATACTGTGCTTCTTGTTTGTAAAGGGCAAGCATAATTGGTGAGGGGGATTTGCGCCAGTTTCTTTCTGTTGCCCTTTTAGAATGCCATTGGTCAAGAATGTCCTGGTTGAACCAGGAATTCTTAATGGAAGCTGGTTTGATTACTCTGGTTTGAATGGGGGCAAGAACATTGGCCGCTTCATTCAGAGTTCCCACGAGAAAAGTAGCCATGTCTGTGGCATTGTCACATTTTTCAAGCCTGATGAGCTTGGCTCTAAGAATGGGAGATAAGTTCTCAGGAACAACTTTTTAAGAATTCTTGATTTTGTGGCATGTCTATGTGACGTTGTTGGTCCTCTGGGGGTGGGAGGCAGGAGGTTGATTGAGAGAAGACACAAGAAAGTGATCGGACCAAGGGCATGCTAGGATAGAGATGTCTGACACGGACGAGCAACATGAGAGAATCCAGTCAAGAGTGTGGCCTGCAGTGTGCGTTGGTTCTGTCACAGACTGGGAGTACCATATGATATCTAAGGATGACATGAGAGAGGTAGCAGGTTTATCAGAAGGGTCATCTGTCTAGAGGTTAAAGTCACCAAGCACGATGACGAGAGTGCTGGCTTTAGTCAACATGTTAAGGAGGCTGATAAATTGTTCTTCGAAAGAAGGCTTGACTCTAGGTGGTCTGTAAAGGATAAGAATGATTAGGGAGACCCTGTGGTTTATTTTGAGTTTTATCACAACACTCACAGGCATCGAGAGCCTCAAAGGAGGTCAGATGGCAGTGAAAAAGTTTATTGCACAAGATAGAGACCCCCCCACCCTTTTTCCACTGACGATCATTCCAGAACAAGTTATAATTAGATGAGGTGGCCAGGGTGGCTTCAGAGGCAGTGGATTTTTCAAGCCAGGATTCTGTAATGACCAGGAAATCCGGCACCTCGTTAGATTACAGGTCCTCCATTTCAGCCCAGTGAAGCAAAAGGGATCTGGTGTTGAGAAGGGAGAAGGGTAGGGGCACGTCCTGTGGAGGCTAACCTGTCTTGTCAGCTGTAATAAGTAGGTTGGGGTTTAGGTGATCACCAAAAGGCTGCCCTGTTGGTGGATTACACATATTTAGCAAGCAAGAGACTGGTGGAAAATTTGCCCTGCTCTGCAGGCGGCATAATTGCGTGGAATCCTGGGTACTTATCATCATAAAAACACAATAACAGAAATACATTTGGCAATCCCTTCTAGTCGACCGAGTAATCACCACAACTCACCAGACTCTAACCGCAGCCAACCAGCCTATTCAACCACTCTGGCGCTAACGCGCTGCCGACGTGTTGAAGAAGGCTGGGGAAGCCGGGAAATGTAGTTCCAAGGAACTACAGAAGACGTCTGTAGCTCGTTGCTCCCAAAGAGGGCACACATGTTCAAAGATTGTTGCCACATCCCTTTACCACTTGACCTCTAGCATCCACAGACATAGTTCAGCCGCACTGTGCATCATCAGTGAAATGTAGCTTGGTTCTTAGTCCTTGTGTAAGCATACTTTAAAAGCACTACGCCTTCTCCAGTATTTATAAATTGGATGCTTCTTTCATAAGCAATACTGACTAAATAAAAAAAGAACATGCTTTAGGAAAAATAAAAAGACTGAAAAGAACATTAGAAGAATGATGCATTTTTTCCTACACAATCCGTTTTAATAGCCAGCATAATGCTCCCTTGAGTAATAGTTCTATTCACAAAAATCTGGACTGCATCAAATTAGGAGATTCCTGGAGCACCTCGGATTTTCTTGTATTTTGTTGCCCTTCATTCACAAAGACTAAAATTGCAGCACCCGCTGCCTGGGTCCCCCGCTCCGCCTGCTGCTGGCATTTACTCTCTGCAGAGCGAACCCGAGCAAAAAGTCAACAATGCGTTCAACGGTTTCACTGTCCTGATTGACCGGCTAAATTTAGCCATTGTATCTGCCCTTGCAACCTCTCTTTAACCTCCCTCAGCCCTTTATTTTACAGTCATTGTGTCTCACAGTTGCTTCTTCTAAACAAGCCGCACCCCCCCCCCACATCACATTGTTTGGAGTCTATCTTACTCTTTTGTTCTAATGTGTCCAAATTACAAGTCCCTTTCATGGGCAACTGAGTGTGTTTTTTAAGACGGGTCAGGTATTGTCAAGAGGTGAATAAATTACCAACAGTACTGGCGATTTGAGTAAACGTATAATTTGCTGGTGAGCACTTTGGGGAGACATCTGCCTGTCTTGACTGCCCTTGACCATTTTCTGTCCCTATTTTTATACTGAAATGCCCTGCGCTCACTTGTCCCAGTACCATTCACTCTGTGTCTCTAATCCTTTGTGGTCCTGAGAAGGGAAATAATACTTTCACCAGAAATTCAGCAGAGTGGTCCTGAGGGGGCTAAATGACACTCAACATGCAATCATCCTCCTCTCCCTATTTAGATATCTGGCCTCGCTATCCCACCAGCTCTCATATTTTCCCATTCCCATTTTAGTTTACCTATCTAAATCAGAAACACAGACAGAGAGGTCTCCTTCAAGTCCCACATGAGACCCGCAGAGTTTATTGCCAGACTAGCTTATCTAAATTACCACTATTTTCCCATATCTATTTCAAGGAAAAAGAATTAGACCATCACCAAGAACCTCACAATTAAAAAGTCAAAAACAATTATTAAAACAGCATCTCTAACCCAGAATTTACAACCCAAATTTGGATACTTCCTAAACAAGTCATCCTCTCGCCCACTTATTGGAAGCCAAAACCCTCAGCTCCATTGACCTGCTACATATTCACAGTGCAACCGACCTGAATCACCTATGCTCGATAAACCCGATGAGTTTTTAATAAGGACTCCTTACATTTTCTTTTTTGTGCATATAGGGTCTTCGAGAGGAGAAAGCACACTGGTTTTATGCATACTGTGTTGCAGAACAGGTCTGAGTCACAGTGCCAACCTGTAAATCTCAAGAAAAGATAATCAAATTTTACAGCAAAAAATGTAGCAAAATGGCTTATTAAATTTGACTTGCAAGACAAACAGATAGCAACCACATTAACACATTTTCAACCAACTTACCAGTGCACGCTCCAACCCTGCTCATTAAATTGGTTACAGATCCTCGACCCGACACATCAAGAAGGTACTTAACTGGTCTTTCGCCATATTATTCTTTAGAGCAATAATGGTCATTGTCTCGAGGGATTTGTCTGTCCTCTACGTCCATGTCCATCGAGCGGTACGTGGTGCATTATTTCCAGGTGTAACATGGCAGCTCCTGTGTACTTGCAGTCACATCCTGCTTGGTAGGGCACCCACCCCACGATGACCAATCCTTTGTTGAGGGTGCTTCAGACCGATAGGACACACTTGCTTAGAATTAGTGGCTTTTCCCCAGAAACCTGAGGTGGCCACAAGTTTGTTCTCAGCAATTTGAGTGATCATGCACAGTCCAGATTATGGCAACCATCAACACCTGGATTCAGTAAAGACAGAAGCACCCCAACCACAGTACACTGGCCTTTAAGGAAATTCTAAAGACTGAGATTGAGGTTACAGGGGTGATATCATGAATGTGAAAAAAGGAAACGTCTCTTACCTGCCACAAAACCCCTGATCTCAACCCCTCATTTCATTATCCTCTCCCAACCAGATTCAATACATTATTTTATTTATTTCATTTTCAACTCAACGGTGGAGCTGCATACTTCAACATTGCTAGCATCAAAATAAGCTTAAAGGGTTTTATTAAACAAAAGAAATGCATACAACTACTGCATGGGAAGTGGTTCAGGATGGCTATAACATAAATATTCTTGGGAAAGATAATCCTTGAACTCAAGATTGTAAATGAAGGACAGCAAACAAAAAGGCATCCAGAAAGTTAGAGACGTGAACATCTTCTGTTAAAGTTACTCTAGAAGTTAGTCTTTATCACTTCATCTGGGGACACACGTCCTACGGCCTCTCTAGGGATATAGAGTTGAGTTTCCTCCCTTTGCCAAGTGTCCCAAACTACTCCCAATCACTGGGGCTCTCATATGGGGACCACACATCATCCCTCCCTCCCGAAGGATATAGGGATTCTTCCCTTCGCTGAGTGTCCCAAAAGGCCCCCCATTCACTGGGGCTCTCCTCCCTGCCTTTTCTCAGGGGTATGGTGCACTGTTCTCCTGCCCAAACCCAGCAATATAGTGCCCTGCTCATTAGTGTGCAACTAAGTATGTATTGTACTGCTCACTCTCCCAGGGATATGTTGGCCTGTTACTAATCTGCAGCCAAAGGTATAGCGCCCTGATCACTAGTCCGTACTTAGGGATATAGTGTTTTGCTCACTCTCTCAGGGAGATATCGCCTTACACTCTCTCTCTCTCTCTCTTTCTCTCTCTCTCTCTCTCTCTCTCTCTCTCTCTCACACTCTTTTATAAATTGGCGCACATCTTTTCGGGGCTCATGGGGCACTCTGCTTCTGCTACGCATTCCCTCTTCTGGAGCCAAAGTCACTCTCTCTCTCTTCATATCACTCCTCCCTTCTCTTGGCTGCTCCTGATTCTTTCTTTTGGTCCTAAGGTACTCTCCTCTTCAAATTATCTCTGGTTCAGGGAGCTCTTCATTGCGTCAATGGGGGAAACCCGATTCTGAGGTTCATGGGGCCCCACTTTGACTCACTAGAGCACACCTCTCTTCTAGGGTTCAGTGGACTCCTTCCCCTTCAATGGAGCACGATTCTTTTCTGGGCTCACGGGTCCCTCTTGCTCTACTGCTCCATGCCTTCTTCATCAAACTCCTCTTCTCTGCTCTCAGCCTAAAAGATACAGGCCGCATTACAAAAATGGCACGGATGCCACTGGAGTTGCATTTTTTCCAGCACCCGTGAATGGGCAAGAACCGGGTCATGCCAAGTTAGGCAGACCGGTAATTGCCCATTTTTGGGTGCAAGATTGAAGGGCCTCCCCATGCCCATTCTGCCCCATAGGGCTGAATGGGGATGGGGATGTCGGATGCACCGGCACAACTCTGAATGCGCCGGTGCATCCGACGTGCTCTGCTCGTGGGTGCCGTTACACCCGCCAGGAAAAACCTGGCGGGTGAAACAGTTCCTGCAAGCAGAGCCAGTAGTATGGCGGTCCGGGAAGCACGGTACCGGCATGCTTACTGGTACCATACTTCCCAGACCGATATACTCGTAATGAGGGCCACTGGCCCTCATTACAAGTTTTCCAGTCTAGAAACAACTGTGCTGTAAGCTTACCGGCACTGTTGTATTTGGACCGGCAAACTACGACCTGGCGGGCGGAACGGCACCTGCCCACACACTGAATCACTAGTCAATGACGGTGCTAGTGTTTCAGCGATCCCCACTCCCATATGGGACTCTATGGGAATGGGGAACAACATAGTTACCAGCACCTCACTTACCTGCAGCCAGAGTTGTAATACCCCGGTGTTACCGGCAAGCCAAGCGCTGGTAACTATTTACGGGTCCCGCGGCAGCCTGCTGGATTTACCAGCACGGCTATCGCAGGACTCGTATTGAATGCCACTGTCTGTGTTTCCTAGCTTCTGTTATAAAGCCATCAATGTACTCACATTGGCTGAAGCAACTTTTTGAATTCATTGGATAATTACGTTCCTATTCTAAGACAGGGGAAGGAAGTGTTTAAAAGGCTGTCCGACATGTTTGATTTTTTCAGTTTTGCTTCAAAGTACTAGAACTTGTATTTGTTCCTACTGTGCTTCCACCTGGTCTCCTGGCTGTCCGCCAATGAAGAAGCTTGTTTATGGGTTTCTGATGTTAACAAGGTCATTATAATGGACAGGCAACCACAAGTAAGTTCCCTACCATGCAAAAATATATTTTATTTTTGGGTTTAGGGAAGGAAATAATGATCTCATGTAATGCTGCTGCTTCAGGGGAGAAGAAAACTGTGCTTTAAACACGATGCTGCTGATGGGCTAGACGTTTACATAGAAGACTATGTGGAAGTGCTATGTGTACTTGTCACAGCTGATTATGGCCAGGCGAGCGTTTGTCATGCTATTCTTTCCATTGATGAGCCACCATCTCCCCTTTGACCAAGTGTGTGATTCTGTGCAGATGCAACATAATCTAAGACAGATCCAAGCACCAATACAAGACTATACCTCAATCTACTGCCTTTCTCCATGCATTTATGTCCGCAGCATAAGCACACTCTTGTGTTTTAGCAGGTACATTACGGCTATAATGAGGAGGTGCATGTGAGTGTACTTGTGCATGGTGAAGCAGTCTTTCAGCCAAAGGAACAGGGGAAAGGGCAGTCTTTCTTGCCATTGGTGTTGGTGTGCTGGGTATTTGACCACAGCTAGTTCTTTGGGCAACATTAATGTTCAATGGATAGAAACTGCGTATGAGGCGTTCTTAATTGGTGTGTCTACTGCTGTCATGAAACCTCGTTCAGAATGCCAAAGGATTAACGCAAATTAGTGAATGTTGGATCTTTCTTCTCCTCAGACAAAGCATATGCTCACATCAGCATGCGTAATTCAGCAATGGTAGAACACGTCCGGGTGATTTTGATTATTTCATGTTTTGTACACACAGCATTTCTAGATTTTAATTCACCTTTCTCATTTAAAAAACTAGACTCATACGTGTAATAGTCTACCTCTCAATTCTGTTATGCAAGCACATACACATCTTTTCAGAGCTTAGTGAGCCCTGCTGTTACCAAAATACAATTAATGGGCTCCCTCTGTGACAGGCTCCACAGTATCACACTGTATTCAAAACTGAAAATTGTGCCAATGTGAGATTTGCAGAGTTAAGCAGGATAAGTACATACTTTGACAGATGTGAGGCAGATAAATGTTCTTTTTTATCTTCAACATTAAAGTAGAAATGTTGCTCGGCATTGCTACAATGGGAGGGATGAGACGAAATCCAAATTCTCTTAGGAATATACAGCTAGCTCAGCTGGTGTGGCTGACAGCATGTAAGGTGGCACTGTAGCCTTGACTGGGTCAAATTCAGTGCTTTCATATGCAAACATTTAATGTTTCTGACTGTGGTTTTGGGTCAACACTGCTTGCACATCCCTTTACAGGGAAATACAAATACAGCGGAGTGGGGCAGAGTGGATCACGGTGCAGTCCCTGCAGTTAATCCAGTGTGAAGTATGTCTACACTTGCTGTTAGAGAGAGGCAGAGCTCTCTTTGAAGTACTGCCCCTGGGTCCGCGGAGCGCAGTGGGGCTGAGTGGATCACAGTGCAGTCCCTGCAGTCTGACCAGGACAACAGCAAAACAGCTTGTTTCCATTGTCAGACTCTATTGATTGACCTGACTAAAAAGGAGTATCCTCTCACCAATACCAGAAGGCATCATATCATGTCATATATTATAAATAAATGATCATATCATATCATATTGTATCAGCATCGTCGACCCAAAGAAAACCCTGGACACGCCCAAATGGCTAGCAAACCTTATACTACATCACAATCTGAGGAAAAGACAGCGGTTTTCGAATAGGAAAGGATTACTTCCAAATTTATGAATCTATCCGTGAGTGCGACAACAACATTCCGCTCAATAGAAGCAGACTGTTTTCACACCTGTGGTCAATCCAGCAGCTCAAGTCCATATCGTCAGCCGACATTATGTTTGTGCATTTGTTTGACCCTAATCATCTGGGAAAATGTGTCATATACATTTATTCAAAATTGGTTGAGAAATTCATCATTGAGCAGCAGTAAGCTATCCTTCTAGACGGTTTTTAGTGTTACCATGGATGCAAAGAAGAAGGCCACAGCATACTTTCAGACAAACCAAGGATAACAGTCACACACCACTTTGACTCAGACTATAGCTACAATCACAGTTCCAAATATAAAGATAGGAACTGGGGTTGGCTCCCCTCAGTGTTATCTACCACAGGGCGAATCCGACCAGGTTTTGCCTAATTCCTGGAACATTCTTAGCTGGAACTCTAGGAGTCACAACTCCTTCTTGAACAGGGAAACCAAAGTCAAATGGGAAGATTTCAATCTTGTCCTTTTGCAGGAAACATGGCTGATGTCTATCCCTTTTTGGGATGGTTTTACTGGCAAGTAAGGGAATTAAAGGGAGGCCTAAAGGCAGTCTTATCACTGGCATAAAGGTCTCGAATGGAATAGGTGTAATTGAAAAGGTCACAAACAACAATTCAATCTTAATCATCACGATCACATATAGAAGGAAGTATCCTTGTTCACCTCTAATGCTAGTGATTAATGTATATTTTAACCCATTAGATGCCTCTCTCTAGGGCACTTTGGACGAGATTGAAGATATTTTGGTAGACTGGCCAACTGCAAATCCTAATACAGGACAGGTAGTGTTGTAGCTGGAGATTTCAACTGTCAGTGTTGTGTGGGTGACTTTGAATGGGATCTGTTGGAACTTGGGAGGCAAGTTTCTCCCATTTTTCATAACAAAGGAAAATCAAATAATGGAAGGGGTTGGTCACAATTTCTCTCCAAATGGGATGTCACACAAAACAATTTATTAAATGGAGGCACTCTGAAAAATATTCCGACTTGGCATAGTCCTTTTGCATCATAATGCATCGATTGTATCTTTGTCCGAAATTTTGACCTGCAACATATAGGCCCCCTTCAAATTATTAAATCACATGCAAGTGACCATTCAATTCTCCAGATAGGACTGATGGTTGAGGATCTAATAAAAATCAAAGTGCTCAAGCATGATATGAAACGTTAGTGGTATCCAACTCTGTAACAGGGTGTCCCAATACTGTCAAAATCCAGGAGAGGTAAATCAACACTTTCTGGTTTGGTGGAACAACTTTATTGAGAGTGAAAAACAGGAACAAGTGTCTCCGGAGGACTTTCCCAATTTATTGCAAAGGTTAAAGTAAAAAGCTAAGAGTAGGTTGACACAAAGACAACACAAACTCAATTTTTCCCAAAATCACAAAGGTATGATAGTATGTCACAAACTCGTAAATGTCAGTTAGGAAAAGATTTTAGGAAAACAGCTAGATTTTTCATTTTGATGAACAATTAAAATGAAAAACAAAAAAAGATCTTAATTCGATATCACCAGCTATGGTGCAAACAGTATAAAATATATAAATACATTACTTCTAATGAAGTGCTCCTTGAAAAAATCATTAAGAAGGATACAAGAGCTATTTGGTGGGAATTAAATAACAAAAACCACCAACAGCCAGTTGTATAATCCAGTGGATTAAGTGAGGGGACTGGGTGGGCCCTTTTTAAAAAATAAATATAATACAGACTTAATAGCAGTACTAGATGCCTCAGTCCAGTGCAGTAAACCTGTATCCTTCAATTTCAACCATCTTGACATAGATGTAATAATTAGTAAGCTGACAAAACACCAGAGCAAGTGGCCCGGATGGAATAACACATGGAATATTCAAGGACAGCCCCTATTCTTTGGGCAGACATTCTATTCCACGTATTTAAACATGTAACAGCTGATAATAAATGTCCAACGTCGTGGACAGGATCAATACTGGTACCGATCTACAAGAAGGGAAATTGTGCAGAACCTTCTTGTTACCATCTGATTTCGCTTCTAGACAATTCATCTAAGATCTTTTCCAATTTAGTACTTAGTGATCTGAGGGTTTGGGAAAGAAAGAAGAACCTACAGAGCTCCTTGCAGACTGGGTAACACAGGATGTGAGCATAATAATCAGCGGCTTAACACTGAAAGCGTGTTTGTCAGATGTGGGAATTGACTCAGGGCGCACCTTATACGTGGCAGCCGTGGACTTAACCTCCGCATTTGACAATGTAGACATCTCTAAAGTCTGGTCCAAATTGACAAAATGGGACATAGATCCCTCTCCGTTAGCAGCCAGTTTAGGAAAAATGGGTATTTATCGGAGAGATCGGACACAAAGTCATTGAAAGAAGTGCAGTTGCAGGATTTGAAATACCAACATCTTCAACACTAATAGAGGAAACCAGTACAGTTGGGGATTCCTTGGAATTAATTGATCACAACAGTTTCATTCCAGAATCTATTAAACAAGGCACACTCTTCTCTTTAATTTCACATTCAAAAACATGATTTTGTTGGCCTTGGGTATTAGTGTACAGATTACCTTTTTATATCACGCTTGGCTGTCCCAACTCTCTTGCTTTGTTTGAGAGTGGACATTTTGTGTTTTGCAATTTTGGAAAGGTGTAACAGTGGGAGCACCAGCAGCCTGAATCTGTGGCTTGTTAAGGCACTCAAACTTTAATGGTCGCTCTTGCATAAAGAAAGGACAAGCAGTATTAATTGTTATGAAATAATTTTGCAATCCCAGTACAACTTGGCGGTTGGGGACACCCCCACCACAATAAACTCTACCACTTACTCTGCCTTGTACAGCTGCTTAGAAGCTTGCTGATCTCTGCATCATGCCCTCGCCCCACCAATGTAACTTGTGCAATTAAATAGCCATACGTTTACATTCAGTGATTCCTTTCTTCTCTTCTTGACATGAAAAAACAATGATTTGCAACCACCACAAGGGGATTGCTTTGCCACCCCATGTAAATTGCCTCAGCTTTTGCTGAATTTTACATTAACCATTGAACAATAGCTGCTGCTACAGAATATTGACCTATTCCAGCTGATGTGTTTCAAATACTCTAGATAGTCAGCAGGACATGCATCCTTCTTTTGCTTACAATTGTTTATCTTGACACAGTTAAGAGTACACCACTGCAATTATTTGAACCAGATTATCTCTTACCTGCACTCATTCTGAATCAATCCCTAAATCCCTGAATCCATAAATCTTCATTCAGACTAACTGTCAGGCATTGATGTAACTTAGTCAGCATTATTACCCTCATTGGTTGATTCATATGTGCCCATGAGAGGTTGTAACGCCATTTGCCAGTCCTCAACTTATCAACACATTTCTCAGGTTCCTCCTGAAAATTTGGAAAATCTATAGTCAAATTGCTTAAATGTCCAGAAGCTCACTGGGCATGCACAATTACCGAATTACCAGCACCATTTGCTCCAACCCCTCGAAATTGTTGAAAAGGAGCCTGAAATTCTGCACCAGTTTTATACGCCATCCATGATGTGAGAAATCTGAAGGTGTCTCACCTGCTAGTCCCCGGAGATCTGTCATCCAGGTGGCCAGGACACATCCATCGCTATTGGATCCAGTTCCTGGGGTTGGACCAGTGGGTGAGGATCACCTGGAAGGAGGGTCTTCAGCGAGAGGAAGTGGGACACTGACAGGCGAGATGCAGAACCCCCTTCCTTCTAACCCCTTTTCCCCATCCTACCCCGTAGGATACTTAAAAGCTTAACCCCCCTTTTGTCTGACACAAACACTTTCCTACACCATGAAAGACAACAGACTAACACCGGAGCTGTTTACCTGACATGTCCCAATAAAAGGGTCAGGCAGAGTCAGGCAATTCACAACAACTATAGACACCTGACAGCGCTTTCCCTTCCCCACAGGAATAAAAGGCAGAGCACAAGAGCACACTTTGAGCAATGCCGAATGCACAAGAAAACAGCTATACTGGACTGGCAGTTCAGATGGAGGAGAAAGGTGGCGAGACGTGGAGGAACGACGAAGGAGGAACTACTCTTGCCCTTTTCAACTCAGTCCCGTCAAGGTTCAGAAAGGTAAATCATAAGACTGGAAAATCCAGCTGGCGTGTTGTGTGACAGGTGTCTACGGCACACAGGGCTCCCCTGCACAGATAGCCAAAGCAGGAGGAAGTGCTTGCTGCTGTAGCATCGTCCATGACTCACAAGACAAGAAAACTCTGGCAGTTCAGTACAGCCAGTGAATCAATGAAGATAGATAGTAAAACCGAACTGTGCTGCGCCCAAGGTTGCAGATAGCGACCTTGTTGAACAAAGAACTTGTGTAAATGAACCTAAATGAAACCCTAGTAAAAGGTTTAGAAGCAGAGTGGTCAGGCGTCATGGGGCATTCATTCAAAGGACTCTAACTGAATCGTTTTTTGGTTTGTGTTTTTGTTTTGTTGAAACTATGAAAGACAAGAGGCCTTAATGGAGGCCGGAGAGAAGTGTCAAAGTGGTCCTAGGAGGGTTGAGCAAAACCCCTTGTGCACTCAAAAATCTTTGACATATTGGAGAAAGGTGAATGAACTGTGAAACTGGCAAACGTGAACCCGACAGAGGGATGCTAAACTGAATGAACTGCGAAACTGGCAAAAGTGAACCCGACAGAGCGATGCCAAACTGAATTGAGGGGAAACAGTGATGACAAGTGTGAACTCAGCTGAGGCAGTTTCACAATGGATAGCTGTTTAAAAAGACATTGAGACTTCTGAATAATAGGGTTTTGAGTGAAAGGCCATATTGAAACCGATTGAGGGAGGCCAACATTGTCAGATGATCAGAGCCTGGCAGAGGTGGATCCAAAGGGATGAAGAGCAATTGCAAGAGCATGGTAAACATGAAAGATTACCAGAGGAACTTTTCTTTCTTTATTGTTTTGGTTCAGCCGGTCTTCTAAGACAAGAGACTTTGCAGGAAAGAGACTTGGCCCCAGAAGGTCCTGGCATCATTGAAAGTAACTGTAATCTTGTGCTGGTGATGCCAAGGAGTGTGCTGTGTCCTGTCTTGTCCCATGCTAAAAACGTGGAGAAGGGAGACCCAGCCCTACCATCCTGACTTATCATCTGGCGAATGCTTCTTTATTTTCTTGTAAACATTATCCTACACTACTTTGTAACTTAGTTGTAAGGATTGGCAATATTTTCTTTTTTAGCGTAGGCCCATTTTATTTGACAAAACGCCACTAGGACTGCCAGATTACTATTTGACAGTCATAGCTTGCTCCCATCTTAGATTTAGGCTTAGATCAGGCATTTTTCTCACCCATTATGCAGTTTAATAAACATTGGTGAACTGTGATCACTTTTGTCTCTCTTTATTGTTGCCATCATAAGTTCCTTATATATGGTTTTAGAAGTGGGATATGACTCAAATTAAACTAATTGGAGAACTCTACAATTTCAATAACTTAGAGAGCTTCTAACCTTTCCATTGCCACCATGGAATCGATAGATTTTGATATCTGTAGTAGTAGAGAAGCTATTATTCCCCCGGGAAAAGAGGAATGATTCCTACGTACCTGGTTTTAATACCCCTACAGACTGTTACATAAGATTGGCCCCAAAATCTGGCCTAGCGCAGAAGTTCGGTATAGACATCTTAACAGGCGTCATTTATCCTGACTTCCGGGGAAATGTAAAGGTTATCTTGCAGAATCATGGTGAGATCCCCTTTCAAGTACAGAGTGGAGACCAAATTGCTCAAGGAATTTTGGAAAGGGGTTTATTGCCTCAGTTTAAATAAAGTAAACCAGACAAAACAGAGAGAGGTACCTTAGATTTTGGGGAAGCTGATAAACCTTGTAAGATGAAGAAAGAAATGGAGAAGAGCCTACTATTTATCCTGACATGCCCGTCACTCAAGCTACACCAGAAGGAGAAGGTATGGAGAAAGGAATCCTTTTTTTCTTCCTAAAACAAGGGTTACTTTATGGAAGAGAGATATCTGCGGATGGCCTAGTAAAGACACAGTTGGAAATACCCAAGAGCCATGTAAAGGTTGTGATGGAGATTGCGCATCCCCATTTTATGGGGCGGGGGGCATTTAGGACAGTTAAAACCCAGGCACATGTTAATGGGAAGTTTTACTGGCCAAGTATTCACGCTGACCTAAAGAGCTTTATAACGACGTGCAAAATAAGTCAAAAGACCAGCATGCACATCCCATTTCCTGCCCCTGTGAACCCATTGCGAATCATAGATGTCCCTTTTTCAAGAATTGGGATGGACATAATTGGACCTCTAGACAAATCCAGGCCAGGCAACAAACCTGTCCTTGTGATTGTGGACTATGCGACCCGATATCCCGAGGAAGTTCCATTGTGAAATAATACCACACAGCACATCTTTAAAATCTGCCTACCGTATTTCTACAGGGTCAGCTTTCCCAATGGAAATATAACGAACTAGGGTTCGAATTTGATGAGTAAGCTCATTGCAGAACTCAAGGAGCTACTTCATATTACCACCTTTGCAAACTTTTGTGTACCATCCATAAACCGATGGCTTGGTAGAAAGATTCAATAAAACTCTGAAGTTGATTCTATGAAAAACTGGGAGATAAGGACGGGAAAGACTAGGACCGAATGATCCTGTGGGCGCTATTTGCAGTAAGGAAAACCCCTTAGGCCTCCACAGGTTTCTCTCCTTTTGAACTACTCTATGATAGAGAGCCTAGAGATGCCCTAGACATGCTCTGGGAAACCTGGGAAGAACAAGAAGAGTCTCCCATTCCCAGCTCTCAAACCACCACCAGATTAAGGGAACATATGAAATTGGTTCGAAATCTAGTCTGTACTCATATGGGAAAAGCTCAGAGCAAAAACAAATCCACTTACGACAAAACGGTAAGCTTAAGATCATTCTCTATAGGACAGAAAGTACCGGTCCTCCTACCCACCTCAGAAAACAAACTTGTCTCTAAGTGGCATGGGCCCTATGAGGTATTAGAACAAACAGGAACTTGTACTTTTAAAGTAGCCCAACCAGACCGGAAACAGAAGGTCCATTTGTATCACGTAAATCTCTTGAAAATGTGGAAAGAGAACCCGTCAGACACCCATGCCAAAGTATTAGCCTGCCTGGTTCCAGAAGAGGTAGACAACTTTGAATTAATTCCTCCAGAGCAATCTATCCAATACCAAGAAGATATAAAAGATGTAGTCAACGCATTTCCCGACATATTCTCAGAAAACCATGAAGAGTAAAAGGCACACACATACCACAATATTAGAATACCTAAAGGTAAAGTGGTTCATTTGAAACCATATAGACTCCCCGAAGCCTGTAAAAAGATAGTGATTGAGGAAGTCAACAAAATGTTGAAAGCCACTATCATCGAGCCGCACGATCTAGTACAAGGAGGGCCAGATAAGGAAAAAAAGGGGTTTTCAATGCCCCTAGGACTGTTTCAATTCAAAGTCCTCCCTTTGGCTTACACAGCATGCCAGCCACTTTCCAGTGCCACGTGGATAAAATCCTGCCACCCAATTCCAATTCCTGCTGGGCTTATATTTATGATATAGTAATTTATAGCAAGACCTGGGAAGATCATCTCTTCCATTTTTATACCATCATGAAAGTTCTCAGAGAGACTGGCCTAACTGCTAATCCAGCCAAATGCAGACTGGCCGGGTCAGCGGTAAAATACCTCAGCTTCTTTGTAGGGAATGGGAGTGTACAGTCTCAACATGAGATGGTGAAAGCCATCCTAGATAAACCAACACCAAAAACCAAAAGAGATCTTGTAGCCTTCCTCAGGTTAATAGGATATTATTTTTGGTTCATCCCTAACTTTTTGGACAAAACAGCTAGACTGACAGACAAACTCAAGAAAACCGAACCCCAGAAACTTAATTGGAACAACGAGAATGATATATGTTATAACACTCTAAAACAAACTCTGTGCCAGAACCCAACCTGAAGGTAGAAGACTTCTCTGAAGAATTTATATTACAGACAGATGCCTCTATTACAGGATTAGGAGCAGTACGGTCCCAGGTTTGCGACGGATTAGAACACCCTATCCTATTTGCAAGTCGGAAACTTTTCCCACATGAAAAAAATTACTCTGTATTGGAATTAGAGACCCTGGCCATCAAGTGGGCCATTATCCATCTTAGATGCTACCTACTAGGAAGACAGTTTACACTAGTTACAGAACACTTGCCCCTAGTTTGGATTAGCCAACAGAAAGATTCCAACCCTTGGGTCATGCAATGGTTTCTAGACCTATAACCCTACTGCTTCACTGTGGAACACTGAAAAGGAAAAGACCATGGAATGTTGACTTCCTTCCCAGGTTACCATGTGAAGCAGATGCAGCTACATCGCATGGAGGAATCTCACCCGCTAGTCCCCAGAGATCTTTCATCCAGGTGGCCAGGACATGGCCATCGCTACTGGATCCAGTTCCTGGGGGGAAACCAGTGGGAGAGGATCACGTGGCAGGGTGTCTTTGGTTAGTGGACGTGGGATACCGATGGGTGAGATGCAGTAACCCCCTCCTCCTAACCCATTTTCCCCATCTGCCCCCATAGGATACTTAAAAGCTCTATCCCCCTTTTGCGACACAAACACTTTCCTATACCGTGAAAAACAATGGACTAACCCCAGATCTGTTTACCTGACATGTCCCAACAAAAAGGGTCAGGCAGAATCACGTAATTGACAATAACTACGCACACCTGATGGCCCTTTCCATTCCCCACAGTGATAAAAGATGTAGCATGAGAGAACACTTTAAGCAGGCTGAACGCATCAGGAAATACCTATACCGGACCGGCATTTCAGATGAACAAGAAAGGTGGTGATACCTGGAGGGACGACAAAGGGAGAACTGCCCTTGCCCTTTTCAACCCAAACCTGCAAAGCATCCAAAAGGGAAATCATAAGAACACGAAGTAGCCAAAGCGAGAGGATGAGCTTTCCGCTGTGGTGTCATCCTTGACTGACAAGACAAGAAAACTGACAGTTCAGCACAGCCGTTGAGACAAAGAATATAGATAGTAAAACCGAACTGTGCTGGGCCCAAGGTTGCAGGCGGCGACCTTCTCGAACAAAGAACGTGTCTAAATAAACTTTAATAAAACCCCAGTAAAAGGTTCAGAAGCAGAGGGGTCAGGTGTCATGGAGCACTCATTCTAAGGTCTCTAATTGAATCCTTTTTTGGGCTGTGTTTTTGTATTGGTGAAACTATGAAAGCCAAGAGGCCTTAAGGGAGGCCTGAGAGAAGTGTCGTAGTGATCCTATGATGGTCAGGCAAAACCCCTTGAATACTCGAAAGTCTTTGACATATTGTAGAAAGGTGAATGAAGTGTGAAATTAGCTAACGTGAACCTGACAGAGGGATGCCAAACTGAATGAACTTTGAAACTGGAAAATGTGAACCCGACAGAGGGATTGCTGTGAAATGAGGGGAAACAGTGATGTACCCGTAAACATTGTGACGACAAGTGTGAACCCAACTGAGGGATGTCCACAATGGATAGCTGTTTAAAAAGACATTGAGACAACTGAATGATACGTTTTTGAGTGAAAGGCCATAGTGAACCTGATTGAGGGAGGCCAACATTGCAAGATGGATCAGATCCTGGCTGGGGGGGATCCAACAGGGATCCAAATCGCCCAATGTGAAAGATTACCAAAATAACTTTTGTTTGTTTAGTATTTTGGTTCAGCCGGTCTTCTAAGGCAAGAGACTTTGCAGGAAAGAAACTTGACCCCAGAAGGTCCTGGCATCGTTGAAAGGAACTGTAACCTTGTGCTGGCCCAGGTGTGTGCTGTGCTCAAAGGTCCTTGCTTATCCTGTGCTAAAAGAATGTGGGGAAGGTAGACCCAGCCCTGCCATTCTGACTTATCATTTGGTGAGCACTTCTTTCTTTTCTTGTGAACATCATCCCACACTACTTTGCAATTTAGTTGTAAGGTTTGCCAATATTTTTTTTTAGTATAGGCCTTTTCATTTGACAAGACACCACTAGGACTGCCTTATTATTATTATTTAATGGTTGTAGCTTGCTCCCATCTTAGATTTAGGTTTAGATTATATGTTTTTCTCACCCATTATACAGTTCAATAAACACCCTTGAATATGATCACTTGAGTCTGTCTTTATTGTTGCCACCATGAGTTCCGTACACTGAACATGTGTGTCAGAAGCATATGATAGATGTGGAAGTGCTGTTTTAGATTGTGGCTGAGTCTGAGCATCCATGCATATTGCACTTCTGCGTTGTTGTTTAGCTGTGCCTTTGGGGAGTGTCATTGCTGCTATGGAGGTGTGTGCTGTATTGCTGTCAGTATTTATAGCACCTAACACTCCTTCCTTCTTATCCTCCTCCTCCGTTGTATTAGCTTCTAACATTAGCTGAGAATACAGCAAAACAATGGGAGATGGGCTTGACCTTACACCCATCCTTTGTTCTGAGTCAGTTCCATATTCTATCTTTTTTTTAAATGTTTTGTAGTTCATCCCTCATTTTTATTTTTGACCCCTCATTCTTGATTGCCTGAACCATTTTGTAGCATCTGCAAATCAATATAAAAATATATAACATTGTTATCATTTTTTTTGGCTGCTCGCTATACCTTTAAAACATTGATGAAATCAAAGGTAACTTCCACAGGGTGTTGATTAAACATATCTTCTTATTTATTTATTTTACTTATTCAACCCGTGTATGGCGCCTATACAGCAGAAAGTGTTTCCTGGTGCCACAAGACTAAGGTGATAAACTGAAATAAAAGGTCATACTAGACCTTGTGGCATTCGGATCATGCAAGTGCAGCAAACAGGAAGTGCAGTGGGGGTGCAGAAGGGAAGGGACCCCAGGAACTGGGTAAGTGCTAGGGGAAGCCTTGAGGGCAAATACACTGGGGGAGGGATAAGGGTCAACTAGTGCGAGGGGGATGCTGGACCATGCTCAGTAGTCTAGTCAGGGAAAGGAGTCTGAAGACAAGTGCTGATAGGGGGGTACTGAGGCAGACTGGTTGAGGGATGTACTGGCCCCTGTATGACTCAGAAGGAACCAGGCAGCTATTTGCAGCAGCAGGGGGGCTTTAATAAGGAAGGGGAAGAGGGACGGAGGAGGAGAAAAGGACGTTCTTGAGAAAGCTTCCAGAACTTAAGGCAATCCGGCCCAAGTCTGAGAGGGGGGGGCGGCCATTCAAGAAGTAGGCTCCTGCCGAATAAAGAGATCAACCCCCCACTCTCTGCTTTGAGAAATGTCTGATGTGTAGAGAGTTAGAGCTAGAGGACCGAAGGACTCTAGCAGGGTGGTATTTAGGGAGACAAGCCTTGTGGATGGTACAGAGGGCCTAGAATGTGATCCTGGCAGCCACCGGGAGCCACTGGAGAGATTTTAGGGCTGGAGAGATGAGGTCCCTGGGCTTGAGGCCCTTGTGTTAGGGAGCTCTATTTTATTTTTTTAGATGTTTCATAAACCTGGCTTATTGTAGTGTACATATAGTGAACCCGAGTTGCCCTTTCCAGAAAACAACATTCTTTTCATTGATCCATTCCCATTTTGCTCTGTTTTTCTTTTAATGGTCGCTAACAGTCATTTCATAGCGTGCAACCACTCTAAATCGATTCCACTAATAACACAAAATATGGTCCGAATAGTTAAAATATAATCTTTTTCCTGTTAGTCATTTCTTTTCAGTCAAGTGCTCCTATTTTTCAAAGTTTTTTCAAGCAGTCCTGGCTTACTTTATGGTATCTGCCCTCTGCTTTCCTCCTACTTTTTGCCCAGTTCCCATTACTTTCCCATTTACTATCTATTCAATTGGGTCATTTTGTACCCTTCCCGCATTCCCAATCAAATGTTTGTGAACCTCTTCCACTGAGTTTAACCCACTGCCTTTTGAAATATACGGTCTTTCATGAAGCCGAAGAAGAGAACCAACCTTGGTGGGTAGCCTTACTCACAACCCTCTCACAGAGCTCAATTGGGATTCTTACCTATCTTTTTATACACAAAGGGGTTTAAGGTGGCTTCTACTCCCATTATCCTCACTGCTGGTCATTGCAAATCTGAGGCATTTGTTTATTTATTTAGAATGTTTATACCACTGTGCCACATGCGCACAGGCCTCAGGGCGCGCCAACAACAAATAAAGACTAACAAGCGTACAGACACGTTAAAATGATGTGAAGAGGGAAGCTGGAAAATGGAACTCAGAGGTCAAAGGAGGGGATCTTTGATCAAATAAGGTACTTAATCAGGTTAGAGTTTGAAAAGGAAGGTTTTTAGATCCTTCTTGAACTTTATAGGTGTTTTGACAGCCCTGAAACTGAGAGGTAGCGCATTCCAAGCGCTGGGGCCTTGGGCATTGAAACTGTGCCCTCCAGCCTTCACCAACTTAAACCTAGGTTGAACCAATCTGAGATGGTATTGAGATCTAAATGGGCGGGTTGAAACATATTGCAGGAGATGTGCTTTAACATATTCGGGAGCAGCATTTACCACACATTTATGTGTTAAGGTGAGAATTGTATGTGTGATGCAGAGTTTCACTTAAAGCCAATGTAGGCCCCTTCTAGCTGCAGTGGTATGGGAACATCTCGCCAGACCTGTGATGGCCCGTACTGTGCCATTTTGTGTAACCTGTAGCAGAGATATGACAGAATTAGCACAACCACTAAGCATGCTAATACAGTAGTCGAGACGAGTGTTGATAAGGACTGAGGCTAATATGGCCTGGTTCTCTTGTGTGAGAAAAGGTTGAATGTTATATACAAGTTTATTGATCAGACTGCAGGTAGATCTGACCGAAGCCACATGTTGACTCATAGAGAGTTCCACATCCACGACCACACCAAGAGTTTTAACTTTTTTTTTACTGACAATAAGCGAGTCCAAGATTTGAAAGTTTGCATACTCAGCTGGAAGTGCTTTAACTTTGACCAGAAGCGACAATGAGCAGCTCTGTTTTACTTGTGTTTAAAGCAAGAGAATTGGCAGCCATCCAAAGATGAAGGGCCTTATAGATGGTGTTCAGTTTTGCCAGATCAGCAAAATATACGACTGAAAGTTAAATGATGACTTGCGTATCATCGGCGTAATTAGCTACTAAAACACCCAGTCTGATCAGAAGATGCAGAAAATGGATCATATAGATATTGAACAAAATCAGTGAGATGCAAGACCCCTGAGGGACACCACAGGAAACAGGGGACAGTTCAGAAGAGACGTCACCCACATTTACTCTTGAATTCCTTGGGCCCAAAAAGAATAAATCCAATAAGCAGCTTTGGGCAAACAACCAAACAACCAGCAACTGACTGAAGTCTATCGGCTAGTAGTGCATGAGCAACTAGATGTCAAAGATAGGTCAAATAGCATCAAGACAGATAGGTGCCCTTGGTGAATGTTCTGTAGCAAGTTTGCCTTAAGATCCAGCATGGCTGTCTCAGTGCCAAAAGCTTTCCTGAAGCCGGATTGGTGAGGAAGCAGAATGTTATTGTCCTCAACAAATCTCTGAAGTTCCAGGTGTGTTACCTTGTCCAAGATTTTCAATAGAAATGGCACATTTGTGATGGGCCGATAATTATTTGGAATAAAAGGGTCCAAGGATTCCTTTTTTAAAAGGGGGGTTACCCAAGCCTCTTTTAGGAAAAGGGGGACTCTGCCTTCTATGAATGATTGGGTAATACATTCATTTTGTAACCCACGGGCAAAGGGTGTCCTGGCATTTTATAAACAAAATGGATGGAGAGGTATCACCCGGACAAGAAGTTGGTTTCATGGCCGTGATAGTTTTTGCAATAAATAATTCAGTGCAGGGAGTGAAATCAAAGATAAGAGATTTAGGCTGGGGGGGAGGCATCTACATTATGAGCTGCCACCTCCATCTCCTTTCTTGATAAAAAATGTCATGGATCGACTGGCCCCATTGCTTGTCTTTTACTGATATAGACGAAGGAGGGGGTTTTCTCTTAATCTCACTCAAAATTGAAAATAATTCCTTTGATCTGAACTTGGCAGTCTGAATCCTATTATTGTAGACCTCAGACTTAGCTTTTATAATCGCCTCCTTATATTGTTTGACAAAATTCTTATAAATAGCTAAAGTAATGCCGACAGATTGTTTTGCCAGTCACGTTCAGCGGTGTGTTTCTTTTGTCTAATAAGGATGATATCCTCATTGAACCAGGGTTTCTTTATGGCTTCAGATTTTATGTGTTGGGTCCTAAGAGTCGCCAACAAATTGGTCACATCAGTAAGAGATTTAGTTATATGGCGAGCTATATCCTTTGCACTCTCGAAATCCTCCAGGGATCCCAACTTCTCTGACAATAGTGGAGCGAAGTTTCCCGGTGTAAGAGTTTTCAGATTGTGCATGCACACCTCCATCCTAGGATTGGTATCAAGTTTGGCCGGTGGAACCGGGGAAATTATATCAAAGGTCAATAAAGAATGGTCAGACCAAACACAAGGCAAAATAAGTAAATTGGCCAAAGAAATCTGATGAGCTAAAAGCCAATACAGGTTATGCCCTGCACTATGAGTAGGTAGGTCAATGAGTTGTACATAGCCAATGGAGTTGATGGCATCCACTAGAGACCTAGTAACAGAGTAATTTGAGACATCAAACCAGTGGTTAATGTCACCCATGTCCAAAACCGAGGATTGTGGCTTTGTAAGAGTATTTAGAAGATTTAGGAATTGTTCTTCAAATAATGATATGCCCCTTGGAGGTCTATAAATAACAATTATGGTAAGTGAAGTGTTATTAGACATTTTAATTTTAATAACCAAGCTTTCACAATCCACCAAACGTTCATGAGGCAAGATATGGAACTGTAAAGATATTTTTAGAAATAAGGCAACACCCCCACCCTGCCTGAAGCAGGATCTGCCCGGAGGAGGGAGTCACACTGGTGGGTGGCCAAAAGAGTTTCTGAAGGCATAGCTTGATCTAACCAGGACTCATGATGGCATGAATTGTAGAAAGCCACTAGTAAATCCAACAAGGGAAACTACACAGTGGCAGCAGAGACAGGTTTATTGCCATGCAATTGTCCCTAAAAGAGGTAATCAAACAAAGAATTTTCAGGGCTTAGACAGGCTTTTAAAGAAACAAGGTTAATGTAGAAAGCCAGCATTATACATTGGTTACAATAACATTGAGTTTCCTAGCAGAACATCCTCAGAGCCTGATGGGCATCGCTTTGCAGCACCATGCTAGGTCTGCACAATTTCTTTCAGCTTACCCATTTCATACGATCTCCTTATGTAGGGTCTATATCCATCAAACTCAATCATTCACCAATCAGATAACTGGCAACCTACATGACCCTCTTTTCGGGTTCTCAGACAAGAATACCTTGCCCTCATATCTGACATGGCAAGTGCCACTGGATGTGCCTGGACCACGGGCGGAGACACTTAACTGCCACACTCCACCACACAACTTTATGGACTTGTGTGTTCTTGCCAATCAATCATGTTAATGTTTGACAAATTGATAAACCATCCATAACATTAGTAGCTTTGTCTCCAGTTGGAACTTCATAGGTAGACTCAAAAAAGGCTCCCAGAAATGAGACCTAATTGGACTTAATTGATGAGTACATTACTTAAATTATGCATTATTTTATGTTTATCATCTGCCAGTAGGCATTCAAGCTGCACTTTCTATGGCATGTCATCCAGTTCTTATAATGTTGCTTCATTTTATTCCTATATCTATAGAACAGTTTAAGAGCTAGATCATTCATGTTATGCAATAAATCACAATTACTCATTTAACTACATAAGGTTCTTATTTTTTATTTTTTTATTATTGTTGTGTTTGATGGAACATCTTTACAACATATAATTTAAACAATACAATAAATCAAAACACTTCAAACTTTCCAAAACATCTTTTTCAACGATACAATACTAAAACAACACATATGTGATATAAAAATCAATAACAGAATCAGACAGACATGTCCAATATAAAAGAAAATTAAATTTTCACAATTCAAGATTAGGCTTCCAAATAAATTGTTATCACGCATTTGATATTAAAAGTTATGATAGTGATTAAGAGGAACATTATATTCCCTTTTCAAACTAGAGGCTATAACTAGATGTCTTTACATCCATATTTTCATTTCTTCTTTTTCAGTCGACATTTACCGTGCCTAATCTTTTTTCTATAATTTGAAGCAGATGTGCCAGAGCAAGTACAACCGGCACCCTAAATCCCCACATACATTGAGGATTCATAGGCAATGCCAGTAGCTGAAAATATATATTTTCCAAGAAGTTTCACCCGCTCTGATTCCAAGGCTGTACAATATAATACAAGATGTTTCAGGGTTTCCTGAGCACCTGTCATGCATAATCTGCAATTCATGTCTATTTGTTCAATGTTTTTCTTCCAACTTTTCATGCGATCTTTAGTCAATACAAGGTTAAATCTAAATCGCATAAAAGAAATTCTCACCCATTTACTGGGAACTTGTGTAAGGTATAAAAGAAGAGGTTGCTGTTTGTGGCGGAATTTCGCATATTCCGTATGATTGCTGTATTGTCCAATCTTATCAGCAGTGTTGGCCCAATCACACATATAAAGTTTTTTTTTTACAATTTGAGGATATCGGACCAAATCTGATAGGTTCTGTGCAATCATAGACAGGGCATTAAGTAATTCGGCATTTGCCTTCTGCAAGGATATAGAAATACCTTTCATCACCATGGATTCTAGATCTTCATATAGTGAGTTTTTACCAGGATCTAACATTTTTCCAAAATTAGCAAGTCTCCGCCACAAGAGTTTAGATGCCAGAGAATTGAGTCCTAGCTCATGAATGATGATCGAATTAGGCATAGAAAGGGGCAAATGTAGCACCTTCTTCCAGATCAACCCCTGCAGTGCATTTAGTATCGGCCCAATTGAAAGTAAGCATAGGTCTAACCCATATAAGAGGATTGATTCAACTTTAAGGAGATAAAACTCAATAAGTGGAATAAGCGAAAATTTGCATAATTTACTGTGAATAATCTTCATCTGACCAATCAATGACATTGCTTTTATTGAGATTGCCGCCTGGCATTTAGATATTGAGTCAGCGTTTGACAGATTATATCCCACATAAATGAGTCCTGGCACCCGAGGAATCTCATTGCTGTTTATGGACCATTTAAATGATGCCGCCTTTCTTTTGTTACTAAAGATAAGTATCTTTGATTTGCTTGGATTTACTGACAAATTCTGGGTTCCACAGAAGTTAAAAAACCGTTGGAGTTTATGTTGTAACCCAAAGGGGGTGCGATCTAGAAGAATTATATCATCGGCAAATGCCATCCAATTTATGCATAGATCACCCAATTTCACTGGAAAGGAAACCATCTGACTCCAGAGCTCATCTATGTCAGCAACGTATAAATTAAATAGGGTTGCCGCTAGATTACACCCTTGTTTGACCCCAATGAAGGTTCGTATAGGATCAGTCAAATGACCAAAACAATCGATTCTCACCCTATAGCTGGTGTTAGAGTGAAGCATAACAATCCTTGCGATTATGTGATCCGGAATCTGAAACAATTTCATCTTAACCCATAAAATTTCTCTAATGATGCAGTCGAATGCAGATGATAGATCGACAAATGCCATATATATTGTACCTTTTTGATCCTGCCTTACGCTCTTTAATAAGTGTGCAAGAATAGTTGCATTTAATTGTGTCCCTAGCCCCTTTCTGAAACCAACTTGATAACGAGAAAAGGTCTGAGAAACAGTTATAAAGGAATTTAGATCTTTTAGAATTAATGCAGCAAACACTTTTGCCGAGATATCGATCAGAGCGATAGGTCTAAAATTGGCAGGATCAGCTGTGTCTCCTTTTTTGTGAAAGGGGATAACTAAGGCAGAGGTCCAAGAGGGGGGCAATTTTTTTGTTTTAAATATAAGCTCAAAGCAGCGATGTAAATAAGAGGCCCAGAATTGTGGATCATCTTTCAATACACTCGATAGAATTCCGTCTGGGCCAGCTGCTTTTGACTGTTTAAGATTCGTTATTACCAACTCAATTGCCTCCTCCTCCCATGGACAACTGCTAGGTAAATCTGCTAAGCATACCTCATATTTAATCGACTTATATTTTTCAGGCATCTCATATTTGTTCCGGAAGAATACAACCCAATCTTCCCGGCTTACTGTAGAGGATTTCTGAACCTGGCTTCTATTCAATGGGTCTCTTAATATTCCCCAAATCTCTCTGGTTTTTCGACCGAGCATCATGTTAATCAATTGTTGATTCTTTTTCATATGTATAATGTATTTTAAAGATCTAATATCATTTTTGTATTTTGCCATAATTTCCTTTTTTCTGTCGTTTACTTGGGCAGACGAGAGATTATACGCCCTTTTCAAGACCCTTATTTCTTGATTTTTTTGTGTTTTTCTCTTTGAAATCGCCAAGTCAAATATACCACCTCCTTCCACAATCCGCGCAGGCTTGAAAGTGGAGGATATATCATTCAGGTGTTTACAAATCATTTTCCCATTCCATAAATCCAACCACCTACATTCTGCCATTGACAATATTTTCGGATCAAATGTAAGCAGGTCACGATTCACAAGACTGTTCAACTTGCGACACGTGTTTAAATTCCATTTTATGGAAAACATATTTCTGTCAATTACAGGCAATTTTAACGGACTATACAATTTGTGTTCATCTAAGGTACACGCTAACGCACAGCTCAAGCAAGAGTCATCACTAAGAGCTGATTCTTCAATTGTGCAATGCACATGAGATGTGACTAAAGAGGTTGATAGAACGATGTAATCAATAGAAGACTTATAGTGGCCTCTTTTCCAGGTCGTTTGGTGACCATCTGTTGCAAACGGAATAACTTGCATGTTCCAGTCATCAAAAAAATTACCCCACAATTGACCTCTTTCATGAGACGATAAAGCAAGTTGATTATTTGAGTGTTCATACTCAACATGGCAATACAACAAGGAAGAGTTAAAATCCCCACCCAGAATAATTTCAGCGTTCGGCATTTCATTCACAATCACCTCTAACAGAGCATTCAATTTTTCTAATATTCCATCAACTGTAGACCACATCGGGTTCCAGTACAGAGATAAGACTACTAGCGGAGTATTCTGGGAGTTATGAGACAATGTGACAATGGCCAAGATTTCTTAAGAAACATACAATTTCTTTATAACCACATCAAAAACCAATGAGACTAGAATTGCAAGGCCCCCTCTTGGCCGCCCCAGGAGTCCCTTTTGTGCGTGGCTAAAGAAGCAAGAAAAACCTTCAACAGGCATATCTGCAATGGCCATAGTTTCCTGCAGAATAATAATCACAGGCCTGTTTAGACATAAATTAATCCTCGACCAAGTCATTAAGTTCTTATAACCACAACACTTCCAAGATTTTATAATAAATATATTTTTTTATGAGTTGTTAACCACAGGATTTTCTTTAATAATCGATTTCATTAGGGGCTCTAACCATGCAAGGCTTTTTATTATTTGATCAACAGCTTCAGCCTGTGAGCTTACTTTTTCATGTAACATAGACAGTTGAGTGTCCCTTGGCTCATTTTTTTGATTTAATTTTTCCTCTTCATCTTGATAGTCTATGAAGGCAGACGTATCCTCCATTGAGTGGAAGTCAAATATCTTATAACCCAAAAACTCTAGGTCTCTATAGTAAGCCCAAATTAAAGATGCAATTATGGGAGATTGTAGTTTGCAAATCATTCGGTGATTGTATGTGAATGGTAATTTGACCCAGTCAATGTCGTTTGAGACCAAATTTCGTAAAGCTGGAATCTGATGGAAGATTTTCATTATCGCCGCTCGATTTAGACTGGGTTTATCAATCAAGTTATAATCGGCCCACCATCCTATTATAGGTTTAATTTCTAATGGTATTTCTTCCCTTTGGACGGCCCTACCCACTTTCTCTACATTATCTGTATAGGACAAGACTGGATCTAAAGACCCCTTCACATTTGTACAGAATGGCAACGGGGTGGGCTGATCCCCACTTGTTATATTACTTTTTTGGATGACAATTTCATTTCCTGCTTGTTTCTCCACATCATTCCCCACACATTCAGAAGAGTCATTTATCACATGTACCGACATGGATGTAATGTTTTTATCAATCTTCTCAAAAAACCTCTGTAATTGTGTTTGTATTAGCATAGGAGAGTTCTCGGATGTCTTTTCAGAGGAGGTACTTGCGGGAGGCAACTTGGTCTCAGCCAGCAGTTTGCTCTCCTCCAAGAACACCTGACTCTCCTTATTCGGTTGTTTAAAGTCAATGCCCTTATCATCCAATTGCCTTTGCGCAACACCCATTTTGGAGGACAAGTGGGTGGCGATTGTTTTAGTTTTTTTTTTTTCCGTAATAGCTAGGGGCAGTGAGGAGACTGTAACTCGTCCCTTTCTTTTTTGAGCTTTCGCATATTGTTTTTTTGCCTTTCTTGACATAAAAAACATAGATTGCGGTGGCTCAGTTTCCTCTGCCTCTATCGATGAGGGAATTTCTGTCACTGAAAGATTGGCCATATTTAGGTCAATCAGATCCGTGACAGCTGAAGGACGATATGGTTTTTCCAGGACCATGTTCACTGCTATCGGGAGATTAACACCTTCTTTTTCCATTAACTCTGGGGGAACTAAGTTTGCTGCTACTACGATGTTTTCAAGGACCAGTATCCTGTCATGTTGTAATTTTGCAATTTCAAGATATTCAGAGACAGGTATAAGCTTGTCCTTAGTTACAGGCTGCAATTGTGCCTCAGATGCCTCTCTTTTTTCTACGTAGATCCCCTCAGTTTGAGAAGCCTGATCACAAGATGGAGGCCTAACTAAAGGGTGTTCCAATTGCCTCACAGTGTCCAGTTGTGAAGCCCAGAAGTTATTACATTTTTCCTGTGACATCATAAATCCTTCGATTCTACTTAGGGTGTTCATAATTTCTGCGTTAGAGTTACTTAATGCATGCAGCGCGCCATGTGTATACTCATGACCTTTATCAAGCAAGCACAGGAACATTTTGGAGTTCTTGATTGTTCAGGTCAATTAGGGTATCCTCAAGTGGGTAGAGAGGATAAGACGAGTTTGGTAAGCGTGGACTTTCATTTCTCTCTTTTAGTTGGGTTCGGCCTATGCCCAAAACAGGGGATTGTGAATTACTTGATTCATTATACATTTGAGGTAACTCATGTGCAGGCGAGCTGACCTTCCTCATGGTGTTAGCATTAGATGTATCATTTATTTTCATGTCCTTTTTAAGCTGTTTCAAATTTGCTTCAATGGCAGCATGAAAATGAACGTGTTCTCTAAATTGGTGAGAGCTTGCGGCTGGCGCAGAAGGCCCATTTAACAGTCTAGTTCGACTGTGTAATTCCGCCAACACCACCGGAGCGACTAGGGAGGTATCAAATGGCGGCAAGGAGTCCTCGTCTCCAACAATACCCAACATTGAGTTGTCATTAATAGGTACATTAGTAATCACATGTTTTGGATATATAATACCATCAGAAAGTTCCGTGCAACTGTCCTTCTCTAAGTCAATGGGCTTTACAATGCTAGCCACATGTGTGTGGTTAGCTAAATTGTAAGCCGCTGGAGAGCACTCATGGGCATTTAAGTCACTGCTAGCAAGCGTGCTATACATATTGCAACTTTTTTATTTTGCCTGATTCGCCTGAACATCAATATCTTCTTCTTCTGAGAGACTACCCTCATATGCAGCCCCACGGGATCTATTCAAACACCTTTTACCGTTACGTAATTTTTTCACCATTTTAATTCTTTTACACTTGCCCAGAGGATAGAAGCACTCCACTCTATCCTGTCAATTAGAGATTTAATCCACAGAGTGGTCAAATAGAGCTCCTACCTAAAATTTACGTTAGACCAAATCCTGGACTCTTTCCAAGCTTTAACCCGTAACCGCCACAAAAATAAATATCTATTACCTTGCAGTCACTGAGTTATACCTTAAGGAAGCCGCACAGCCACACATCCAAACAGCCTAACAGCCACTTCCCAATGCCACTTGCAATGCGCGCGCAATGCGCGGGATCACCAGTAAATATCCTAGGCCAATCGCCGGGAGAGAGTTATGGGGGCGTGGCCAAGGTGCGCGCTGTAGGAAAAGAAATGAGAGGGCTATCGTCATAACCAAGTTGAAAAGACTTGCACCGCAGTAAGCGGTGAATGCACAAATGCACAAGGTAAACACAAGGTAAACACAATGACAAAAAGGAAAGCAGTCCATGAGTTAGTCCATTACTTGTGTTGTGGTATTTGGAGTGTTACGGAGAAGAAAACACTCTGAATGGCTTCCTCTTGCCAACGGCGACGGCAAACAGAAGCGTTTTCACAGTCGTAGAAGAAGCCGGAGCAAAGCTAGGCAGCGTCCGTCCAGCCTAACAGCCACTTCCCAATGCCACTTGCAAGGTTCTTATTTAATATAAGCTTCTTATATTCCTAATTACCAGTAGATTGTTTTCCATAGGTGCAACTTCTTCATTAGCAGAGTAGTTATTCACACCTCTCAGACGTCATGGCAACGCTACACATAGAAGTTAAAAAAAGAGGTCAACAACGTTCCCTATTAAACTCCTGGTTTCAAGGGAACTCCTTTCAGTCTCTGTTGTGTGTAGCTCAATAAGAGCACTCAAATTCACACTAACAGCACTCAAATTCAACACAACACTTTCTGCTCCCTGATCCAAGGAAACTCATGTTTCTATCTGGGCAGATCTGTGTGAAGAAATATTTAGTTAATCAATTCTCACAAAAGCGACGTCTTGTTCATAATACCCATTCTGGATGAGTCACCACCAAGCCATTCCTGCTTGTTGCTGAGGGAGCGCTCCTGGGCTGGCTTCTTGTTTCTATCCCTGCACATATGTCCAATGGGCCATGCAGCCCTGTGGTGTTTTGCTTCTCCAACCTTGCATGGAACATGTGGATGCAGGCTGGCGTACTACAGCTGTGAATGTGTGATGGGATACACCTGCACCTCCCTGCATATACAGAGCTGTCTGGTGTCCTCCAGGCTCCTCTATGCATGTGCTGGAATCAGGAAGCACTCTCCACTTCCTAGTTTCTTTCATGTTATGGGGAATAGGTTAACGCGGTACTTGGAGGAGCAGATTCTGCAGATAAGAAACAATATGTGGATGTGTGCGTGGCTGCATGTATGATGAATTAGTATATGAATGAATGTATTTTGTAGTTGTGTGTGTGTGAATGAGAAAGTGAATGATGTGTATATGGATGCGTGAGTGTGTCAAAATAAATGCGTGAGTGTGTCAAAAAAATGCACCCCGTAACCCACTCCCGCAAATAAGAGCTCTGATTTGAGGGCGAGGTGCCCAAGTCAGAGGCCTGTTCACCAGCACAGTGAGAGGGCCTCTTTGATTAATTAAATAAAAAGGCGCTGCTTTGATTCATTAAATCAAAGGTCTGCTGAGCAGTTTGGTGAGCAGTGCTCATTGTGCTGAAAGCAGAGACACAGTCAGCAACACGGTGAGTTTTGCTCATTGTGCTTGTGAGAAGCCCATTGATTTGAGGATGAATTAAGAGACTCACTCACCAGCAAAGGCTCCCTAATTTGATGGCTCCCCCATTCCCAATACATTTTATAGTTGTGGGAAGAGAGAGCATTGTTCACTGGGCATCAATGCTAAAGCAAACATTAAATGATAAATGCTTTAATAATAGAGCCCAGAAGCTGAGTAAAAAAGAAAAACCTGCATATGCATAAAGCTTAAGCAAATTGGCTGCAGCAATGCAGTCTACTCTAGTCACCTAATAACACATGTCATGTTTGCATGATAAGTGTTGCTGCGTGGCTAGACTGGACTTCATTTCTGCAGCCAGTCTGGTATCATTTTCTATCTCTGGCATGGAATTTTTACTAGGCATTTATGATAAAGCAAGCATCTCAATTGTTATTGAGCGGTTAAACTGGCATTTTAGTGCAGCCAGTCTAGCCATTTCTTACTGTGGCATGTCATTTTTTACTGTACATTTATGAGAAATCAAGCATGATGCGTGTTATTACATGATTAGACAGGCATTTTGATCATCCAGTGTAGCCATTTCTTACTGCAGCATGGCATTTCTTCTGGGCATCTATGATAAAGCAAACATGTCTTATTATGTGTTGGACATGTTTTCATATTTTGGCATGACATTTTTAATGGAAAAGGCAACACGAGTATCCTGTTATGTGCAGCTACTTGCATATATTGGCAGGGCCGGTTTCCACACGTGTTCTTGTAGTAGCACTGCTAGGATTATGTGCAAAGCAAATGAATATGTTCTTATATGGGAATATGGCATCCATAGGTGCAGACAGCATGGGAATGTACGGCCATAGCCAGCATGCAAATGTGTGTAATACTGGCATGTAGTGTGGGAGAAGGCATCATGAAGATGCATTGGGAAATGCTCGTGTGCACTGCTGGGGACTTGCATCTATTGGATTTGTTCATGTGTTACCCTACAAAATCAATTGTAAACTGTCTAGCTTTTTTTACCCAATTTTTCACTGAAGGTCTGCTTGTAAAATGAATCATTGTAAAGCTATTATACAAACACTTTTCATGGTAGAAGGAATCCTCCAAACCACGTTTTTGGTTGATTTAGGCTACTTGCTACACTTGGTCGCTCAGACATAGATTTGTGCCAAATATTTCCACCCCTCCACTAAAAATAAATCACCAACCGCCACTGGTCTCACCAGTACTTTAGTACACACTTAAAAACTGCACCATTAGGCTGTCCCAACTCCAAGGCATTTCACTTCAGTTGTCGAGGAGTGCAGGATAGAGGAGGGGAACATATGAAATAGTACATTGGACAAAGGGTAAACATGTCAAAGGAAAGTGTTTGAGGAAGTATTTACATGTATACTATAATGATGCTCATAAGCAACTTTTCTGTATCTATGACATCATAAATATTAGAATTTCAAAATTGGGTACTCCCAGTTTTTTGTTATCGGGGGACGACACTATCAATGGGAGACTGATACGCTGAAAGCAAAGGATAATAGGTCGCCTTCCCCTACCTTAAGACCCTGAGTCACACCAGGTTAAATCCAAGGTAATCTCATGTAATTTTAAGATTAAGAAATTATATGTGTCCATGCTTGCAGTAATACACACTGTTTTTTCCCGTTACCTTTCTCCATGTAATCTGGCATCTCGAAAGGTCTGGTGGGTTTACACCAGTTAGATTGTAAGTGACTAGGACAGTTTGTTTTTTTTAGATCTAGGCGCTTGAATGCCCTTTTTATTTTAGGCATGTGTTGTCTGAACAATAAAAAGAAAATATTTTTGTAAATTACGCGTGATATGAGTAATCTTAAAATTACATGAGATTACCTTGGATTTAACCTGGTGTGACTCAGGGTCTTAAGGTAGGGGAAGGCGACCTATTATCCTTTGCTTTCATCATAAATATTAGAGACAGGCAACACCTAGTTCAGCTCTCAATCTGCTGCAGTCTTCGCGTCGACAGACTTGGAGTCAAACATCTGTGCAGAGGCTGTAAAAGGAGGCCCGGGTGACATTGAAATCTCTCACATGCCCAAACTGTCCTCACTGCCGTATCAATGCTGCCACACATGCTGACATACTGGGAGGAGATTTGAAAACTGCTTCCTTGTGAGGTTGAGATCACAAGGTTCCTGACCTTCGAGCTCCAGGGTCCATTACTGGCTGTCCCAACTGCAGCACCGTGCTTGCTGTGTAAGCTGACACACCGCAGATATTGCTTTAAATCTGCTTCCTGGCAAGGTTGTGAATACAAGGTTCCTGGGTTCTAATGCTCAGGGTGCTATGCCAGCTGCAGCAATGTTGACGTGGGCACTTATGCACCACTGATAATGATTTAAAGACACTTCCTGGACAATCTTCTTGTGTAATTTTGTTAATTTATTTATTTACTTATTTCTAACGCGCCAAGGCCCGCAGGCATCAGGGCACGGAGAAAAGATGAATGAAGCAACAGAAACTATATAATTAAAGATTTTTCACAGGAAAGTGAGGCCTATGACAACAAAAAAGTCTTTAATGCTTTTTTGCCAGTAGGCTCCTCTCACGTCGTAGATATATAGGCAGTTTATTCCATGCTGTCAGTGCTTTTACAGGGTAAGACCTTTCTTTGCCCTTAACTAGTCAGGATCTAGAACTTATCAAACGCATGCAATCTTTCAATCGATAATACGAGTTTTCAGACATTCAGGGGCGTCACCAAATATACATTTATGAGTCATAGTGTTAATTTTGTACTCTATTCTTGCTTCCACAGGAATCCAATGCAATTATCTCCTCTACTGTGATATATGATCACGTCTTAAAAATGTTGTAATGATTCTCACAGCATAATTTTGTAGGATCTGTAATCTCTTAATACAACATTTACTTGCTCTGCCTAATAATGCGTTGCAACAATCCAATCTCGACATAACCAAAGCTCTTATTAAAGTGATAAAGTCAGATACAGAGACAAATGGTTTTATCAGGCGTAATAGCCTTAGCTGGTATTGTATGTTTTGTGTCACATTTGCAACTTGAGCCATCGGCATTGAGAGATGCCTCAATGATAACTCAAGGGTTTTGACTTTATTGACTGTGTTTATTAGGTGCTGGTCAATGCATAGCGTGTCATAATCTGCTCCAAGCTTTTCTCTCGCTTTTGCTGAACCAAATTGTAATGTACACAAAAGGAAAATTACTACTTCCAGTCTTGAGGTAAACGATATAACTTAGTCTGCATTTACCGAAATACCTCTGACGACAACAATTAACAAAGATAATTGTATTTTGTATTCTAACTGTAGGCGCTCTAACCTAGAAAATCTGTGTTTTTTTTGCTTGTTAACATTAATTAAAGATATGAACATTGAACATATTGTTTAGATGTCTATTTGTTTTTGTGATTGTTTAGATATACCATATATTTGGTGACTATATGTGCAGCATGTGTTTATATCCCTGTTGTAAATGGCATCTTGCCTCTTCAAGAAATTCTGTTTTGTATCCGTGGATTATCGCTTGCATTTTATGTTGTATTTGAAAAGATTTCTGGCCTGTGATTTGAATAGTTTGCAATTGTGTTTTTTTGTTTAATCATGTTAATCACTAAAACTATGTTTACTTATAAGACATATGGATGTTTAGTTTGAAATGCCCACTGAATGTTTTGGAACAAATTAATGTACACACCGGTTTGAGCAATTTGATTTGACTAACAAAGGAATACATGAAATAGTTTCTGAAAAAAATCCTTCCAGTAGGAATCTTTTTTTCTACACCTTCCAAAGCCATCGCTCACTCTCCTCATTGGGGTCTTTGCAAATGTAAACCCCTCCCCCTAGAATTTAGTTAGGAGTCAACAACCCACTTCACCGAAGAATCCTTAACACTTCGTATTTAGCACATGATGATTGCATGGAAACTGAAAAACTTAGTAGAAGCTACAGCAAGGTCAGCCACATTAAGTAATCAACAAGGTGGTCAAGTGTGAGTAGCGAGGCACTGACGCAAACACTTCCAAAATGGTGCCCTAACTGTTGGCACGCAATCTACACACATGCATGCCTTATTTTGTCTGCCCCTGTAGCCTTTGGAACTGCTCATCCTCCTCCCACTATTTCAAATTATCTTTGCTGTCACAATGGGGAAGGGCAGTTGCAGTGGAGCAACTGACGAATTTGCAGGGAAACTCTACCTGTTTTGGGAGAGGAGCAGATGAACTCCTTCTCGGTATCTGATGGCCAGCAAAAATGTCAGGAAATGGCTGTGAAAACCGACATTCATGGGATAGCAGCCCTTTTGTCTCCACAGGTTCTGAGCCTGAAGAAGCTCCATTGCCCTCCATGCACACTGCATCGATTGCACCATCGACCAGCAGAGCATATTCCGACCACCTGCAACACTGGTATGACCACCACGTGTTGTGTGTGATCTTGGTCAGGCAAGGATGGACTGATGGTACATTATGCTGGCATACACTTTCAGTATTGTCAAATGATCATCACTCATGGGGATGAGAAACAGAGGGCATCCAATGGGGTAGCATATGTTTCAGCAACATCATACCTCCTTGTTGGTGACTGGCTAGGCATGAGTGAAGCGTGACACGAGATTAGTGGGAACGTTTTCACAGCACCAAATGCTGTCATGGCAAAGATGCGAGTGGGCGTAATTTTGCTTCAAGAAGACACAGGTGTCCTGAATTACTGAACCTGCAGCCTGGAGAAAAATGGCCTGAGAAAACAGTGCCCCCGCATAAGCACATCCAATCCGCTTGCACAAACCACACTTTAGAAACCCTGATTGGTATCACACGTGCAGTCATTCTGACTTAAGTGCTTATTCTTTGAGCACAATACTGTGTCTACAACGGCGCTTGCTGATGAGTGGACTGTTATCCTTACAGTTTATTCTCCTGCAAACCCATTATCACAATTGGAACATCGGATTAAGACCCCTCTTGCTCCACTCACTGAGTCAAAACTGCACCTCTGAGTTTCACAGTGAGAGAAGTGAACATTCCTAAAACCGTGTGCTAACAAGAAACAGTAACTCTTATGACACAGCTACCCTATTATCTAAATCCCCTGAAGAATTTCCCCAAAAGAAGTGTAATTTGTTGTGTTGTATGGGAAAGAAACATGTTGGGTTTATTTTAAGAAACAAATGACATTTAGTGTTCCAGTTAATGTGCCTTATTATTCATTCTGCCACCCGTATTTGTTTATAGTGTTTTATGTTTTTTTATGTTTTGCACCATGTACGTCTATTGTAGTAGGTAGCTCTTTGGCTTTCTGTATTATTTTATGTACAAGTTGCCAATTCTGTGAAGCTGTATGTAACGTGCAATGAGATGTCATAAGTGTTGTATTGTCGGTTATGAACCTTGTATTAACTTTTGATAAAACTGTGTAATCAACTTTCGATCTAAAAACTTTTTAGGATTAAAACATTAATATTTGTATTAAATATTGTGAATAAGACAAACTGGTTCACAGAGATTATTTAATTTTTTAATCTCCCTTTGTGAAGCGTGCACCTCCTTAAGTGTGTACTCTGCAATAAGGAAGGCTATTAGAACAACCTGTCTCATTGTATGGTCAATAAGTGAAGCAACAACAGTTTGCTGTTGCAGCAAAAAGGTAGCACACATATTTACAAACACTGAATGGACGGTCTGGACAACTTTGCAAACAACAAGCAACACATATTTTGCTTGTCCACAAAAGGAAAGGTGGCAGTCACTAAATTTCATTTCCTACCATAAAACAATTATGTGATAGTGTTCTCCTTCCTCTGAAGAAATGCTGTGCACCTGTATGTAATCCTACGTAATCCTATGTGGTCAATGGGATCCCCCCCACTACTAGCAGCTATTAGATGATATTACGCATGTTGTTCTGTGATTTACAGCACTAAAACGTAAGGTATTCCTGCTGCCAAAAACAGTTTGACTTTTCTGATGTTAGCAACAAGTATTGTAACCGGTTCAAAAAGATGCACACTCATTTGCATGCAAACATGTACTCTACTACCTCCAAAAAGTTAGAAGACGATTCCAGCTCGAGCAACACTTATCTTCTCTGAACCCTTACATGATATCACAATCACTTACTGAAATCTCATCCTAACTCCCACTATTGTGATGTCTGCCCAGATAACTATGCACACAGTAGCAGACAGTGAATGCACTGTCCTTCCTGCACAAAGACACATTTGGGGAATGCTTCTCCTCACACTCTCATGCAAGCTGGTTACTAGGTACAAAACATGGTTTACCCTGTTTCAATGTTCTGCCTCTCCCTCAACTAAATTCGGTCTAACGTCTTCTTGAGCCAAAGCCTATTCTCTGAGCTACTCCAGCACCCACCTATACATCCTTTGTCTAACAGGAACATTCACACCTGCCCTATTTAGAATATATTAGCCTGCACCAACTGAAACAATGAGCCCAATCACTGATAAAGTTTGGGATAGCGTGAGGTGCAAACACGACCCAATATTGGAATTTAGTTGAACATCTTCAGCCAGTCCTATTAAGATCTAACACTCTAATAGAGGATTATCGGATTGAAACAGTTTCTACGACAGAGAAGTTTAGACAGACACAAGGATGAACCATTCAAAGATGTGGAATGTGTTGGCAATGCAGAATGATGTATCTGAAAGTAGCAGTAGGTGCATGTTCAGGACACACACTATATATGAGGTGATGGCATGTGGAAGAGGGCAGGTTTGCAGGGCACAGCAATGATTCCTTAACACTCTGGCCACACAGTCTGCACAGGCATCACAATGGATTTGCATTTCAAAAGCATATATATGTTCATTCTATACGAACGTGTGTCAGACTAGTGGTTACATTATTGGTATAGCTTTACAATACCTAAATTAACAGCTTAACATGTACAAGTTTGTGTTTAATGTAGTATTACGTGTGTACATTGTATTTGATTAATTTTAAAAAGAAATTACACATTAAGGTAGTAGTAGATCACTAGAAATATGAATTTACACATACTTTTTGTTGAATTCATTTGTCTCCTCTACCTAGAGGAGAACTTTATCTTGATGAAATCCGCACACCGGAGACATTGAAAGTTCCTAACTATTACTGAATACAAATGTTAGGCTTCTTAATGATTGAAGAGGTGATGGATTGTTCAGAGGACGTTCTAGCTTGCCAATATTTTATAGCTGCTATTGAAGGTGTTTAAAATCCGTTCAGTGATACTGTAATCTTAAACCTGCTTTATTGCCCTGTCGGAGCATGAGAAAAAGGTCAGGTCTGACCCTAAAAGGGCAACGCGTGAGTGGAAATTGCAGTGGAATCATTACTCTTCCGGTGAGAAAAACAGTGACCCCCTGCTTGCAGAAGAGGGGCTATTTTTCTTGTCAGGTAGTTCTTTTGACACTTTGGTGCCAAGTGCCATTATTCTTGTCAGTCTTGAAGCATTTTGCATTCTCTGCACTTACAATTTAATAGGCTGAGAATGTCATGAAATATTCATGATCCTTTATTTTGAACTGTCTGAGCCATTTCCAGCTTCTACCTACAAGGACAGGCGAAGTCTGGACTAAATATTGTCTTTTATTTAAACATCTCACTGCGCACATTTTACTCAGACATGAGGGCACTCTCTCAGGGTATAAACGCTGGCCTGTTTCTTCGGATTCTCCTCCATGGACCGTTAGTTAGTGGAGGACCATTACTCGAAAGTGGCAATGACATTCTGAATAATTGCAAAGCCTGGCAATCTTTAATCCCAGAATATTACCAGCAGACATTTAAACATTGAAAAACAGCATAGCACTTGCGTATTCCACCATAAGAGACTTTATGAGGCTTGTAGGGGGGGGAGTGGTAGAGTTAGGGTCAAAAAGCAAAACCACCATGTTCCCTGGTTTCGACCGGCTCTTGGATCATAGAGAAAAAAGAGCCCGTTCACGAAAATGTTGAGATGTGGTGAGAGGGCATTGCTGAGAGGCATACCCGGGGTGATGGACATACTGCTTGATTAAGAGGATCTAAGGACTAATTACACAGAAATACAGCTGCGATAAATGACTGCTCAGCAGGGCAATACCGCTGGCGCTATATCAATTACATGTTATTGCCAGCAATATGACATTACTGCAGGGGTACATACCACCAGGGTTAAATACCTTCAGCAGTAAAGGTACAGTCAGATGAACAAGTTGTTCTCTTTTACCAGCAGCTGTCCAATATGTGATGGGGGTCCATACTGCAAGACTTATTTACTGCCAGGATTAACTACAGCAGTAAAAGTAAAGGCAGTCATGATGTATTAAATTTGAAGGACTGCCTTTGAGCCCTAAATCACAAGTCTCTTCTGCATCATCCCATGCGTGTGTACTGTTTACACATCAATGATTCGTAACATGATAGAAACTAGTTAGGGATTCTAGCTTATTAAAGGCAGACTCAAATCTGGCCTCGCTTGCGGCTTCAAGCAGAGCCATTGGCTGTATTTTGTATTTTGTTTCATAGTGGGAATTGCACATATGTTGGCTGTATTCTTACTGTCAGTGGTAATTAATCAGCGGTAAAATATGTCCTGAAAGTTGAAACCTAACAGAGTGGTTGTTCTTTTGTTGGTTATTGACTTCCTTCTGCAATGACTGACAGCTGTCCCCAGCAATACTGGTACCTAAAACCATCAACAGTCTCTGTATTATCAACACCAGTTGTGAGTTTTCACTATAATTGCATACATGATGGGGAAAATACCACTTCTGAAGAGGGTTGGGTCCAAGTAAGGAATACTCATCATTCATCAATTAATAATATAAGTGCCTTTCAAGAGGTGAACATTAAAATCTATTATCATAGGAACCATGTTATAAATCCGTTTCCTAACCAGAAGCTGAAAATATATACTCTATTTCTGGCCTCTACAGAGACATAGGGCTGAATTATCAAAAAAAGTGTTAGGTTTGCGCGAAGTGTTAAGCGCAACCAAGAAAATTGCGTATACCACATGCACTGCACTGGGAGCTGATTCATTGAATCAAAAGCACCCAAAAAAGTGTAGCGCAAAGAAAAAGGAATAGCACCCATCATGCCCACAGCAGGCCCCCATTTCGAACAAAACACTGTTGAACAATTTTAGCACTGGACCCATGGAAAATAAGTCATCACCATTACTTCCACACCTTCCACTCCTCTACTGCAACCGACAAGCCCTCATCCCAGTACCCCCACTAGTCTGCACCCCAACCTCCCGCATTAAGGCAACACCCATAAGTCTGCCATTGTCCCAGGACCCCCACTAATCTGTGCACCAAAATCCACATCACAGTATGCCTACTCTTCTCATACACAGTACTTACCCCTACAAGGTGCCATATCACAATAATGCAACCCAAGTACACATCACCCAAATACCTACTCTTACTCTTTCAGTGCACAGTATGGACACCAGGAATTGGATGAAATGTCTGACTGAATATCCAAAGAACCACCTTGCTTGCCGAGGTCCATCATGATGAATTCCCAGTCCACCGAAGTGGACCACATACACTTCCATTTAATTTGGCTACAACACTTGCCTGACAACAGCTCAGTAGATGTTCCTCCTATGGCCCTTAAACGTAGGGACACAGATATTGGACTCCCAGAGATGGACAAATCGTGTTGCCAGCTGAACAGACAAAATGGTATGCTGGCACACACTCATGTTCTGTTTGGAAAAGGGGACAGTCACATACCCAACAGTAATGAATAACCACACTGATTCACTGTGTCTACAAGGTGATGAACATGCTTGCAGGCTTTGTTCAGTACGATGGTGGTGTTCACCTTACAATCATAACAGAAACAATACTTGCCAGCTATGCATCTTGAATAACCCCGTTCACTGTGGAGTACTTACCTGCCTCAGCTCCTCTTGCCTGTGTCTTTTATCAACTACACCTGGCAGACACCCTTCTTCGACATGATCACTTGGAAGTTGTGCTGGGGAATCCAGGACTGTCACCTTTTCCATGTAGTCTCCTTGGATCACACTCATCTGCACAACAACAGCCAACCATGTTGTTACTGCAGCTACATTTTTGTCCCTTAATGTTCAGGTGACATAGTCCACATGTGAAGTGTGTAGTCCAGTGAATCAAAGAGACCCCATTATTTCTCATCATCCCCAATGACAATAAGCTGGCCCTGGCTTGTCCACATCCACATGGACAAGCAAGTGCCAAAGGGCCACCTAAACAGGTGTGGTAGCATAAAGGAACACAACATACAAGAAACTGAAATCTTGAGAAGTGACTATGCAGAGGCGAATAAGCTATAAACAGATACCTCACACACCCCTGCTCTGTGGAAAATCTGTCCAGACACCTAAAAATATGAGTGCTCATCCTAAATAAGAGACCCAAAACATCATAATGAAATATACTGCGTATCTCCAAATATCTCCCACATCGCCACCATTAGACACACAATCCCAAACATACTGAACCAACACTGATGCACTGACAGCTAACATGCAATGCCCCTGCACAAAGAATGGCATCAGGCAACCATCCGTTGCTTCCCTCACCCTTGCGATTGACTCTTCAGTACTTGTGAAACACGAGTCCACATGGCCATATGGGAAAGTCACTCAAATGAATGCCACCATGCCTACCTCAAACAACCCCCAACATGACTCAACACCCACAAACACATTAACGAAGGAAGTGCCATGCCAACCACAGCATACTTGTTTGATACACAAATGTACAACATGCACATTAATGACCAACATGTCTGTACTGCAAAGCATGGAAGGAGCAAAGCAACAGATGCTTGTGACAAAGACGTGAAACGCATGCAACTCCAAACATGCCATCTCCCCACATCTTCCATTGTCCGCTTACGTACGTTGCCCATGAAGGCATCATACTAAATATCCCACTCACCCGAAGAATGCACACATGCCCCCCAGCAAATAGGCCAGAACCAATATGTGCCACAGAGTTTGCCCTAAACCCACATGATAGTCATAGGACCTACTTAGTTGGAGATATGTTCAAACAACAGTCCATATGGACATAGAAGCCCAAAAGCATGAATACACCAGCAAGCCACATAGCACATAGCACAAAGACTCGGCAAATGGTGGTGTTGAATAATAAAATAGAAATGTATTTATGTAAAACTATATAAATGATGGACACCGAATAAAGGTCTTCGAAAAAATAAATAAAACAAAAGGAAATCCCCAACTAGTGAATTATATACAAGAGTCAACAGGCAGTCCATGCTAATCTTGGCCAATGCCTCAGTTAAGGACAATTCAAATCCACATCTACCTCTTGCAGGCAGGCCTCTGTTGTTTCCCAGAGGGCCTCCCTCCTCCTAGACTCAATCTCCTCTGCTTCCCTGGAAGAATCCTCCAGTATGGCAGTCTGCATCTGCACCATCCTCACCTCAACCTCAGCCCTGGCAATTGCTGCCTCCTGTGCCTGCTGCCTCTCTTTGTCCTGTGTGGTTTAGACCCAAAAAATCAATCCAAGGAAACAATAGTGAGAGGCAGGGGTCAGAAGGAAAACAGCCATAATGCATGCAATGAAACGGCCGGGATAGTCAGTCAGCTCTGAGGAACTGAAAAACAGAAAATTTGATTCGCCCACATGGGTTACAGAACGTATAGGGAAAAAACATAAGATTAACATATAATACAAAATATCAGGTAAAGTCCTTCCATTTCCATTCTAAGCCCTGATTTCCCTCCCTGCAAGGGTTTGGGCTCGGGTAGACCGTCCGTAGGGCTGGTTATTACGGCACCCTTCATATTATTCTATGCTAATTTCGTCTGCACTAACTTTACTTCTGCTCTCTGCTTCTGTTCTGCCCAATCCGTATGCTTTTACTGCTTCTATGTGTGCCTGTATTTCAAGCCTTGGCTTAGCTCAATCTGTGCTGGTGGATCAAAGATAAAATTGAGACAAAGGACATCGACAAGAACGAAATGTTGCCAGCCAAGAAAGAACAATTTTGGCTTTACACTTTACAAAGCCACATCTGTGGCCTTAATGATATGGAAGAATGGTTGCCTTTGGGTGGCATTTAAATTTCCACCCACAGTCACATCTCTAACAATACCTTGATGATGGACCGGGGTCGAAACCAACTATTTTGCAAACCAGATATCATAGGTTGGTTATATATGACTGCGCTTTGTTTCATTTTCAGCACATGGTCTGGGTTGGTCAGCAATGTTTTCATGCGGTCTGACTTTGAGCATATCACTCAGTGTATTAAGGAGCCATGGGGCTCTGTTACACATGGCCTATCTTTTCCAGCACCATTATTTGTTTAATATTTTGCAGATGAGTCATGGTTCTGCAGATGCACGTATGCAAGTTCGTTCAGAGAGTGTCGGGTTTCCAATAGCAACGCTGTAGCTCTAACAGCAGAGGTTGCTTGGAAACATAGACACTCTGCTGGCGTGCTGTCCAATCATAAGGAACGCTGAAGACAGGATGGCACCAGCTGGAGACTACGTAACTGCTGATGGCCAGTGTTTCTTATTTTTTCTACATCACAGACGCAGATGCAACCGAACGCTCACTCTCTACTGGCGCGCCCATGCTGGTTGATGCATTTTTGGATTTCAGGGTAAGTGGCTTGCACATATACATTTTAGTCCTCGTGCTGAGTTCATTGAGGAAAAACAGAGCGTTGAGCTTGCATTAAGTAAGGTTGACGGGCGACTTTTAATTCTGTTTTCACAGAGCACTTACCAGGTGCTACACAGGGACTCCATGAGGCATGTCCTTTGCTCTGCGTTTTTTTGACTGAAGGCATTGCATTGCAGACTGTAAGTGTAACTCCCAAAGGGACTTTGATCTTAATGTTATTTTGGATTTTAGAGGTTTTTCATTCTCTAGTTCTCAAATAAACAATATTCACTTTATTTCATGTGTTGTTTTTTTTAGGAACACCTTTTCAGCAATAAGGCATGATTTGTCTTGAACAGCAACAATTCTGAGTATCCCCTGAATAGTTGAGGTTGATGCTAACATTAATTAAAATTGCTTCCCTCAACACACTGAATTCTTCTTGTGTGTTCTGTCTTATGGTCACCAGAAGTTCCTTTCATCTATGAGAAAAATAATGGTGGGCCCTATTGAAAATCACTTCTCCAGTCCTGAGGAAAACCAGTCCCCAATTGGGACATGGTTGAAACTATCAGGTTTTAAGACCCTGCCCAAGCTCAGTATTGAAGACCATATTGTTTATGGTCTCTTCGAGTAGTCTACTGCTTTTGGAATACAAGAATTGCAAATGTTCTTGATGTATTGATGCATTGGCCTTACAATTGTATAGATTATTAAGTTCTTTGAGTATCCACCATTGTGAAGTCTGAACAGAATAAGAATCAGACTTGTGTTCATTATTGTTTCATATTTTTGTATGACGTCTTTCTCTTTGATGAAATAAGGTGAAGCACATATTATGGATTAACTATCTTCTGATTGGGACAAATACTGTTTGATGTATGTAAATCACATGTATACAAATTTGTTTTTATCTATTTAAATCACATGTATGAACATTTGTTTTGTGGAGGATTGGCCTAATTCCTGTATTGCCTTTTGATAAACCTAATATGCTTTTGTCTATAATGAATTGTGTGATTCATTCAATCTATGTTTATGTCAACTTAGATAGACTTTTTGTATAAAAAACATATGACCAGCCCTGGTATTTGAGGTTGTAAATTGGGCAACACCTACTTGGGTTATTACATATCATTTGCTTCTGTCCCAACCACCTTACTAAGATATTCTTGTACTTCTGTGGGGAGAACATTACTTATAGGTGACAGAAAATGGGTATATTTTTTCCCATGCTTCCCTGGTCTCTAATCACCACATCTCTTGTATGTGTTTTATCTAAGCTGTGGGGATCCCACCTGCCTGAATTTTGTGGGCCATACAAGAGTTAATAACTTCCCTGTCAGTGAATATATCCCTCAAAACCTTCCATACCTGTGCTCGACAGTTGTTAAAGGGGGCGCCATTGCATGCACTGTCGCGCAGCATCACTCCCTTGAAGCATGGCATTCTCCAAATCTCATCTGCCTGCTCCCTGAGCAGGAAGGTGAGCAATCTATACACATCCCCTACCGCTAATATGACTCCTGCTTTGTGCTCTTCAATGGCATGGGTCCACTTGCCTTCCCCCATTGTGAGGAAGGGCAAGGTACCCATTAGATTGTCCCGATCAATTTGGGGTCAGGGAACATACTGCGGTCTCCCCACTCCCATCTGTAGCAGTGGAAACTGTGTTCCTCGATTTCTAGCTTATAATGCTTTTCTTTGCTTCCTGGTCCTACCTAAGGCTAATCAGCCGAACCAATGATGAAGCCTGTTGCTCCATCTGACTCCCGCTCATTGTCGTCTTCTTCTCGTACACCCGCTGCATATAATTAATCCCATTCTGGCTCCCCTCTGTCCTTATTTGTATGTCCCTCATCCTCACTCATTCCTGACCCTTTTGGGAGTACTATGACCACCTCACCATTTATTTTAAAGAATATTTGTCCGCTCTCCTCGCGTTGGTCCCTATGAGTGTGTTATGCTCTTCGTTGTTGCTCTGACTCTGCAATGTTTCCCCTCATTTTTGTTCTGCTATCTGTAATACTTCCTCTACCTGCCTGTGTGCCCTGCTCCCAATGGCTAAGATCACTACCTGCCTGTGTGCCCTGCTCCCAATGGCTAAGATCACTGATTCCCTGGGGGCAAACAGCTACTTTTGAGGCTTGCCTTTCCCTTCCTCCAGGGGAGAAAACTTGGTGCTTGTGTATCCTACAGCATGCCACAATGGAAAATACCCATTATGGGGCGGAGGAGCAACAACTTGTGTAGACATGATGGCAGGCCCCTCTCTCCCTCTCTTGGGGACACTCCCTTATTCAACAAACATTTTTCATTAATCTAAAATACCCTGACAATTTTTCAATTGCTTTGCCTGATAAATTGACAAGAAATAGGTATGCAAATGTTCCAATATACTCTTATCAAATGGGCCCTCTTTGGGCCATGGTGAAAACATTTTCCCCACAGTTCCTTGAACCCATTCCAGGTGATATTTTTGGATTTTTTCCTTATACTGTGGTAATGCCTTACACATATGCTCTAATGGCATGTCCATATTATCACAATACCTTCATCAGAAACAACTTGAAAAATAAAGACTTGTTAGTTTCCGCTCGGGGACCATTTTCTAACCAAATACAAGTCATATCACAGTTACTTTCAAAGCTACCCATCCACTGAGGGACTGACAACAAAAACACTTTTATATACAATATTATTAACAATACCGGCCTGGACAGGGAAAGAGAAGAGAGAATAAGAAAGAGAGAAAAATAAATACTCGCATTTATACAATTGCCTTTATAAAATCCTGCAATAAAACCCATACATTTACACAATGTTCACCAATGCAATTCTGCACCAAAAAGACACACGTATATACACAATAATGTCGATTCTTCCTCTGTCCCATTACTTTGGGAAGAGGATACTTAAAACCTCCTTCAGAACTGAGGGCTAACCCTGCTTTCAGCCTGCACACCGTTGTCTTTCCTCTCTTAGAATTCCCATCCAGATCATGAATTCATTAAAATATCAAAATCACCACATGGCTTAGCAACCAAGAGAATAGTAAAAGAAAAAAAAACAACAAAATGTAGTTCCACACACATCACGTGCTCTCAACTTACTGTGTGCTCCAAATCCCCTCGATGCTGTATCCCCCTTGAACCGCCGGCACAGCCCAGCATGGCAGCCCCCACTCCAGGGATCAAATAGATGTTTAGACGGTATGTAGTCAATTCATCTAAACCCATTCCATCTAATACCATTCCATCGAAATGTTTCCATCTAAAAAATGTCCATCTAATGCATGTTTTTGGGGGGTAAAGGGTTAATTTTTGTTCAGGTGCATTTTAAAGGGTAAAAAAAAAGAAAAAAATGAAAAACAAAAACAAATGCATGAGATGGACATTTTTTAGATGGAAAAATGTCGATGGAATGGCATTAGATGCAATGGTTTTAAATGAAATGACCATAAACCGTTTAGACAAATGTAGCATCTCCTGACGTATCCGTTGGTTGTGCACAGAAAGGACTCCTTCCAACAACATCTCCTGCTGCTAGACAATGTGTCTGTGGTGCAGGTACTCCCACTGAATGACTGACAGTCTGCATCAGAGTGGTACAGCACCTGCACTGCCATCAAGTGCCTGGTGTTCATCCACAGCCTTTCCCCCTGTAGGTTCCGGGCCAGGCTCAGTGACCACCTCATCTGCCATGGCACAGGCTTCCACATCCATCAGGGACACAGGCAAATCCAGACTCGCCAGTGGTGGGACATGGGCACAGGAGCCCATGGTGATAGCTGGCATGGAGGACACAGTTGTGGTTGACTGGGTAAAAGATGATGAGGAGGAGGGGGCACTGCAGCGGCTTTTCCAGAGAGGCCACTAGAAAGCAGTGCTGTTGCCAGTTGGTACAAGAGGTGGCCCATCTCCCCATGATGCTCTACCAGCAACTCAGGAGTGTCTTGCACAGCATCACAGATAGACACTTGCTGCCTCAAGCTACCCATCAGCAATGGCAGCGATGGCAGCATGGCATCCCAGATGGTCACATCGGCCAGAAATGTGGTCTCTGTCTGAGTTGATGCTTCAGTGAAAGTGGGTAGTGCTGCAGAAGATGGCCTTGGGACAAGAGGTTGTGCTGACCCCTCTTCTGTGAACAGCACAGCCTCCTGTCTCAGGGCCAGGTGTGCAGCCTGAACATTCCCGTTGGTACTACATCCTGACACTGTGGGCAGGTCTGCAATAGCCTCCTCCTTCTCCTCCTCCATCAGCCCAGACCCGTTTAACTAGGTGTCCATGCTTTGGGGCCCCTGTGTGTTAACATTACCACCACTGCCCTGTCCCTCTGCTGCTGAGGTGCCTACCATGACAATGGTATCTTGAGACTCCTCCTCAGCAGCACTGTCATCTGAATTGGGTGCCACCACCCCAAGCACATTATGCTCAGAAGAGGTGGATAGAACTGAAAATGCCCAGGATGTGCACCTGCACCTGGGGGCCTTGCCCCTGGGATGCAGCTCCATAGCACAGGTCATACCCTCTCCCATAGCCACTGCAACTGTGGAAAAGGGAACAAAGAAGACAGGAATCAATAAGTGACAATGCATGTGTACTCTCCCCAATTGTATCAGCAGCATGATGTCAGCAGTCAACAAGCAACTGCATCACACACAGGCCCATGTTTGGAAATCATAGAGAATCCAGTCTCACAAATGAAGTCAAAATGGGAAGTCACAATGATGAGACACACACACATGACAACAACTAATTTCGCATCACAATCACAATGAAGCAGTGGCCCAAGTGCATCCTACAGACAAAGCCATGGAACCTGGCCACATGTGTCCATTGCACCATAGGCACATCTCCATTCAACCACATATAGCAACATGCACCCCTGTCAGCCCAACATGAAAGCATGCAACACCTACATACACCCATTTCTGAGGATCAAGCAGTAATGCTCTGATCCCAACATAAACAAATGTCATGATGGCATACCATGTATGCCCCCTCATTCAGTGGCCTGACAGGTCCCAGTGTTGATCTAGAAAGTCAAATGCACTCATTTTCCATGAGCACACATCCATACACATTGTGCCAATCTCAGCTGATGAGTGTAGATGGTGCAATCATTGTGCACAATTGAACAATCCATATAGGAGCGTGCATGAATTACCTCACATGCCCTCAACATAACAATTTGGCAACTGTTCCAGTCAGAGGTCTTGCTATCAGCATCTCACTGTGTATGCACACAAGTTTACTTTTTTCACCAAAATCTGACTGAAATCATACCCATACGTGCCCACTTCACGGATGTGTGTCACTACATACTTCCAGCGTCCACATGAGGCTGCATGTCAGTTAAGGATTGTGCAACACAAATGCTGTGAAAAGCACTAACTTGCTCGAGTCATGCATACCCATGGAAGACATACCAAATCTATGGCCTGCCTCAAGGGCTGCCTTCACCATTACCTTGCTCCAGATCATAAGATCATCCGAGTTGTTCTTTAGGTGGTCCACTGTATGGAATGCCACTACCTCTACATTGGTGACGGCCGTGATGTTAACCCAGATATTTTGGCAGCAACACATTCCAAGCTGCTTCTGCGGAACAAAGAGGACATAATAATTTGCAAGGACCTGTTCACCCAGGATGCCAACTTATGCAGCTAAGAAGTTAACATCCCTAAGCCTCGCCTTGTTGCAGGCATGGTGAGTCTGATGGGGTGAAGCTGGACCCTGAATACACATGCTGTGGAGCTGTGCTGGTGATATAGAGATGTGGAAGTCCTTGTATGCCAGATGAGGTGGTCACATAGGCTAAGAGGAGAGTCACAGAAGAACAGGCTATGGGTGAATACTATGCACTTTATGGTAGTACTAGTGGTCAGCAGCCAATGCTACACTACCAGTCTGGAGAAGATGTAGAGGTTGGGAGGCAAAATAGGACTGGAGGAGCCAAGATATGGCACAAGGCAGGAGTAAAAGCAAAACACGCATGTCTCCACTTCATGTACGTGGCAGCAGTGACAAAATCAGCAGAAGGGTTCTATGCGCATACATTCTGCACTACACACAGAGTGTATCCGCACTTAACTCTGTAAATTACATGATCAGGCGCACCTCCAACCTATGTGTGCATTCCCCGGCATGCACAGAGGTGGCTACATTTAGGGGTTACCACACAGATTTGGAGTCATTGATATGTGTGTGTACTTTTCCATGAATGTGGCTTGCACCATGAATGAGAGAGCTCCACAGATAGGATGAGGACGGGTACAAGGGCAGAAGAAGGGTCCACCCGCTAGACATGGTGGTGAGCCTACAGGTGCCCCAGTTACCAGTGAGGCCCACAAGGGCTAAGAGGACTCAGCCTGCAGAGCAGGCACATAGAAAACCTCACAAAGAGGCACAGGTTAAGAACGGGCCACCAAGGAATAGGCACTTCTCAGATGAGGAGCTGGCAATCCTCTCTGATTACGTCGACCAGCACTATGTCAAAAAGTACCCTTTGGCTGGCGGTACCTTTCCTTTGCCGCAGCAGTGGATGATTTGGCAGGAGGTCACAGCTCATATCAAGGCCTGCGGTGTGTAGAGGTGCCAAGCAGAAGAGGTCCACAAGAGGATGGGTGACCTCATGAGGTGGAACAAGGAGAAGCTTGTCAGCAATGTGGCCTCTGCACATTGTACTGGAATTGGATCACCACATGTGGATGAGCTGACTCCATCAGCCATGAGCAGGTGGTGGGCATAGGAGGCATGGACATTTATGCAGCCACATCAGATGAATGCCATGTGTGCATGATATATATGCTTTTGTCAACATGATGTGATATGTCATCACATGTTGTAGTACAGTTGGTCTTGGTCCTTCTCACCCATCCTTGAGTACTACAGTAATACATTCATGGACACTTCCATATCATGTTGTGCATCCTGGAAGGTCGATGTTTGAGGTTGTCATTGATCTTACACTGCACATTACTGTATGCAGTATTCTTTAGAATTTTCACTATATTTGGCAATGGCCTGCAAGACACAGGGCCTCATTACAGGTTTGGTGGTATCCTGCTGGTAAATCTGGCGGGATACCATCAAACGGTAATACCGTTACATCTCTCTTACTCTGCCAGAAGTGCCGGCAAATTACAAGTGGTGGGAATGGCAGTAAATCACCATTCAATGGAGTCCCATAGGACTCTATGGGGGGATTTGCTGGTATTACTGGCTATTTTTGACGGTAGGGTGGCGGAATTACCTCCAGCTTCTAAAAGAAGGTAATTCCATCCACTTCACCAGCAAACTTGTTGTTTTCTCATGCAGAAATATGCCGGTAAATGTAATTACCAGCATGTTCTTTCCGCACCAGCAAACATGTAATGAGGCCCTCAGGGTCATGCTTGTTGATAGTACTTTATGAACACTAATTGTGATTCTCATGGAACGCCAATAAGCAGTGGCCAACGTCAGAGTCAACCATTCACTGGCCCTGGCGACCAGTGGACATGGATGAGAAACAATGTCAGTGAGAAGTCAAATGAGGACGTGTCCCAGAATGAAGTTGCAGTGGTTGTCAAAAAGATGTTGGAAGATGTTGGAAGTGTGATGCTCATTCCACATTTAGAGTGTCAATTATTCAGTGATCATGCAAGGGCACACTGGTGATGTCCATGTTGCACTCCCCTCACACATAGTCAGGATGCATGTGAGCGTGGGTAACCAGAAATCTGCTCTTTGCAAAACTGAAGGGCCTCGGGCTGCTCACTTCAGAACGCTAAAGCGAGCAGCTGGGGGCCCTGCAGTTTCACTTGACACGGTCACATTTTCATTAGGATTTGAACTATTTAGGGCTGAAGACACCTACCTGACAGCACCCTACATCATCCGCCCTCGCAGAGGCTAAAACACTTAGGAGCGGCCTCCAGCTAAGTTATAAAATAGGCTTCACGTGGTGCGCAAGAACAGTTGCCTATTGCCAGCCATCGTTTTTTTGGGCTGCCATCCAGTCCAGATGCCATTGAGCCACGCTGTGGCATCTTACAAACACGAGCCGACAGGACCCTCTGTCTGCAAATTATTTTCTCGTCCTGATGAAGGCCTACCAATTTGCAGCTACACAGTGTAACTAGAAATGACTGAAAGATAGTTGTGTTGACTCCTCTTCCCAGTGTCCAACACACACACTGTAAAAGCTATGTAATTAACCACACTTGGTTGAATTTTTCATTTGTCACAATGTTATCCCTCACTGATGGAAGGATAGATATATATTTTCTACTGTGATCCAAGCTAATCATCTTGGATGAACACCAATGTGTCATGTGGACATACTGTTTTTCAAATTGATGAATGTCCTGTAAATATGTTTTAACTCAAACAGAATTTTTGTCAAGTATTAAACCATTGAAAAAAGAAGACAGATTTGGTTCATGCTTACGTTCTGGTAATGTTGACCATTGTGTGAAAATCATTATAGAAGAGTGTGGATCGGGTTCATTGGCCCTGTTCTTTTGTCTGTTTGAATTATTGAATTACGTGCTCTATTGGGAAGATCATCTGGCAGTTCAGCATGACAGGCAGGTCCTTTAGGGTCCCTTTTTTTCAGCTCGGCAATCCTGTCAGAGAAAATGTCGGACTGTGAGCCAGAAAGCTGCTTTGCAAGTTGAACGCGTGTGTAGACGGTTGGCAGTATAGTCCTCACCATCCGACCCACCTCTGCAATGTAGTCCACGTGTACTATCACAGCAGCAATTTCACCAAGGTAATGCTAATTCTTAATTGGGTGCCTTTAAAAGTGAAAAGTGACACTCTGTGTCATTTAAATGAGTGCCGTGTGTGGCCGGGTTTGTTTAAAGCTGCCACATCCATTGCCTAGGTGACTAACCATAGGGAGGGTGTGGCTAACTGGCCATGTAGGAGGACATGCCTGATGGGAGCTGCTTCGAAGATCCGACATTGATCCGTGCCTACACATGCTGTAAACGACCATCCTACCTCAATAATTGAAGCACAGGCGTGTGAACAGAGTGTCTGCCACCGCTGGAAATATGGAGCTGATCGTGTGAGCAACAACATAGTAAAAGGAGTTGGAACGTTTGGCGACCCTGACATATTGTTTCTAAAATAGCGGACAACAATGGGCGAGCAGCCGCGGACGCGATCCAGAAGAACGAAGAGCATGCGGCGTGAATTAGGACACATTGTTGCCTAGAGTCGGACTTCCGACTGAACGGCAGGCTGCGACTGGGCGTGCGGTTGCGCTGCCTGAGAGAAGCAGAAGTGCATGTGTGCCAACACTGTGGCCGTGGAAGCCGTGCGTATAGTAGTTGGGGGCCGGTAATTGGAGTCTTCACGGCCCCCCACAACAGCATGAGAAAACAGGTGAGCGGCACCCCGCTGCCTGCGAACACGGACACAGTGCATGCACCGTGTATGAAAAGCAGAGGTGCGGCTGAAAGCCGGGGCAGCGGACAGCTGGCGTATGTTCGCTGAGAGAGCAGAGGCTTGAGGAACGGGTGTCAGCACCTGGGAAGCATATACTAACACCCGCTACAGTGCCGGGACTCATCGAGTCCAGTGGAGCTGGGCACCGAGCCGCGCACCATAGGGGAGCTGCGCGGCCTCTTGGAACACATTTCCTTTGATTTTCTGGTGCGAAGTATGGGCAGGGGCCACCACCTTCGCTTGAGGCACCAGCATTGCACATAACAGTGCCTGCAGAACGAAGAATAGCGGCCTGCTGCCTCGAATAATAAAAAGGTACTTAAAGGAAACGAAAAGCGGATCAGTGTCACTGGTACGTTCTTTCCTCCTCACGACAAGCCAGCTGGAGGGGAGGCACCCGTAACAAAGCACTGTGGGAACAAAGTGCAGCTGCCCTTGGTGTTGCCATAGAAGAGACCCGAAGCCTGGGGTAGGCAGCAATTATAGCAGCCATTGGGCATGAGAAGTGCCCACTGAAGCGCCTAATATAGGTGGATTGCAGGGCTATGTTTGCGAGACAAGGGAAAAGAGGGAGCTTCCTGCATCAATCGAGGTGCGACAGCAGGGTTGCCGCACCACATGAGCCCTGCGGCGTCGGGGGAAGGTGGATAACCTGCACAACATAGAGGTTGTACCCCAAAAGCGCAATCTGATAGGCACAAGGTGTGGAATTACGTGGGGGGACGCAACCCACTCGAGTGCATCGCTCAGTGCGCAGGTATCCAAGAGAGCACCCCGAACTAACAACCGAAGCCGGTAGTGCCCTGCAAAAGTCACAGTGGAATAGAGCGGTGGGCTTGCTGTGATCAAAGGCAAGAGCAAGCAACGTACGATGGAGGCGTTTGCCAAGGCGCAGCAGTCTCCAGCCGCATTGGCGACAGTGGGCGCTGGTGGACCCATGGATACTTGGGACTGAAAATCAACAGATGCTGGCCGCCATAACAGAACTAAAGGACTCCTGGGGGATAGCAATGGCGGATTTAAGGACCTCCCTAGAGGCTAAGATCGATGCAGTGGGGATAGATGTCAACTTGCTATGACAGGATGTCAGGGCGCTGGCGGACAGAACAAGTACCCTGAAAAGTGCGGTCAAAACTAACACTACCACCAGCACTGACAATGCAAAAGAAGTCCATATATTAAAGCAGCAAGTGGCTAACCTGGAGAACCATGCAGAGGAGGTGGACGGGAGAGCGAGAAGGATCAACATCCGAGTGGTTGGTCTGCCGGAAGGTGAGGAAGGGCAGGATCCTACAGACTATGTGGAGAACATGATCCTGCAGGAAATAGGCGCTGACAAACTCTCACAAGGATTCACGGTGGAACGTGCACATAGAGCCCTCACGAGGAAACCAAAGCCCGGAGTGCCTCCCCAAGCAATAATCGCCAAGATTTTGAACTAGGTGACTAACCATAATGGAGAGGCACAGTTTTATAAAGATGTTAATGAGGGTGGCCATCTTTGAATGGACCCTGGTGAAACAGTATTAATGTAACCTGGCGGTCTGCATCTACTGCATTTGGATCTGGTCAAAACCAGGGCTTCACATGTCACCGAGTTTGCAATATTCCTGGGTCAGTGATTCTAATTAATATCGGGTCTCCCACATGTGTGGACCAGATACATGGTGCTTCGGCACCCGTCCACATTGTCCTGAGCTGATGGACATGGCCTTCATAGTGACAATAATTGTTCAAATATGTTATGCTAGAAATGGTTCAATTAAGAAACGATGTGTGCCCACAGTGCACGTGTATGACCTGCACAGAATCTCATGAGCACCAGAACGAGCACTGGGATAGTTATTTTCAAAACGTTTGCTAACCATATTGGGACCCAAGCAAAAAGAGAGTTTAACCAGCTATCTGACGATACTGCATTTATTTCCCTTGTCATATCCTCATGGAGTGTACGAATTTCCTCTATAACTTCCGTCAAAGTTCCATTAGCAGTGTCATTTGCTGGTATTCTTGTGCATCAGCTACTGCCTATTGTGTGGCAGATACCACCCTCCTTTGCAGTAATCATATCCAACACATGTTATGCTATGTTTAAGGTTTTTGAGACCACGCACTGTTACTACCTGTGTGGTCCCCCGGTGCTCTGACAGATCTGTAAGGCAAGAGGGTGAGGAAGGGTGGAGGTTAGTGGGACTGAGCAGGGGACTAGAGCAAGGGAGCTGTGATGCGCTGTTGGCAACTTCAGTTTGGTTTACACCATTCACTGTGCTTAGGTCTATTTTCCATTTGGTAGCCATCATGTCCTGTTGTGTGAGGCTATGTGTGGTTTGTTCTGTTGTTGTGGTGTAGTAAAGTGCATGTGGTTTGTTGTGCTGAAGAGATGTGGTTGTTTTTGGTTCAGAGTTTGAGAGGTTTATGCGGAGAGGCGTGTTTTTTAGTAGGGTTGGCAAGTCGAATCACTACCTGGATGTGACACATGCTAATCTCTAGATGTGACACATGCTATTCTCTAAATTCTATCTTGGTGTGACACATGCTAATCTCCACAATTGTATCCACATGTGATACATGCTAAATTCCACAATTCAATCAAGATTTGACACATGCTAATCTCCACAATTCTATCTAGATGTGATGTGTGCTAATCTCCATGATTCTATCTAGATGTAATGCACTCTAATGTCCACATTTCTATATAGACATGGTGCATGCTAACCTCCAAAATTCTACCTAGATGTGAAGAATGATATTGTCCACAATTCTATATAGATGTGATGCATGCTAATCTCCACAATTCTATCTAGATGTGACACATGCTAATCTCCACCAATCTATCTAGATGTGATGCATGCTCATCTCCACAATTCGACCTAGATGTGAAGCATGCTAATCTCCATAATTCTATCTAGATGTGACATATGCTAATCTCCACAAATCTATCTAAACGTGACTCATGCTAATCTCCACTAATCTTTCTGGATGTGACACATGCTAATGTCAACAATTCTAGCTAGAGCTAGACTCCATATTTCTATCTAGATATGACGCATGCTAATCTCCATAATTCTTTCTAGATGTCTTGCATGCTAACCTCCACAATTCTATCTAGATGTCACACATGCTAATCTCCACAAATCTATCTAGATGTGACACATGCTAATGTCAACAATTATATTTAGATGTGATGCATGCTAATCTCCATAATTCTATCTAGATGTGACGCATGCTAATCTCCATAATTCTTTCCAGATGTGTTGCGTGCTAATCTCCACAATTCTATCTAGACGTGATGCATGCTAATCTCCACAAATCTATCTAGATGTGATGCATGCTGATCTCCACAATTCTATCTAGATGTGATGCATGCTAATGTCCACAATTCTATGTTGATGTGATGCAAGCAAATGTCCACAGTTCTATTGAGCTGTGACACATGCTACTCTCCACAAATCTATCTAAATGTGAAACATGCTAATCTCCACAATTCTATCTAGATGTCACACATGCTAATGTGAACAATTCTATCTCGATATGAATCATGCTAATCTCCATAATTCTTTCTATATGTGTCGCATGCTAATCTCCACAATTCTATCTAGATGTGACGCATGCTAATCTCCTCAAATCTATCTAGATGTGATCCATAATGATCTCCAAAATTCTATCTAGATGTGATGCATGCTAATGTCCACAATTCTATCTAGATGTGAATTCATGCTAATGTCCACAATTCTATGTTGATGTGATGCATGCTAATGTGCACAATTCTATTGAGATGTGATGCTTGCTAATCTCCACAATTCTATCTAGATGTGACACATGCTAATCTCCACAATTCTACCTAGATGTGATGCTTGCTAATCTCCACAATTCTTCAATTCTGGGGATGGGGACAAGCTGCTGAACAAGGAAGTGGGTGAGGAGGGTTGGATTAAGCGCTTGGAGCACTGGATTACAGAGAGGCAGTACAAAAAGGTAAAAAGGCCTAAAAAAAAAAGTGGTCGGGCAGCACAAAATGGCTTAACAAATGCTCACCTCGAACACACTGGTAAAAATGGTGTGCAAGGGCAGGTGTTCCTGGTTTTTCCTCACTGTAGCAAGTTATGAGCAACTAAAAGTTAAAAGGGCCTCACAAAAGGGGTCAGGGCAGCACAAAAGGGCTTAACAAATGCTCTCCTGCAACACACGAGCGGAAATGGTGTAGAGGGGATAGTGTTCCTGTTTTTTCCTCTCTCAAGTGAGTTAGGAGCAGCCACAAGTTAAAAGGGCCTAAAAAAAGGTTTGGTGCAGCACAAAGGCCTTAACGGGTGATCTCCTGCAACACACAAGTGAAAATGATGTGAAGGGGTTCCTGGTTTTTCCTTGCTGAGTTAGGATCAGCCAAAAGTTAATAGGGCTTCAAAAAAAAGGGGCGGGGCAGCACAAAAGGGTTTAACAAATGCTGACCTGCAACACACAAGTGAAAATGGTGTGCAGGGGCAGGTGCTCCTGGTTTTCATCACTGTGGTGAGCTAGAAACAGCCAATCACGTGGAGGGTGGGGTGAGGGAGAGGCGTGGACGGGGACATGCCACTGAACAAGGAAGCGGGTGGGGAGGTTTGGGTTAAGCACTTGGAGCACTGGATTTCAGAGAGGCACTACAAATGTTAAAAGGGCCTCAAAAAAGGGGTTGGGGCAGCACAAAAGGTTGTGACCAATGCTCACCTGCAACACACGACGAAAAGGGCGTGCAGGTGTTCCTGGTTTCTCTTCACTGTAGTGAGTTAGGAGCAGCCAAAAGTTAAAGGGGCCTCAAAAAAGTAGTTAGAGCAGCCCAAAGGGCTTAACAAATGCTGACCTGCAACACAAAAGCAAAAATGGTGTGCTGGGGCAGGTGTTCCTGGTGTTTCCTCGCTGTAGCGAGTTAGGAGCAGCCAAAAGTTAAAAAAAGGCTCCAAAAAAGGGTTGAGGCAGCAGAAAAGCCATTAACAATTGCTCACCTGCAACACATGAGCGAAAATGCTGTGTAGGGGCATTTGTTCCTGGTTTTACCTCTCTGCAGCAAGTTAAGAGCATCCAATCAGGTGGGGGATGTGGTTGGGGGGGGTGGGGGCTGGGTATAGTGTGAAGGAGGGACTGGGTACAGGGTCATGCTGCTAACAATATAGTGGATGGGAAGAGTTGAGTTAGACCACTTGGAGCACTGGATTTCAGAGAGGCACTACAAAATGCCTCAGAAAAGGGGTTGGGGCATCACAAAATGGCTTAACAAATGCTCACCTACAATACACAAGCAAAGATGGTTGCAGGGGCATGTGTTCCTGGTTTTTCCTCCCTGTACAGTCAATCAGGTGGGTGAGGGGGCTTGGGACAAGCTGCTGAACAAGGAAGTGGGTTGCGAGGTTCGGGTTAATGTGCAACCCACGAGTGACACATATCTATTTCGTAGTGCCACCAGTCTGACTGTCCGAAGCTCTTCCCTCACCACATTGAGTGCATTTTCATTCGGGTTCAACAGTTGCAGTTAATAGTGGGTCACCTGCATCCACCTGTTATTGGCTGCTGCTTGGACCGCTGCACAGGGATGCCTGTGGAAACAGAAAGAAAAAACTGTGATGGGATTGCAGCCAAACTTTCTGCTGATTTGCTGGACCAATATTCGGAACCTGTTTCTTTTCAATGTCTGTGCCTACCCTTGTTGTACTCTTTCATCCCCCAGCATCTTTCTAATGAGTAGCTCAGGATGGTCACTGAAGGCCATCAATTTAGCTTGGGGCACTGCCAGGGCAGGACTGTGCAATGTGACAAGGGAGCATCACCCCCAGCCCCAATCAGGAGGCAGCTGGGTGTACGCATGGGTCCTGCATGCCTACCAGTGGTCCATGACTGCTTCTGTCCCGCTCTTCAGTGTGGAATGCTCATCACCTTGGCGCAAATGGCTTTATACCCCAGATGTGTTCACCACGTGGATCTGAAACATAAGGAAAATTGTGTAAGAGGCTTGATGTGAACAGGTTGGTATTTCTCATCTATCCAAGTTAAGGCATGCGCATATTTATTCCATGCTGCCCTACAGGTGTCATTCATTTTTGCCACTATTTCCCTCTCGAACCCGTAATCCATCTGCTTGACACTGTTGACACTGTTCCATTCTCCCCGCCCATTTCCCATCATAAAAGACTGATACTTCAGTACTCATCAATGGCCTTGTGTGGCACCATGTATGGCACCATGGAATATCATGCCCTGTTACATTTCAACACTGCAGTCTGCTATGCGTTGTAAACAACCGCTCCCCTTTCCTTGCACAATCTGTGATATATTCTAATATTATGTGTTTGGTAGCTGTATTTTTTTTACATTCTCCCAAGCTGCATATATTTGTCTGCGTACACCATTTCCCTCCCATCAACCCAATGAACAGACACTGAGTTAACCTTAAAAGACACCCCATTTTGCACAGTGTCTTCCCTCACAATGACCTCTTGGGGCAGGAAAAATGTGAGTGTCCCTCTGACGTGTGGGATGAGCAAGCACACATAACAAGTGTAATTTGACCTCTCTCGCCCCACACGTCTCATATCATCGTACCACACATCACCAGATGCTGTGTCCTGTCTGTCCTTGATGCCATTATGAATTATTTTGCATTAAATAAACTTGGTTTGCTTCTGCATCGTACATCATTACTTCTATTAGTCTTTTCTGATCCGTAGAAGCTAGAAACCAAATGAAAATGAAAATAATGCACAAAAACACTACACTACACCAAAATATGTTATATTTCATTCTTGTACCATTGCTAATGTAATAAGGAGGCTTATTGTCCTCCTCCTCCACAGGACTCCTGTACAACCTAATAGCAGAGAAAAAGTCAATGACAACTGAGCAATATTCCCCATCAAGTGATTTATGCCTCCTCTTCTTCTTGGTGCCATTCACGACAGTCACCTACCTTAATGATAGTTGGTATTTAGTAGATGATGGTATGCGGACCTGAAAAAGTAGGCTCCTTCCACGATCTTGCAAAATTGCATACAAATATGCGGTCCCCAGGGTAGAGGGGTGGGGCCTCAGGCGCAAATTTCTCTTCTCCTGTACTGTTGGTTGATGAAGTGTTGTTGGCAAGCCAGCTTCAATGTGGGTGAACCTGATGAGATATGTATTTGAGACACTTTGTTAGTTCCTTCAAGTATGTATTGAACTCTTCCCCAAGTATCTCAGCAGAGCTGTTAGCATCCTAAATTGTATGAGATGGGTGAGAGGCGCATGCATTCTCCTGCCAGTAACAATTTCGTGTGGCGTCAAGTGATGATCCGGAGCCAGGTGAATTGCAAATAAATAAAGCGATAGGCAAGCAATATAGCCAGGTGTTGCTGAGTTTCCTCGAAAACTTGACAGTATTGTCCATTGTCGGATCTCAATTCATCACAAATTCTCCAACTCGGGAATACCTCTTGAACGGGAAATGTGTCATTATTGCCACAGGGTCCCGCCTCAAGCCCACAAGAAAAAGGACATGCCACTACTGTCATCGTAGTCAATATGCAAGTGCCGGAAATGCCCCTCCAGGTGCGGTAATGTTACCATGACAGTTTTCAGTGCCTGTCCTGTTCAAAACTTCTGACAGATGATATAATTCTTTGTACATTTAGCAACTAACTCATACAAATTGGGCACAAACCACCCCTCCTTAATTTCTGCCGCCACTTGTTCCTTTGACACTTGGGGATTGAAAATGGAGCTGCTCTAATGCTACGTTGAGTAACTTCTTAGGCATTACAGGTTTGCCTGGGCAGTTCTGTCTCATCACTAGATATGTGGGGCAGAGGGAGCACCCTCTCTTGATCCAGAGCTCTTTTTCCACTTTGTGCACTTTACCCTGAAGTTCTATTATCTGAACAATGGGCTGTGTGTTAAAGGGCTTAGTAGTATTAGTGCTCTCAGATCACTTAGTTCCCCTTGCCATCATGGGTACCTTCTCTTTTTTTTTTACCTGGGTCTAACTTGGTAGTTCCTTCCGGCAAATAAGCTGCTTCTTTGGCTGCTCTATCAGCCATATCATTGCCCTGTGAAATAAAATCCAGGCCGTCTGTGTGGGCAGCACATTTTATCATGGCTACCTCTACTTCTGAGTATGAAATAATGTTGACCAAGTGCCCTTCTCAGATGTGTAGTGCTGTTATTAAAGCCACCAATTCTTCTGCCTGTGCTGAATAATGAGCTGGCAACGACATTTGAGTGCAAATGCGAAATTCTCCCTCACAATAATACACTACTGCGGCACCAGTGTGCTGGCAACTCATGCTCAAATCTATTGTCGAAGACAGGTCTATGAGTTCCTCCTGCACCTGGGGGTTCCCTGCCATCCTGTCCATGTAAGATGCACACTCTTGAACATATTCTCATGGCACAGCTGGCTATGCTATGAACATTAATGGGTTTACTGCATGCCATCTAACAATCTCAATTGCTTGGTTTGTCAGTATAACCTCATATCCTAAGGCCTTCTGAGTCATTAACGTGGATTTAGTTTTGTCAAGGATCGCAAAAAGCGAGTGTTCCACATACAAAACAATTAAACCACTGTATTACGCTATGGGCTTTTGTCCCTGTGGTTCTCTCTGGGTGAAGACAGCTGTCATCACTGTGCCATCAGAATGTGAAACCAAATAGATTACTCTTTATAGTTTGAGGTTGCCAACACTGGGGCATGGGCCAGTGCATCTGTGAGTCTGGCAACATTTTCATTAATCTCTGAGGTTCATTTGATAGGGCTTTAACCTGCTGTGCTTCTTTAGGTTCCAGGAGGAGTGGCTTTGTGAATGTTGAATAGGCAAATACCCAACAGTAATTGAACACTCCCAAGAATTGCTGAATCTGTTTTACTATACAGGGCGGTGGTGTCCTGTATATAGCTTCCATTCTCTCTAGTGTCATCTTCCACCCCTCTGCTTATATTATTTGCCCCAGGTACACCACCTATGTCTGATAGTAGTGCAGCTTTTCATTATCTACATTGTGCCCGTCCGATGCTAGCAGGGTCAAAATAATTACTGAATCTTTCCTGCATTGATCCTCCATCACACTACAGACTAGGAGGTTGTCTACATTCTGTATCACTGTACTGGTATCTGCAAATGTCTTACATCCATCTGGATAACTAGGTTAAATACACTAAGGGATTCACAATACCCCTGTGGTAATCTTGTCTGCTCAAATTGGACACTGCAATATGTGAACGTGGTGTGACATTGAGAGTCGGGAAGCAATGGGATGGAGAAAAGGGCATTTTTCAAATCAATCACTAAAGTGTTGTGCATTTTCCGGGTTATTACACAATATGGTAGCTGGGTTCAGCACGAGTGGGAACTCAACCTCTACTACATTTGTCAGGGGGCCGAGATCCTGTGCATATCTCTAGACCTCTCCTTTTGCCTTTTTAATCGCATATATTGCCATGTTGCGTGGGGACGTTGATGTCTGTATTATGCTTTCCTGCCATAATGCGAGGAGTTTGCCATAGATGCCCTCATCTGCCTCGTGGGAAACTGGGTATTGTTTTACCAGGGGCAGCAACGCCTCTTCTTTTAATTTTATGTGGACCACCCCAGCTCCTTTGAGCATTCCTAAATCCCGGGGCCTTTTGATCCATACATTTTCTGGGATCTGCTTTAAGTCTTCCCCATTGTAGACAGCCTGCTTCTTCACTACATGTGTCATTCGTGGCACTAGCCTTTCTAACACTTGTATTGGGCATGGAATGTGGTGCTGGAACACCATTTCTCCCTCTTCCTTGCCCTTTCCAATCAGCTGATCATCAGTCACATAAGTCAATGTCAACGTGAGGTTAACACAGAGGATTGTACGCTATTTGTATGCAATGTCAGACTCGTCTGTCCCACATAATATCACCATAGGCCTCATTACGTTAACCTGCTGTACTCGTAGCTCCGTTCTGCCACCTGATATCCCGGTGCTACCAGGACTTTAGAAGTCCCTGTGGCCCAGGATGTCAGGGGCCAGGAAGTGTAAGTCCCCATTCCCGTGGAGTCCATTAGTACTCCACAGGAATAGGCAGACAGAAGCATCGGCACCATTGCTAACAGTGCTGGTGCGTCTGTGAAAATTATGCATGCAGAGGCCGGTGTCCACAGTAGGTCAGACCTGCCAGGAGCAACGGCCTCTGCTGCAAGCATAGTTGTAGTCTGGAGGTCCAGAAAGAGTGCTGTTACGTTGCTATCGGTACACTTAATTCCGGACTGCCAGGCTTATAATGAGGCCACATGTCTTTTTCTTTTACTTCCCCCTCTAACTGCAACAATATCTGTGCATCGGGGCAACTTCCTTGTGTACCGAGGGCCTGTACAGATATTCTGTGACCAGTCGGAATGTTTTCCCTTTCATCCCAGGCACCCAACCCAGCAGTGTTTGGACCTTGTACAGGTAAACCTTGGGTGCGTTGGTTGCTCTTGAATGGTGCTATGCACACAGGTGGTCTGTATGATGGTTGACACCCTTTCTGGGTAGAGGTGTGAAGCACATCATACCTTTTTCTGAGAATGAAATCGATGCATTCAGCTTACTCGGCAAGTACCTTCCCAATATGTTCACGGGAGTTTCTTTTGAATACAGTAGGGGCACCACAGAGTCACAGAGTCTTATGTGCCTATTGTTAATGGTAAATCCTGTGTTACTGGAACCATGACATAGCCCCAGAGAAACCCTGTATGTCCATAACTGTGTTTGACAGTGGGAACCCAACCTCCCTTATACAAGACTTGTTGGCCCCTGTATCTATCAAAAAGGAAACATCTTTCTGTCCTACCTTCTCTGCTACCTTGGGTTCCTCTACAGGGTCTTCAGTTACTACAAGGACTGGATACACGGGTACTTCCTGTGGGCGTTCCTATTTAGGGTGTTGTGGTCTCCAGAAATGGGAATGGGTTCCCTCCCAGAACTGTAACTGTGGTGTAGTGGTGGACTACATTCTGTCCCAGCAGTGTACTGTCCCCTTGTGGGTGTGTCTGTGCAGGGGTTTGCAGTATTTTTGCTGGTGACCCTGGGATTCCTACAGGTCCTGCTTGGGTGAGTATTTGTATTTCCTGTGGTGGGAGTTGATGGGGCTGCAGGTATGTGGGCTGCACCTGCTGCTGTTTCTGTACCTGATGCAGTGTTGTTTGACCCCCACGTGTGGTCCACCAGGATTGTAGTAGAACTGTTGCCCATAGGGGTACTTTCATGCCAAATGGCCCCATTGCCCACAAAGGAAACATGGCCCTGAAAACCTGGAGCCTGCCCCTCCATACCCAAATCACAGCCCCTCTATGTGTACAATCTGCCTTGCTGGTTGTATCCCATTAATGAGTTATCCCCCCCCCCCTTGTGGCTAGAAGCCAGGCTTTTGGACCACTCACTGCTGGGCATACTGTGGCTGTGGGTACCCTCCTTGCTGTGGCCCTCCCTGCACTGGAAACCCATCTTGTTGGGCGGGAGCCTCTTCTACGGGGCCCGGGGTGAGCACTGCCCTCCCATTGAGAGCTTTGCTAGCTTATTCTGTACCATTTTTAGTCTCTGACTTTGCGGTATTGTCTGCCATAACCTTCTCCCTTTCTTGCTTCTGTTTGCAAAAGTGCACGATAGTCAGTTGTATCTCTGGCCACCCCTTGGCTTCTATTGCTACTATTTTCTAGGGAGGTCTGCACATCCGGGGGAGCCCTCGGATCAATATATGATAATATATGGGTATGTATTCATACCATGATTGTGGGTTCTCTAGTGTCCATATCTCCTGTATTTGTTGAATGTTTTGTGCAGAGTCCACGTCTGGTTTCATCTATTTCTTAGCACTTTCCACACATGGGCATGCCACTAATTAAAGGGTGCCCTATCGTGTGTATTACTACTCAGTTTTACCTTGCTGTACCCCGCTTTTTCCCATATTTGTCTCCTCGCTCGTATATCTAATTGTTTGCTCCTGCCATAAAGCAGGTGAGTCATTCATTCATATGCTACACATGTTCAAGCATCCAGAGGTAATGTAATTTGAATTCAGTATAGCATTTATATTGTATCACTTTTGCAATATTGAGATTTTAAGGAAGGAAAGGTTAGGGTTTGATCAAAGCAGTTGGACTGCACCAATTCTTCTGTAACAAGACACATCCTAAATACCACAAAAATCACTTCCTTCTACATGGGCATATGACCAGAGTATTGCATGTTCATACAAGGATAAACTTGCATGTCCTAGAGATCATCGAGTCCTACCAACACAGAGTTTTCCCTTTGGCCTGCAACTCCATCGGGATCTGAAGGACCTCTTTGTTTGATCACTTTGCACTGGTCTGCACTTGCTCGGACCACCCCCTGCTGAGGGAACTGAGGATCTTGCTGGGGCCTCCGAATGTATCAGTCATGCTCCAAGGCAATTAACAACTGGAACACCAAAGTAATCCAAAAAGGAGCGCAGACCAAGCAGGAAGTTATGCAATTTTTTTAGACCCAGATGCAGCTGGGAGAGCACAGTTCAAACAGCATGGGAGAACTGAACTAAATGAAGAGAGCTGTCAATGCTGCCCACAGCGGGCAAAATGTGTACACACTTACGACATAATTTGCATACACACATTTGAAACACTTTTTGAAACACCCTACAAAAGCCGATTGGTGGGACTACGTCAATCCCATATATCCAGGCATATATTGAATTATTGTAATTGGTCCATGCCATCCTGACCCCCATTGTCCCACACAACCCATCATGATGTCACAAACCTTCCAATGTCACCCTACAATTATGTTTCACAGCATTACGTGATTGTGCTGACCACTGGAACTTTCTTCATCTGCCATTGGTCAGTTCCCATCGAACACACATGACAACTTGTGTTTGGCAATTGGGAGACATTCACATGACATCCGACCAAGGAGGTGCAGCACAGACATCAGCAAGTTCACGCAAGGTTGGACCCTAGAGACACCAAAACCTCCCCTGGTGATTGTTTCCCCATCACTCGTTCCCTCACCCCACAGCCCCCTTCCCATGACAATCTGCCAAGGGGTGATTTGAAACTGCGTACCCCACTGTGGTTTGAATTTCATTTGCCTGTACTTAAATTGTTATTCTCTACACTTCCCAGCAAGCACCCAGGTGCCTGGCTCGCCTGCCTCGAAAGTATCTACTGGTCGCATTCCCTTGCAGCTATGTTCTCCTGGGTACTGCCAACTTGCAACATTTCTCCAGAACACTGCTGTAGCCGAATGTTTGAGAAATTCATGTTTGCTCACAACACAAAGCCTGTGGCTGCGAAAAGACAAATGTTTTACTTACCTGTGCCCTATACTCCATAATGGCTCTTATGTTGTTCACATCATGCTACACTACCCTTTCTACCCACTACCCCTGCCCCTTATCCTTTTCCTCTGCGTGCCCCTCTACACCCTGCCCCAATTGGAGGCCCCAATCCCACTCTACCCCAAGGACTTCTCTGGCTGCACATGCACACATTGAACATAATGTACACAGTACAGCGGTCAATGAGGTCCTCATCCCCAGGAGTACCTCATCTCCTTCCCCACTGTGTCCCTGATAACTTGCGTAATCGGTAGGTGCGCTCCCCTTGGCAGCATTGAATTTGCACATTTACCGTATTATCAACAACTGTTTGTTGTGAAGGGTGTGTACACTAACATGGTTCTTTAATGTTTGTGTATTCTGTGAGTGGCTACATTACTTTCTGGTAAATATGGAGGGCATCTACCTGATTGAACAAGGCACATGTTGAGGGCATCGAGACATGCATGAGAAGGGGGTGGCTGGGCAGCTGTTAATTTACATGGCAGTGGTGAATGCAGGTGACCAGGACCAGCAACAATGGTACATAGGGACCCATCAAGATGACAGGTGAGCCATTGTTGTTGCACTAGATGCATGTGGCACAGGGGAACACATGTTATGGAGACATCGTGCCAGGGGCCGGCTTTGCAATATTTGGCATTTTAGGCCTGTGACATGGGTACTTTTAATTCCACTTGAAATTATTGAAGCTGTGGTTTGTGCTGTTTCTGTGTTGGATGGTGATGGGATGGCATTATATTTTTAATGTTATCGGGCACACACTGTTTGCCAATACAAGAGACATTCTCAGGGTTTTGTCATAGGCAAGTTGGATTAGCCCGATTGCTAATTGAAGGCCATCGTGGATGCAGATTTACTGTGTGTGTTCCACAGTGGTTGCAATTCATGTGAAGTAGGTCTGTACTATCTGGATGTGTGTGTCCTCCTCCCTGTGCCCTTAGGCTAGATAAGGGAATGGGGGGTGCCTGTTGATGAGGGTGGAGGTCCTCCTGCAGCTACACTGCTATGCAATGGCTTGTGGCAATATTATGCAGAACACAACATTCCAGAATGATTTTGCATACTACAGGGGGTGCATTTAGATGTTTGCCACCTAAGTGGAGAAGGAAGTGGAAACGTGACTTTTACACTCTGAAAGTGACCTCTACTATGAACTGTGGTGAATCACTTTCTCTCTTTACACAAAAGAGACTTATCCAGGACTGCCTGGCGAAGGTAGTTATGTGCCGCTTTGGGGGGGGTGACGGCATGCGGCGTAGCTCACCCTGAGAAATCTTTATTTTAAGTTAAAGGATCCGTTGTGACAGGCAAGTTTACTTTAAGAGTTGCAGTGCTTTGGACCATATTTTTACCTCATATTTGAAGTACATCTTCAGTTTATGTTATTCACACAGGGGTGGACTGGAGTGGCTGGATTCCTGGGTCTCCACTGGAATGGTGACAGCAGATAGGCACTGTCCCCTGCAAATGAAGGTTATTAATTGCATGTATTGTCTTGTCTCCCTGTTTATCATGTGACTGTTTGTGTGTACGTGATAGTTGATACTCATCCACAACCCCAGTGTTTCCAAAGGATCCTGATGAAAGGGCCTAGTATGTGGAGGAATGGCATAAGATGTAGCTATCATGTGTGCATCCTGGGTAATTGGCATTCGCATGCATGATGTGTCCCTTGACATCACAGATCACCTGCACATTGATGGAATGCTAATGTTTCTTGTTGTGATAGAAATGCTCAGTCTCTTGAGGGGTATGCAGCACTACATGGATGCAGTCGATGGCTCCCAGGAACTGGGAAAAGTGTGCAACTGCACAGAATTCATGGCATACTCCCTGCCTCGGCTGCAGTGTGCGTGGCATGTAAATATGCCTATGTACAAGTGCTAGGATGCAGCACAAGACCTGCTGAAGGCACCTTTATTGTGTGGGCAGTGATATACCCCAACAATGACTGTGGCATTCTGGAATGATCCAGTGGCTATGAAGTGTGAGGCTGATAGCAGTTTGACCAGAGGTGTCACAGCCTGTGAGCACATTGTGGGTGACACCAAGTAATTCTCCCACTCCGTGACCAGGTCTAGGATGACATTGTTGTTCGTGGATGGAAGATGCTGGCCCTCCTCCTCTTCCTCCTCCTCCTCCTCCTCCTCCTAAACCTCAATCCATGTAGTAATATCAGTGCTAGCAATTCAGGATCCAGCATCATTGGGGCAATTGTATGTTCATTGGGGGTGCCTTGTGCTTTTTATGCATGGGCTTTCAATCCACTTTGCACTTTGCGACAAGTGATGGGTGGCAGTGTGTTCATTCTCCTTTGGAGTCAAAGTGATAGTGTGTTTGTATCAGTGAATAGGGTTTACTTAGTGCTTGATGGGGTGTGTTGGTTGTTTGCACAGTACCTCCCTCCCCACGCCCAAGTTCTTCCACATTTTCCTCCTTTAATGAGGACTTTTCATGTTCTTCCCCATTGTTTCGTTCAGTGCTGGCCCTTCCTGTGCGTTGCGTTCAGTATCGAGCAAATCGCTCCTGAACAGCGCTAAGTGGGAAGGCCCAGCACATTGCCCGATCTGTGAATGGTAAAAACCCATTTAGAATGGCGCAAAGTGTATGCTCGCTACACAAAGTTGCTTTGATCTACGCTAAACTTTTTGTAAGTCAGGCTCATGGAATTTATCAGATTCAGCAATGGTGATACCTCTTTAATGAAAAATCTCCACACACTTACTAACGAGGTGAGGAAGCATATGCAGGTTTAGGCGCCCAAAATAGTTATCATGTCTCCTTGTGTGCTTGGTTTTAAGGAACTATATTAAAGACCAATAAAATACATCTATTTTATCACATATTTTTTTTATTTCAAAGTTACATCTCATTAATAGAAAGCCAACATGTGTTTCGTTCGGTGGACTTTTCTAAAGGCCAAAATGATGTATTATGATGGCTTTAATGTTAGTATCATATAGTCTGATTGGGCTCCTCATGACGTCTGAAAATGGTTTTCATAGCTTGTAGTTTATAATTAGTTGTAGTTGCTCTCTTTTACATACGTTCATCAAACCTAAGGGAAGGGCTCAGATATTAATTTCCAAATATCGTGTTCATTTCTTTCCCCAATGATAGATAGATTCACAACTATAAATATTGTACAGTGGTGTTTTTTAGCACAACACCCACCTCTATATATGTGAGTGTAATCACTGCACGGCCATCTGTTGGTGCTCAGCTAGGCCTCACCACATAGCCCAAGATAAGGTTTAGCACCAGCTCCTAATTGCCTCTCCCTTTCTCCCCATTACGTTTCCATTTCCGACAGATCAGAGAGGAGTGTTGTTGACCTTTTGCCTACCACATTAAGACCCTCCAGCAAAAATCCTAGACATGACAGTTGTGCCAGAGGTTGAAAGTGATGATGCCCCTGATAGTGGATATGGCCCTTGTTGAATGACTCTCATATAGGTGACTATCATGCCATTGATATCTCTCATTTTGCATCTGGTTTGAATTGAAATGGAGAAACTCCATAGCAGAGCACTCTGTCCCACAGTTATGTTCTGTTTCTCTCCCCAGTTAGCACTGGACCTAAACACTTGTGTTCACCTGGAGATGGCCATGCTGGTAGAGATCTTCCATGTCAAATGGGATAGTCATATAATTACTCTGCATCCTTGTAACAGAACATGAAAGTCCAGCTGGTGAGGATGGAGAGGAGTCGCCCCCCCCATGCATGGTGTGATAAGGAGTGCCAAGGAGCTGAACGTGGCCTAAAGAATAAAAACCAGACACCAGGGTAGACCATAAGATAAAACGGGGTCTTCTGAGGCATTGGACTCATTACATTGATAGTGTGGGATAGTAAAACATTCAGGACTATGTGAGGGTTGGGTACCTTGTTTAATTGATTTTTCTGAAATTGGAGAACTGTTGATCTGTATATTAGGTGCGGCCACTGTGGAGATTCTAAGGGAGAAAATACTCCCTATCTCTCGGGCCTCTTTCTGTACACTAAAGGGAGAGGGCACAGAATATGAGTAGTGGGAAGGTTGTTTAATAGAAAAACATTTTCAATCCCATATTTACTTTTGTTTACGGGAGTAGAAGGTTCATGTGAAAGTCTAATGCGCTTTCCCATTTCAGATTCTATTGCAGGGGCTAGTATTGAGAAATCAGCAAGGTGATTGCCAAATTTTTCAATCCCCATTTTTTTCCAGATTTCGTCTCTGTCAAGACTAATATCAGGGTTTGTGTCTTCATGGCTCCATCCTCTCGGAGAGATTTTGTTTGCCTCTTTAATAGAAAGAGACCTCAATGCCTTCTTATAGGTGGAGATTTTTTTTCCCGGGTTAGGTGTTTCACAATCCCAGGGAATATGGGGCTTCTCTTTCTTCTGTGACAGACTGTTATTGATGATCTCAATTACTATTTTAGCATGTTCTTCTTGTTTAGGGGCAATGGGATTGGTTTCTTCATTTTCAACATCCCTATCAGGGAGCTTTGAGGAGAGCTTTTCTTTGGTTAAATGCAGAGTACATAGGCCATTCTCTGCTCCTACCCCGGGGATGGCTAAGTCATTTTTTCCTCTGTGATCAATATCAGTATCTGATGGCTGAACCTTCTCTTTCTCTGTGGAGGCTTTGCCATTTACCGTTTCAAGGAAAGGTAGGTCTGAGTGAGGGTGATGGATTATAATGTTCTCTTCAATTTCCTCTTCAGGAATAGGGGGGTGTGTGGGAGCGAAGGGCCAATGGGCCCCTCTCTACCATTACTTCTCAGTACAAAACTTGGACCAAGTGCCTCTAGTGGTGGGTGCGCCCCTCGCCCTTATGCGATACTAACTTTTGGTTACATTCGTGTATATGGGACCACCGAACAGGACACAGGGCATCCATTATTTGTACCCCCTTTCGACTCCATCTTGGTAACCAGGCCTCACTGCGATAGTACAATATGCATCTCTCCCTTTTGCCCGCCACTGTAGCTCGGAGCACATGGCCCCCACCCTCGTCCCCACTCCAACTGGAAAACTCAGCAGCTCCATTCTCACGCTGAGGCCGGAGCTGCTTGCAACAAATAATAAATGTAACACATCCCTTTTCCTCTGAGATCACTGTCCCGCATGTGAATCAACATGAGCCAAGCACATAGCTCGTTCATCTCCACAAAAGTGTCCTTGCCCTCTTACCCTCGCCAGTTGAAACTTATTGCCATTCTAACCCTGTGCCCTTGCGAAGGCATCCCTTTCATGTGCCAGACTGCCAACCATGCTATGAAGCCCACCCAGCAGACCCCCAACTAACATTAGACCCCTGTTGCAGTATATTGTGCCTAATACTAACAAGTGCCACATACATGAGATTCTTGTGAGACTAAACCTATAGTTCAATGACAGTATTATAGTGGTCAAGACCCTTAAACCTGTGACCTGTATAACCCAAATGTGTAGATGATATAAACCCTTGAGTGATTTGTATAACGGCAATGATACACTATTGAGAGTCTTTTGATCAACTATTATTTAGTGCATGCATTACTCAGAATGTATTTTCTTAGCTTAGATAGTGACCACCGTGTTCACAGCGACCTGACCTTCACCCATCCGGCGCACAAATGTCTGACGTCAATCCTCCCGCCAACCAAGTAACCAACCCGGAGGAAGAGATGATGCCCACACCCAAGACACCACCATGGCTGACCAATCCAGGTCCAACGTAGCATCATATGTTAAAGATGTAGATGTACTATATAAATGTGTTGTAACTTTGATGTGGGCAGAGCGCTCTCAGAGATCTAGATAAACATTTCCTTGAACTCTCGCAGCCTGCTCTTTTGTGCCTTATTCCCTGCCTAGTGAGTGTCTGTTTTATTCATTTCACATGTGTGAGTCAGGGTGGGCACAAACATTTGGTGACCCCCACGACTTGATCGGAGAGGTGCCTCGAGGCCGGTGCCGAGCGGCGAGATCCGGGACGCTCCCCAGAGAAACCATCACCTCCGCGGCCGACCAGCCTGCGCGCACTACGAAGAAGGGTCAAGGGTTCCCGGTTGACAAATACCTGACCGAAAAGCTGCTCGCCGAGGCGGGTCATGGCTTGATTGTGGTGCGGGCCTGACTGGGGTCGGACTGCGAGCGGCGACCCTCGGGTCACCTGACTGAACACGTGAGTGCCGGTTGCAAAGGTTACAAAGGAAAGGTAAGGGGGAAATAGGGGGGAAAGGTGGTAACGGGTAGTAGGGAAGAGTAGGGCCTGTGTGAGTGATGATGAGGCTTTTCTGATCTATCCTTTATATGGCCATTAGGTTTTGGTAAGAAGTGAAGAGAAAAAAGAGAAGTGGTATTCGAGCCCGAACGGGGTAGAAGGCGGCGCCGCGTAGCATTGTCTCGTCCAGTGCAGAATAAATAAGTGAAGATACAGAGAAAACAGTAGGAGTCTCGTATATTGAGTAGACTCGGAGTAGTTATTTAGAACATTCTTTTTCTGGGTACGAAAGGATTCTTGGAAAAGAGTAAGAGGGTGTAAGAGGTGGGGAGTGAATGAGAAGAGTAGGGAAACTGGAAAGGGGTGGAAAAAAGAGAAACAGGGAGAAAACACGCGCAGTTAGTGCATGTGCATGATAAGTGGTATATGTGCTTTTGTGTTCTGTCCATTTTTCGTCAAGGATATCCAAGTACTGTGATTCATTTGTGGCTAAAGTCGCAAAATGTGCAACAATGAACTGTTGAATTTGAACATGCAATAACTAAAAGGTTAACGTTGAAAAGGGGTTGATATATATATATATATATATATATATATATATATATATATATATATATATATATATATATATATATATATCTTGATACATATATGTGCATGCAAATTATAAGTAATTGAGAAGACTCGTGGTGTATTACCCAACTAGTGAAGAAGTGATTAAGGGGAAAGGGAGGTCGAAAGGCAAGTACAAACAAAGGGAGGAAAGGAAACACATTGTCATGGGGGGAGTGACACCACTAGCACATATTTGTTAGCACCTTCCGTTATACAGTGAGAAAATACAAAAATACCACAATCAATGGTTGACAGAGATAAAAGGGGACAGTGTGATGCCAATTTGGCCAGAGGGTGGGTCATTCGACAAGAGAGTATTGGATTTAGTATCTACACACTTGCTAGCAAGGTACAAGGAGAAACAACTGCAAAACAGAAGGGAAGTACTAGGCCTGTGTCGAATGTTTGAAGAAGTTACGCCTACAGCAGAGGTAAATAAAGAAAGAGTGAATGAAACAACAAAAATGCAGGAAGAGGTAAGCGGAACGCCAAAGGGCGAGTGCACAACCACTACAGCTGAAGGCGATACAACTAAAATATATCCTTTAATGTCCAGACCAGCAGTAGGATATAGTGAGCCCCTGTACGTACCAGCATGTCCAACTCCCACACCCACAACCGGAGCAGTTGCCACAGCACCACCCCCTATGATAAAGGAGGTTTGTATGGCCCAACAAGCACACCCCCCGTGAATTTGGCACATCTCCCTGGAGAATTAGACCGACAGCTAGCGCATGCACAGATGGAAATAACGCGGCTACGAGCATTGTGCGACAGGAGCCAAATGCTGCCAGGGGGAGGAGAAGTACCACCATTATCTATAGCGGATCTAACGCCAACATTGAGCACAGCAGGGAAAGTGGCGCAGGCGATCTCAGAGCCAGCACTGTCAGTATCATCACAAGGAACACGCATACCACAAGGGCAAGAGAAAGAGTGGCGGTCAGGGTAATTCCTGTTCCATCTAAACGACAAACCTGTGAGAATTATACGCCCACCCACCCCAGACAGTGAGAGAGGAGAAGGATGTGAAGGGAACAATGAGCAAGAATCAGAACTAGAAGAAGTGTGGAGTGACTTAGACGGATATGAAGAGGCAGCTGCCGAGACCGGGTCCCCACTGCCAAACCGCCGGTACCAGGACATACCATCTCCACCACTATGGCAGGGTAGACTAAGACAGCAAGGAAATATGATGGTAAGTAAAATAAAGAAAGGTGCGGTAAGTAAGGTAGGGAAGAAACACAAGTTACAAATGCCATTGATACATAAAGGAGCAAGTAGGCCACATCCCATTCCATGGGCTCAAATGGATAAAAACAACTTGCTAAAGGTCCTCCCCCCACTGTCGGGAGTGGCTGGGAAATGGATACACGCCTTTGAGAAAAATACAGCAGGAGTGCTGCTAGCGATAGGGGATGTGAAGAGCTTATTAGTGTCAGCAATTGGTGACCAAGCAAACGCAGTGTGGGAAAAGGCTGGATTCCCCGGAGTCACGATGAGTTGTGACCGCCACGATGGATCGGCGTTCAATAACGTTTGAGCACAAGTATGGGATGCATTGAGACGCACATTTCCAGATATTCCAGATTTACATTTAGTGATGCAGTGCACAATGGAGGAGAACGAGGATCCTACGCAATTCATACTGCGGGTGCAGGATTTATGGAGAAGCGAAACTGGCACGGCGTGCAACCAGTCCACCGCCTTGTTTTATTTTATCATCAAAAAGAGGCTCCCGAAGGAGGTGCAGAAGGCCTTGGACAAAATAGCTGGGATAGAAGCCAAGGGCTGGCCTGAAATACAGAGTATAATTGTGCACCACTGCAGGAGGATCAAAGAGAGAGAAAAGGAGATAGCACAAAAAAGGCTGGCAGACGAGACGAAGCTGGTGCAGAACAAATTAGTGAAGGTCGCCTCCGTCAACGCCAGCGCAACCACAGAAAGAGAAAACGAGGGGGACGAAGGAGCGGGAAACAGACCAGCAACGATAGCAGCACTGTGGGCCACAGGAGGACAAGGGCAGTGGAATGGAGAAGAGCAATATGGTGGGCAACAGTGGCAAGAAAGACCAGCAAGAGGAAGAGGTGGGTACCGTGGCCAGAGATGGGGGTTTGGAGGTATGGCAAATAGGGGATTTGGCGGCCAAGGAATGAGAGGCGGACCACAAGGGCCATGCTGGAACTGTGGGAGATGGGGACACTACTCTAGAGATTGTAGAATGCGGCCTTCAGGGTATTTCCAGGGGCAACAGCCCATGGAGAACGAACAGGGTTGGGGTGTCCACACCCAGGTAGCCCCTATGGACTACCGATGGGAAGTGGGAGACAGCAAGACTACTGCTATAACGAACCTCAGGTACAGCAAGGACAGCAACCACCACCACAACCAATGGCAAGACAAAATGCAGTGGGAAGCGCAACCAACAATTGTTATGCAACATTTGCAAACGGTGCGCCCACACCGTACCGCGGCGTGACCGTGCTTGGGGACAATGTCTTCTCGGTGCCAGGGCAAGAAAGACATTCAGATTAGGACAGCACGCAGGGAACACTTGCGTGTCCAGTCCTATCCACCACCCTATGTGCAGAAGAGGAACCACTAGTGGGGGCAGAGATAGGAAATAAGCATTTTATCTTTATGGTAGACTCTGGAGCGGAGAAATCATGTCTTATGGAAGGGCGGTTTCCGATCTCAGGCAGGAATTTAGATATGCAGGGGTTCTCTGGGGCTATTTTAAAAATTCCTTACACTAAAGATCTTGATATAACGGTGGGGGGGAAAAACCGTTCGCGCACCCTTACTGTACCACGAAGACGCGCCAATACATTTGCTGTGGAGAGATTTGTTAAGCAAATTGAATATGACGATCTCCGAACGAGGGATAGTGCGCTCAACACCAGGAGTATGCCCAGTACGAGCAATGTTGAGGATCAGCACAGTAATGAACGAAGTTGTGGTGCGAGGAATACCCATTGATATAAGCATGTTTATATATGGTATCAAGGTGTTAGCAGAGTGGTGCCAGAGATAACGAGAAAAGAATGGAGAACACCATCAGATTTCATATTCCGCCCAATTGCACACACACACATTGTGCCAGGCACGATAATGTCCATAGACATTGAGGCAGTTCAAGTATCCAGCAAACGTATTGTGGTCATAGGACTGGCCGCGCATGGGTGCGAGTTGAGGACTGTGTTATGCATAGACCCAAACATAATGCTACGAGATATAACCGATGAGGAATTATTCACTGATGGTGAGGATGATGGAGAAATAATAATGGAAATAAGCATACCAATGCGACATCATGGTCCAGTACAGAGAGGTACATAACCCACTGATGGCTAGCATTAGGTCCCCATTGACTATATTTGAGGAAGACAGGACAAGAGTAGCACCTGAAATTTGGACCACCGGGCCCCACGATGTAGGACTGCTGCATGAGGTGACACCATTAAAAATAAAACTCAAGCCAGGTGCAATACTGCCGAGGGTAAAACAATATCCCATATCAAGAGAAGCACAGAAGGGAATTAGGGAAACCATAAATGCACTCATGAAACAAGGCATCATAGTGCCATCAAACTCCCCATGTAATACAGCGATTTTCCTGATCAAAAAAGCAAAGGGAAGGGCGTGGAGGATGATCCAAGACCTCCGCCCACTCAAAGACGTCATTCAGAAAGAGTTCCCATTAGTGCCTACCCCGGCATCAATATTGTGCAGTGTGCCAAAAGAATCAACATGTTTCACTGTAATTGACTTGAAGAATGCTTTCTTCTCCATACCACTCGACCCAGGATCCCAGTACCTGACAGCGTTCACATTAGGGAACAACAGGTATGAACATCGCCGACTCCCGCAAGGGTATTGTGAAAGCCCCAGCATTTTTAACAGGGTGTTACGGGAAGACATTGGAAACATATATGTAGAGAGCACCATCATTCAATACGTAGACGATTTACTCGTCTGCAGCCATACAGAAGAAAAGCACAGAGAAGACTCGATAACACTACTGAATGTGCTAGCTACCAAGGGATACAAGGTAGACAAAGGGAAATTGCAATACTGCCTCGCCGAGGTTGTATACCTCGGGCAGTTAATATCAAACGATGGGAAGCGAATACTCCCAGACAGAGCAGCTGCTATACGCAACATAATAATACCAAAAACTGTGAAAGACATGCAAACATTTCTTGGCATTTGTAATTATTACCGAGCATGGATGCTTGATTACGCAGCATACACACGCCCCTTACTACAAGCACTAAAAGACGCACAGAAAAATAGAGCAGCAATAAAATGGACACAAGAAATGATAACACAGTATTTGAAATTAAAAGACCTGATTGCTGACGCCCCAGTCCTTGCGAACCCAGATTATGAGAGGGAATTTTTCTTGTTTTCACACTGCAATGGGACACTGATGACAGCAGTACTGACACAAAAAACATTGTTAGGTCACAAACCAATGGCTTACTACAGTGGGACACTAGATCCAGTAATGCAAGGTCATTTCGCGTGCGAACAGGCCCTCGCAGCTGTAGCCTTTGTGTTTGAAATAAGCGCCACCATTGTCATGGGATGTTCGGTAACGCTATATGCGGAGCATTCCCTATTCGCCATCCTTGAGTGATCAAAATCAACATGAACGACACAAAGAGCAACAGAATATGAAATTATAATTTCAAGCCCCAACGTACATGTTGTGAGGTGCAAGACAGTGAACCCAGCAACATTTATTACAGAGCCATGCACGACAGAGGACACACAGGAACACGATTGTGCCACATATGAGGGGGAAGGTGATGACATCCCGAAAGCAAGCGAGAATGCCCTACAGGAGGGAGAAATATATTTCATAGATGGGTCAGCATCAATAAACCCCGAGACAGGGGAAAAACACATTGGAATGGCGGTAGTGCGCATGGAAGAAGATGAATATGAGGCAATTGTGCAAAAGTGCCTCCCATCCCATTATTCAGCACAGGCAGCAGAATTAACTGCCCTGATTGAAGCCCTGCACACAGCCAAAGGCTGTGCGGTGACAATATACTCAGACTCAGCCTATGCAACTACCACAGTGCACTCAGGATTGTCACGGTGGCGTAGACGAGGATTCAGGTGGGCAGACGGTTCTCCAGTACAGCATGCAACATTGTTGAATGAGCTGATAGATGCATTAGCAGTACCATCGGTAGTGGCAGTGGTGAAATTGATTGTGGTGGTGTGCCCCTTTTCAAGGTGGGTGGAAGCGGACCCATGTCCCCACCCATACGCGAAATGTGCAGCAAAATTCCTCGTGCGGAAGGTGTTTTCACGATGGGGGATATGCGATGTGATTAGATCAGACAACGGTACGCACTTTGTAAATGACCTCTTTAAGGAAGTGACCTCACTCTTGGGGGTAAAACACAAATTATGCTAAATTTATCATCCAATGGCGAATGGGGTGGTAGAAAAGATCAACGGATTATTAAAGAGTAAGTTGTCTAAATTTTGTAACACATTAAAGCAAAATTGGGTGTATTGCTTGCCCCTAGCACTGTTTCAACTCAGGACGCAACCATGTAAAGACCACCATCTAAGCCCCCATAAAATTGTAACTGGGAGGAGAATACACACGCCAGTATCCCCTATTAGGAGAGCATTGGATGCACACAGAGCTGCCACAGTGCTGGGGGAAGAGTTCAAAGAATACCTAACCCAGCTAACACGCGCAGTACGCAGCATAGCACGACAAATAACACCGCCTTTTACTGAAAATGTGATGACTGATACTACCACACCGGCCACAAATAGTTCAAGCGGCCCACTGATGCCGGGGCACATGTGTATGTTCGCAGCTTTGTGAGAAGGTGGAATTCACCCAGGTTTCTTGGCCCCTACAAGGTCATTTATAGTACACCCACCGCAGTGAAGTTGAAGGGATTGAAGTATTGGGTGCCCTTATCCGATGTGAGGAGGGCACACAATAGTACAATCCCCCAGGAGGAGCAAGACAGCACCACTGGAACAACAAATGAGGTTGAAAGCAAATAACAAAAGAGTCAGTAAAAGAATATGCAGAGATAAAAATGATGATATGTATTTTGTTCTGCACAGCTTATCTCCCCCTTCCTTCTTTTCTGTCTCTCCCCCTCTCCTCCTTAATTGGCCAACATATTGTCTACATACCTCATCTATCTCACCCTCTCTATCTCCCACCTTCGTCTGATTATTATCTGTATAGCAAAAGTACATGAGCAATGGAGTAACAGAACAAGCATGACTGAAAATGATGATTAAACGTGAAGTTGTACAAGAATGCACATATATGTATATGTTGTGGTGACTTAACAAATTTATATCGCCCCTCCAGGTGAACAATGGCCCAATGACCCACGATCGGAGAGAGCGAATTAATGCTAGATAGTGATAGGGTCGCCATTAGGGCTAAAAGGTTCAGTGATGTTGAATGCGTTTTGAAATGTGCTGCCATTTTGATGTCAGTTATGTTGTTTTTTGCAGCTTGGTATTATACCATTTTATCTCTTGTTAATGACATGCAAAGGGGGGAAGCAGGGCTAACATGATAAGAGAAGGATCGCAAATGATATGGACTGGGGTGAAGACTATATGGCAGGAGTCACATGAAATTAATGTCAACAAAACAGATGGAATGCAATCCTCAGAATACATCACTGTGGGATCAACAAGTGTGCCAGTGTTACATTTTGATGTAAATTTGAGTAATGCTTATGGATATAACAACTATGATGGAGATTATTATTGGACAAATGATTTAGTTAACCCTAGTATTAATGCACAGACAACCATACACCCTACCTCACACAATATTGCTGCTACTGATGATGATACACAAGCCATATTGAATAGTAATGATACAACATGGGCCGGATTGTTTCCAATACATTACACAAGGGTGAAAAACAATAACGAGGAAGGGAGGAGGAGGAGGAGAAAAAGGGGGGCGGGAGGGAAAAGATACGACATCTATCACGACCTGGGGTTAGATGAAATAGAAGATCCCCGCCACCCTGATCAATCGAACAAATGGTATTCTGACATGAGTGCCACGGCGAAGCAAGCAACAAATGAAAGCTGCTACGTCTGTTCACTCATCCCGCATGCATCAGGAACACTGAAAATGTTAGTACCACAGGAAGTGCCCTTGTCAGAGGCCCAATGTTTAATTCATCTGGTTTTATGCAGAATAAAGAGCCCATTCCAGGCGCACACCATCACATTGAAAAAGCTAGAGAATGAGAAAACATGCACAAGCAGACGCCAAGGAGTAATTTGCCTCGAGGAACCATTTCTTGCTATTAAGGGGACACGATATGCAGAAAATAAATGGCACGAAGAAACAATCCAATGCAAAGCCGAAGCGCTTCGAGGCCTACCAAATGACACTTTCCAATGGATAAAAGAGGTATGTGACCCCATCTGGTCGCAACATGTTGCAAAGCTAACGTGGGTCACAGCATTAGAAAAACCTATCAAAATACAAAAAGAAGTGCAACATGAACTATGTTTCCGTGGGGAAGGAAAAGTGAACATAGGAGAGATAAGGAGATGTAACAAAACTGTAATTATACCCGACATGTAACAAAACGGTAATTATACCCGACATGAAAAAAAGGAACAGCTGCACTAATGGACATGTATTGGGTTTGCAGCAAACAAGCTTACCTGCACCTCCCTGCATCGTGGAAAGGGACATGTGCTCTAGCCACCCACCACACAGCCCTGATGGTAATACCAAAGAGCCACATCCAAGGGTCAGCAGAGCAATCGGCTGGCATATCGGTAGCAGAGCCATCGGCTGGCATATTGGCAGCAGAGCAATCGGCTGGCAAATCGGCAGCAGGGCAATCAGCTGAACCATCAACAGCGCCCCAACTAATAAGAGCAGAAGCTCCAGCATATGAACTATTGTCAGAATATGAACTAAAGGAAAAATTGACACGAAGTAAAAGATCCTCAAATTACATCTCATCCGAATCATCGAAACTCCTCGCTGCGATCCCGCAGAAAAACAAGCTCTTTTCATCAGCAGAGACATTTTTCACCTCACTTCTTGCCCCGGGACTGCAAGCACGAGCAAATGCCAAATGGTTGCAGATAGTATGCTGGGAGCTCATTCAACTGGCCAACGACACTGAAGAGGGGTTCAACGTGATAAAAATAGAGCTCTGCACGCTGCGCCTAATGACAATGCAAAACAGATATGTCCTAGATCTCCTCACGGCGATGGACGGTGGGGTTTGCCGAAAAATTGGGGGATGTGTTGCACATAAAACGCGATAAACATGATAAACGCGGTGTACAACTTAGGGGAAAGAATGAGAGCAGAAGGAGGAGCAGAAGAAAGTACATGGTTCGACAATTTGTTCAGCTGGATACCATCATGGGTAAATGTGGCAATGAAAATACTGATCGCCATCATCGTTTTTGTGCTCCTGTTCTTTTGTGTGTGCCAACTGGGACTACGGTGTTGTGAGAAAAGCATGCCAACCTCGGCTATGATGATGGTAACAATGGGCCGACCGACAACGGTAGCTACCATGATAGATGCACAAATGCAAAAAGGAGAATACACTACACCACAATACAGAATGACAGCAATTTACAGGCAATATGGGGATATAGTGGATAATTTGCATCATACAACGATAAAGGAACCAAGAGAGTTGCATTGGTACCAAGAAGTATGGGTACATCTAGATGGGGATGGAGGTATTTACTTCATGTGTACACCAGACGAATATGCCAGAAGAAGAAACAGCCTTAGAAGCGTTTGTAGAGCTTGGATGCCCATAAAAGGCACCCCCGCGTGGGACGAGGCGGTGGCAGAGGCTGAGTACTACCGAAGGGAGAATGAAAAGAATAAAAAGTAGAAGTATTTGTTACTTTAGATGTAACGAAAGGGGGGAATATGTGGGAGCGAGGGGCCAATGGACCCTCTCTACCATTACTTCTCAGTACAAAACTTGGACCAAGTGCCTCTAGTGGTGGGTGCGCCCCTCGCCCTTGTGCGATACTAACGTTTGGTTGCATTCGCGTAGATGGGACCACCGAGCAGGACACACGGCATCCATTTTTGTACCCCCTTTTGACTCCATCTTGGTAACCAGGCCTCACTGCAATAGTACAAAATGCATCTCTCCCTTTTGCCCGCCGCTGTAGCTCGGAGCACATGGCGCCCACCCTCGTCCCCACTCCAACTGGAAAACTCAGCAGCTCCTTTCTCATGCTGAGCCCGGAGCTGCTTGTAACAAATAATAAATGTAACACATCCCTTTTCCTCTGCGATCACTGTCCCGCATGTGAACCAACATGAGCCAAGCACATAGCTCGTTCATCTCCACAAAAGTGTCCTTGCCCTCTTACCCTCGCCAGTTGAAACTTATTGCCATTCTAACCCTCTGCCCTTGCGAGGCATCCCTTTCATGTGCCAGCCTGCCAACCATGCTATGAAGCCCACCGAGCAGACCCCCAACTAACATTAGACCCCTGTTGCAGTATATCGTGCCTAATACTAACAAGTGCCACATACCTGAGATTCTTGTGAGACTAAACCTATAGTTCAATGACAGTATTATAGTGGTCAACGCCCTTAAAACTGTGACCTGTATAGCCCAAATGTGTAGATGATATAAACCCTTGAGTGATTTGTATAATGGCAATGATACACTATTGAGAGTCTTTTGATCAACTATTATTTAGTGCAGGCATTACACAGAATGTATTTTCTTAGCTTAGATAATGACCACCGTGTTCACAGCGACCTGACCTTCACCCATCTGGAGCACAAATGTCTGACGTCAATCCTCCCGCCAACCAAGTAACCAACCCGGAGGAAGAGATGATGCCCACACCCAAGACACCGCCATGGCTGACCAATCCAGGTCCAACGTAGCATCATATGTTAAATATGTAGATGTACCATATAAATGTGTTGTAACCTTGATGTGGGCAGAGCGCTCTCAGAGATCTAGATAAACTTTTCCTTGAACTCTCGCAGCCTGCTCTTTTGTGCCTTATTCCCTGCCTAGGGAGTGTCTGTTTTATTCATTTCACATGTGTGAGTCACGGTGGGCACAAAAAGGGGATAATTAGTATAGCTGGTGTGGAATTGGCCCCGGAGTGTTCAACCTCCGTGTTTTTTTGTTTATTCATGTTTATTTTCTTTCCACTACGCAGACCATCAACCATTGTCAGGGAGGTTACAGTCTGCACTTAAAAAGTACCTATGCTAATAGTATCAAACAACGCTCACAGTAATATGATTAAGGTCAACCATAGAGAGTGACCATGCATGCAAAACATATAGTTGCTAACTAAATAACAGATTAAGTTAGATATACCGCTTCCCAGCACCCTAGTAGCCTCACAGCCTAACAGCCCAACAGTCCACTTTGGAATGCACTTCGGATGTGCACGCGCGATATGCACGCACCAGTGCAGAAATCGGAAGTGATGCAGTGGAGGCGAGAGCAGGAGGAGGCGTGCTAGAAGGCGGGCTGGAGGCGGTGCCTGGGGTGACTATAAGGAAAGCAGATAAGACAAAGGTAAGAATTGTGAGGAGGGTTAGAGGATAAGGCAGCGAGCCGCGGCAAAGCCGTTGCGCTAAAGTAAAGTAAAGAATTGTTCAATGCCTAAATCCAAGATAATTACTTGGCAGCAGGTTCAGAGTCCAATGTTCGTGCGTGCGCACCAGTGCAGAAATAGGAAGTGATGCAGTGGAGGCGGGAGCAGGGGGAGGCGGGCTAGAAGGCGGGCTGGAGGCGGTGTCGGGGGTGATTGGCAGCACGTTCAGAGTCCAATGTTCAAAGTCCAACGTGTTGCGGCAAAGTAGCAAAGTAGCGAGCTTCCTCTTGCCGACTGCAAGGTCGCAGCTAGAATACAGCAGGTAATTTCTTCAGCCTCTCCAGCCCAACAGTCCACTTTGAAATGCACTTCGGATGCTTTGGTCCTTTGGGGTCTTGTTCGTGATGGGCTTTGATAGGGTAGATGACGCTCACCTCTTATATAATCAGTGGTGACTCCTCTGTAAAAGCTGTTTTGCCTTCCATGTTCTTCTTGACGATTATTTGTCTTGGCATATCGACTTCCTTGGTATTTTGAGATATCGGGCCATCGGCTCCATTTTGTAAAGGTCTTCAGTTCGCGATATGTAATTAATCTTTTTTGACGGTTTCAAACTCGTCATTTCAAGCTTTGCGTGGCTGTAGATCTTTATAGACTTCTTTAGGGACTACCTGGACTGCTTTGTCTCTAATATGCAGATAGGCCTTGGCTTTCTGTTTCCTGTGATACGGTTCAATTAATACAAAGTCCTGCATTTTCAGATGTTAAAGGCTAGTCACTTTACTTTAGGATTTTTTAAAATGGTTTTCCTATTCAAAACTAGATATCCTGCTCTACTCGAAATTTGCTCAATTTTAAAAATGCAAATTTCGTTTGTCTTTTCTTTGATTGTACTTCGGTTCCCATTTTCTTTGACAGTTACCACATGTTGTCCATGTGATTCGATCGTACCTGCATTTTGCCATGTTCTGGTGGTTTGCCACCTTCCACCACTTGCTTCGGCATACGGTTTCGCCTAGGCATCTTTTTTACCAAATTTATTCCACTATCCACACTCCGTGACTGCCTTCGAAGGTGTGATGAGTCAGAATCTTCTATTTGTTTCAAATTTGCTTCTTGTAATAGAGTGATTTGGGGCCCACTTGACAACTTATTCTCATGTTCCTTGTGCTTCGGTTTCTCTGGCATGACTATGAGCACCTCACTAGATTCCCAGTGTTGCGACACGTTCATCAATTCACTAGTAGACTGGAAATCTTCCACTGAGCGAGGTGACCGAGCAGGCTTCAGAGGAATTCTAGATAAATTGCTTGTTGTTGTGAGACTGTCACCCATAATTGCTGTTTCGGAGGGGGCTTGGTCTTGCCGTAATCGAAAGCAGGACTTGAGTCAATTATTCAGGTATTTGTTTCAGCATAGATTCCTCTTTCGTCTGTTTCTTCTTGTTTTGTTTGCTGTTAATCAGCTGTTTGTCTTTTGTCTCAAGTGATACTGACCTCTCTGTCAGTACAGTGGTTTTCTGGCAGACGGCCTTATGATGGATTTTCTAAAAATAGAGGCCAATTCCCCCTGAATCTGTTCACTAAAAGTTTGTGTGTCCCTCGTGGTCTTGTTTACGTGGGTTGGGACAAGCGAATTTTCATTATTGGTGGAGTCGGCTGCAGAGTCTTTTGAGGATTGCCAGAGAAGGTTCTCTTTTGCTGCTGCTGCGGACTTTCACTCAGTGAGAAACTTTGCTTAGTCCTCTTTCTATTGCCATCACCAACTTTTTCAAAATACCCAGCATGCCACGGAGTCGGCCACGGAGTCGGCTGCAGAGTCTTTTGAGGATTGCCAGAGAAGGTTCTCTTTTGCTGCTGCTGCTGTGCAGCATTTCACTCAGTGAGAAACTTTGCTTAGTCCTCTTTCTATTGCCATCACTAACTCTTTCAAAATACCCAGCATACCACAGAGTCGGCTCCAGAGTCTTTTGGTCTATGGGCTCTGTGGGCTCCGCGGCGCCGCCCACGCCCTCACGAAGATTCCAGTGACACTGTGCACCTAATCACTCACCCCCCCAGAGCATACCCTACGCAGCGCACTGCGTCCTTCCCTCGGCTTGCGTCTGATTCCAAACCTGGCTATTGAGCAACACCCAAAGCACCTCCACCTCCCCTACCCCAATCCCATCTGCTCTCAGCTCTTCTCCTGGCCCGTGGAAGCTGTGTCACCCGATAGCAGAACCCTTAATCTACCTACACAACTGCCGATTCAACAGTCGCCCTAAACCGGCTTGCTTCTTCTGCACCCTCCACCATCTAGGCGGAGCCCGCCACCGGCACTCCAACGGATGCACTAGCAGCCGCTGCTGCTTCCACCACCCAATCTTCCTGGCTGGCGTATCCCGCTGCCTCTACCTAGGTCCCCTGTCTCCCCTCTCTCCCGCTTTTTCGGCTCTGGCGATTTCAAGAGGGGCTCCCACCGCGATTCTGGTCGCTGCATCTATCCCACTGACGCCGACCCAGCTCGTGCCTCTCCATTGCAGTAAAATTCTTTACCTACTCTGAGTGCAGCTATACGGCAACCCAGCAGAAGCACGGCAGATTTCCAAATGGACATGAGCTTTGGAATCACCCATTAATGATAACAACGTGCACATCTCCTCAAACCCCTTGACCACATACCAGAAAGATCACCAGGAGACCGAAAGGGCTTGTCCCTTGGATCCTGACACCAACAGCACACTCTGTGGACATACTGCACCCCCGGGCAGGAGACCGAAAGGACTTGCCCCTTGAATCCAGCCGATACCTCACCAGAGAACACAAGCTCTTTCAACTGAGGAGAAAAAGTAATCTGAGTGCACAGCACACCCGACAGCGGCTCCACAGCCTGCCTGGCCAGACCAACGAGGCCCGCCCTTTGTGTCAAACAAACCAACCAAGCAACCTTCTCCACTGTGACTCAGCTCCTTTCGCACGCACCATCCTCCTGGGTGCCTGAGTGTGAAAAGCAGCACAGATACCGCGTATTGACTCTTGGAAGACTGGAAAAATCCAGCACTGTGACAGCACAACGCCAAAGCAACACAACCAATTTACACTACCATCCATGCTAGAATGTCCACAATTCGCCTCATCAAACATACCACCCTCGGTGGCCCCAAAACAAGATTACAAACCAAACTAGGCGCTGCCGCAATGTCACAATTAGACTCTTCTCAATTAACTATGGAACAATCGCTCTTGAGATCAACCAACCAAAAAGGGGCTGCCGAACATCCCTTGCAGAAGCATGAGCTGATCCTTCCCAACCGCTAGGATGACAACATTTCAGCAGACCCACTCATCTCCAACTCCACAGCTCAGAAAAACCTTCAACCTGAATTTGCACAATCAACTTCTTGTGGGTCACGCCGGCCGCATTCTGAAGAGAAATGCATCAATCCAAAGTACACACAAGCACAGATTCACAGCTCCATCAAATCAACCCAGCAAGAGGAGCTTCATTCACAAACAAACCAACAACTGCCTCGTGATGATAAAATATCTGAGACCACTAGCGATCAAACTCGTCTCGACTCAGACAATCTAAAGATCACTCAACCGACTACTGGGGTACCAGGAAACACACCAGAAACCACAACCCTGACTCCTAAGAATGTAGATAGAAGAAAAGAACTATTTGGCACTCTAACCGGCAACCATCAATCCAACCTAACTTCAACCCCTTGCGCAACACCATCAAATTATCAGTTGCCGCTACAGTCGCACGTCAAAACGGAGCATCAAAAATCCATTCCTGTCACACAACCATTGCCATCTCATTTCATCTATGACTCAGACGACTCTTACCACACTCCGGATATAATGATCAAAAAGCAACAACCTTCACCACCTCCCAAATCTTCATAAGACAAAAAGACAAACACAACACTGGAAGACTTTTTCTCTGATGACCATAACAACCAGAGGATTCCTACTACCATGCTGGATCTGCAAAACATGCTCATCTCAGTATTGTCGCAATCAATGATTCCCTTCCTCAAATTGCAAGAAAACATGAAAGACAATATTAGAGACCAATCCACTTTACTAGCCATGATTCATGCTAAACAAACCTACACAGAAAACTTCATCACCACCATTGAAACCCGTCTCAACACAGAAGCAGAACAATCAAACCATTGGCAACAAAGAATATCTGAAATTGCAAGAGGCGACCGACAAGAAAAATCCAAGTTAACATCTGAAGTATTCTCCCTTCTGAAAGCGCATCACCAACACCAAACAGTCTTATACTCGAATCAACCAATCGAGCAACCCACACCAGCTATTCTGATCCTGCATCTAGCGCAACAATTGACAAATCCAATTTCACCGAACCAACATTTCCCCCCAAAAGAAACCATTGAAAACTTTTCTATTCTACAACCCATAACTCAACAACCCATCTCTTCGACTAAGAACATCACAGATCCATATAAGATCTTTTCAAAAGGGAAGAAAGCTCCTGACAACAAACCAACATCATTGAAAAAACACAATAAGAAGCAAACAGGATCAAGAGCCTTCCTACGAACAGTGAAAACCACCGAACCACCCAAGGCTCCACCGGAAAAAAAAACACAAACCTTGTTTGCTTCAAGCTGCAACCCAAATCAACAAATCCACACAAACCCAACTCTTCTACAGATTCCAGCGCCTCGATTACCTCAGGACATCATACAAATCGATGAAGACCTATTCAACCTAACCACTCATGAAGATCCACCAATGCAAGATACACCGCCACCTTCATAACCCACAACTGCTTCAAGCTTCATAATAATAGACAAATACTGCTCTGAACCCCCCTCTTCGGGACTCGATAATTATGAAGAAATCTTGGATGTAACTTTGGGTGATGCAACAATCGACCTGACAATTGCTGTAACTTATGAGCAAATCTCAACTGATTCATTCAAATCGCCAACCTACAGCTGTACCGAGGATAGCTGTACTTTTCTCTCTTTCGTAAACCCTGTACAACAAAAACAAAATCATGCAAGCAGCATTGAAAATGAGCTCATCAGACCAAACCCACTAATCCTCAACAGAACAAATGTCCTAAGACGCTTTCACACAATACCACAGCTAACCCGGATATCTATACGAGACATCAATTTGGTAACCTTCAAAGATGATCTTCAACTAGATAAAATGTACGTAGAGCTACGCGATCCCACCAACCTAGACCTAATACTATCTATGCGCACTTAACTCAGAAAACTCGGCTTCAACTGTTGGTCCCTCAGAAAGTATTATAACTACCACACGAAATCCAGGCGAATCAGAACTGAAACCTACTCATCACTACCTCAACCCAGAAATCAAACATCCAGCTCTTACATCTCCTCGAGATACCAACCAACATCAGTCTCCAACCAGACTCAACTACAACAACTCAAACAGCTCAGCAGATCAGAGCAACCATTCAGAAGAAACTATGATATGGAAACCTCATATACAGAAACCTCATATGCAGGAAACTCCACAACCACCAGCTCATAACCACTAACCAATTCAGACCCCACATGGTCGCTAAGTTCGTGGAATACCAGAGTAAATTCACATCTCTTCACTAACCCTTCACACAAACTCGATAACTATCAAATCATCTGCTTTCAAGAAACTTGGCTCAGCGAAACACCAGTTTGCAATGGATTCCTAACTTTTCTCAATCTAGCAATAGTTAAAAAGCAAGAAAGACCAACGTCAGGCCTCCTCACCCTGATCAAGATTAATCCACAATGGTCTGTATCGAACAGTGAAACATCAAATCTTGAACACAAATCACAACAATAACAACCACAGAACAACGTCCATTGTCCCAGGAGAATCCAATCTAAAAAAAAAAATGAATTTGTAATTGCAATATTGAACCTACACTGGAACCCAGCAGCAATCACAACTGAATCCTTCATTGATGGAGTCTTCATATCTATTGACAGAATTGCCGCAAACATCGGTCATTAGAAATAATAATCTGTGGAGACTTGAATATCCACCTACATACCCAAGGCGGCACACTCTTAAATCGAACGAAATTATCACCACAAGCCAGAAGATGGATGAAAGAAATCACCACTCGCAACCTCATCCTCCTCGACCATGCCACTGACAATTCAACCAAAATCATCTTGACTTGGTCCAGAGGAAATTCAAGTGCGAAAATCTATTATATCGTTCTACCATCTACGTGCATCTGTACTGAAAGCGCAAACGATACCCTCGGACAAAAGCGACCACAGACAACTAACCATACACTGCTGTGGTCTACCGGCACAGGCCAAACTCACACCACAATGTCCACTAGAATTGAATGATACATCAACCAGACTATGCATCCCACAGCTAGCGATGTCTCGTTTCCCAACCGCGCTCCAAGATCTCAAAGGAATCTCAAAGGAAGACCTGAGGTGAGAATAAGGTGAGAGGGGCTGAGATAAAGTCTGTTGCGGAAGAGTGTGGCAGGCCTCAGTTTTGTCGACAGTCTGGAGTGTCAGTCCCTCAGGTCCTGGTTATGGAGCATTTGCCCACCTCCCCCTTCCGCTCCTTTTCTGCACCCAATTTGCTGCTCAAGATCATTCTGTACATAAATCCCAGCGTAGGACTTTGGTCGCGAGGAGGCAGTGGCAACAGGGGGGGTTGCCCTTGGCTTCTACCACTGACTGGTTTCTGGGGGGCAACTGGGGCACTAGTTAACAAGCACAATGACCCAGTGGCGAGGCCAACCTGCTAATAGAACAGGCCCATCATCTCCTGAGGAGAGACAAAACCCCTCGGGTGCCCCAATATCACCAGTTGATTCCAATCAGAAACTGATGTACAGTAACCTGGGTGGCTTGTTTGACAAGCACTCCGGAGTAGGATGCACTGATAAGACCCAGTAAGACCTTGCCACCAACAAAGGTTTGCTTACCATCAGAGGGAATTCCACAAGTTTGGACATTGCTAAGGTCACTGCTAAGGACAAAGCTAAGGGACCTGTTGGAACATATGATTTTTCACCCTCAACTTTTTTTGGCACCTCCCTGTACTGTGACTCACTCAACCCTATTCTAGTGCCTACTGTGTCTACCCAGCACTTGCCACTTGACATAATGCATTCTGGGGAGCTACGCTGCCCTTACCAGCAAGGGAGATGGTCACCTTGGCTGCTGTTGCTGGCCGTACCCTGTTGTTAAGTCTTGATGTGACTCCCAGCTAGGTTTCTGATTTTGCACCCACTACTGGCTCTATCATTGTCCTCACTCCGTCCACCCGTGTGTCACCCTCCCTGGTTCTAGGGCACATAGCAATCCATGATGCATCTGGAATTAAACCCTGCTATAGCTCGTACTGTAGCTCCTGGAGTGAGCATCTGTTGTCCACAAGTTCTGGGGCTAGTTCTTTTCTCTGCCTAACTCCACTCTGGGCATCTAAGCCCCTTAAGCCCCTAAACCAAGTAACCAACCATGGAATTGATATGATCACCCACCCATCTGTCGAGGATGCACACACAGCCCACAGGTGTAGGTGTAGCCAAGTGCTTTTTGAGCTGGCGTACATTAGAAAATTGCTCCAAGTATTGATAGAGGCTCAGGGGAGGAGTAAGACCACAGGAGGAGCCCGTGCCCACCCCAATGGCTGATAAGAGGTTTAAGAACCTAGCCCCAGAATGTCTTTCTGAACTGAATTCTTCATGCTCAACCACCTCTGAAGAGAACCCAGCCCACCAAAATCTGGCTCTTGGGAGATCATACTCACATATCCCCCTCATGAATCTAATTTAAAGAACAGGGAGATCAGCAGGGTCCTCAATCCCAGGGGAATTACTTCCTTACCGGGGGACCATGAATTAAGCAGTGTGGGTGTAGAATTTTCCAGAAGGGAAGAGACTAGAGTACACAGCCAACACCAGAGAGGGAGTATGTCCAAGCACCCTGATCAAGGAGGGCATAGACATGCCATAGTATATCTCCATGGGGTACCCAAACTGCCAGCAAATAAGCTAGAGCCAAGGAATGCCCTCCTAAACAAATGCTTACACTGGTTGGGGACCATTAGAGGTTGTGCCTTTATTTCTAGGGAAAGTATGGCGGGATATCGCAGAATTCCAAGTAAGGGGAAGAATCCTTACAACACCATCAAGTTGGATTTCTGTGACTTTTGAGTGGCGAATGGGGTTCTGGGACGTAGTGGGTGGGTTGGTCGGACAGCCACGAGTGGGATTTCAATCATCTCGTATCCACATCCTGAATGTGATGGCTCACTTGGAACCACAACTTTGACACTACCCTAACTAGCACGAACCTCATACCTCTGGGACAATGTCAATTGGGGTAAAATGTGGTGGGCCTTTTGGAATATTTGGTATTTTGAAGAGGGCTGGCACTTCTTTACTGCTGTCCCTTTCCCTTTTTTATATCTTGATGTGTTAAATTATAATTATGTTTATTAAGCATTATTTGTGATAGTATGTACTTTGATGACCTGATGGCCGAATAAAGTTATGATGATGATGAATATTCCAAAATACTCCTAAAGAGTTTAAATCCTCCATGGAAATGTTGACCAATAATCAATAGCAAGTATTCCACACATATATTCACTGCAGCTCTGGACGGTAACAGGGAAGCCACACTTCTGCACAAGAAGGTATATTATGTATTTGCCATCATATAAGCAGTTCTTTTGTTCCAGGCACATCTCATATAAGAGAATAAACGACTTTCTTTTGATGAATCATTTAATTTCATGCAGAAATCTAGTGCACTATTAACATACCTTATACCTTCCTGAATCTGTAACTGCTTCAACCACCAAAACCTAAAATGTTTATATATTGGGTGAATAAACAGAAAATGTGAAACAGTCTCCTCAATTGTTTTGCAGTAATGGAAATACTTAGAGATATTTTGGCCCCATTTAGGAGAAAAATGCCAAACCGGTAGTATGTCCATATGCAGTTTTAATAGGAACAAATGGTTCCTAGCATCCCACATATCGAGATAAGGTTAAAAAGCATTAATTTCTTCACACATAAACATTTGGTGGCCAAGTTACTAGTCACCGCCATATACGGCATGTCTCAATGTCGACTCAATTGTCAAATGCCTCAATTAAAAGTGATTTCTATTGGAATGCCACCAATTGCTGGTGAAACCAAAAATCCAGAGTACAAAATTTGAGAAGCATGTCTGTCACATATTTTCACCACTGTAATGTAGCTGCACCTGGAACTTCTAAGAGGTTAGATAAAATCAACAAATAATCTTTCAGAGAATTGCTTGTCCAGATCTTCACCCAGTAAAGCACTGGCTTTATATGTATTTGATAGGTGATACCCCTCAAGCCAAGTTCAAGCATAGTCGACACTTTCAGAGCACTATATGGTGACATAAGTAGCCTTTTGGTGATTTTGTTCTCTGCAATTTGAAATGGATCTATATTGATGTAACCCAGACCTCTGCTCCATATATTGCTGCTGAGATAGCTTGCATTGTATACATTTTAAAGGCACTTGATATTAGTCTGTTGTCAATTTCCCGTGAGAATTTTAGCATTGCTTTGCCTCTGTGACGCGACATGATGCAGCTCTATTTGACTAAAGGCTCCCATGAAAGCAAAACATCTAACCTAATGCCCAAATAATCAAAGGCATCCACCAACTTAATATTTTTCCCCAATAGGCTAAATGATAGATTAGTATGCTTATTATATCTGGGTGGGTGGCAGACAAACATCTTTGGCTTCGGTCTATTAATCTTTATTCCCTTTGCTTCCAGCAATTTACAAAAAGGATGTTCATTGAATGTGCAGACCCATTAGAGATTTAGAGAGAAGAATCAGATCATCAACATAGATTACTGTTAAAATGTTCTGTTCTCCCATCTGCAGGGCATTTGCAGGGTACTCCATGATTGTTGTTATTAATTTGTTGATAAACAGTGAAAAAAGTGGGGACGCTAAAACACAGCCTTGACAAACACCAATAGTGATTTTAAATATTTCACTAGGGCCTATGCATTAACTTGTGCATAATTATTAGAGTAGAGAAGTTGAATATCCTGCACGAGTGAACCAGGTATAACAGGTTTCTCCAAATCTTCCAAAGTTGTGGTCAGGAGGCAGTCTCAAATGTGTCCTCAAGGTTGACAGAGGCAAGGTAGATGTGTTTCTTCCTAAGGTTGAAACGTGTATTTTTTTGTGTAACAATGTGCCCTCACAGAAACTGTTGAAGGGTATGTAAGGCCAACAGGACCTGGGTTTTAATTGTAATATCCTGTAGTACCCCCTTTACATCTATTGGACCCTCTAACCTCTCTCTTCATTTCTCTGTCACCCTGTGGACACCCAGTTCCTTAAGATAAACCTTTTGAGATGGTTCTGCACCTTCTAGGAGTTCAAATTCTTATGATTAAAATGCATGGCATATATGGAACATATTATTGCCTTTGCAACCAACGTAATTTGTTGTGGACCTAATGCATGATTTGCCCTCTCCATTCTGAAGTGCATTTGCCAAAAGCCTTACTTCTTTGTTTCCCTGCATGTAAAACATCTGTTTGGATTCCAGCAATAGACATTCATCCACATTCACTCTAAATGATCTCAGTAGACCTCTGATCGCAGCGAGTTGCCTCAACACCTTTCTGTTAGGGTTCTGCCTGTGCGTATCCTCAACTTTTCCTTCTTCAATTAGGTCATTAACATATCTGTGTGTTTCTTACGACTTCTCATTGAAGATGTCATGGTCATCATAGTACCATTTACTACCACCTTCATTTCATCCAATTTCAGCCCTCACATAAACTAAAACCCAATGCAATCATAAAGGTAAAACAGGAACAATCAAGAGATATATCTCCTTCACCTTTTTTGGTAATGTGAGCCAAGGGATGGCTATACTCTCAAGAAGGGTGTTAAGGTGAACCCGTTGTGATCCAAACAACACAGTATCACAGTCCAAAAGAAAAGGAATGTCCAAACAAGGTTCTATAAAAATATAAACCCTTTAATAAAGCACACCTTCTGCACATAGAACAAAAATAATTGGGTTGAAAACAGGGACGATTGTGACTTAACCAGTCTCTAGGGCCCAAGCGCACTATGGGGGCAGTTCAATGTTACAGTACCTGGACACAGTTCTTGGACTGACTCATCAGTCCCGGGTACGAACGTATTTGTTAGATGAACAGGCCCAGTCGGGCATTTAGGATTATGGGGCCATTTCAGCAAGCGGCATTGAGTAGGGTCTAATGCGGGGGCTCTGTGGGGTCAAACAGCGGCGGTTCAATAAAGAAAGTTGTGGCATTCACAAGAATGCTTCACAGTTGGTCGGGCCAAGTCAGGCTTTGGCTGCTTGGAGAGGTTGGCGAGTGATGCTCCAGCAGTTCAAGTCGGGAGGTGATGGTGGTTGAAGTGGTGATTGAGGGTGTGTGTCAAAGTGCAGTCAATGAGGCAGCAGTTCTCGGGCTAGCTGGGCAGAGCCGTGGTTGTACTCTGCAGTTAAAATCGGTAAGTGACCCTCCATAGATCCAGTTTGAGTTCTGACACTGAGAAGTCTCTTCAGGCCTACCACATAATGTTCTTCGCTAGGACACAATGCAGTGTGGAGCTGGATTAGATCCAATGCAAAAGTTCAGCTGGTGGGAGGAACATAGACACCAACACCATCGCCTTCCCTATTGTTCAGTATGTGGGGAACATGCAGCAACCAGTTTGGTGCGGGAGAGCAGGGAGCTTTGGCCTGTTGGGCCCTCCAGTTTCTGTGAGGCCTTCAAGGCTAGGACACTCCAGTTCAGGGTCTGCTAAACTGGCACTGCAGATCTGTCGCAGAATTGTTTGTCCTGGTCCACCAGGAGTGGTTAGGGAACAAATCTTCAATGTGTCTTGGATGGCTTATTCTTCCCCTGAGTGGAGGGCTTTGGACAGTGCAACTGACCTAAGGAAAGTCCAGATGAGAATGTTCAGAACATCTTATTGGCATTAAAGGATCCTTGAGGAAATGAGGGAATTCTTCTGAAGAGGTGCGAGACTCCTTCTTTTAAATACGCAATTCCTCAGGTGATTGTCCCAAAGATAGCCTGCGTAAGGGGACTAATCACTGCTCCTTGCTGGAGTGGACTTTGCCCTGTTGATAATGCACCCAAAATGCTTTGCTCCAGATAAAGTGAAGAAGAGAGCAATGGGAAAGAGAGACCGTGAGAAACAAGATAGTGGAGTGCTTCTTCCAGTTTCCAGAGCACTCCTGTCTATCATACTCCAACCCCTTCCCTACTACTGACAAGAAAAACCTTTGGATATACAGCATTCTGGTGTGAGACTGCTCCTACTGAATGTCTGTGCTCCTTTGATACATGGGCCAAGGACAGATGCCTGCTGTGTGGCTGTCTCTGGGGGAAGGGGATACTGGCCCTCCCAAAGAGAATCAAAGGGAGGCTGGGTCCTCTGGGTTGCTGTCCTTCCGTGTGGTATATCGGCCCGTCTAAACCGAATACACATTCCCTTCCACAGCACAGCTGACTCACAGGAGCTTTCACATGCAATATCAATTGGGATTGGGGGCCATGATCATAATTATCACCATGCACTTTGCCAAACCTCAGGTATTGCTTATTCATACCCAGCCACCAGAAATGGGTAGTCATGATCATCATAGTTTGGGTGCAGGGGGCATATTAAATGTGCCCCAGTGCTACAGTGACTTTGCTGTCGCTGCAGTGGTCGAGTGTGCATCCTGTGACCTTTGAACCTCCTCAGCACCACAAGCTAGGCCGGTGCTGAGGATCATGCTACTGATGAAGCAGGGCACCAATGCACTATTCCTTCGGCATGGAGTTGTGACAAATGAGGATATGGCTACCACAGTGCCCTTTTGGAGAAGGAATCACCCACATCATTGTATGTACTTATGAAAATCAAAAAAGCCAGGGCTTTGCACCCTTGCCAGATGGCAATTCCACTCACACAGCATATTTTAAATTGACCAATTTGGAGCTAGAACTCACACACTTCTTACAAATCAACCAATGCAATTAATTCTAAGAGTTTTCTGTTTTGTTCTGACACCTGACTCTCAAGGGCTATCAAGCAACATCCCAGGACAGACACCTATGACATCAGCACGTGCCTCTTCATTGTGTTTTTAGGCAAGAAATATAGCTGTAAACAATTGATAACACAGCCATAATCTCTCACTCCAGACGGGTCTTACAAAATTAGTACAATCATTAGGATCAGGACAAGCCCCAACAGCATCATCACCGGCATTATGCCTGAAAAACAGGGATTGATTCATAAACTACGAACAAAATCTCTAGCAGCAGGATCCATAGCATTGTCACATTAAACTATGCTTCTTAAAAGCTACTAGAACCCATAAAGGGCTAGCATTTCCCTCACAACAGTGAAGCTGTTCTCAGAGGGGACAAACAGAGTTAAAATCATTTGCACTTGGTAAGTCTTGGAATTGACTCCCAGATATGTGTAAAAGTATGTGGACGACAGTGATGTTATGAAGACAAGAGTGTTCTCAGTAAAAGACGAACATCACAAAAAGACACTCATGTAAAAGGATGTCACACGAATCATATAGCTTTGCAAACATAAAATTGTAAACACAACATGACATACAATAGAGCAGAGCATGTCCACATAACCCTGTCCACAGTTGGGGCCACTCTCAAATTTGCATCTAGTACTCTGAGCTTCTGGCTAGTTCAGGGCTACTTTCTTGCACTCACTATTACATCAGGGTGTAGGCAAGGTCATTCATTTGACTGTTTTTTTTTATTCTTTCTTTTAGGACACCTGGCCAGGAGGGCCTTCCTTTTACATGTGGATAGCACTGACTTTGTGCTTTTCCTTTCTCTTAAAATATATTTTCTCCCCCCCTCCTTGTTTCTTCATAGTATGGCAAAGAGTGCAGCACAGATTACAAACATCATGAGGGGTCCATCCCTGTTTGATCACGTAGGAGCAGGCTCTAATAACCAAGCCTCCTCCCCCTCAGATGAACTACTTAATCTTATGAAGAAGTGCTTTCGTACAGAGTTACATGGCCATTTTCTAAGGGAATATCTGAAATCCAACATTATCCCGGCTGGTTTGGTGGTACGCAATGAACAATGCCTCTTCTTAGACAACACAGTTTACAAAACTAACTTTAGTTATATAGCCACAATAATGCATCCGGGACATAATGGTATTGACGATCCCAATAGCCCAATGAATTGGGACAGTATTACACAAAGGTCTTGATGAAGAGGAACTTAAATTCTGCAACAATATGGCAAAAATTAATGCGGTAGATAAATTGAAGGAAGTGACTAGTCAGTTTGAAGACTTAGAAGCTAATACACTAACTAGGAAAACAAAGACACTCAATAAGGATTTACAGGATTTTAAAAATATGTATCTGTACCTAGTGGCCATCTTGCTGGAGATCAAAAACACAGAGAAAACACAATACACTGATAATAATTGCAAGGGTAGAAGATGTTGGGTGACCTTTTCAGACACAAGCAGTGACTCTGCGGGAGATGATCCATATGACTATTGTTACGACCAGTACCATCTCGGAAGGGCCCCAGAGATATGTTTTAGGCAGAGGCCAACCCCGTTCCCGCAGTTGGGACTTTTTCTACCTGGAATTCAAACCATCAGCAGGAGGCAACAAAGATCCCGTAGGATGGCATTCAACAGACAGATAGAGAACTGCCCACCATGTTCCCAGATGGACTTGAGGGGGAAATCCCAGTATTCAATCTCTCAGATATTACTTTGACACCAATACAATTGCAAGTCCTCTCAAAAGGACTATCTTTTGTTCCCACCAATCAGACGGATTGGTTTACATCTGAACTTGAGATTAAAAAGTTCTTCAGAAAACTAAGACTCCAATGGATCTTCCAGGACCACAACCCGGAGAGAGAGCAGAAGACACAGGGTTACGGAGAACCTCTGCCTTCACCCCTACAGACATACACATTCCAAAAGAACTCATTCTCTTTGAAAGATGTTTTACAGGTGATTGGAAGAGACTAAGTATCCAAAAAAGACTGTTAGACACAATCTATCCAACACGGTGAGGGAGGCTCTACAGACACTAACAGTGGACAATCGATTAACCATAAAACCTGCTGATAAAGGAGGTAGGGTGGTCATCTTTAATAATGCCCAATACAATGAAACGGTTGCAGAACTACTTGAGGATAATGAGAGCTATTACACCCTTAGACGTGACCCCTTGCTGGAATTAAAACAAGAAATCTTAGAAACAACCCAATTTGGAATAGACAGTGGCTGGATTACCAAGGAAGAATGTGAGTATTTAGACCATTCAAGAACAAAGAATTCTGGGTTTATATGCCCTACCTAAGATACATAAAGATGCAACAAAACCTCCGGCTGTCCGATAGTGTCTGGCTGTGGCTTCACTCTGGACCCACTCTGTAAATGTGTTGATTACCGTCTTCAACTGTTAAGCAAAGCTACCCCGACATACATTAAAGATACGATGGCAGCGATCTTTGAGGGCCTTGAATTTGATTCTAGTACAGACTTCCTGGTGACTATGGACATAACATCTTTATACACCAATATCCCTGAAGACCAGGCCATTGAGATAACAAGGGGACAACTTACCCATGTGACCACACAACAATGGGTCCTTGCTGAATTCATTAGAGACCTGGTGGGTATAGCCCTCAGGAGAAACTTCTTTCAAAAGGCGAACCAGTTTTATTTACAGACAAGAGGGTCTGCATTGGGAGAAGCTTTTGCGCCCAGCCTAGCCATCGTGTTCATAGATGGAATGGATGAAATGAATGGAAATGATGAAGTGGACGGAACGGATGAAGTGGATAGAACCGACAGATTGGATAGCACCGATAGAGTGGAGATGGACCGGATACAGTGGATGGAACGGATAGAGTGGATGGAACGGATAGAGTGGATGGAACGGTTAGAGTGGATGGAACGGATGGAGTGGATGGAACAAATGAAGAGAATGGAACAGATGGAGAGAATGGAACGGATAAAGTGGATGGAACTGATGAAGTGGATGGAATGGATGAAGTGGATGGAACAGATATAACTGATGAAGTAGATAGAAGGGATGAGGGGGTAGAACGGATGGAAAGGATGGAAATGATGGAGTAGATCAAAGGGATGGAGTGGATAGAACGGACAGAGTGGATAGAATGGACGGAGAGGATAGAACGGATGGAGCAGATAGAATGGATGGAGTGGATGGAGTGGATGGAGTGGATGGAGTGGATGGAGCAGATGAAGTGGATGGAGTGGATGGAAAGGATAGGGTGAATGGAGTGAATGGAAAAGACAGAGTGGATGTTGTGGATAGGGTGGATATATCTCTGTATATCTCTGTATCTCCAATTTATACTATGTATATGCTATGTACCTGTATCCCCATGTTATCTGTATCACATGTTTACCCTATCCATCCTGTTGCTTTAAAGCCGTATGCTGCTATGTACGCCCCCTGTCCTGCTCTCGTGCTTGGTCACAGGCACTTTACTGATAACCACCATATCACACTACTACGCTTACTCTCTCCTAAACACCATCATTCAACTAGAACACAGCTATACTATGACACATTTGGCCTAGCTGTATTCATACTAACATGACCCCACAAACATATACCCCAAGAAAATCATGTCTCATTCTTTAAAAAGAGTGAAGTTTACACCGAGAGAAACACTTCTCATACCTAAGAACCTAGAACCAACAGTTAAGAGACATACTTTTGTAGCAACGTATGACATACATTCCTATGACATTAAGAAACTGATGAAGAAACACTAGCCGATGGTGAACAGTTGCCTACCAGATACACCACTGCCTCTATTTGCCTTCAAAAGATCAACAAACGTATGGGACAAATTAGTCCACTCTATACCAAAACAGGAGCAATCGACCTGGTCCAACTGGCAATTATGTCTGATAAAAGGACACTGTCCATGCAGTAATTGCAAAGTGTGTGAATTCACTAAAAAGACTCAATCTTTTAAAATCAAATAGAGAGTAAGGGAAATTATGTTCCTTACAGACTGCAAAATCACAAATGTGGTGCACTGCATTCAGTGCCCATGTGGCCTTAGGTATGTAGGGCAAACCACTAGAGCGATACATGTTCGCTTTAGCGAACATAGGTCCAGGTTCTTTTGTAAAAACAGTGTTGACCCATTAGTCTCACACTTCTTGGAAAACCAACATATGGCTGATGACTTAATCTGGCAGGTGTTGGACATAGTTAAACCTGTCACCAATCCACAGAAGATACTTCTGCACAAAGAAGCACAATGTATATATCGATTTAACAGCATGGAGGAAGGCAGGGGTGTTGCTAGGTCTGGAAAAGGTCCAGGGCTATGCTAATTTAGTTTAGTTTAGTTTATTATTTGTATAGCGCGCCATACCCTGGAGTATCAGGGCGCAAACAGACAAGGATATGCTCAACTTAGTTACAGGTACATAGAAATCAGATGGAGGTACAGAGATGCGCTGAGCTTGGTTACAGATATGCTCGGCTAATTGCAAGTACAGGAAAAGGCAGGAAGTGTAGACATAAACAATATTACAGCAAGCAGATATGAACAGGGAGAGATCAAGGACAAGGGAGCAAGGAGCATGCTCCTGTTCACGTAATATATAGTTATATACAGTAATGTACAATGTGACAAGTGGACTAGTTAGCTGTCTAATGCCGGGATTGTCGGGACTCGGGGCTAGCTAGCCTTTTGGTTGTACCCCCTGAGATTCTATCTGGGGCTACAACCAAAAGACATGGGGCTATAGCCCTCTCAGCCCCCCCGCAACATCTGTGGAGGAAGCCATTAATAAAGAAATGTCCAACCATTGGGACAGCAGGTGAGCTTATTTTTCCATCCAATAAACCCCTTGGACTCTTGACTAGACCTGAGTTACAGAGACATATGTGCCTAGCACCTGGACACATGTCCCTTTCAATTACCTACGGGCACCACAGCTCTGTTTAACAAGTTGATACATTTTGCCCCTTCACCTTTACCCAATGAGGTGCCCAGTCTTTTCAGGTGGGGCACATAATACATTTGGGCACCAACTGGTGGCTCTTATGACATTGTTCACGATATGTGTAGTTTTTTGGGCTTTTATTTGCTTTCTTTACTTTGATTTGCACATATCTGATCATTAACAATTTTTATTTTAATGTTGTTCGGTTCTCCTGTGTGCTTTGTTAAATATCTGCAGTGCGATACAACAGTTTTCTTTAGATATTCGGACGCAGTCAAACTTATTGTCTTATTAGGGCCGTAACCAAGGGAAGCCATTCCAAGATGGTGCCTCAATAATTTCTCCAGCCCCACAACGAGCCACATAGAGCAATGCTCTGTCTCTGGCTGGTCCTGCGAGATTATATCTTCAGCCCCCAGTGGCATCTCTCCCGTATGCTTGGTTGTCGAGAACGAATGCAGAATGTTAACCGCACCAACAGCAAGCTAAGCATGGATCACTAGATATTGTGCGGTATATTAACCTACAGAGATACCCTACACAAGTAGGATAAGTATGCTGTTTTCGTTCCTCTCAGATTCAATCAGGTTTTCCTGATACTTCGAGCCTCGAGCTCCGCTTTGGGTGTCTCATCTTGTTCCCTAGGCAACAGTACTACGGTCACTTTCAAGATGACCCTAGCCACGACCAGCTATCACGTAAGTACATCTTGCGCGCCTTCCATCATGATACACATTTAGGCATGCCCTTCATTTGCACAATTCTGACTCAGGAATAGTTCCTTTTTTGTTAACTCCAGCAATCGGCCCCGGAGCATAGAATCCCACAGGGATTCCTCCCTACACTCAAATGGTGCACAGGAGAAAACGTACTTTGGTCCATCCCCCTTCTAAGTGTGTGAAGATTGGCTCCCGTGCAGCACGCTTACATATATGATCAGCTACCTCCAGTTCTCTCATATGGAGCTAACCTTTTCCCTCCATATCCCAGCGGGTAAGTTGTCTTATTAGGGTATAAACATTCTTTCACCAAATATGTAGAGACACCACCTCCTTGAATCTTTGTTTATGGGTGAGGTGCCTTTCCTTTTTCTTTTTTTTTCTTGTGGTAGAGGACTCAGTGGTTACACATTCTGAGCACTTTTGTTGCGGTGTGTAGGTCGAGTCACAGTGGGTTAAAGTTGTTTCTTTAGCACACTTGGCGTGCTGCTTTTACATGATTTATTTTTATTTTTACCTCATTTTGTCTTGATCTTCAGGGTTCGTCCCATTTTATTTGGTCCTGAGGAAGGTGGTACCTGGATACTTCATCGCCAAAACGTAAAGCCCCCTATAAAGCACCCGTGGCCGATAGGCACAAAGCTATGTAGCTATCATATGTATCACTGCATTTTACGTAGACCCCTGTTTCACATTAGGTTCTTGTCGGCATGACAGTGGTCAGCTTTCACACTAGTTAGACAGCAAGGGCTAAGATGTTCTCACACACGTGCATAAGACTAGAAGTGATGGGTTTCCCTTGACTAAACGATGAAAAGGGATTTAATATTTTTGGAGAAAAAAAAACTGCTAACAACAGGTGACAAAAAAGAAAAGTGTAATTTCTGACCTAAAACAAATTGTAAGTCAGTTTGCCCGGTAAACATTGAAGTCCCCTTCCACTACCACATGTTCAGAGTTGCTTGAATTTATTTTTGATAAGACAACTATTTCCTTGCAGAGTATACCTTTTGTGTTTTGTTGATATTACGCCAACCCTGTCCAGAATTGAGGGCACCCTCAAGTTTTGACCTATGTCTCAAGTCATCGCACTTAGCTGATAAAAGGAAAACTGTATGTGTCTCCTGGCCAAATGCCATGTCCCTGTGAAAGCCTAATATTTTACAAAGTTAAGGTTAAGACAAATTGTCTATGGAGTTTCAAAAAATAACTTTTCTTAATAACCCTTGAACCCTTTCATGAAAGATTCTGAAAAAGAAATCCATGGTAAAAGTTTGAGATAACTGCCCCTGCATGGAAAATGTCAAACCTTTTCATGGCCAGCTTCATATTTTTTTTTTTACTTTGATCTAATTTTGAAAAGACTTTTTGTAATTTTTGTGCATACACCTAGATCTCATCGGGCACTGATTGGTCCACTGAGAAGACATTTTTCAATTGATTGGCTTGAGAAATTAATGACTTAAGATGTATCTGTATATGAAGCATGCACAATGACAAACATGTTTTACATTTAAAAAACATGTCATTAAAATGATAGCTTAGTTTAAAAAACATAAAAGCTTCATGCAGAAACATACAATGTGTATTGCATCATTTAGACCATCTGATCAAAGAGGTGTTTGAAGTAAAACGTTTGTATATTATGCAATATACATCACCTGAAAACTCGCATGAAATAAAGGGCTGACTTTGCTTCAGTTTTCAGACGATGTAAATTGCATAGAAATACAAACTATGAAACTCATATATGCCTATTCTAAATATTAAACGCTCACATCAAAATTATAGTTCACCTTAAAGCGAGCTTTCATACATATAGGAGACATACAAAGCATTATTTATTTATGTATTGGGTATTTATAATGTGCCTATAAAATGGTGTTTCAAGTCGCAACAAGACAAAAGAGGGCAGGGTGTGGGGGACAGGAAAGAAGAATAACAATAACGGTCCTACTAAACGTTGTGTCATTAGTTTTGTGCAAGTGCAGTAACAAGAAGTGGAGGGCATGTGGGGGGAAGTGCGGTCAGAGCAGAATGCGCTAATGCTCAAGAGGCAAAGGAAGTGCATGTCAGAGTGGAGAGTGTTCAAGTGCTGCGAGGGAGAGGAGGAAGGGGGAAGATGGTAGCTGGGCTAGGCGTGTGTTAAGGGGAGGCCAGGTGGACAAGTGCCAGCGGAACGTCGCGAATGCAGGGGAATAAAGGTCCACATGCGAAGTGTGAGGAAGGGGCTGGATGGGCTCAATACGGGTGCACGCCCAGCCAGGCTAGTGCAAGCGGAGAAGCTGAGTAGGGCAAGTGCAGGTAGAGGCAGGTCAAGGGAGACCGAGGTGATGGGTAGACTGATCGAGGAGGGCCTGGTACCCTGTATGAATCAGAGGAAACCGGGCAACCAGGCAAAATGCGGCAGAGGGGAACATTAGCAGGGGAGGGGGAGAGGGAAGGAAGACGAGAAAAGGAGGGTCTTGCGAAGCTTCCAAAACTTAAGAAAATTTGGCTCAAGTCTGAGAGGGGTAGTGAGGCCATTCTAGAGGAAGGCTCCTGCGGAAGAGAGAGCTCTTCCCCCCACTCTCTGGTTGGAAAAGCATCTGATCTTCAGAGAGTTGGAGCTAGAAGAAGGAAGGGAGGTATATAGGGAAAGATAGTTGGATGTAGCATGGTCCCAGGCCAAAGAAAGCCTTGTAGATTATGCAGAGGGTTTGAACTTGACCCTTGCAGCAACCAGAACCCAGTGGAGAGATTCTAGGTCTGGAGAGATGTGGTCAATGGGCTTGAGGCCAATAATAAATCTTGCAATCCGATTCTAGATTAGTTGAAGGGGGCGAAAGGAGGATTTAAGCAGATTGAGGAAAAGGCTGATGCAGTAGTCCAGCCTAGAGAGCACCAGAGCTCTGGAGACATTGGGATTCTGGGGGAAGGTGAAAAAAGGGTGAATGCCTCTGAGGGGTGCAGCTGAAAGTGGGCCTTCTTGGCAAAGTCTGTAATGTGCAGAGAGAAGGAGAGAGAGGAGTCGAAGATGATACCAAGGTTTTTTGCCTCATAAGAGGGTGAGGGGAGGGAGCCCATGGAGAGAGGCCAGACAGTAGGAGGGAACGAGGGAGCTGGGCTCCCAATGAGAAGGATCTCAGTCTTAATGGCATTAATGCAGAGATTGGTAGCAGCACACCATACCTGAATAGCAGTCAGACAGTTGGGAATGAGAGAGGAAGAAGAGGAGGCAGTGGAGGGAAGCTTGAAGGAGAGCTGCATGTCATCTGCAGAAAACTGGAAGCGAGGAGAGAAGGCAGTGATCAAATGGGCTAGTGGAGCCTGGTAGATGTTGAAGAGCCACAGCAAGAAGATAGAGCCCAGAGGGACGCCACAGGTGATGAGTCCGATGGAGGAGACAAAAGGGCCCAGTTGAACCCTGGATGGTTGGTTAGAGAGGAAGGAGTTCAGCCAGTCCAGTACCAGGTCCATGATGCCAAGGGTTTCACAAATCTGATTTATAAGGGTGGAATGATTGACCATATCAAAGGCAGAGGAAAGGTCATGAAGGATGAGAACAGAAGGAGAATTGGAATTGAGATTTAAGAGCAAGTCTTCACAGGTGTTCAGGAGTGCAGTTTCCGTGCCTCTGTCTGCACTGAAGCCAGACTGGTGGTTGTGTAGACAACCAACAGATTCCGTGTGGTGGATGACCTGGGAGATGATGAGCTTCTCCAAGAGTGTTTCCAGGAAGGGAGTATTGGAGATAGGATAGTAGTTAGCCGAGCAGGAGGGGTCAGCAGAAGGCTTTTTTGGGGGAGGGTGTACAAGGTAGTGCTTGAGGAGTAACGGGAAGGAACCAGTGACAAAGAAGTGATTGTTGAAATCATCCAAAGCTGGAGCAAGAGAGGTAATGGTGTCCTTGGTAGTCCTGGAGGGGCAGGGGAGCTCCTGTTTGGAGGAGATTTTCATAGAGAGGATTTGTCTAGAGACCGCATCCGGTGATATGGGCAAGAAAGAGGAGAGTAGGAGGGAAGGGTAAAGGGGGGCCAAGGGAGACCTGAGAGCAGGCGAGGGAGAAGGGAGGGGTGTAGATGAGTATGAGGACAGGATGTCCTGAGTTTTGATTATGACGTGAGAGGCCAGTGCAGTGCAGAGGGCCAGGGTTGGCAGAGGAGAAGTGGAGACAGCAGTAGGATTGGCAAGTACCCTGCAGAAGAGTTCAGCTGTTTTGTTAGCAGCCCCAGAGATGCAGACCTGGATATAGGCCTTATTCTTCTAGCGGATGGAGAGTCCGTACTGCCTTTGAAACAAGTGGCAGGCCAGTTTGTCAGAGAATGTACTCGAAGCTGGCCACTTCCACTCAGTAGCTCTGCACTTGCATTTCAGGGAGGCTAGGTCGGAATCATACACAATGTTGCTCTTGGAGGCAAGCTTCATGCGGATCTTCATGACAGGGGCAAGGATTTCAAGAGTGTTGCACATGGAGAGGTGAAGATTAGCATGGGTTGTTTCAGTGTGAGAGTCAGTAGCCTTAGTGTGAGGGGGAATGAAAGTGGCAGCAAAATCAGCAACGGACACATCAGTTGAATGACATGAACGCAGGCTGGCAGTACAACCAGAGGCTTAGCGGGGGGGCAAGAAATCCAGGTAAAAGGGACAGGAGAGCATGATCAGACCAGAAGAGAGGTGCAGTGAGAGAGATGTGGATGTCCGCTTAGATGAGAGCACCCAAGGTGTGTCCAGCTCAGTGCGTTGGAACAGGGAGAAGAATGGTGAGGGAAAGAGAGTCACAGATGTTGTAAAAGAGTCCAGAGGCTGCAACAGGAGAGTAAGGTGAATATTGAAGTCACAGAGGAAGAGAATGCTGGAGGTGGAGGCCAGGAGAGAAGAGGTGAGGACGTACAGACCACCATGAGAGGGAGAGGGAGGCCAAACCAGGGGTCCTGTAGATGGTGGCAAGAGCCAGCAAGAGGATTGGAGAGACACCATGTCTACCTACGAGGCATTCGAAGGAAGAGTAGAACTCAGTGGGTTTGGTAGTAGCGGGGACCCATTCAAGGAAGATCAGGGCCACTCAGTCCCCAGACCTATTAGACTTGGGCTTAGAGAGGATCTTTTAGCCTTCTGGGAGGAGTGTGTCAGAAATAGTGGCAGGGCTGGCCGTGAACACCTCTTGGTGCGATGAGAGTGAGGACATCAAGGCCGAATTCTTCAATGAGATGGCGGATGACAGAGGAGTGTTTAACGGCAGAGGGAGAGTTGAGGGTAGGTAAGTTGAGCTGGTTGCCACCTTTGAAAGTGTTCCAAGGAGGGGTACAGGAATGTGGTACACCTGTCAGTGGTGGCCAGAGGGCTGGCAGAAGGATGAGTGGCTGAAGAAGGGAGGACATTGATGAGAGACTGAAGACACCTATCAAGAAGGAGCAGGTTGGGCTGAGAACCGTGGACCATGACAGTGCCATTCTGGTAGACATTAATGATGTCCCTAGAGGATGGGAAATATGCCAAGAATACTTCCAATTGGGTTCCACCATTAATGGCCAAAGAAGAGAAAGGGGAGAGCACTAAGACCATTGAGGATGTCAGTGACAGTGTGCCTGGAAGAAGCATTGACATAGGTGTCAATGATGGGCAGGCCTGGATTGGAGACCAGGAGATCATTCTTGAACTTTTTCCTTCGAGGCTTCGAAAGCGAGATAGGATAGGTGATAGAGTAGCAGTTAGAGACGATAGGGGAGATGGAAAGCACCAAAGAGGGAGAGAGCAGAGAGATGGAAGGGGAGAAAGAGAGGGAGAAACTGGACAATGCATGACAAACCCACCAGGTCATCTTGCAGCAAGCCATGCACAGACAAATAGGTACATGAGAAAGGAAGTCCAGGCCAGTGAAGAGAGTTCTGCGGCAGGCGGAGGGTGAGCTCAGCGAATAGGCTAGGCGACTAAATCATTTGCCAGCCTTCCTTCACCAGCCACATGAGACTTACTATGTGGAGACTTAGTTCTGCAGTTTTTTCACTGAGAGCACAGCTGTAACTCTAGAGTGCAGAGCGGGATGGGCCCAGCAAAGGCAGTGGACTACCTAGGGCTGGGAGCACAGTGCTGGATAGAGGGGAGGATATCTAGAGGAACGCCTAATCTTCTAAAACAATTGAATATGCAAAATACCTAGATTTGTTTCCTGGATAGAGGGATAGAGGTAAAAAAGCCTACATTTGAAACAGCAGTAAAATGCAAAATCACCCACATCTGAGTGTCCTGGAAAGAGGTAAAAACGCCTAAATTATAACTAACATAATTTGCTGAAAATGCCAGATATGGATAATATACAACTCTGGGTGACATGCAGCAGACTACAAGCTTTTTGGTAATACGAATGATAACAGAGTGGACAGTTTAATAGGGAGAGTAATGGCTGTCCCGCCTGCCTGCACGTTGCTTACCTTCTCAGTCACTGCTGGTTGACAGCTGCACTGCAGGTTCCACAGGCAAACACTGCAAACACGATCTGGAGCTGCTTCTGCAGGAGCTGCCCTTTGCCTCAGGTCCCTTATCTGCAGGGGCTGCATGGACAGTGGGCTGGCCTACAATGTAAAAAAAGGGTACTAGATCCAATCCCAGGGCAGAGGGCAGAGGGCAGGCTTGGAGGCAGAGTTAAGAAGGATCAGGAAGCGGATGGGGACGGGAGCCAGCAGAGGGAGATATCGTATAAAAAAGCGTTTTAAATATACCAAACATATATATAAATGGAGCTGAAAGGCACACGCCGACCTGGGGGAGCACAACTCACCTCAGATCCCAATGGAGTGTGTGAGATGACAATTTTTCTATAACTCTAAAAACTCACATAAAAGGCAGAACAAACCTTGATGTCAGTTTCAGGAGACGTACATTACATACATGTATGAACTGCTAAACTAATATAAATATTGAAATCTCACAACAAAGTCGAATCTGAATTCAATGTATGTTTTCATGCATATAGGAGGGATATCTGATATGTGCATTTTATAACTTTTTATTTAGCACTGCAATGATACTCTAGGTCATACATTCACATGCCAGACACTTAAAGCCTGATTCATGGAACTGGCAAGGTCACTTTTCAGCAGTGCAAAGTCACATTGAACACTGCAAAAAATTCCATGAATCGGGCTCTTACATACCATGCGCTAAAACACCTTACACCGCACAGTCTAATGACACACTTGTTTATGACACACCCTCCTTTGACACAAATGCTCTACAATAGACCCTCCAATAACACAAACTCTTAGAGTACATGTTCCTACTACACGCAAACCTATTACACATGCTGCTATAAGGCACAGTGTTACTTACGAAGCACACTGCTTCAACACATGCTCCTAAAACACACACTCCTAGGACACATGCTCCTACAACACACACTCCAAAAAAAGATGCTCATTCTACACATGCTTCTATGACACACACTCCAATGGCACACTTTTACTATGCCCACTCCTATGACATGCAGTCCTAGGACGGACACTCTGAAATGTGCTCCTATGACACATGCTCATATGACACGTGGTCCGATGACACACAGTCCGATGACACACAATCTGACAACACACACTCCTAAAACAGACCCACGACATGCAATATTGCCACACACATTCTTACAACATACAATTACAGCACACTTACACCACATGCTTTTATGGCACACTCAGAATCAATATAGAGCTTCTATAAAAAATGTACATGTATAGTAACAATATGTACATCACACACTGGGAATTAACGCACAGCTTCTATACAAAATGTACATGCAGAATATACACATTTCAAATGCTCAGAATCAATTATCTGCTTCTATACAAAATGTACATCTACATGTAAAATATGTACTTTACACACATGTGCTCTACTATATGTATGAATACTCACATCAAAGTGAGGATTAACTTTTAATGCAAGTTATTAGGGGATGTAGTGCAATTACCAACTGTAAAACTCATATACGCCTACATGCGCATACAATGTATGAGCAAAATGAATGTACATGTACACCCCCTGCTGGTCCCCCGTGATATTGCTGTGTGCCCCACCCCCCTCTTGTCCCCATTTGTTGCTGTGTACCCCCACCCTCTCTCTGGTCCTCTGTGATGTTGCTGTGTACCCCCACTGCCCTCTCGTCCCCTGTGATGTTGCTGTGTGTTCCCCACCCCCATCTGGTCCCCTGTGATGTTGTTGTGTGCCCCTACCCCCCTCTGTTCCCCTGTGATGTTGCAGTGTGCCCCCCAGGCCCCTTTCTGGTCTTCTGTTATGTTGCTGTGTGCCACCCACACCCCCCTTCAGGTCCCCTGTGATGTTGATGTGAGCCCCCCACTGCCCTCTGGTCCCCTGTGATGTTGCTGTGTGCCCCCACCCCCTCTGGTCCCCTGCGATGTTGCTGTGTGCCCCCCACCCCTCTCTGGTCCCCCGTTTGTTGCTGTGTCCCCTGTGATGTTGCTGTGTTCCCCCCACACCCTCTCTGTGTCCCTTGTGATGTTGCTGTGTGCCCCTCTCCCCTCCTCTGGTCCCATGCAATGTTGCTGTGTGCCCCCCACCCCCTCTGGACCCCGGTTTGTTGCTGCATCCCCGCGTGATGTTGCTGTGTGCCCCCCACCCTCTTTGGTCCCCTGTGATGTTGTTGTGTGCCCCCCCAACCTCTCTGGACCCCCGTGATGTTGCTGTGTGCCCCCCATCCCCTTCTGGTCCCCCGTTTCTTACTGTGTCCCCCCACCGCCCCACTGGTCCCCCATGATGTTGCTGTCTGTCCCCCTCCCCCCTCTAGTTCCCTTGTTATGTTGCTGTGTGCCCCCAACCCCCTCTGGTCCCCCGTTATGTTTCTGTGTACCCCCCACCCAACTCTGGTCCCCGTTATGTTCTTTTGTGCCCCCCCGGTCCCCTATGATATGATATGATATGATATGATATGGCATTTATAACGTGCCTATACACAAGTGTTTCAAGGCGCGACGAAGCAAGGGAGGGGAAACAGAGGGAAGACAGACAACAATCCTACTAGGCCAGGTGACATTGAAATTGTGCAAGTGTAGGGGAGGAGGGAAGGGGACAAGTGCAGGACGAAGGGGAGGGAGTTGCAGTACATAGGATAACAGTAAAATAAATAAAGACAATAAATAAAAGTGCAGCCAGCTGATGGCACTTGCAAGGGTAAGTGCAGACATCAGATGAAAATGCTAGTAGGGGTTCTAGGGATACAGAACAGTCCCTGAGTTCAAGGGTTGCCAAGGGGGCAATGCAGGCATGCAGCTGGTGGTGAGGGGACCTGTGCCTGATATCAGAGGGTAGCCAGCTAACCAGTGAAGTTTCAGATTCATCCAGGAGATCAGCAGGGAAGAGGAGGAGAGAAATCAGAAGCAAAGTGGAAGGTATTGAGGTGCGTTCGGAACCGGAGATGGTTCTCCTCAAATTTCAGAGAGGCAGGGAGGCTGTATCGGAGGGAGGCCCCGGCACTAGGAAGAGATCTTACCAGCAACTCGCTGCATGGAGAAGCAGCTAACCCTGAGGGAGTTGGAGGCGGATGAGCAAAGAGCTCGAGAAGGAAGATATTTAGGAAGAGAGAGTTGAAGGTATTGAGTTCCCAGGCCCCAAAAAGGCCTTATGGATAATGCAAAGGGTTTTCAACTTAATCCTCGCCACCACTGGGAGCCAGTACCGGGATTTCAGTCCTGGAGAGATACGATCCCTGGGCTTGAGGCCAAGGGCAAGACTTGCAGTCCTGTTTTGGATGAGTTGCAGAGGTCGGAGAGTAGAGGCAGGCAGATTTAGAAAGAGGCTGTTGCAATAGTCCAGCCTAGAGAGAACCAGAGCTCTGGAGACAGCAAACCTCTAGGGGAAGGAGAGGAAAGGAAGAATACCTCTGAGGAGGTGCAGCTGGCAGTGAGACTTCTTAGAGACTTTGGAGATGTGAGGAGAGAAGGTGAGCGTGGAGTTGAAGATGACCCCAAGGTTTTTAGCCACACAGGTAAGAGCAGGAAGAGGGCCAAGTGAGGCCGGCCAGAGAGTGACAGGAAAGGAGGGAGCAGGTGTGCCAATGAGGAGAATCTCGGTCTTACTGGCATTAAGGCAGAGATCATTGGTGGCACACCACTCCTAGATGGCGGACATACATTCAGAGATGAGAGAAGAAGAGGTGGCTGAAGGGAGCCTGAACATGAGCTGAGTGTCATCTGCATAGCATGGAAAGTTGGGCAGAGAGCTGCAATTTGGTGGACAAGAAGTGCCGGGTTTTGGTTGAACAGCCAGGGAGAGAGATTAGATCCCTGGGGAACACCACAAGAAGAGATAGAGATAGAGGAGAGGAAGGAACCAAGTTTGACCTCTGTGCCCCCCCTCTCTCCCTGGTCCCCCGTGAAGTTGCATTGTGCCCACCCTTCTGGTCCCCTCTTGCCTGCTTGTTGTACCCCCCACTGTTTCCCCCTTCTGACCCCCTTGATGTCCTTCCCCAACCCCCTGACATTTCCTGGATCTCTACTCCCCCCTCCCCTGCCCTTATCCCTTCTTCCAAACCCCCCATTCATTGCAGGAGTTGTCTTGATTCACGAAGGGTTCACCATCAATGACTTTTTTGCCAACGCTTGGATCTGACTTTTGTACACATTGACCCTTGGGGCTTCTCCACCTCAAATCTCATGCTGGACCTTCCCTGGATCTCGCAGTCAGGTTGGCTCTGAATCATGCTGTGATCCTTGCATACATTCTCTATTTCCCTTGCAACATTATGTGTTTCACTGAACTCTTCAACTGTTTTTCGCTCTACCCCCGGCTTCTCTGCTGTTTCACTGTTTTTTTCTCTGTTCTCTTCTCCTATCCCCTCTCCCCTCCCCCATCCCTCTCTCCGCCTCCTCTTACTTTCTTCTATGTACATACTCTATATGAATTGTTCCTGGACCTAGTATGATAGTAACAATGTTTGTTTCCTCCCTTCCTCCTTACTCGTTATTCACCCCCCACCGCCTCCAGTTCTATTTGAAATGTCGTCAGGCCTAGTATGATAGTCGCTTGTTTTGTTCCTCTCCCTCCTTTCTACTCTCTCCCCCACCTTGTGTAATTCTTCGGCTCTACCAGAATTGTTGTCAGGCCTAGTACGGTAGTCGCCTGTTTGTTTCCCATTTTCTTCCAATCTGTGTTTTAGCACTTGCACTATCTGAAACGTCGCTTGGCTGAGTATGATAGTTAATTTCACATTCTTGTTGTTATGGCCTGTAAGAATGCTTTGTATTTTCCCTTGTTCCCTCCCTTGTCATGAAGCTCTTTGAAACACATGTGTATAGGCGCTATATAAATAAACTATCATATCATATTATATCAAAACTTTTCAGATAGGTGTGGGATGTGAACATTTCATATATGTACACTAATATGCCGCTGAAAACTCACATAAAACCAGGACAGCACTTGAAGTTATTTTTCAGGAGATGTACATTTTGTACATGTACAAACTGTAACACTAAAATTCTCCTTTTTTACATTTTGAAATGGCTCGTTAATGTCCAAACTAACTTTGATGTAAGTGCTCATACTTACAGGAGGTATATCTGATATGTGCATTGAATGACTTTATACCAAACACTTGTATGCTAATTGTATGCCGTACACTTGTATGCATCCACTTACATACTAAGCACTCATACACCTTACACTACACACTCTAATGACACACACTCTTATGAGATTCACTCCTGCAACAAATGTTCCAAACACATGCAATCCAATGACACACTCTTAGGATGTACAATCCTGTGACACACACTCTTATGGCACTCACTGTAACAACACACGCTCCTACAACACACAGGCATCCAACACATGCTCCTAAGAGAGAGAAAATGTTTATTCAAAAATACAATCCATTGAAATACATTATGAAAATACAAAATGAAATACACTCAGGCATATCAAACTCAAGAAATAACAAGATAAAAAATGATAACATACATTAAAAATCTCATACCAACGACGTAAAAAAGCTTCACCTATCATCATTAAACACCTCCAATACAATCTTAAAAAAACGAGCTGTATCAATTAAAAATGTCAAATCATCACAGTTCAAAATAAAATACACATCCTTGTGTGTCCATAATTGATTTTTTGTAAGGGCGGGCCTTAGCCACTGCTTCCTCAATGATTGCAGAAATGTACAATCCAATAAAACATTCCATAAATCTTCGTTGTGCCACAGACCACAGGGACAAACCTTTCCCAGGGCCACCCATAGAGTTCTTGATCTTAGAGGAAGCACATTTAACCTGGTCGACAAAACAAGCCTTCGGGTTTCTGGGATTTGATTTTACGTATGATGGGAACTACTTCCGCTTGTCTGCGTGACGGAATATAATGTTTCAGTGAGCTTAGATGTGCACTTCTCTCATAAAGAGCAATATACTCTATTTCTACAGATCTCTCTTTGAGTAGGGATCTACACTGACTCTGTGATAATTCCCTCAGTGCCACAAGATCACCCAATTTCAACACCTTCATTAAGGGGATTCTGTCCTTGCACAAGCTCTTAATCCCATATCTGGAGTTAAGCATAGAATAATGCTGACTGATGGTCACATTAACATTTAGTAGAGTACTTATTTGCACATTCAAAAAACATTCTAAAAACCTCCTCTGGCTTTGTAAAGCTAAACTAACTATACCTAGTTCATTTCTTAAGGCATCCATAAAGGTTCTAGTAGGCAAACCGGTAATAATCCTCAACCCACAATTCATTATAGATGAAGATCTAGACACCCACATCGAGCTCCACCCCGGATTTCTGCTTCATAGAGAACGGCAGCATTGATTGTTGATCCTAAAACCTGGAGACACTTATCTAAGGAGTTCCTGCCAAAATTAAAGTGAAAACGTCAAAGTCACTTTAAACCCATTGACGCTTGCTGGAACACCGCCTTTATGTGATTACCTTATCCGCCACTTTTGGAAAACAAGAGACCCAGGTACTTATATTCGTTTGTGAAAAACAAATGTTGTCAATGATGGTTATCATGAGAATAAGCCATTGAATGTGCTCATGCATTCATTTTGCCTTCATCTAGAATAGGCCATGGGAGAAAAATGGTTCATGCTTATCCATCATGGTTCCATATTTGCTGACAGCCATATGATTCATGCGTTTATATGTGATTTGTATAGTTGTCATTTAATAGCACTATAGCGTGCATGCTTCTAAGCACTAGAGAAAGAAGAATCTGTTCTGTCTTTGTCCATTTCTGATGGCTTCTGCCGTGCGCAGAGCGGGTATTGTTTTCGCAAAATGAGAAAGGTTTAGATAAACATTCTTGAGTCTTTGGCATACAGACAATCTTGGCACAGATAGATGGCCTTGGCTGCTGGCTGCACAGAGAATATGTTCTTCGCTGACTGCGGGGAACAAATGTTTTGGGTTTGCAAATAGACTGACTCCATGTCTCGAGGATTCTTACACGATATGATCTCCTGTTCTGAGAATGTAGAATGTCATGACACATTGTTGCAATATGCTAAACTGGCTAAAATTGCATGATTGTATGTAATATGTAGCCATAGCCATAGAAATTAATAGACTGCCATTTGCATCATCATGTATAACCGTGCATGTTCTGATCAGTCTCACCCCCTGTCTCTGTCACTCTCTGATGGGTTGGTGTGAGTCGGTGGGAGGCGGTGAAGGAGATCGCCATTAGAGATCAGAGGGGAGTCATTTGAATGAGTGAGGACTCTGATGAGTGTGAGTCTGATGAGTGTGTTGGAGATCAGCATTTGTAAAGAGCTAGAACGAAGGGAGCTTTCACATTAGAAGGGTTGAAAGAGCAGTGTGGGGACAGGGAAATTCTATTTTGGGGTTTTGCTATTTGCTAATGCTAGAGATGCAGTAGGATTACGCTCAACTGGTCTGAGAGCTGGAACTGGGAGATGCCGGAAGGGCTGGGGTAGTGCATTTATGCTAAAAGAGCGCTGATTTGCTTGCTTGCATAGTAATTAGTGATGTTTTGCCAGGAAAATGTAAGGCAATGAATAAAGATGCAACTTTACAATTGACATCAACCAATTTCCTGTGTCTTTGTGATGTATTTGTGATTCTCTATAGTTTGTTTGATTACACAGTAACACAAAGCACATCATTTTTGGTTTCACACGTCCACCACTCCTAGAGTGGTATTATTAAGTTGCCATGTAATAGATGGTCTCCCCTTACCAAACATAATATTTTAGTTTTGGACAGGTTCAGCTGAAGACCAAGACCCGTGTAATATTTATAAGCATATTCTAGACTCCTCCGAAGGCCACCTGGAGTGAGGTCAATCAGGACTGTACCATCTGCATACAATAGGGCACTGAACTTCACTCCATTTAAAAGAGGGGGTCTCAAGCCCTCCGTTTCTGCAGGTCGGTTAACAAGATTGAGCAAACAACAAAGGGGCGAAAGGGCAGCTTTGCTTTAATTCTAAGTTAGTCACAAAATCATCAGAATATTTATGATTTACCGCACACCTGATTTCCAGAGAGCTGCATAATTAGCTGGAGAAGTCTTGGTGGGATATCAATCCCTCTTAGCTTCGCCCACAGTCAGTTTTGATCCACTGAGTCAAAAGCTTTTGCTGGGTTGAGAAAGGCAACATAAAGACAACCCTTCCTTCTGCCAAGATTGTTCTCCACCAGCATATTTAATATAAAGCATTGATCAATTGTAGAGAACCCCCTATTGGAGCCCTGCTTGTGTGTCTCTCCTACCTCTGCCCCATGGTGCTCTCCGTCTCTCCTATCTTTTCTAACTGCTTCTCCATCTCCTATCCTCCCTCCCTCTCAAAGTCTGGAAGGAAAAAACAAAAAAAGTCAATCATGAGTTCCAACCCTGGGTGCCCATTGCATACACCTACATCAACGCTGCCCCCAGACAGACTATCACTGACATTCTCTTTGCTGTTCCTTCTTCTAGCATATGGACCACCCATGTGGTCTCTGTCCTCTCCCCTTTCTCCTCCTCACCCATTATTGGTGAGAGATGGGAAGTGCTTCTGCCTCACTTTGCATCCCCTAAATGCACCATTAATGTCTATCATAATTGCACTATCATGGCCCAAGGCTCTCAGCCCAACCTTCTCCTTATTGAAAGGCGGCCTCCATCTTTCTTCAACTCTCCCCCCTTTGGCCCTCTTGATCTCCATTTTCTCCCCTCATTTCCAGTGTTTTGCAGATGACACACAGCTCTCTTTCAAGCCATTTTCACTTCCCTCCCTCATTTCTGACTGCCTAGCTGCTATTCAGGCATGGTATTGTGACAATTATCTCTGCCTGGATGCCAGTCAGACAGAGATCCTTCTCATTGGGATGCCTGCTCTTTGTCCCCCCCCACTCTCTGTCCAGACTCCGTGGGTCCTCGCCCCTCACCCACTTGTGAGGCAAAAAAACTTGGGATCATCTTTGGCTCATTTCTCTCTTTTTCTCCAGCTAGGGCCAGATTCTCATAAATGAGTGCAAATGAAAGGAGTGCAGAAAATGTGCTTATTTCATTTGCGCTCATTGATGAAATGCTTAGGTCGCCCTATTCTCAAAGGTACCTGAGCATTTCAGGAGGGGCTGAATAATAGTGCAAAGAAGTCCTATCCAACCCCCTTGCATATGTTAGTGACACAGGCTCCCAACAACCACATTTTTGCCTTGAGCACATTTCTCTAAGACGGTGAATTTTTGGAGAAATTAAAAAATAATTTCCATTGCTGTTTGAGAGAAGTGAATGCAAGTGTGACAGCCACAGAATAAACCGTGGCTGTCACACTTTAATAACAAATCATTGCAGGATCAGAAATGACCCCACCACAAATTGCACCTCCCCTTCCCCTCCCCTCAAAAGTCCCATTGGGATGACCCTTGTTTCTGGGCATTTAAAGTGTAACCCGTTCGTGAATTCAGAATGTGTTTTCAAATGCTCAGAACCGCCCCTTTAGTTGTGCAAATGTACAAAGGCGGGAAAGGGGCATCTGCATGAGTGCATCCAAGATGGGCTGATTCAGAGGGCCTTTGAGAATTGGGCTGCTTCTTTTTTGGCGCAATGGAGGAGATGCGCTAACGCATCGCCTTACTTGCACCAAAAAAAGATTGGAACACCTGTCCCCTGATGTCCAAATAACTGGTTCTGGGTCTCTTTCTGTCTCGAGGTGTGATATTAATATTATTCCCTATACGGGTAAAAACTTAAAAATCGAAGGTCTTGGTTAATGAATGTATGGATGGTCTCAGAAGGAAGAACATTCTAAATCTTATACATAATATACTTTTACTACAAATTTAAAATACATATATCATGAAGCAAATAAAGTTACATGACCAAGTAGAGTACGACTGCATGAGATTTGCATGCCGGCGTGACAAAAATGGATTGCTATGGAATACATCTCCAAATTGCACCTGCTAAAAGCAAGTGGATTCCATGTGAATCCATTGTGACTGCTGTCTGCAAAATGTGATTTGCATGCCACATTTATTTATATGTTTTACAAAACAGAGCGTGCAACGAAAGAGAAAAGGACATTTCACCAGGTTTTACTCTTTACTTGTGCACTCACCTTTGCAAAAGTTTAAAATTACATAAGGCAACACGACAGCAAATAAGTGTTAATGTTGGGGGTTCCCTGCATGTAATTAAAACATGTTATAATATTACCCACTTAGAGGACAGTTCATTAAGAAGTTAAACTGAGTAACTGAATAACCCAGCACTTACCCCTCAATGAGGTAGTGCTATTCACACAATAATTTGCAATTGGTAAGTATGGCTTACACTTGTCTTTCACCCAGTAAATCAGCCGAAAATCAGAGTTATTCCTGTTTAATACTCAATGAATCGAGTGTATATCAGAGTTACTCATAGTAACTCTTTTGTAAACAGAAGAGTCTTCTTCTTGGGCAAGTAAAGTTTTCGGTAGAGATTCTCAATACAACTCTTTCGTATATTGGCCCTTAAAATCGCAACACGGGTTTGCTTTTCGGCTTGGTTTACAACTCGGCACAGCATAAAATGCCCCCTTTAGTGTTTTATTAGCACATTTAATTAATGCATTCTTTGATTGATCAGTTGACAGCTTCCCACTCATAACATAGGGCATCATTACAAGTTTGCCGGTCTGGAAATAAGGGTGACAATAAGCTCACCGGCACACTCACTTGTTTCCGGACCGGCAAACTACGTGTTTGCTACCGGAGCTGCTCTGCCCAAAAGCTTTGACCCTGCCAGGCGCACCGGTCATGGTAAGCAAACCCGTCCCAGAACCACTGGCACTGTTAGCAATGTTACCAGTGCTTTTGTGTCCCCACTCCCATAGAGTCTCTAAGGGAATGGGGATTAACAAATTTACCAGTGCCGGACGTCCTGGTCGCCTGACGTCCCGGTCGCCTGACTCGCAATGAGCCAGTGGCACTGGGAAGTCAGGCGTTGGTAAATTGTTACATTTCCGGCAGCAACCCACCCTAGCACCGGCAGGTTTACCACCGTTCCCGTAATGAGGCCAATAGTGTTCTTCAGAAACCAGTCCACCAATCAAAATGCAGAGAACTGAAAAAAGGTATGCATTTGAAATATAACTTACTGCACAATGTAGTTATTTGCAATGAAAATAGCAGATGCAGTTGGCGCGTATAACTGAAATATCTGGTTGAAAAGAGAGCATTCAGCAGATACCAAGCAATTGCATTTCCTGTTCTACTTCCTAACCCATCCGCTTACGACAGATGCGCTGAAACACGACCGAAGCACCTCACAATTGATGCTGTTTACTCGCAGACCTGATTTGTATTCCGTGCTGTCAGATGTACACTTTGATCAATTCTGCAGAGCAATGAAACCAGGAAAAGAGAGCAGTGCCTCTCTGGGGCATGCTTCAAGGGCACAGGAGGTAGAGCCAGGGCTTGGTGCAATGGCTTGAAATTAAAGTTGAAATAAAGGTTGGCCAGCTGAAGAGCATGCTCTAACTAAAACGTTTTGAGCAATGCAGTCGAATTGCAACCCTTTCTAAGGGTTGAAAAATATAATGAGAGCTCTTTGGTATAAATCCAATCCGTTGTTCGGCCTGATGAGTATAGGTAAACACAATGCTTCATTGGATAAACGACACTGGAGAATGCAGATCATTGCATGTAATTGTATTGCTTAACTGCAACAGTACGGGCTGTGTTTGACAAAGCAGTTACATATGCATGAATTCCTGTTTCTTTTTGTAACAAGGCAACATACACGCATTTATAGTTGTCAAGGAACAGCCAAAGCACGCATGTAATCGGCAAATGTGAAAATGAGGAGAGGGAGTGGGTGGCGTCGGGAAAGCACATATGCTAAGTGTAGAATACACCTTCTGATATAGTAAAGTGTTAGCTGGCCAATTAATATATCAAAACTCAACACAAAAAAGCAGTACAATGACAAAATATGGTTAAAAAAACAGAACACTGACTACTAATGAAACATGAAAGATGCAGGGAGAAATCAATGCGCTCCTGAACCAAAAGCTCATCCTTGTGAAACTGAACAGTGCTCTGTGATGCAATGTCTTCGGGTGAAGTCATGTGAGATTCATGGATGAAATATAGATTTCAGTACTGCATGGTATGCCATAACGATCATTCAAGAGGACATGCAGGTTATACAGCTTTGTTAAAATATCCTTTTTGTACCTGCGTCCAGGGAAAATTTGGCAGAAGGGTATCTGCCGTTGCTAATATCCGTGGACCAGGACATTTAGAAAGTCTGATCTTGTTTCTGAGCTCAGCCCAGATGATACGTCCTTCAGATATACTCCAGATCCCATGATGATTGCCGCCAAATGGGATGCCAGTCTTTCACAAGACCACACAAGCCTTAATGTATCCCTGCTTCTGCAGACCTTGCTGCTCCAGGCCATGCGTCAGGTATTAAGTCCTATCCTGAACTGAATCCGCTGCCAGTATGCAATACCAGTTTGTGTCAATACCCTAGGCCCACTGGTCAATCTTAACACACCAGGCCCCGAAATCTAACTACCTGCATTTATAGCTTTTGACTGATAGGCCCCTAACAAACAGTTTTTGTATTTATTTATTTATTTATGTATTGCATTTATTGGCAGAAGCCAACCCCGTAAGAATTACAGCACTGGTGCAACTTAATGAAAGGAAGACATACAAGTACAGAATATATATATATATATTACACGGCCCACGGTAGTGGCCGTGTAGTTATGGTTAAATTGCTAATCCCATAGGAAGAGCACTTTTTGGGCGGCTTATAACTTCGCTCTCCCTGGACGAATCCTCACCAAAATTTGCACAAAAAAAAGTATATGCCCACTCTGAATTTTTTTGCAAAGTTTAGTGAGGTTTGGTGCAGGGGGGCAAAGTTATAAGGGGGTTCCCAAAATGTCTTTTTTTCCCATAGAGTGAATGGGGAAAAATCTTTGCTCATGCCTACAGCTCAAACCGCTCGACGGATTTGCATCAAATTTGCGGCAGGAGCAGCGTCTTGATCCCGAAAGTGTAAATTTGGTGAAAATCCGTCCAGTAGGTTTTTTAAAATGACCAAAAAGTAGGTGTTAAAAAATTAGACATGCAACGTGTTCGCTGATTTGCTAGAATGAAGAGTGAGGTGCGTCGTATTGTTTTTGATGCGCCCACCATCTTCGATCCGCAGACATCCGCAGACAGCGCGAAGAACGGGCGAAAAATACAAGTGTTAGTGTGTAGCAGTGCTTGGGGAGGGTGGGGGGTTAAGAGATGGATGAAATGCTGTATTTGTTTAGTTGGCAGGCGCCCCTGATGTGTTTGTCATGTCCACAGTCACCGCAGTAGCCCATATAGCACAGTTAAAATGTTTGATTCTATGGGTGTGTTATGCTGCGGTGGTTGTGGCCAGGGCCTAGAGTCTTGGGTGCATGGCCTACGGACTACGGCCTTCGGCCATGCACCCAAGACTCTAGCCCCTGGACACAACCACTGTAGCGTAACACACCCATAGAATCAAACATCCATCAAATATCCACAAATCTATTGTTTGTGTATTGTTAGATTTGTATAGTTTGTATGTGAAGTTTTGGCTACGTCATGTAATTAAGATTGTACAGTTCGGTAACAAGCACTGCAGTATAACATATCCATGGAAGTACACATTTTGGATTGTGGTTTATGGTTAGATGTTTGTTTCAATGGTTGTGTTATTGAGCAGTATTTGTGAGTTGTATTATAATATACTTACTGTTTGATTTTTTGTGATTGGATATATTTTTTTCATGACTTGGGTAACTGGGGCAGATATTCTTTTTCAATTTCTCATGTTAGTGTAGGTCATTTATAAAGAGTTATTGCATTGCATAATAGGCATTTCTGCATTATGTCGACCCTCATATTTAGTAGTTTACAAACCAGTGTACTGTGCAATTTGCTTAGTTTCTATGTTTGTTTCTTAAATCATTGGGTCTATGGGAAAAAATATCCATGTTGGATTAAAAAAAAACTGTTTTTGTTATGGTACAATACATTACTTTCTTTGTTTTCAGTGTTTATTTGTTGTTTCTGGCTAATGTTCTATCTGTTGGCTTGTTGCAGATTGTTAGATATCTGTTGGCGTATTCTAATTGGTTATATTTTTTTATTTATATTTTCACGTTGCTCATCTATCTGTCGGGTTGTTGCAAATTTTGGGGGCAGTTAGATACCTGTTGGCTTTTTCTTACTGTTTATTTCTTCTTATATTTTAGTGGTATTGATTAATCTGTTTGGTTGTTGTAGAATCTTGGGCAGTTAGATATCAGTTGGTGTATTCTAACTAGTTATAGTTTTTCATGTATATTTTCAAGTTACTCATCATTTTTTTGTTCCTAAGTATTACTGGCTAAGATATATCACTAAAGGAAAAAAGAAGGAGCCAGGCATGTGATGTCATCAGTGATGTCATCAATGACATTTGTGGTGTCATCTTTGATGTCCTGGGTGTTAGTCTTAGCAATGCACGGTGATGGCGCGAGTTATGGTTGCTTAGCTTACCATAACTAGCGAATTTCAGAATTTCAGTTTTTTTTTGGTTTTACTTGGAATCATAACGTCCCTTTAATGAAGTTTTTTTACTGAATTTCATAGGTCTTTAGTAGCGCAACTTAACCATAATGTCCCTTTAATACGTTTTTTTTACTGAATATATATATATATATATATATATATATATATATATATATATATATATATATTACATGGACGAGCATTTTTTGGGCGGCTTATATCTTCGCTCCCTCTGTCCCTCTGGACGAATCCTCACCAAACTTTGCAAAAAAAAGTATATGGCCCACTCTGAATTATTTTGCAAAGTTTGGAGAGGTTTGGTCCGGGGGGGCAAAGTTATAGGGGGGGTCCCAAAACTTTTGTTTTTTCCCATAGACATAATGGGAAAAAACTTTGCGCACGCCTACAGCCCAAACCGCTGGACGGATTTACACCAAATTTGCAGCAGGAGACGGGGCTTGGTCCGAAAGTGTGCTTTTGCAAATTTGGTGTAAATCCGTCCAGAAGTTTTTTTTTAAATGACCAAAATGTAAGGCAAAAAAATTAGTGATATCTCCGTTCGCTTCGCGGACGGACTTCCCGGTTCGCTCCGCGGACAGTGCCCTGATTGGCCGAGCGGCTTGCGCGATGTCTGCGGACATCCCACGTGTTTGCTGATTGGACGGCATGGGGCGTGGAGCGCGTCAGATTTTTGGTGGCGCCGACATCTTGCATTCACAGACGACCGCGGACAGCGAGGTGAAACTTGGTTTAAGAATTGTATTTAGTGGAGTGTGTTGGTGTGTAAGAGTGTTTGGAGAGGGTGGGGGAGTATGAGACAGGTGCAATGTTGTATTTTTTTATGTGCTATACGCTTTTGTTGTGTTCGATTTGTCTGCGGATAACATGGCTGTTCTGAAATGTTCAAAAATAAGCAGAATGGATTTGTTGTCAAGTTGAAAGTGTTCTAAGAAGACTTGTGGGGTCCTGGAATGTTCTCAGGGGGTGTCCTGAAGACATTGTCTGTATTGTTCGTTGTCAAGCTGAAAGTGTTCTAAGAACACTCCGGTGTCCTGAAATGTTTGTACATAAAGAAAATGGGGGTGTTCTGAGGACGTTGTCCCTATTGTTCGCTGGCAAGTTGAATGTGTTCTAAGAACACTCGCGGTGTCCTGAAATGTTCGAAAATAAACAAAATGGGGGTGTTCTGAGGACGTTCTCCGTATTGTGTGCCTGCTTAGCTGTATCCAATGAGGGAATGGCACAGAGAATCAAGTGGAAATGGTAGAAGGGCTGTCTAAGAGTTATGCGGTCTGCGGACAGGGCGTGCTACATCCGGGATTTTCCAGCAAATCCAGCATGGAAAGAAGACTGTAGGGATCAGCCAATCAGATGTTGAGGTTGTGGATTTGTGTTCAAAGAGACTTTGTGTAGTGAAGATGGCAGAAGTGGAGAAAGTCAGGGTGTTGGTGCTCGGAGATATGTTTGTGCATGGTTTACAACAGTATGCTCAATGCAGGCATGTTGCAAAGAATTTTGATGTTAAAGGATTGGAGGTGGTGTGGAGCATTGTGCCTGATTGCAATGTACAGGAAATTGTACAAGTTTGTGAAGATATGGGCAGGATCAACAGTCCCCATGTGGTAGTTTTGCACTGTGGTGCTTTCCATTTGGGCTATGTCAGTGCCCCTACTTTGTTGGCAGATTTGGAACACTTGGTTCAAGCAGTAATGAACATCCTTCCAAATGCCAAAGGAATTTTTTCTGGATTAGTAACTAGGGCAATATGGGACAATAGTTCAGTTTTTTGTCCTCAGCAAAACAATGCTAGGTGTGTAATCAACCGAGGCATGTGTGCCTTCATGCTTAGAGCTGGTATGTTCTTCTGTAATAATTAGAATATTGATTCCAGTAATGCTGTTTATTTTAAGGAAGATGGCATTTCCTTATCTTTTATGGGAAATGCCATTCTGTTTTGGAATGTAAGGGTTGCTTTGGAGAAGGTTATGTGAAGATTTTAGGAGTAAAGTAAGAAAAATAAAAAATACAAAATAACAGGTGTCTGTCAAGCATCTGCAAAAAAAAAACACAAAAAAGGCTCTTTTCAGAGCCAACCTCAAAGGGGAAATTGGGCACACTATTTAAATTGACATTCACCACACTCAGATTTTCGATATGTCCGCGGACATGGCGGTGGTCCGCGGACATCAAAATCACTAGCTAGGGGTTCAGTATGTTGTATGTTACATGTATGTAAAGTCAGGGATATTATGGTTAAGGTGTGCTACTAAAACATATGAAATTCAGTAAAAAAACTTTCTTAAAGGGACGTTATGGTTAAGTTGCGCTACTAAAAACCTATGAAATTCAGTGAAAAAACTTTGTTAAAAGGGACGTTATGGTTAAGTTGCGCTACTAAAAACCTATCAAATTCAGTAAAAAAACTTTGTTAAAGGGACGTTACGGTTTAAAGTAAAATCGAAAACCCCTGAAATTCAGCAGTTATGGTAAGATAAGCAACCAAACTCGCTCCACCGTGCACTGCTAACACTAACACCCAGGACATCAAAGATGACATCACAAATGTCATTGATGACATCACTGATGACATTACATGTGCATTTACTTTTCATGAAAACTCTGTAGGAGGGATTCTTATAATGTTGACCAAAAAGTGTGAAGGATCATTTTAATAAATATCATGAGCTAATTAGTGCATTACACAATTCATTGATGTAAATAGCATTCTATTATGAAGTTCTATCCAGTATACTAAGCACCTCATGCAGAAACCTAGGCAGTGTATGCAGTATACATGATAAAGGTGCAATATTCATAATCTAACATGTAATAAGTAGCTAATAAAACCCACTTAATACATAATTGCACTTAATAGAGACAAAACACAAAGATACAACAACACATACAAATATGAGTATATACAGGGACAGAGAAGTAAGCAAAAAAAGCAGAAGTAGTAGCAGAAAGAGTTCATAACCTAACTGATTATCTTTATGCAGAGAAATGATTGCTCTGTTTCAAATGTGCTACTTAATGTATGTATGTGTATCAAATGATGTCAGTGAACCCTAAGGAAATGAGTATGAGTACAATGTATACAAATATGAGCATATACAGGGAAGGTATAGTAATAAAAATAAAACTATGAGAAAGTGCTGATAACTCTAATGATTATCTTCATGCACAGAAAGGATTGCTCTCTTTCAAGCCTGTGTCTTCTGCTATATCTATGTTTCATATGATATGACTTGACCCTAAGTCTACAAATATAGTACCTTTTCAATGTTTACTTCCTGACTGTTACTGAAGAAAACTATGTGGCTTAGATATGTCAGTAAATGAAAAAAAGGGAGAGCCAGCCATGTGTTGTCATCAGTGATGTCATCAATGACATTTGTGATGTCATCTTTGATGTCCTGGGTGTTAGTGTTAGCAGTGCACGGTGGGGCGAGTTTTGGTTGCTTAGCTTACCATAACTGCCAAATTTCAGGGGTTTTTCGGTTTTACTTTGAACCATAACGTCCCTTTAACAACGTTTTTTTACTGAATTTGATAGGTTTTTAGTAGCGCAACTTAACCATAATGTCCCTTTTAACCAAGTTTTTTCACTGAATATATATATATATATATATATATATATATATATATATATATATATATATATATATATATATAATATTACACGCCCCGTGGTAGTGGTCGTGTAGTTATGGTTAAGTTACTAAACTCATAGGAAGAGCACTTTTTTCCAGTGGCTTATAACTTCACTCCCCCTGGAGGGATGCTCACCAAACTGTGCAAATAAAGTATATGGTTGACTCTGAAGTCTTTTGCCAAGCTGGGTGAGGCTTCCTGGGGGGGCAAATTATAGGGGGGGTCCCAAAACTATTATTTTTTTCCATAAATTTAATGGGGAAAAACTTTTCACACGGCTACAGCCCGAACGGCTGGACGGATTTTCACCAAATTTGCAGCAGGAGCAGGGGCTTGAGTCTGAAAGTGTGCTTTTGTGTGTTTGGTGGAAATCCGACCAGTAATTTATTTGCAAAATACTGAAATGTACTTCCTAAAAAATTATTGATATTTGGGTCCGCTCTGCGGACTCATTTCCCTGTCCGTTTCGCGGACCGAAGTCTGATTGGCCTGCGGTACTCCGTGTTGTTGGCAAACAGTGGACGCGGCCAGTGGTTGGCTGAAGGGAAGCTTGCTGTGCGTCAAAGGTTTTGGAAAACACTGCCATGGTGTATCGGAGGATAGTGTTGCGGTGTGAGTGGCAAGGCTCCAAGCTGTTGTGTGCATACCTTTTGTATTGTCAAGGGTTTTGACCCATGTTGAATAAATGGACTGGGTAGATGTGGGGATGAGCTGTCGCCGCACATTATTCTATGCCAGAACAAACTAAATCAATAGATTGGGTAGATGTGGGGATGAGCTGTCGCCGCCCACATTCATGCCAGAATCCAGGAGAACTGCGCAGTTTGCGCACACCAAAATGGTCACCTAATCTGCCACCCACCAGTGCAAAGAAAGGTGTTTCTGTTCAAAAACCGTTTTTATTGATGTCAAAAAGTTGCTAAAATCATGGGCACAAGACCACTCTAAAGATACAACCTTCTTGTGGGGGGTTCCACATCACCACTCTACTGTAAGGATGCCATCAAAACAATGTTAAACAAGGGTCCTATACTATCAAGCAAAAGACCACTCTATTGAAATGCATTAATTCAAGACAGATCCCAACAATGGGTGCAGTACCAGCTTTGTCCACAAACCGGCGCTAGCGGTCTAAACTCTGACTGTAGGACTGTATCTCAAGAGTGCAAGAGGATCCAGCCTAACTGCGACTTCAAAGCCTGTTGGTTAATTAAAATTCTTAACCACCTGCTGTTCCCAGAGACAATCTGATTCAATTAACAGGCCAAGAGGCTGGGAAACCTTCTCACCCCAGAGACCCACACAACAGCCCAGGATATCACATGACCCTGGTGATTGGGAAGGAGGGGTTTTGCCTTCAGCCTGCCGCACACCACTCAATAGACTCTTTCCCTTGAATGGAGTATGTTAATGTTGGATGTGGACTGTATACAGAGCTCTGCCTGGGGGCAGGGACATGTGAGCTCACCCACCCAGCTTCGAGGGGCGGGCCAGACTTGAGTGTGGATTCCTATTGCAGCAAATATATGTTTAAGTTAAATGCTTCTAAAATATTGTATTAAGCTCACAAAAATGTGCAATTTGGAGAACCTTAATCCAAGAAATGTCCCCACAATTCAAGACTTGATTCAACTTTGTACCATGTTCTGAGGCGAAACCCCGCTATTTATTGATATTGCAGACACCGGGTGTATGCTAGAAACCTAGTAAATTACTGGAATGTGTGTAGAAGGAGGGTGTACATTGGTGTAATTTTTGATACAGATTTAACATTGGTAAACCAATTAAAAACAAAATCAAGTTGTCATTTTTTAATGCAAGCCCCCAGGAAGATCAGAGTCGGACAAGCATGGACCATAAGGAATCTGTAATATGTACATCTCATTTCAACAAATTGTGTATCTGGAAAATATGTATTTGGAATAGAAATAGATTTGTGTGCACATTGACAAGGGGAGTGTCTTTCTGTAAGTAATAAAGGTGACACACAACCCAGCTCCCCAATCAAGGAAGAGAGGAGGAACTGGCCAATGATAAGGTGAGAGGGTTGGGCATGCAGAATTAGCCGACCAACCCACTTTATAAACACATAAAAAGAGACTGCTGGGACAGGTAGAGACACTCCATTCCCATTTTCTGCGGAGCATGTCGACGGACGAATTCACATCCAGAACTCCAGAGACCTAGACTGACTCCAGCAAGACAGAGACCAGAATTTAGAACTCTGACTCCAGAACTCAAAGCAAAGGCCTAACCCACAAGCTGAGTTCTCTTCAGCAGGCCTCAAAACCAAGCAAACTATTCAACAGCCGGGCAAGCTGTTTGAATATTTGCCAAGAACTTCTGCCAGAACCAGAGACCCAGAAGGCAGAATTATCCGGAGAGACCAGACCCAGACCAGATTGCTGTGCAGTGCCGCTAGCAGAGCTGACCCAGATCCAGTGAGCAGAACCAGGCAGAGACCGTCCGTGGCAAGGGAACCGCAGTCCAATCCTGACCCGATCCGTGACAAAGTCGCATTCCTGTCCAAAATCTAGTGTGAGTACCCAGCTAGCACTGTGCCAAAACCAATCTCTTAGTTTAAAATAATCTAATCCAAACTATTTTAGCCTATTAGAACTGCCTCCTAGAATCATGTCATTCTGTCATCCTTAAACCTGAAAACTGTCATCTGTCATTCTGAGCTTTAAAATTTTAAATCCGAAAAACTACCTTTACTAAATCGGCCGTATCTCTCGAACCGTTTGTGCTAGGAGTGAGTTTTAACTGTCATCTTAAAGCTAAGATTCTAAGCTTTCCAACAAATAGTGTCTCCATAATTGCGCTCGATGCACGCGATTACATTTGCCGCGATTTGACATTTTGCTCAATTTCAGCCACGTGTAAAAATATTTGTCCTTGCTTTCCTTTGCTAAAATTCATTTGCAACCTGACAATCATTCATAGAGCATTGCTAAATTGATCCTGAACTAATACAAACTAGCTGTCATACACCCTGAACCTCTAGAGGGAATTAAAATCATTTTAGCATATTTTTAACTTCTTTGCATACCACATTTAAAGTACTTTGCCTGTGTTTAAAATCATCCCTGCTGCTCTAAGCTTGCTAGGGGGGAACTGAATTATATTTGATTGCATTCCTGAGAACTGTGTGCTTTTCTTCCATCTCTTTACATTGCATAAGGGGGGGAGGTGAATTGCTATGAGGGGGAAAAGTGATTGCATTGTTTTGGTTGAAATCATATCAAGTTTATTTTCCGTACTGCATTTTCATTCATCATTGCATTGTCCTTGAAGCCATAAAAGCATTCTCAGCTACTTTATCCTCTCTATGTCAACTTCTAAGCCATTAAAAAGAGTGTACCACTATATCATTATCCATTGTTGATCAACATCATATTCTCAAGTGTGATATCAAATATTAATTTACTATAAAAGTGTGATAGATATATATTGTTTAATTTTCAAATAAACCTTTTAATTTGCAAAACAAACCTACTTCTTGGCTCAGTGGGGTCAGGGGGATTCTAAGAGAGGGGTGTTATATAAGGGTTGTCATCCAGAGTAAAGGAACTGGACATAAAAATATATCAATAAGGGCTTCCATCAGCATCCCAGACTAGGCATTGACTTAGCTGTAGTGTTGAATTGAAGTCGCTTACAATATGTAGCAGTGTGCGTACTAATATTAGTCATATCTGGCTGCGCTCCGGCATCCCATTTCCCTGTTCACAGTGCGGTCAAAACTTTGATTGAACTGCAGTGTGCGGTGATGGGATGTGTGAAAAGTCTTCCATGATGGCGGTATGTTCGGAGGACAATTGGTGGCAAAAGGATCTGAAAAACAAAGTGTACGGCATCTGGTGGTGGGAAGAAGGGATAGACGTGGTGTGGGAGTGACAAGAGCTTCACAAGATAAGAAGACAGTGGTCTGCCAGCGCTATCCGTGCATGCTCCGCCAATGCGCAGATACCTCAACAGGCAACTATCTTGTTTGGTCATTGTAGGCAGCCTTAGTTATGTCATGCAAGCTACAGCAGTGATGTCTTTCTGTCATGAGTGGTGGCAGGCACATTTGCAGAAGGGTAGTGCCTTCCACGAGACATGAGGATTTAAAAATAGCATGTACTATGGTGTGCTGTGTGAGGTAAGTCAGTAGCTCCTTGGATGCAAGGTATGTCCACTGGTTGAAAGTAGGTGCCCACATTGTTGCTTATTGTGTGTGATTTGGCTGCAGTGCACACAATGTTGGTTGCATGTGTGTGGTGATTTGGAGAACTATCTACAATTGTTGGTGTATGGGTGGAGATAGTGCAGTGACCAGTTGTGCAATGTGTCCACTGGGTGTATTACTGGAATAGTGTACATATGGAAGAAGCCCCGGTGCAAATGTTTCTTCTATGTCCTTGCATAGTGTCCACTGTGCAGATTCGTAGGTAGTGCAGTAGGCACCATTGGTTCTATGCACATAATAGAGTGGTGGGTGCAGGCTCAATGTTGTGAAGATTGTCTTGTTGGTTGGCATGCTTATAATGCTTTGTGATTGGAAGTGGGTAGCGGTGCCAAACACAGTGATATGTTTCTGCATTACAAGTGGAACACGTGTCATTGCGTCCCTGCTTTATGGTGTGGCGGTTGGGTGGTAGTGCTGGTGCGTATGTTGCCTTTGTAATTCATGGCACACACGTACCTGGTTGCCTGCATGCTCTGTTATGTTTTGGTGAGTGTAATATAGGCCTAGACTGTTGGATGCATGGCCAAAGGCCGTAGGCCGTAGGCCATGCACCCAACAGCCTGGGCCTTCATCATAGCCTCCACAATATAATGCAGCAATGCAGTTGTTACCTTGCATGCATTTGGAGTTGGTGAGTAGCACACAATGGTTGCGGAGGACATTGTGCACTTGGTGGAACAGCAGAAGTGAGCTGCTATGTGTACATTACCATAAGGTGCATATCATTGCCACTGTTGCACAATAGGGAGCCACATGCCACCATAGGCGTTTGCTATGGGTAGGCACTTATAAGACCCTTGCTTGAGGAAGTGTTAGGCCAGCGTTCGTGCAGGTGTTTTTCACCATGGACCAGAATTTTGCCGTTTTGGTGAAGGTCCAGAACATGTGGATCATGTCAGCCTTGTCGTTTCCGCACCAGGGGCATTGTGGGGATACCTGTTTGTTGAAGGTAGCCACTCTCGATGCGGTCATGTACGTTCTATATAAGACGTTCAGCTGGATCTGTTTGAATCTGGTGTTACTTGACACTTTTTTGGGGTATAGTAATATTCGCTCCCATTCGTTATCTGATAGTGTGGTTTCCAGCTCGGTTTCCCATTTTTGTCTCAGTGGCGTGCTTTTCGGGTTGGGTCTGTTGATCAGTTTATTGTATAGGCGGGACACCGGTTTCCAGCCGTCAGCTAGGTCATACATTTCCTGGAGGAGGGGATCTGGGGCGGATTCCTTTCCTCTGGCCACATTGTTCATTGTTTTTTGGCAGTTGTCTTAAGGCGATGGTACCACAGAAATTGGCCACTCGTGATTCCTCCGTTTGCTTGTAGCGATTCTAGTTCTCTGAATCTGCCCTCTTCATACATATCGCCCCATGTGTAGATTCCAGCTCTTTCCCAGTTTATGGCCGTGGCGAGATCCGTCTGTGTTTTGCAGGCATCGGCCAGGATGGCGTTGTTGGGAGTGTAGGGGTGTTTCAGTTGTCACAGGAAGCAGGTTCTAGCCCATACCTGCCTGCCCAGGGTTACTATCATGGGTACGTCAGATGGTTGTTTCATCGGGTTCCAAAGTATCTCCTTGGGGAATAGCTTGGAAGATGATTGCCGCAGCAGCCCCAATTCGGCAGACAGATCATCGGAGAGCCATTTGGTGACGTGACTGAGTTGTGCAGCTAGATAGTATCTTTGGAGGTCTGGTAGTTGTATCCCTCCCTCTTTGTACAGGAGCGTGAGTATGGCTAAGGAGAGTTTATGTCTGGATGGCCCCCATATGAAGTCCTTGATTAAGGATTCCAGTTTTTGGAAGAAAGGAGGTCTGATGTAGTGGCAAACATTCACAAAGTAGTATAAGAGTCGGGGGAGGATTATCATTTTGACGATTGCTGCTCTGCCCATCATTGCGAGCGGAAGCTTCGACCAAAACTTCATGGATTTGCAGAGGCCTTTTATCGCTTTTTCCGTGTTATATTCGTGTATGAGCTTGGGGGTGTGGCTCATGTCGACATGTAGGTACCTAAATACCTCTGGTTGCCATTACACTCCGACGTTTGGTAAGTCGGAATTGTCCAAGCTCTTGAGCCTTGCTAGTGGGAACGCACAGGATTTTGGTCTGCTAAATTCAATCCCGGAGTATCGGGCATAATTGTCCAGGATGTCTAGCGCGACTCTTGCATTGAGCTGTGGGTCCCTCACGTATAGGAGAACGTCATGGGCATACAAGGATATTATGGAGTGATCATTGCCCAGCCTAATACCCGCATCAAAGTGCTGTTTTCTGAAGTCTGAAGTAAATGGCCACTAGTTCCAGGCCTAGGATGTATAACATCGGAGATAGCTGGCATCCTTGCCTAGTGCCCCGCTGTATCGCCCAGGATTCAGAGATCGTTCCTCCAGTCTTTACTCTTGCTACCCGGTAGTTGTATAGCACCTCGACCCATCGCACAAAGCCTCCGCCGAAGCCAAACTCTCTTAACACCTCGATCAGCCATTCCCAGTAGATGGAATCACAGGCTTTTATGGCATCGAGTGATAGCACCGCTAGGTCTTCGTCTCTGTCGTAGGTCTCCGCCACAATGTGGTGAAGTCTCCTCAGGTTTGCTGTGGTGTTGCGTCCTGGAACGAAGCCATTCTGGTCCTCATGGATCAGGGTTCCCACCACCCTCGCCAGCCTCTTGGCCAGGATTGTAGTCAGGATCTTACTATCGTAGTTTAGCATTGCAATTGGGCGGTATGAATCGCACTTGTTGGTAGGTTTGTTGGGCTTAAGTATGGGAATGATTATTGTTTCTTTCATGGAGTTGGGTAAGATTCCATTTTTGTATGCCTCCACCTCGTGCAGGCCCGGGGTGAGGGTAGCTTCATACGCTTTGTAGAATTCCGACGGAAGTCCGTCACTCCCTGGGGCCTTGCATGTAGCTAGCGTTCAAATCGCATCCGTCACGTCCTCCGCAGTGATCTCCGCATCTAATAGTTCTCTTTGGTCTTCCGACAATCTTGGGAGCTCTATTTCCTCTAGGGTGGCTCTTATGTCCTCCACTGGTATTATTGTGTCATGTGCGTACAGTTTAGAGTAGAATTCGGCAAATGCATGGTTGATATCTTGCTGGGTCCTATGGGTTACCCCCTTTCCATCTGTAATCTCGGTTTGGAGGTATCTTGGGAACTCGCGTTTGCAAAGCCAGGCAAACATTCTGCCAGGCTTGTCTGCCTCTTTGTGTGCCTTGGCTGTGTAAGTTGTGTAGTCTGTTCCAGGCAGAAAGCATTCCTCCCGAGTTTCTCTTAGTTTTGTCTCAGTATCCGGTGAGGCATCGATTTCAGATTCCAGATGCGTGATCTTGGTTTCCAGGTCTTCTAGTTCCATTTTCAAGTGTTTGCGGATGCCACCTGTTCCAGATATCACCTCTCGCCTTGTTACTACTTTCATGGCTTCCCATAGTGTGCCCCAACTTGTCACTGAGCCTTTATTAATGACTAGGTAGTCCTCCAGTTTGGTTCCAAGTTCCTCCTTGAATGACTGATCTGTGAGTGCTGCCGCTGGCATTCTCCATAGTGGGATTGGTGGTCTGGGTCCTCTAAGTGTCCATTGCATGACCAGCGGGGAGTGATCCGAGATGGATCTGCCTAGGTACGTTGTGGATTCCACCTGTTGTGCCAGCTCTCGGTCTATTAGCAGGTAATCTATTCTTGTGTGGATCTTGTGTGGGGCCGAGTAGTAGGAGTAGCTCCTCTCAGTGCGGTGTTGTTCCCTCCAGATGTTCACTAGGCCGAGGTGTTCTATTGTACTGTTTAGTACATTGGCTGCAGTGTTGTTTAGGTGGCGTGGGGGGTCTGATCTGTCCATAGTTCCGTTCCTGAAATCGCCTCCCCATATGAAAGCTCCCTCTCTACGGAGTATCATTTTGGTGCTTAACATTTTGAGGTGTGAGGGTATTCCGTGTTGTGGTAGGTATGAGTTTAGCAGGCATACGGTTGTGCATTTGATAGTTCCCCACATTATTAGGTATCTGCCCTCTTTATCGGCTTCGTAGTCCAGTAGTTGGAATGGCACTGTTGGGTTTATCCACGTGAATACTCCTCTGGCGAACTTGGAATAGGGTGCCCCTCTACCGGTCCCTCCCCATCTTTCAAACAGTTTGATGTGGCTTCATCGGTAAGATGGGTCTCTTGAAGCATTGCAATCGAGATCTTTTTCCTTCGCAGGTAGGAATGGATCCGGTTCCTTCTCAAATATGTGCCCATTCCCCTAACATTCCACGTCATCACCCTGAGTTGAGATGCCATTGCAATGGTAATTTGGTCTCTACAATCCGGTCACCCCAGGTTTCCCAGGGGAGTTGTTGCCCCTGGCTGTGAGGTTCCATGCCCAGGTTTCGGTGTTCCCTCATCTCTAGTCTCCGAGGTTGACTGGGCACATGCCTTTCCCTCCTTGGTGTTTTGAAGACTGCATAATTAACGGAACAATTAACATAACTTGAACTGGTGTACCCAGCAACTACAACTTCCTTTCGGTGCTCAGGCGCGCCCGTGCCGTCTGGACCCATCCGGGTGTTGGGCACGAGTAAGGTCGGTCAGGCAACAGGCCTGCCTTGAACTGTTCGTGGGGGTGGGGCCCTGTGTCTGGCATGGGGCTGAGCAAGGGCCACATCTATATAGCTGACTGTTGTGTGGTTTTACCTCCTTGGTTTTAGTTTGCCTTATTCATGCGTTGGCCTTGTGAGCCATGAGCCATTCCAAGCTTCGGTCGATTGTGACGGGGGCTCGTCACTCATCCGAAGGCTGTGTGTCTTTACCCTCTGCCAGGTTGTTGTCTTCCAGCCACATGTTGGCGGCTGCAGGGGTCTCTAAAAAAATCGCACTACCCTTGTGAATCACCTTCAGTCTTGAGGGGTATAACAGCATGTATTTCAAATTTAGGTGTCTGAGCCGTGCTTTGATCGGGACAAATGAGTTTCTCTCCCTCTGGACTTTCTGGGTGTAGTCGGGGTAGATGGATATTTTAAAGTCTCCCTGTTCGAAGGGTCCCTCTTCTCTGGAGTGCCGTAGGATGATTTCTCTGTCTTGAAAATTGAGTATTTTGGCAATTATGGGGCAAGGATGTGAGCCCGGTGGAGGTCTTTTTTGTAGGGATCTATGCGCCCTTTCGACCGAGAAACCTTGTGTTACTTTTTCAGCGCCTATCTCCTGTTGTATCAGGGACTCTATGCAGGCCGTTGGGTTTGAGCCTTCGCTTCCTTCTGGGACCCCAAGTATTCTGATGTTACTACGCCTAGCCCGGCCCTCAGCCTCCTCAGCTTTGGCCTCCAGCACGGCCATCTTCGTTTCCAGGTCGACAACCTTAGCTTTCAGTTCTGTTGCGTCTTCAGACGTTTCTTTTATGGTTGTCTCAGCGCTCGTCACTCTCTCGGTTAGGTTGCGGGCATCCTGGCGCATGAGTTGTATTGCGGATTGAACTCGCCAATTTTGGAGTCTATGAATGTCTGTAAGGATGCAATGGCTTCCAACACCTGGGTTTGGTTTTCGGAGGGTTCAGCTACTTTTGCTTGTACCTGTTTGGGGGTGGAGGGACGTGGTTGCGGGGGGGGACTTCGTTTTGGTGGATATGTATGTGTCCATGGTGGCTATTTTCCCCTTGTTTCTGGCGGACATGATGAGGGATGTGCAAGTACTCTGCCCCGTCTGTTCCAGGGGTAGGAGCGCCCACATGCTGCAACGACCTGGAGGGGCAGCCGTATGGTTGGGTGGGTGGACTAGGCTTGGTCCTATACACTGTACGTTGCACGGGTTGTTTCCAGGGTTCGGCCTGGTGAAATAAGTTTTCCAGTCTGTTCTTAGGGGAGCGTTCGTAATTATACCAGTGGTGCGTATCTATGGTCCCCTATAGTGGAAGTGTTCGGCGGCCTTGTCAATTGCAAGCCCCCTCCCATGGTTCTCCTCACCTCGAGTTCTTTGGGCACTCTGCCGCGGAGGCGGGCTGGCGCCGGGGTTGTGTAAGGAATGGGGTCTGTGTGTCTCCTCGCAGCGTCGCTCCCTGGCGTTCCGACTGTGCTGCTCTCCTGTAGGCCGTGGGCCTGCTACTTCTTGTCCCCTCTGCTGGTTGTAGTTCTCCGTGTGGCAGGGCCGGAGCCCCGTTTTCGTCGGTGTCGCTCTCCTGCAAGCCACGGACGAGGGGGCTACCCCGGTTATTTCAGGGGTCGGAGTCAGGGATCTGGATCCAGCTTCCCTGTGCGGGAGCTTCTACTTCTTGCCTCCCCGGGCTGGTTGTTTGTGTCCCCCCGCAAGGCAGGGCTACAGCGGCGTGTTGGAATCATGCTGGAAGGAGCCCGGGTGGGGGGAAGGGGTCGTCTTTAATCGCGATCCGCCTCAGAAGCGTTCACCAGTTGTGGATTGGGGCGGCTGTGAGGGCGGCCGCTGTTTCTGTCGGCGCCGTTTTCAGTAGGTGTCCGCCATCTTGGATCCCGCCAAAGGTAGGGGGGCGAATCGTTACGATGGTGATCCTGCTGGTTTGGAGGCTTTGATCCCAACGAAAGTTGTGGGGTTATGTCGGGAGCCGGTTCTGCTTCACTCGGGCCGCTTTTCTTCATCGCAGGTGCGATTTGGGTCAGGCAAAAAGGATCAAGATACAGCGTCTTTGCCGGAGCACGGCGCCTCAGCCTCTACTCGCCATGAGCTCCAGGCCACGCCCCTGATAGGCAGCTGCTATATGCGCCCCCAGTAGTGTGCAGGATCTTAGTGGCAGCATGTGTCCTGCACAACGTTGCAACCCGGCTGGGCGTGCCAGTGGATATGGTGGTGCCCCCACATCCCCAACCGCATGCACGGCTGCTGCACATGGGAGGTGAAAGGGCACGTGGTGAGGCAGCCCAGACCCAGCTTGCGGCAAATTATTTCACCTAAAATCCCACCCCTGTGGAGTACACACAAGCCTGGCACATACCAGCTCACAATCAATGATGATGACAGAAGGGACAGTCAACTGTCACAACCATACCAGCCTGAGATTGTTCACCTGGAAGTGCTACATTGTGTGCATCCCTAGCTACTCAAAGACACCCAATGCTGTGTCAAAAAAGGCACAAATTCATGCAGCATGAAGGACTACCCCATTGCAAAATACCACATCAAAATAGTGGCATGTCACCCAACTCCTCCCCAACACACCATGGCATGGAATGCAATGTGAAAGCAACCAAATGAATGCACAGCACATGACAAAAGTGTCACAAAGTGCACCATCACAAATGGAAACAGGCCACAGACAATTTGCTCTCAATAATGAATTAAAAAAAAAACACACATGAACAAATACTTACCAGCAAGATAAAACATCAGTACATGTTCAAACAGTGGCAATATATGAGAATTAAAAATCAAAGTAGTGCAAGTGTCGCAACCTCACTAAGGCAGCACATCGACCCTTCCAACTGCAGAGTGTTGGTGGTAGGCAAATGTTTCAATGTACTACATACAACATGAACTGCATCTGCAAAGTAGACGGGCTTGTTAAGACATGATGAAGGTCCATGCATATAAGGAAAAAGTCATGGATGTAGAACCATACATAAATCCACCATGCAGTGAAGATTTCTACAGCAATACCCACTAGGGATGTATACACAGTTTTGACTACAGTCTTTCTATACAATTTATGGGAGCCCAATGTCACTGTGTAAGTAACTGTCACTTGGTCACACCCTATGCAAGCCCATGGAAAGGGAAGCAGGAGGGGTGTGTGTATCAGGAACCCAAGCATCTAACCCAAAGACAGGACAAGCCTGCATGTAACCAGCTGGAATACACAGTGGATGCCTACATGAGCCACACAAAGCACCACACTGTTAAAAAAAAATTGCCATGTGTGGACCAGGGGGAGCCGGAGGTGGCGGCGAGGCCACCCAGGAGGGACGAGGTACAGGGTGCACCCCAACACCCACATGCGTGGATGTTGAGAAAAAAAAAATGCCTCCATGGGCTCATGTCCTGCATGGCTATGCTACAGTGGGAGAACTGCAGTCGCTGTCATCACCCTGTGGTGGTACATCAGAATGTGGCCATGATATGGGAGGCAGAGCACGCAAAGCCCTGGCATGCTCCTCCATGGCAGCAAGCATGCAGGTCTGAAAGGTTTGGTTCTGCAGGATGATGGTACGGAGATCCCCATGCAGCACCTCACGGGTAGCACACATTTCTGCCTGCATGGCCTCGCTTGATGCCCGGATCTCCTGACAGGTTGCCTGGAGCTCAGCTGAGAGTGTAAGTGTCAGCTGCTGTTCTGCCCTTGTGCTCCGGGACACCTGAAGTTCACCTAGAGTATCTCTGAGGGACCTGTGTACTAACCTGAGGGCTTCCCGGTGGGCCTGTGACTCTACAGATATGGCTGTGCGCAGAGTCTCCAGTCCAGCCCGTCGGTCCCTGTCGGACGCCAACATGTCCTCCCTGTGTGAGTGTCAAATGGAGTATGTTGCCTGCTGCTGGAGCTCCACATGCCTTTCAGGGGGGAGAATGGAAGCGGCCACCCTATCCATTGCCTGAGCCATCATTTCACATGATGCCCCCTGTTGTGTTGCTATCGTGTAGATGGAGTTCTCCCACACAGTATTGCCTGATGGTGCATGGCCATTGCGTTAGCGGGCACCACACCTGGTTGGGGCAAGGTGATGTGCACCTTGCTGTGCTGGCACTGCCTGAGGCTGCAGGACTGCATTCCTCCTTTGATCTGCTGGCCCAGGAACAGGAGCAAATATTATGGTGTGTGACCCTGCATCCGTAACCGCCACAGGTGGACTTTCCAACACTGAAATCCCCATAGAGGGGTGTGACAATTAGACTTCAGGAGACAGGCGGATGCTGAAACAATATTTATTCCAATGTGGAAAGAGTCCTTAAAATAACAAAGAATAAGTTCTCTGGTTTCCTTCACCAGTGTCTTGTCCTTTGAGAGTAGATTGAGGCAGTCCCCAACCTTGTCCTATATTGTGGTGTCCGGAGAGGCCCACCACTCCGGTTTTCGTTCCTCCTCCTCTTCTCTATCCTGCAAAAAGAAAGGCTCTGGTCAGCTTTGTTTGGTGCACTTTTGTTTACTTCCCTAGTTTCAAACCCCCACCAATCACCATCAGCCTTGTCTAGCTCACTCCCCATTCGTCCCTGAGGCATTGTCCCACCTCCCTCAAAGGGTGCCATGCCTGCGTACCACTGTCCTGGCTTCCGGTGTCCTGGGGAACGTTCGTGCTGATCACGTGATCGTGATCGTGGCCGTTTTGGATATGGGTGGTTCCTGGCTCGGAGCGCTTTCCAGCTGCGACCCGCTCCAGGGCTGCCGCGGGACACAGCATGTCGAAGGGCCGGTCTCCCTCCCACGCCGCCTTGGAGTGCCTGCAAGTGATCCACCCCCTCGTCAGCAGGTGAGTGAGGCGGTGTTACGCTGTGTCTGCGAGCGGCGGATCGCGATCTTGCTCCTTCGGCGTAGTTGACAGCCTAGCACGGAGGGGCTGACCCACTGCTTCGTTTGCTTTGTTTTCCATGGTCCCCAGTCATAGGTGTGCCAATCTCCCTCTGCGGGCTTCGATGAGGTGCATCCTTACACATCCCCAACCCAGTTCCAAGCCGATCCGGCCGGGGAGCACACCTAGACAGGTAGTCAGCTACGAGCTGAAATCTGGCCGGTTTGTGTAACGTGAGGAAGTCAAAAGGCTGGAGGGAGAGGAACCAGCGGAGTACTCTCTGGTTTGTGTCCTTATGTCGCGCAAGCCATTGCAAGGGTGCGTGGTCCGTGTACAAGGTGAATCGGCAACTCAACAGGTAGTATCTGAGGGAGTCGATGGCCCACTTGATGGCCAAACATTCCTTCTCTATGGTGGAATAAGCTGCCTCATGAGGAAGTAGCTTTTGGCTGATAAAGAATACAGGTCGTAGGTCACCCCCTCGGTCTTGTGAGAGTACGCCCCCCAAACCCTGGGTTGAGGCGTCTGTTTGTAGATGGAAATGTTTCTGAAAGGCTGGGCAACAAAGGATTGGGTTTGATGAAATCCTTTGCTTCAGGTGCTCTGTGGTGTTCAGGGCGCTCTGAATGTTGGTTAGGTTTGGAACACCCTTGAGTCTTAAAGCATCGGTCAAGGGGGCGGCCACAGAGGAGAAGTAGGTATGAATCTCCGGTAATACCCAATAAGCCCGAAGAATGCTTAAATCTGCTTCCTGTTGGTGGGAGTCGGGATATCGTGTATAGCCTGAGTCTTGGATAATTGCGGTTTCAGTACACCCCCACCCACTATGTCCCCAGATATTTGGTTTCATTGGTTCCGATCGTGCTCTTTTTGGGATTTATGTGCAACTCTGCCTTATGCAAATCGGACACAACCAGTTCTAGATGATTCAGATGTGCTTCCCAGGACTCGCTATATACCACAATGTCATCTAAATAAGCGGCCGCGTATCCGTCATGCGGTCGTAAAATGATGTCCATTAACCTTTGGAACATAGCAGGGGCACCGTGTAGTCCAAAGGGCAGAACCTTGTATTGGTAGAGTCCCCTTGGTGTGGAAAAGGCGGTTTTCTCCTTGTCCTGGGAGCGCAAGGGAATCTGCCAATAGCCCTTTGTTAAATCTAATGTGCTTAGGAAGAGGGCCTCTCCGAGGCCTTCCATGAGCTCGTCCATTCACGACATTGGATATGCCTCATATTGAGATACTGCGTTTAGTTGTCTGCAGTATACAGAAGCGGACTGACCCGTCCAGCTTGGGAACCAGCACTATGGGGGAGGACCATACGCTGATGGATGGCTCGATGATATCCATCTGCAGCATTTCGCCTACTTCTGAGTTGATAAAACTTCGCCTGGCTTCGGGTATCCGATATGGCCTAAGCCTTATGGTTTGTCCGGGCTATGTGTTGATTCCATGTTCTAATATACTGGTCCGACCGGGTAGCGTAGAAAAGGCATCGGCATAGGGAGATAACTTTTTCACGACATCTGACTTCATGTTCAGGGATAGGGCGTCACCCCAGTTGATGGCTTTGAGGGTATCAGGAACGGTTCATGGTTTCCTCTGATTCTGGTTCCTCGGGTTCTGCAAATGCACTTAGACTAGGCTCGTTCCACTCCTTCAGTAAGTTGATGTGATATACCTTATCGGGTGTGGTCCTATCAGGTTGATGCACCCGATAAGTCACCGGACTGAGCACGTCTGTGATTTTGTATGGCCCTCTCCATCGGGCCAATAATTTGTTTGCACAGGTAGGTAGGAGTACCAGTACCTGGTCTCCGGGTTTGAAGGTCCTATCAGGTTGATGCATCCGATAAGTCACCGGACTGAGCACGTCTGTGATTTTGTATGGCCCTCTCCATCGGGCCAATAATTTGTTTGCACAGTTAGGTAGGAGTACCAGTACCTGGTCTCCGGGTTTGAAGGTCCTCATTCGGCTCCCCTTATTGTAGTTGTTCTCTTGGGTTGTTTGAGCTTGGCTGAGATTGGCTTCGGCCAAGGTACATAGAGCTGTCAGATGGTTCTTTAGCTCCTCGGTGTATTCAGTAAGAGACACCTCTTTGGTGGCTTCCCATTCCTCTTTGACCAGATCCAATATCGTCTGGGGTTGCCTTCCAAACAGAAGTTCGAAGGGGGAAAAGCCGGTGGAAGATTAGGGTGTATCCCTTAATACCATCAACACCAGAGGTATCACCCGATCCCAATTTTTAGTGTCTGGCCCTGTCACCCTTTTCAGCATTTTCTTAATGGTCTTGTTATATTGTTTGATCAGCCCATCAGTCTGGGGTTGGTACACTGAGGTTCTCATCTGTTTGATTTGGAGTCATTCACATACTTGACGTAGGAGGGCGGACATGAAATTCGTTCCTTGGTCTGTGATTATTTCGGAAGGTAGCCCTACTTGTGCAAAAAATGGGATAAGCTGATCAAACAAAATCCTGGCAGATGTCCCCTTTAAGGGAAACGCTTCTGGGTATCAGGTGGCATAGTTGACTATCACTAGCAGATATTTATACCCCCTACTTGCAGGCTCCAAAGGACCGACTATATCCATGCCGATCCTCTGGAATGGAACCACTATGAGTGGCGCCTTTGCTGGTAGGACACCACTGGACAACTGGCATGTAGGACAGTTTTTACAGAACTGTGCCACCTCCCCATAAATGCCCGGCCAGTAGAACTGCTTCAGTAGGTTTTGCTGGGTCTTGAGGGAAGCCATATGGCCACCACAGGGATGGTTGTGTGCTAGTTGTATGACTATGGCACAATGTTTCTTTGGTAGCACCAATTGCTCCTTAGCGACCTTGTCCTCGCCCTTGTACCTTCGATATAGCAGACCCCGATGTAGTAGGAACACTGGCCCCTAGATAGATCCGGTTCCCCTTCTTGTGTTGCCCTTTCTCGTGCTACCCATAGAGTTGGGTCAGTTAGGGTCTCCCCCCTAATGGTGTCTTCGTTTTCCTACAAACTCCAGTTTGGTCATGTAACTAGTCTGACACCATTCCATCCGGGTTCGTCTTTTCCGTCCTGGCAGGGGGGGCAGGGAAGCAGAGTCCAATCCTGGGACGTCGGATCTGCGTGGAGTCTTTTTCCCTTCCTCCAGGGCATTCAAGGCTTGCTCAAAGCCAGGCAGGTCGGTCCCTATCAGTACCGGGGCAGGCAGACACGGTAGGATGGCAGCCCTCAAGGGAGTGGTTGTGTTGTTTAGTTCCACTATCACATTCTTCATTGGATAAAACTTTACGTCCCCGTGAATACATCTAATAGGTTCTGTTATATTAGATAAGTAGGGAGTGTTACGTTTGGTGATATGGCGGTCAGCCTGCTGCCGCTGTCGAGCAGTGCGCGCGATGGCCTGCCATCCACTCGAATGTCCACCACATAGGGACACAGGATACTCTCCTCAGAAACATGGTTCAGGTATCCGATGTCCATCGGTTCGGCTGGCCTACTCCGGGGACAGAACTGGGCTATATGGCCCCATTCGTTGCATTCGTAGCATTGTGGTTGCTTGTATCATGGTGTGGCCAACGGATGTTTTTCCTCAACTCCTGGTTTCTTGTCTTCTGGTCTTTTGGAGGTGTCGTTGGCCTGTCTCCATCTCATGGTTAGTGCTCTGCCACCCCTAAATGCAAGGGGGTCGGACATCGGGATTGCTATCCGGGCTGTTACTGCAGTTGGCTGTATCTTGTGGTGACCCGCCTTCTGGTTTGCTGAGGCGATATCTACTGCCTCAGTCAGGGTGGGCCGGTGGTGCTGCCTAACCCTCCTCTGCATTTGTCCTGGTAGGGCTTCGATAAATTGTTCCAGGATTATCTTGTCGAGTATGGGCTGGTTCGCTGGGGTTGGAGGAAGCAGCCATTTCTCGACCAAGTCCTTTATACGGTAGTATAACTGGCGTGGGCTTTTCCCAACCCTGAGTCTGGTCTCTCTCAGCTGAATCCGGTAAGCTTCTTCGTCTAGGCCTAGACGATCTAGGACTGTGGCCTTAATTTCCCCGTATGGAGTGCTGCCATTGGGATTCACCACCTGGTAGGCACCCTGCATCACCCCAGATATTATGGGGGCGACATACTGCCCCCAGCGGTCCAGAGGCCATTGTGCATTCCTAGTGATCCTCTCGAAGCTGGTGAAAAAGAAAGCATGGTTCCCCCCCTCTTTATATTTCTGGAGCAGAGCTGATGGCACCAACGGTTGGTTTCTTGTGTTGGCTACCGCATCCGCGAGTCTGGTGATGGTCTCATGTTGTTTATCCTGGGCCGTGGTTTGTATGGTGCTCTGTAACTGAATAGCCTGCATTAATTGTTGCAGCCGTTGCTGACCCTCCAATAGAGTCTTGATGAGTGCCTCCATAACGTTGTCGTTATCCCACCTTCGTCGCCAGTGTGACAATTAGACTTCAGGAGACAGGCGGATGCTGAAACAATATTTATTCCAATGTGGAAAGAGTCCTTAACATAACAAAGAATAAGTTCTCTGGTTTCCTTCACCAGTGTCTTGCCCTTTCAGAGTAGACTGAGGCAGTCCCCAACCTTGTCCTATCTCGTGGTATCCGGATGGGCCCATCACTCCGGTCTTCGTTCCTCCTCCTCTTCTCTATCCTGCAAAAAGAAAGGCTCCCGTCAGCTTCGTTTGGCGCACTTTTGTTTATTTCCCTAGTTTCAAACCCCCACCAATCACCATCAGCCCTGTCTAGCTCACTAGCCAATCGTCCCTGACGCATTGTCCCGCCTTCCTCAAAGGGTGTCGTGCCTGTGTGCTGCCGTCCTGGCTTCCGGAGTCCTGGGGAACATTTGTGCTGATCACGTGATCGTGGCCATATTGGATATGGGTGGTTCCTGGCTCGGAGCGCTTTCCAGCTGCGACCCGCTCCGTGGCCGCCGCGGGACACAGCATGTCGAAGGGCCGGTGGCCCCCCCCACGCCACCTTGGAGTGCCTGCAAGCGCTCCACCCCCTCGTCAGGACCGGGTTCCCCAGCAGGTGAGTGAGGCAGTGTTACGCCGTGTCTGCGAGCGGCGGCTCGCGATCTTGCTCCTTCGGCGTAGTTGACAGCCGAGCACTGAGGGGTTGACTCGCTGCTTCGTTTGCTTCATTTTCCATGGTCCCCAGTCCTTCTGCGGGCTTCGATGAGGTGCATCCTTACAAGGGGTCTACCCCCGGTGCAGGGGGGTTTGACAGAACAGCATCCCTACCAGAAACACTCACCTCCGACGGCACATATGTCTCAATGTCTGATTCAGCACCTGATTCATAGAGGTCTCCGGAGGTGTACCCAGAGACACCCGTGGACAGTATAGTCTGTAGGAGTAATGGGTTTTCACCCACCACCACCCCACGTCCTACACTGGTGCCCGGTTGTGGCTGTGAGTCCTCCTGGGTCTGCCCCATCTCCTTCTCCTCAACAGCATCAAGTGCCTCATCATCTGCAAAAACATGAAAGATAACAAATGCAAACAGGCATGAGCACCATAGCACTCACACATAGTCATGACGAGGCAGATATCCAGTACATAAATGACACATGTCCCACATGAAAATAACTCTGGCATGCATGCACTGTCAATGAGTTGGAAGGGGAGGCATAAAGCACACCCTAATGACTGCAAGATGGAAAACCAACACATGTGCTGCATGCTGGATAGCACTGGCATCAAACATTAGCCTGTGAATGGCATGGACAATCCACATACATGACCCATGCCAGCACACAGACGGCACGTACCATAGCCATGGCAGTTTGGACAAGGACACCCATATGGTAGCAAATCAGTACTGTCACCCATCCATGTGAGATGGACATCATGAAATAAAACATGTAAAAAAGAGTGAGAAAACACGCATGTGCCACACGCTGCAACAAAGCCAGTGTTCACTGATGCAGTGATGGCAGGCATATGGATACATCAATGGTTGGTCACTTCGACATGAGAGGAAACAATTGTCATGTTCAACATTCAAACAGGGCCCCAAAATGATAGTGTTCAGGCCATGTGTAGGTGCACATTACTCAATCAGCCTTATTGTAGAAATCTTTCCCCTAATAAGTTAAGAAATGTGGCCCATTGTGTGGTGTAATCTATGACAGAAGTATGTCACATTTGGGACAGTAGGCCACAAATATGTCTGGTAAACATGCTAATCGTTTCATCAATCAGGCTGAATGAAGAAGAAAACAGTATGAACAATGTTGTGGCAAGAGGACAGCTGAAGGCCAAGTGGATTAATCATGTGCAAAAAGTGAACTGTAGTTAGAAGGGATACTGTGAAACGGAAACACAAGGCCGGGGAATAGTTTTGAGGGACCACATGGGTGACCCATAGCAGTCATGACTAGACAGCCTCACCTGGCACTCAATCAGAGCACATCACCCAAGCAACATACACATGGATTGCACACACATGCATGGTCACTCACCGGACATTGTTTCAAGATCTGGTAGGTCTCCCACGCCTTGGATCTGATTCTCTGTGATGAATGTTCCAGCGACAGACTCATGTTCAGTGAGTTGTTCCTCCTCTGGTGGAGACCCACCACCAGTCACCAGAGTAGAGGCATGATTTGAAGCCAGCTTGTTCTTTCTCTGCGTTTCAGGTCATTCCAGCGCTTAGAGCAATCATCAGCTGTGCGCTTCACAAATCCAAGGGAACTAATGTGGTCCGCGATGGTCTGCCAGTGGGCCCTACGTTGAGCAGTCGAAGTCTTGCACCATGCAGTCACCACCATTTCGCGGCCATGGGCCGACACATAGCCCACAAGTGCATCTAGTTCTGCATCATTGAAGCTAGGTTTCCTTGACATGCCGAAGTGGGTAGACGTGTCTGGGGTCCCAGCCTGTACTGCAAGAGCACCCTTCTTCCTCTTGGAAGGTGGTGCGACCCTGAGTGGCTTACGCCACTCTGGTTGGTAGGGGCAGAAGCGCAGGTGGACTGGGCACTCGAAGTTGCCAAAGGCACGATTACCAAAGGTCTCACTGTAGGCATTGGCTGCTGGGTGATATTGGTAGGACCAATCTCGGTGTGATAGACTCGGACTGATACTGTCCCGGGTGGGACACTCGGAGCTGGGGTGGATTGAGCTGCAGCTGCCCCTGCAGCCTCCTCACCCTGGCTACTTGGGGCAGAAGATGGCATTGCTGCCCCAGATCCACGTGGCCTGGTAACAGCAACTTTGACCGCCATACGTGGCTTAAACTTGTTGACATGGAAGTCAGCCTGGGAGTCATCCTGTGCCGGTTCTGTTGACAATATGGGCTGGTTTAAGAAGGGCTGAGATTGGATGGTGTCAGCTACATCTCCCTGAACCATTGAGGGGGGCATAGGTGTCTGTGATTGGTCCTTCACACACTGGCCTCTTGGGCCACCCTGCACATCGTGGCCACATCCCCTACCGCGCCCAACTCTTTGAGGTTGCCACCTTTGCCTCCCTTACTGCTTGGTCGCCTCCCAACCAGGGCACTGATCTTGTGCGTATGGGAGTTGCAGTAAACAATTGTCCTGGGCAATTGAGGTGAAAGGGGTAGAGTACTAGATGGAATTTGTACCCTAATGCTCTAGCAAGGCTGTCTGTGACCCCTGGGGGAAGATGACGGGTCACGCAACGCACAAGCACCACGAAAACAATATTTAACGTGCATGCAACCCCTGGTAGAGCACGTGCGTGGAAAAATGAACCCGCACTACGCTGTGGCACCCAGAAACACAAAAATAAGCGTACACGTGGTACACGCAGCATACAATGACCTCTGAATGGGTACGTGACACACGAGGGCAATCACAGTTGGAAAATATGTGCACAACTCACCATCTGCCTGGAAAAAGAAAGTGAAAAAGAGGCACGTATGCACGTTGGCAACACCCCCGCCAAAAGAAGAATTGAACGCTGTCTGAGTAAACAGGGGGTACGAACTGGAACCGTTGTGAAGTTATCACGTGTGAACCGACAAGAAGTACAAGAATCACCCGCTCGCTCTCCACAAAAAGCACGTACAAGAAAATGGCGTCCTACATGTACCTTTTAAGCCAGACCACACGTGAAACGTCACTTACGCGCGTACGCGCTAAGGCCCTTTCCTCCAATTGCACGTAGTGACACCCGGACGTCCAGTTTTTGCACATGTACAAGAAACAGGCACCGTGTCGAGGGAAATGCTCTTGCGCGTCACGTCACAGACGCGCTTACGCACTAAGGGTCTTTCCTCGAATTACACGCAGACGTGCAGTTTCTTTCACGTGCCAAATCACTCCGTATCAAGCTGGCCACGCAATAACACACTGAAGGCCATGCTCCTTCCCAGAAGGCCATTTTCCTGCCCCCGAGAGCCCCGAGCATGCTCCCACCTGCCATCTGCTGCTGCCTGCCTGCCTGCTGCCCACATGACTGCTGTTTGGTGCCTGCACGCCAGCCATCTGCAGGGGTGCAGTTGCTGTGACCACCCCTGCTGGAAAAGAAGACTCCCAACTGGTATACCATCGCTCCACAGCCCAGCCCCAGGACCCAGTTGACCACCCACACCTGCCTCTGGGGTTGCCATGTCGGACACAACACCATCTGGCACCACTGGCAACTCCCAGCCAGAGAAGCAGAGGACTACCAGCTTCAATGCCAGTGAAGTTGGTATCTTGGTGGAGCAAGTCCTGGGGCAGTATGATGCCCTCTTTGGAAGTTCGCGCGCAGACAATGAAGGATGGAAGACGATCTGGATGGACATCGTGACTGCCATCAATGTGGAGGAGGTGGCAGTCCGTGACATTCAACATGTCCGGAAGCGCTGGGAGGACTTCAGGTCCAGGACCCTCAAAAAGGGCCGGTGCCTCTTGAAGGCAGCGGATGCCAAGGGGTGCCGGATCTGCCTAACCAACAACCAGATGAGGGCCCTGGAATGTATTTGCCCAGCGCTCCACCTCCAGGTCCTTGAAAGGCAGACCTGTTTGGAGTCGAGCAGTAAGTGTACATGCGTACTTATTGGACGCTGTGCATGTTGAGGTGTGGCAGGAGTGTGCAGGTTGTACATATGTCTGTGTAGGGCCATGTATGCATGTTTATGTACAGGGAAATGAGCCTGCCGCAAGTGATCCTTTCATGTGTGAAACACATCGATGGTGTATGTGTTGGTAAGCATGCTGGCCAAATGCAGGTGTGGGTGCAGACATCATTTTTACATGTCTGTGTATGTACAGTGGTTATGGTGTCACACATGGATGGTGGTTCCACCTGCATGTATCTGCAATATGTACATGTGAATGTGTGTTTATTTGACAAGTGTGCAACTGTGATACACCATGGATGCATGTGACAGTGACATGTAGGAGGCTGATTGCCAGATGTGACATGGATGGCGATCCTATCACTGTGACAGGTGGTGGAGATGTACATATGCATGTATGTCTGGTGGCGTGTGTGCATGTGTTCTGCACTCCCTGTGTTGCATGTGAGGTGAGGCTCACTTTTGGCTGCTCATGCTGTTGTTTGTGTATGGATGATGCTGCCTGGTGCAACATTCCTGTTAATGTGCACATGTGTGTGAGTTCAAATGACATGTGTGTTGGGGAGTGTGATGCCATGTCTGAAGTTTGACACTGACCCTCAGGTACAACTGTCATGTGTTTATCAGACCATTGTACAGTGACCTGATGCCTGTGTTCTATCTCTCCCTGTCTGCAGCGTCAACTGATGAAGTGGGCAGAGACGGTGCTATGGAGCAAAGCGGCAGGGTTCACACTGTCAGCCGCAGACGCAAGGCCCGGCCCTCCTCCCATGTTGTCATCTCGTCGGGGAGTGAGGAGTCTGGTGCTGCATCCCTGGCCGCAGCTGCCGATGGTAGGTCCAAGAGGCGGAGGTTGGAGATGGACTCCTCGGCAGCAGAAGGGGCAGCTGAGACCTCACAGGGTCTGATGGAGGAAGATGGTACGGAGTCATCCAGGTTGGTGGGGGTTTGGTTGAGGAGGAGGCTGTGGAAGAGACACACACGGGGTCTGGAGGGGGGGATTCCACTAGTGCTGGTGGTGCAGCCCAGAGGCAGGGACAGGAGGAAGCACAGGCCACCGCGGAGGTGCCTGTGTGTAATCCTGTCCCCGATTCTGTGACTGCATCATCCCGCACCAGCAGGGATGCCTACGTCCAGACCCGTTCTCAGGCAAGGGATGAGCGCACAACAACTGGCCTTCCTCTCCCTACGGATGTGGCAATCGACCAGGTTGAGCCTGTCCTGGCTGGGGTGGCGTTGGGTCAATGGGGCATGCGGAATGACCTGCAGTGTTTTTGTGAAGACACTGCACATTATCTCGGATGCCTCTTTGACCGCGTCAACCGACTAGGACGGGTCACCAGTGCTGTATTCCTCCATGTGCTGGAGCTTGTACCGACTCCCCTCCTCACCTGAAACACCTATGCACCAGTCGTCCTCTGCGCCATCTTCCAGCCCATGTGTCACCTGGGCACCCTGTGGAGCTGCCTCTGACCCAGCGGCCAGGCTGGTGGAGGACACATCCCTGCCACAGTCGGTAGTCGGAGGTCCAGCAGGGGTGGCCACACCAACAACTTCACCCCAGCAGGAGGAGGACATGCAGGCATCAAGAGGCAGGGCACAGTCACAGCAGCAGCAGGCTCAAGGTGGGAGCGATGATGGTTTAGGGCCATCAACATCCGAGGGGCAGGCATCGGCCGGAGGGCAGGAGGACCCTGGATTGGGAGTGTCTTTCGTGTGGCAGTGGTTGGGCCAGCACATAGATACGAAGTGGCGGCGGGCGGAAGAGGCACGGCTCACTATGGTCAGGGCGGAGAACTCCTTGCGCAGGGCACTGAGGCGGCCCAGTGCCTCGAGGCAATTTGCAGGGAGTTGGAGGTGGACATGGTTTTATCGCTGCAAAACCTCAGGGCCATGGAACAGACCCACCTCCAGGACATAGAACAGGAGTTCGATGATGCCCTGGCCCGGGAAATCGACAAGTGAGCCGTAGTGAGCCGTAGGACTTGCATGCCGCCATTGTATATAGTTAGTTAGTGTTAGGTTTCATTTATGTTTTTCATTCATTTGGGGCACTTGGACTATGCCCCACCTTCTTGTAGATAGTTCTTTATTAAGTAGTCTTTTTTGTAGGTTTCCTTTCAATAGTTGGGCTCATGGACCCTGGATTTGTTATTTGTATATAGTTGAACAGTGGATTTATCATAAGTTTTTTTTATTTCACCATGGAGCAATGGATTTTACTTATTTGTTTCCCTTTGGATTTCCTTTGTTGGACAGAGACTTTGGACACATTTTCATTTGGATTCATTTGGATTCTGATTTCATTTTTTTTTTTTTTATTTTGGGACATGCTGCATTTCATTTCCTATTTCCATTATTGTGTGTTTTCATTTGCTTCCTTTCATTTGTGTTAAATACATTTTTGTTTCATACTTCAATGTGTGGTATTCTCTCATTGGTTTCATGCATGTCACAATGTGGGTTTTCACATTCACTGGCACCCATTGTGTGTGTGTGACGGACATGTGTTGATGTACATACATGCCATTTGGGTTGTATCATGTAATGGTCATTTGAATGTGGGGTGGATGTAATACTTGGTTGGTTCTTTGGGCAGGGGTGGCGTGCGGTAAGATTTGGGTGGCCATGAGGGCCATGATTGTGGATCATGATGACGTGTTGGGGGGACATGAGTCGGGGCCTGCTGGCAGGTGCCCCTCACTGCCGGGTGGGTGGGGTGAAGGGGGACATGAGTCAGGGCCTGCTGGCAGGTGCCCCTCACTGCTGGGTGGATGGGGGTGCAGGGGGATATGAGTCGGGGCTTGCTGGCAGGTGCTCCTCACTGCCGGATGGGTGAGGGTGCAGGGGGAGATGAGTCAGGGCCTGCTGGCAGGCACCTCTCACTGCCGGGTGGGTGCAGGGGGACATGAGTCAGGGCCTGCTGGCAGGTGCCCCTCACTGCCGGGTGGGTGGGGGTGCAGGGGCACATGAGTGGGTGCTCACTGGTGCATGGTGACTTGTGGGCTGGCTGGGGGGCATGCCCAGGGTGGATGGGTTACCTGCGGGGCATGGCCTAGGTGGATGGGCTGCCTGGGGGGCCTGCGGAGGGGGAAGAGGGAACACCTGGGAGGTCCCACACTGCCAATTCGCCTGTAAAACTCCTTGCGCACCCCCAGAAATACACGTACCCTGCTCGCACAAGACCTATCGTGTGTTAGACTTCACACACACCCCCAGAATACACGTAGCCTGCTCGCCCAAGACCTATCACATGTGAAACTTCCTGCGCACCCCCGTTATACACATACCCCACTCACCCAAGGCCTATTGCTTGTTAAACTTCCTGCGCACCCCCATTATACATGTACCCCGCTCGCCCAAGGCCTACCGCATGTATTACTTCCCTCGCACCCCCAAAATAGACGTCCCCGGTCGCACAAGGTCTATCTTGTGTATAACTTCCTGCACACCACTCAGAATACACGTACCCCGCTCGCACAAGACACGTACCCCGCTCGCCCAAGGCCTATCGCGTGTATTACTTCTTGTGCACCCCCAAAATACACGTCCCCGCTCGCACAAGGCCTATCGCGTGTATAACTTCCCATGCACCCCCAAAATACATGTACCCCGCTCGCCCAAGGCCTATCGCGTGTATCACTTCCTGCGCACCCCCAAAATACACGTCCCCCGTTGGCACAAGGCCTATTGCATGTATAACTTCCCGCGCACCACTCAGAATACATGCACCCTGCTCGCACAAGGCCTATCGCGTGTTAAACTTCCCGCGCACCCCCGTTATACACGTACCCCGCTCGCCCAAGGCCTATCGTGTGTATGACTTCCTGCTCACCCGCCAAATGCATTGTACCAGCCCTGTGAACTTGTGCAGGGTTAGCACAGCCCTTTGTGCTGCATTGGGGATTTCAATGCCTTATCCCTGCGCAAGGGACGTTTTTGGGGGCGTAACTGGCGCTGCGGGATGTTCTCTGCGCCAGTGCTCAAAATGGCTTTGATATTCCATATATACACAGTGCGCCAGAATTCTGTTTTGTGCACACGGCTGGCGCACGCTGGCGCATGCTACCTCTCTGCGCTGCTCCCGTGCGCTGCCTCTACGCTGAAATCTATGAATTATCCTGAAAATGTGCTAGTTGGCTCTAGAAAGTACATGCTTTGAAACCTAAAGACTACTATTTCAAGAATTCCTGTCCCAGCACAGCGATGTCTTGTGGCCCTTTGCCTGTGTCTAGGGAATTACAGGTACCCATGGGGCAGAATGCATGGTTGTCTCCCAATTTACAATCGAAACCAAGCATACAATTGCTGGGCATCGGACACAATATTATAAAGGTTGAAATGGCATATATGTATGATTGCGAATAAAGACAAGTCTTTAAGCCAGTAGCACAGAAAATGGCAGCGAGGGTGTTTGTAGGCAAATCATACAGAATATTTAAAAGAGAATCAATTACACGGCCAGAGATAGTGGCCGCGTAGCTATCGTTAAGTTGCTCAACTCAAAGGAATAGCACTTTTTGGACGGCTTATAAGTTTGCTCCCCCTGGACAAATCGTTACCAAACTTTGCCCAAAAAAGTATATGGCTCAGTCTGAATTTTTTTTGGCAGGTTTGGTGAGGTTTTGCAAAGGGGCGGGGGGCATAGTAATAGGTGGGGTCCCAAATTTTTTTATTTTTCCATAGACGCAACGCAAAAAAGAATGTGCTCATGCCTACAGCCCAAACCGCTGGATGGATTTTCATAAAATTTGCACCAGGAGTGGCGACTTGGTCCCAAAACCATTTTTGTGTTAATTTGGTGTAAATCCATCCAGTAGTTTTCTTTAAAATGGGCTAAAAGCTGGTCAAAATAAATTGTGATATCTGCATTCACTCCACAGACTCACTTCTCTGTTCGGTCCGTTTACTGGCATCCGATTTACCTACATGGTTTTGTGATGTCCGCGGACATCAGACAAGCCCACTGATTGGACGGTGAAAAGTGAGATGTGCGTATGATTTTTGAAACGGCCGTCATGTTGGGTTCATGGAGGGTCGCTGGTGTCCACGAACATCACAGTAAAACATATTAAAAAACACAACATTGCACTTGTCATATTTATCAAACAATCTCTGGGGAGGTGAGGGGTGATGAGGATGGGATGGGATATGGCTGTAAGAAACCAAAACCAGGCGTTTTTTACCCCTGTAGTCCACGGACAGTCCGGATGTTCGGCTACAGCCCTGCGATGTTCGATGTTCCAGGGCCATCCATGCCTCTTTCTTGATTAAAGCCATTTTTGGATAGCTGATAACATTGGTGCCACTTAATGAAACTGCATGAGATTCTAGAATTTTATTCTAGATCTGATTCTGCATGATTTTGCAAAGTTTGGTGGGATTCTGTCAAGAGGGTACACAATTAGAGGTGGGTCACAAAGTATTGTAAAGGCTTATAAATATGGTGCTGTTTAACAAATCTACACAAAAGTTTGCAAAAAGAATTTAGATCTAGATATAAATGTATTTGTACATTTTGGTGGTATTTTGTCAAGAGGGTGCTAAATTAGAGGGGGTCTCAACATTTTTAAATGGCTTATAACTTTGTTGCCGTTTGACGAATGTGAACAAAAGTTTCCAGAAAGATAGCAGACCTTAAAGCATGGTTTTGCAAATGTGCCTGTGTTTTATGATTTGACAAGTGTCATAATTTAGGTTAGTGATATACTTTTGGTGACTGAGGTATAGCCTGTGGCCATGGGCAGAGGCCAGATTGTTAGGGTCATGGAATAACTTCATCACCCGGACAATCTGGCTACTGGCCGTGACAACGAGGGACAACGAATGGGGTTTAAAGTGGCCATGTTCACTTGGAACCGGGTTTGTGGGAAAGTTATTCGAAAGTGGGATAGGTTTGAAAGTGAAAAAAATGGTGCTTGTGGTAATATGGTCATAGGTTCTCTCTTCCCCTTCTGCAGGTTGCCATGTAAAGGGAAGAGGGGCTTTATATAGAGCCCTGCCTTCCCGTTCCATGATGGCCACCTTGGAACAGGATTTTTCTTCCTACAGCGTCCCGCTGTAAGAAGAAACACCTATTTTTTATCACCCCGGGTTCTCGCTTTGGGAACCAGGGGTGATAATGGCCTTTATCCCCCATTGCAGGGCTTGGAATGGAGGCTAATGGTCCAGAACCCTATTTATTTATTTATTTATTTATAACTCGCCGAAGCCCAAAGGCATCAGGGCACACACAGACACACTTCGCTTGGGCCGATAACTGCCGGGCTGTTAACCCTTGTTTCAGTCCTTGGATCGGGGTTTGAACGTCGCATTATTCCCATCAGCATAACACAAAATGCTAATGGAAATGTTGGAAAAAATTATTTAGTGAATATTCTTTACTGAAAAAATGTAAAGTAGATGGAGTCTATAAGATTTTCTTTAGTTCTATTGTTTAACTGTGAAAGGTGTTTCCTAAAGGAACCTTCCTTTTGTTGTTGTTTGATGTATTTTTTTGTTGTTGCAGGAGAGGTTAGAACGTAAGGTGGGGAGGGACATGAGGGAAGAAGCACAATGCATTAATGTGGTGGGGCAGTTGGACAGGGTGTGTGTCATCATTTGTGATGTCATCTTTGATGTCCTGGGTGTTAGTCTTAGCAGTGCACAGTGGTTTTGTGAGTTATGGTTGCTTAGCTTATCCTAATTGGCGAATGTCTGACTCTTTTTTGCGGTTTTGCTTGTAACCAGAATGTCCCATTAACAACGTTTTTTCATTGAATTTTATAGGTTGTTAGTAGTGCAATTTAACTATAACTTCCCTGTAACAAATATTTTTCATTGAATTTCATAGGTTTTTATTAGTGCAACTTAACCATAACATCCCTTTAACAAAGTTTTTTCAGTGAATATATATATGCACAGAATCAAAGAAAGACATCTCTCTATCTTTCTAAGGAATATACAGCTTGTCTGGCTCTAGGTGGGTCAGAGCGTGGAAGTTAAATATAACAGCCTTAGAGGAAAATATTACATGTTGTGCTACAAAACCAAGGGACCACAAAGGCCTTTTCTAAGTAAGTTTCATTCCTTTCGGAGTTAGATCCCTCCCCCTCCGGCACGTCTGTAGACATAAGTGCGTAGATGTTCAGATCCCTATCTCACTGTAATACCAGTGGCTGTGGGGTTGATATCCAAGCGAATGCACCCAGGTTCGATTAGGGCCCAGGGCTCGAACCTGGTGTCTGCCTTATCAACTTGGTCAATGCTTCATTAAGTGGGTGACCACAACATAAACTTGGTCTCGGAATTTGATCTGCCCCATCTGTGTTAGCAATGCTCTTAGTAAATTGTACAATCTTTTTTTTTTTATTGAATTTTATTCAGGGAATCCTGAATTTTATCAAACTTCGAATACACTTTGTTTCATCTTGTCGACCCGTTCACTGTAGAGTCTATCTGGTTAGTCATACAAAGAATTTTCCCGAAATTCTCTCCTCACTTTTGTCTGTTAGCAGAGTTTTGGTTCCAAAATGGACTAGACAACCTCGATACCTGGTTGATCTGTTGGAATGCTAGTTCTATTAATTTTACCATGACCACTGTCCATCTCGTCCTTGCTCCACATGTCACCTTCTTGCATCCTCCAAGGGTTTGTTGTCAACGGTAGGAGATAAGTATTTCTTTTTTTTTTGGTTTTGTGGCAGTCTATCACCAGATGTCTCAGGGTTTCGATCACTGCTGGCTTTTTGCAAAGGCAGCAAACATTTTCATTATCACTCTTCAATCCCCGGTTAGTTATGATTTCCTGTGTTAGTAGTAGAATGAGTCTGGCTTTCATGAAGAGATTTTTCTTCTTTTTTTCAGGAAATTCTACACAATAGTTTAGGGGACGTTTCCTCTTGTTAAAGGTCGGAGGAAGATTATTTAAGAGTTTGTTCCCTGCTGCTTTCTCAATCGTCTGGATCCAATCCATCTCTTCCATTTTTTGTTTGATTCTGTCAGGGTTTTCCTTTAGCTCCTTTTCTGTACAGGCTATTTCTATTAGCTTCACTTTTCTGTTGTGTACTCATTTTTTTAGGGCTTCACATATTCCAAACTCGATTTCTTCCATAATGATGTGATATGCCGGTAGAGTGTCGTCCATGCTGATTTTCCTATAAAGTCTCATTGCACTTTGGTCGACCATAGAGGCTAGTGATACTAAGCCCAATTCTCATCTAATGGCAGGCATGGAGATCGATTTTGGCACGCCCAAGACTGCTTTCCAAACAAGACCTTCCAACTTATCCCAGAGTGGACGTGGGATATTCAACAAGGCTTCCATTCCGTACACCAGTGCTGGAACCACTTTGGTCTTGTAAAAGTTTATCACAGGGATTATTGAGAACTTCCCGAACTTGTTGTCTACTGCTCTTGTTTGCGAAGTTGGCCGTTTAGCTTTATCCCACAGCATGTCTTGCATCGCCATATCAGTTCCTGAGCTGTCCATTTGGACTCCGAGATATTTGATGTTCTTTACCGTTTCGATTTTGGTATTATCGAGAAACCAGTTCAGCTGTTTAGTTACTTTTCTCGGTGCCTTCTCGATTACCATGATTTTTTATTTTGTTTTGTTTATCTCTAAATGGTTGTCCTCCATGTATTTCGCCAGGTTATTTAATTTGCGTTGTAGCCCAATTTTCGTCCGGTCTATTAAGATAACATCATCGGCGTACAGCAGTCTCAGGATGATGGTTTTTCCGATTTTAGGAGGGAAGGTCCTAATTTTTCTTCGTTATGTTAGTAATCACCTAAAAATGCAATGAATAGGGTCGGGGCAAGATGGCATCCCTGTTTGACACCTCTGTTCACCCTGATCTCTTCTGATAGTGTGCCTTGCTGGTTCAGGTTAACTCTTATCTTCGTTTGAGAGTGAAGAGCTTTTATAGGGTCAAGCACCTTTGTAAGACAATTCCAGCTGCATAGTTTCGCCCATAGTTTGTTCCGATCGATCTTATCGAAGGCTTTCGAGAGGTTCACGAATGCCAAGTAGACCTTGGGCGCTCCTTCCGTCACTTTTGCTTTTAGGATATTTAATAGCATGATGTTGATCACTGTGCTGACGTTTTTCTGAAAGTCTATTTGTAGGATGTCTTTGAATGGACCATTTCTTTCCCAGGTCCTGAAGTGGTCGAGCAGGAGTGTTGCAAATATTGTTCCTATAAAATCCAGTAATGCTATCGGCCTGTAGCTCTGGGGGTTCTCTCTACTTCCTTTTTTGTACACCGGTACTATGACTGCTTTCAGCCATGCTTCTGGAGTCAGTTTTATTTTTGCCACATTCCGTGAATATCTTGCTGATCACTTCAGACCACTCTTTCAGAAACTGCTTTAGATCTACATTTGTCAGTCCATCAGGACCGGGTGCTCTGGATGTTTTTAGCTTCTTGATTGACATTTCTATATCCTCAGGATTTGTTACGTCAGCCCAAGCTGAGTTGAGGTTGCATTCCGTCACGGGTGTATTTAACTCCAGGCCTTCAAATTCCGTCGTTAAGTAGTGTATCCACTTTGCTTCCGACACTGCATTGCCCTGTGTTGCGCTTGTTGTATTGTTCGTGGTTCTTATCAACGCCCAGAATTTACTTGCTTTTTTTGTCGAGATTGTTCTCATCATCTCTTCGGCATCATTTTGGTATTGGACAGCTCTATGTGGTTTCAGCCAGCTGTTATAGCTTTTCACTTCTAACTGCCAATTCCCCCAATCTATTTTGGTGTTTGTTTTCTTCGCTATTCTTCGCAATATCCGTCCCACTTTCCTTTTTTCGACTACTGCTATGTCGTAGACGTACTTTGCATGATCCGGTTTGGTGGTTTTTCTTGACCGGGGCTTTTGGTAAGCGAGTAATAGTGGTAAGTAGTTTGGTCTTTCATCGGCCTTGTTAGATGGATTGCTAGCCACTGTCAGGTCCCAAGACGTCTTGATTTTCTGGATGTCTGCTTCTGATATTCGGAGTCGTGTTTGTTGTGTATTTACTTCAGTAACCACGTCATAGTTAAATTTTTCAGGTCGCTTTTCTTGCCAAGTACAGGAAAGTAGATTGTGGTCGCTGTGCGTTGTTCTTTGCACTTTAAAGCTCTCAATGCTCGGTATTAGACCTTCCATTATGAATATATAGTCAAGTGTTGCTTTTGAGGACATTCGCGCCCAAGTCTGGGTGTTGATTTGTTCTGGGAACAACAAGTCAATATTTTGAATGTTTCTCGATTTGATAACTTCTTTCCATGCTTTCCCTGGGTCCTTAGTTGCTTCAGTACCATCGGGCCCCTGTGCATCACTTGGCTTCGCCTCAGATGTGTCATTGCATTTGGCATTGAAGTCACCACATATAATGATTTCTATTTTTTCAAAATCTTTGCACAGCTGGTCTATCGCAGCTCCCATGTTGGAGCAGAAGGTTGCCGTTGACATGCATTGTGGGTTCCAGTAGCAATTTATTATTGCTAGATGGTTTAGTTGGACATTTCGCTTCTTCGCGCACCGTTGTGAGCATGTTGTCAGAATAACAAGCATTTCATATGCTTCTTTCCATTTTCTGGGTTCCGTTAGGCCCAGGCACGTTTTGATTGCTGTTAAAAGACCCAACGAAGGTCGGCCTAAGAGGCCCTTAACTGCTGGCGATATTTCCACTGTAAACTCATCAAGCATGGGCTTCTCCATCAGGCAAGTCTCTTGCAAGCAGACTGTGCCATAGAGGCCCAGATTCACATCTCTGACTGTCATTAGATGCGCATGTCCTCTTGTGTTCCAAGATCCCAAACTATATTTTTCATTTTCGGGCCACTCCACTCCACTTGTTGCATCGTTGGGCTGGTCAAGGGCAGGCCCTAGTCGTTGCTATTTCGCAGAGTTCTTGTTCCAAGTTGATGTTCGCCACTTCCAAGGGCCTTTCAATTGGGGAGATCCTGTCCTTTTCGCAGATTGTGTCTCCTTTGACTTTTTCTTCGGCTCTTGCGCTTTGTAGCTAGACTCGGTATGAGTCTGATGTTCATTTTGTTCCTCTCTTTGTCTTTGTCTTCTCAATAAGCCCTGTCCGTAATCTGGGTATTCCCTGTTATAGTGGATTTGTTGTCTGGCTTTTTCCTCTTCCACCCTCCCGGTTTTGTCGCTTTGTCGCTTTTCATTTGTTTGCATATGTTGGTTTATCCACCAAGCTTCCTCTTTTGACTTGGGATTCTTCCAGCGATTGTGTCCTCTGTTTTTGATTGATAATGCTTTGAGTACTTTATCATTTCTTTCTTTTCATACTCCTGCTCCATTTGTCACTTCCTTTTTATTTCTGTTAGGCAAAAGCCCATTTGCTCAATTTCTTTAAACGCAGAGTGGTCAATATATTTGATTCCGGCTGCTTTAACATGAAGATATGCTTTGGCCCTTCTTTCGCTATGGTACGGTTCCACTAGTTTAAGATCTTCTGTTCTGAATTTCCATAAAGTTGTCATTTTCTTTGTTATCTTCAATAATGTTGGCCAATTTAGTATTAGATCTTCATCTTTTACTTCCAATTGTTCTAACTTAGATACGCGTGTCTCTTCTTTTGTTTTTGTTTGCCTTTCAACCTCCTCTCTTGTTGCTCGATACTGCCGTGGACACCCTCTGGTTCTGGTTCTTTTATTTTTCTCCTTTTTTCGTTCTTCACTTAGGTGTCGTTGGGATTTATCTTGTGAGTCAGTATTGGGCAGCTTAGATCATTTTCACAAAGTTCCTCTTCTTTTCTTACTTTTCCTACCTTGTTTGCTTCTTTTCTATGGTTACTGTTCTCCATACTTTTGGTTAACTTTATGTCATCCTCCTTTATCTCAATTTCGTTTTTTTCCACGTGTTGTGATAAGTTCATTAGGTCGGAATTACTCATAAATTCCTCTGCTGTTCTGGGCGATCTTGCTGTGTCAATTTCTGTCGGCCGTTTGGTAGTGCTATCTTGCTGCTCCCTTGTTTGCGGTCCAGTTTTGCTGTGTGTTGATACCAATGCTTCAACGATTTTCCTTGTTTGGCTTCTTGTTAGCAGCTATCTACAGTACTATTTTTCTTGGGTCCCTTTTTTGTTTTAGTTAGTGAGAATCTTCGTTATGTCTTGCTGCCGGTGAAGACATGATTTTATCCAAATCCATACTCTGCATCTGCGAGTCTGTATTTTTAGGCTTCAGAATTGTCTTTGACTCTGTTAGTTTTCTATTTATTAATTCCTTGGTTTCGATCTTTTTTTCTAAGGATTCAATTTTACTTTCCCAGTTCTTCTGCTGACTGCACGTTCTGTCTTCCACCGGCGTTATGTAGCTTTCCACGTGTGACATTTTTGTTATCATATTCGTGAGAATCACAGTATTATCTTGGATCTCCTCCTTAATGGCTTCGTAGAGTTTGCAGAACGGGGCTAGTACAATAGTCATCGCGGACATGATTGCTAACATGTCCGGCTTTTTATTTGGTGATTCTTTTTGCATTGCTGCTGCAATGTCACTTAGCCTTCGGTTTTTCGGTGATACTTGGATTTTTTCAGTTCTCTTAATAACACCTGGTGATTCCATTGATGAGCGCTCCATAGACGATATTTGGTCCTGCTCTCTTGCTGTTTGACACCTCGAGGGCCTTTTGGTCATCTGATAGTCATCCCGATTGCTTGTTTCCTCATCTGCTTTTTTCAAGGGTGTCACTTTTGAATGACATTTGGTCAAATGGGGCTTAGTCCAGGCAAAGCGCTGCTCTCTTTCGACCTGAATATGGTCCCTCCATTGCACCTCTAGCGTAATTTGCTCTGCTTGTGCTGTCTTCAGCGTTTGCCCCTCCATTTTTTCCTCACTTTTGGCCGGTTTGGGTTGCGCCCCTTTCTTTAGTCGTTGAATCTGCTCGTTGTACGCTTTGAATCAGGGGTCGCTCCTTGTCTCTGATTGGTTGGTAGATAGCTTCTCTACCCCCTTCGGGTCTTCTTGAATTCTACTACCTTCCTGGTTACTGTTGTCTTGACTTTCTTGAGGTCTGGCCTCTTCACCAGCTGGTGTGGCTTTTATTAAACTGACCATGTTCGTTTTCCTCTGTTTAGACACTAGCGGCGTTTCTTGAGCCACTTCTAGCATCTCTGCATCTGATACTTCTGTCTCTGTGTTTATCTTTCTTTTGTATTGTTGCGTAAAGAACGCTTTTAACTGGCATGATAAGAAAGTGTTTGGCAAGCCTTTTGACGTTTGACCTCACCTTTTGGTCACCTTTAAACCCCCATTTTCTTTTGATATTGACTTTTTTCCATTCTGCTCCATCAACAGGAGTTTGTTTGTTGATCTCGTTCTTGAGGAATTCTTTGCCCCTGATTTTCTTGGTTTGGCCTCCATTTTTGTTTTGTTTCTGTTTTTTTTCCCTTCATCTGGACATTGTCATTAGTAGTTCCCCGTCAGTCTCCTTATTGGAGTCTTCGGGCTCATCTTCCGTTATACTTTCTGGGTCAGTATCGACCTCTTCAGTTTCGCCCTCCTTTTCTCTTTCCGTGTCCTCCTCATTTCCGGAAATCTCTATAATGTTCTTGCTGTTGTTAAGCAACCTTTTACCGTTTGTTTTGGGCATCACCCGCCCAGGCAACTTTTCGTGTTGCTCTCTACTGTCACTGGGATCATTGCCATTATTTTTATTTTGTTTTGTGTATTTTCCTCTTTTTCGAATCCATTGAGCGGTCCTTTCATAGGACCGTTCTCTTTGTTTTTTAGATGAGTCTCGATCTCTCGGTTTTTGGAATTTCCAAGGGTTTTAGCTGAATTTTCAGCTCCCTCAGTGCGTCGCCCCTATAGCAGCAGGGCCGTTGTCTGCTCCTGCCATATTAGAGTCGGCCTCTCCTGTGCGTGTCTGAAGGAGTGCTGCTTCGCTGCCTTCTGACTCCTCCTGGTCTTCGTCCGGTTCCACTCCTCTACTTCACTCTTCCCCACCACTAGGACTCTACTTGGCGGCCAGCGGGAGCCGTCCTCCGACCGCTCTCACTCAGGCTCCACTCGCCGCACCGGTGGACGGTGGAGTACAACCAGCGTCCGATGAAGACGGGTTCTTCGTCTCTTCGCTGAAGCTCCCCCCGTGGACTTTGACACTGCTACGACTGGAGGCCTCCAGGACCGTTGGGCTCGTTCTCACCTGGCACCAGCCCTGATGGACCTCCCGACCCACGTCAGCCGATGACACTGCACTCAAAAGATTAGGTACGGTTGTTCTTTCATCTCCGGCCACGTGGTTTTGAGCTTGTTTCACTTTGTTCTCACTTTCCGGTGTCTGGCCCGTGCTTATCAGGTCCCTTTGCTTGCTCATATCTGTAGACGGGGCTAGTAGAATGGACCCCGTGTCCAACTTATCCTTCTCTTTGCGCCCTGGAGCCTTTGGTTGCAGAGACTTTGCTGTTGATTTTTATGGTCGCACGTCGGGATCCATACGGCTCGGGGTCCACATCTGCAGCGGACGGCTGCAGACTAGCTCACAACCTGGGCTCACCAGCTCCGCTCACCGCTCCGTGGTGTGTTGGGGTAAATATAGGCACCACCTCCACACAGCAATGTGGAAGGACTGGACTGCTGCTGCAGACTGGCTCACAACCTCAGCTCACCAGCTCTGTTGTACAATTTGTATGTGTGGTCTTTATTAAATATTCGTTATTTTTCATTTGTTTTATGCAATGCTTTTTTTGCACAGGCTTTAATATACCCTATGTTTTGAGGTTTGACAAATAAGCACTGTACAATAGTGCTGGCAAATATGTCCAGTGTTTCTTATTTATTATGCATTCTTTTTATTGCTCCCCTTCTGAATTTACAGTACATATTGAACACATAGGTTATATGTATTGGTGTGTTAAAGCGTACAATAGAACACAAACAGAAGCAATAATAAGTGCACTTCATGATGAACCCCACACTCCACCCCCTTGTTCAAAATCAAGGATAATCTCCATCTTTACCTGCCTTTCCCTCGCTCCCTTCACTTCCCACAGACATTAACATAGGACAACAATAGGACCACCTGAGAAACATTGTAGGGTCAGCACACCTTGAAAGTGGCTAGAAGCAGTATCATTCAAGATATAGGTGCTTACCAACTACATATTGGCGATGTTCCCACCGCCCAGAGTGAGCAAAACCCAAAATTCAAAGATACTAGCAGAAAAGTAAGAAATAATAAATTTTAGCATATGTATACAGGTGCCACAATAAATATATCACAATAAAGATACAACATTGTGATTATAGTTTTTGTACCCACAAAAAAAACACCTTGCATGTTAAGCGGTCCTTAACCTAAGCTATTCGATCAATGGATGGGTCATTTTATCCTGTCCTCTGCCATTCGCTACATGAACAGGCTATCTACAGCTATCAAATCAGTGCACAGAATATCTCAGGCCAACCTAGACATCATTGTTATTGCTGCTCTGATTATGCATAGGCTTAGAAGATCGTTGACCCATCTCCATACATGCAATGACCTCTGCCATAAAGTTGCATGGACTCTGCACCTTACCAAAGTACACAGAGCTCTTTACCAAGCTGAATGTGCGTGTTTCTGTTCTGCCACAAACCCAACAAAAACAAGTAATAGCAAAGCATATTTTGGGTTTCGAATAGGCATTGTTCAAACATTCACCACACACCAGTGATTGCAATAAATGCTGTATTATTCACTTCAAATGAGAAGTATTACAAGTATTACTATCACCTTCCGATACTTAGAGTCCTGATTGGCTTGCACGCTGAGGCGTTCCTATCTGCAAAAGCTGAGAATTCCAGGCAATGACCCCGGTTTGAGAAGGCAAGCGTTCCTTTTTGCTGGAGTTAATCTTCAAGGGAGCCACATTCACAAAGAGAACAGCCAAAGAGAACAACTAAAAAGATAAGGTAATGAGAAGTGTGGGAGCTGAGTGTGTACGGTAATATGCAGTCAGTGTAGGATTCCTGTGCATGCCTTAATCAAATGCTAATGTTGCAATTTGAGTTCTGTTCTCCGCCACTCTCTTTGCAGTGTGTCATAGACAATGATTTTACTGTACCATTTTATTTATTTCTGTAAAGAGTGAGATCGTGTTTAAATGCAACTTTTATAATACAGAAAAATATTTGAAAACAGACGGGTGGTGTATTTACTATTTACCATTACAATGCCGATGATGTGGGGAGATTTTTAAACAGTGCAATGGTCATTTTAAGACAGATGTGTGCATGTCAGAATCAGTATGAATAATTGTGAGTGACTGTAGCATAGCTTGTTGGAGGTACATGAGCCAACGGGAAGAGAGACTCTCTGAACATAGCTCCCTACCGTATATAAGGTAGTGGAAATTACCACAAGACTACCATATATAGCTCTCTGTCGTAAATAAGTCAGTGAGTTCGCCCATGGTGGCACACCAACACTATCACTGAAAAATGTGGTATTCCTAAAATGTAGGTCTGAGGTCTCTCTAGTGTTCACACGAAAAATCTAAGCAAAGATAAGGGATTCTGGACATTGGGGCCACAAATAAAACAAGGGAATTATGCTCACCAAGATACCACCAACCGTGCCTACCACCCACGCATACCAAATATGCATGCCTGGGTGCTGAAATAATGCATGTTCACTGTATTATTGTTGTACATGGCCCAATCTGAATACAAGGAGTGATTGTTTCTAAGTTATATTTCGGCGGTAAGAAAATACCGTCAGGCCCCAAATCTCCACAAAATACCCTACATATTTACGGTGCGTTGCAGGCCGGGAAAATGATCCTAGAGTACCTACTGGGCGTGGCAAGCGTGTCTCACACTGCCATTTGCACATTAAAGGGAACCCATTTTATAATAGCAGTGTGCCACTAAAAACGAATTTCAGAATGTCACAAAGGGAAACCACATTCTCAGATCTAGTGCAATATTTAGAGGCAAAGTTATTTGCACATGGGAATTGGTCTTCGAATAGCACGTTAGAATGGAGTAACCGCATTCAGGGTGAGGTGCAGAAAGAAAAACTAGACAATATTTTTGCAGAAGGCAGCATAATTCAGGTCTGCCTTACAAGATTATTGAATGCAGCCGATAAAAGTGCAGAGAAAGACTGTTTAATACGGCTATGCGGCAAAATATGGTTTATTTTAAACAAGTCCCTGCGAATGCAAGAGAATGATACTCAGCTAATTAACAGGTTAAAGACTGAATTAGAGGGGGCAAGTAAAAATCAGGAAATGTTGAGAGCAGAATTGGATGTATGCCAAAAAGACATGCAATTAAAATGCAGAGACTTTGATACTCAGTTATCCAAAAGCAAGAAACAATTTGAAGATAGTGAGCAAGAATTGGCACACTTGAAAGCCTTAGTGGATCACATTAGGCAGGATAAAGATGAGGTTGTTTCAGAAATGCAGATTTTACAAAAAGAACATTGCGAAAAAGAAGGTGATCTCCAGAGTGCAGAACAAGAAATGATTAAAATGGTTCAAGAAAGAGACAAGAGAAATAAAGAGTTCAATGAATGCCAAATGCAAATGTGCGAAATGCAGGAGGTGATTAATAAAATGAGTGATGAAAATAATTATTTGCATGATGAAGCCAACAGACTCCTTAAAAAGTGTAAGGACTTAGAACAGCAAATGTGCATTCCCAGGTCCCAGGAGAGGCGGCAGGGTACCACATTCAATGGAGTGGAGGTGAATTCTAGCTCTGCCCAAAGAGCTAGTGCCCCAGTGACTGGGCCGGTGACTGAACTTGGTTGCAGCGCCCTTGGGGGATTTGATACTCCCATTGGGGGCAGCCACCAATCTCATACACCTGAAAACAGGATTGAATCACAAAATAGTGCAATTCCATGCATTGCAACAAGTAGCCCCATAAAAATAATGAAATCCATTAAAGCCCTGATCAAACCATTTAAAAAGGGAGGAGAATGCTGCATTGAGGATCACTTAGAAGCGGTGCATGACATTTTTAAAGCACTCCAGATACCTAGGGAACAGTACAGACAATATTTTCATTTAACTTTAGATGCCCCGACGGCCAGCATCATAAGGGGATTAAATGAACAGCAGAATATGACATGGCTGGAGTTTGAAAAAGAAATTAGGCGTCATTTTTCTCCTTTTCAGTCATTGCAGGAGGCAAAGAAAGTCGCGTACACAATTACTGCTGGACCTAATACATCCCCTCGCCAATTTTTACAAGACTTAAAAAGAGCATTCTCTCGCTTTGATGTATCTTTTGACTCAAATTCCAATGAGTTTAAAACCGCATACTTCTATGGGCTACAGAAAGACATCATATCCCAATTGGTCCGTGAATTTGACCGTGACAAGTCCCTTGAATGGATTGTACATCAAAGCACAAAGCTATATGAGGTACTCTATTGTCAGGGTAGAGAAAGTGATAAAATGAAAGATACCAGGCCTAAATCTAAAGAACCCTCAGCCACAGTAATGGAAATCAGGTCAGCCAAAATGTCCCTTGAGTCTGCTCAAAGCCAAGGTAAAAATAATGTGACACCTGAACAAAGGGGTAATCAACAAAGATCGCCATTTCCTGTACCAATGTTCCAAACACATGATCCTAGTAATAGAGAGAGCTACATCAGCCCTAGATATTTAGGGGATAGACCCCGGGTAGGATATCGGCCTGATATGGCAGGTATGAACAATAACCAGAGACAAAATCAAGATCAAAGAAATGATGGTCCCTACCAGTCATTGGGGACACAGAGTAGGTTTGATCCCAACACCATGATATATGGTAATCAGGATAGGCCCCGATATGTGGATCGATTTACTGATAATGGAAATCAACATAGGGGCCAGTACCCACAATCTGAGAGACAGGACATGAGGCAAAACGTGAACTACAGTCCACGCCAGTACAATGATTCCCCACCAGGGGACTATAATCAAAGGATGGGTGCAACCCGCTCCCCTCCACAAATGAATCAAGAGTTCAGAAACCATCCCAACCGACATCAATCACCTGAGAGGTATCAGAATAGATCCAATCAGGGGGAAAACAACCAATATCGACCTAGGCCACAGAAAGAGGATCCTAGAGAGATGGAAAGGTTCCAGTGCCTTGAGGCCCAAGTGAAAATGTTAGCTGAGCAAATAGGAAAGCTCTATACAGCGCAAAAACAACCTTCCAAAGAGGGGGCTGATGGCCATAGCAATGACCGGGGGGCTTCCGAAAAGTGACTAAGTACTCATGATAACTGCAGTGCCAAAATAACAGATTGCTCTGATATAATTTTGCATAACGACTCTGAGATGCCTAATGGATTAAAAATGAAAGTACCAGTAAATAAAATTGTGATAGAAAGTGCAAATACTTCTAAAAAAGAGGTACGGTTTAACTTAGAGCTAAATAAAACAGTTAAGACTTGCACAAATGAAAAAGAAACATTAGGAATTCCAAAAGAACAAAGGAACAGATTTAAGAAAAATGACTCATGCATGGGGAATACCAGTGAACAGGGAGTAAGTGGGGATGCCATAGCTCCTTCCCCGGGCAAGCAAAACAATGACCAAACACAGAAAGAAAAAGGAAATACTCACAAGGAGGGTACAAGTCAATCACCTGAAGAATTCTTTGAGCCACATATTTTTGAAGAGGCTGAAAGGGCTGGTATTACACTAAATGATCACAAATGCACAGAATTAAAAAATGACAAATTGCTGAATGATGTTGTTACACATGTTCAGTTGGAAGGTTGTAATGTGGTCTCTGATGTTACCCAGATGGATGGGCGAACAGTGGCCACACTCCAAAAAACCTCTGAACATGGAGAAATGAATAAAATATCTCGCACAGAAATGGGTAAAAAGGAGGGAAAAATGTCTTTTCATTTACCAATGTGCTTAGCCAAAAGTGAAAAAGATCTGAGAAAGGTGATCCCTGAAATCAGTAAGAATTCACATTTCTTATGTGTATTAGAGGAAGTTGAGGACAGATATTTTGCACCCATCACTGTAGAAGAAAAATGCCACACCTTCGCTATGATTGACACTGGCGCACAGGCCACAATTATGTCCAAGGAGCTGGTAAAGAGTATCAATGAAGGGAGGCCTCCACAGAGTCAGATCACAGTGAAGGCAAATCACGGCCCAGTGCATAACTTTAATGGGGAGGAGGTGCCCATCATAGGTGTAACTGAGGTTGACATAAAAATAGGAAAGCACAGAATGAAACAAGAGGTATTGATCACATCTATTTGTGAAATTCCATTTCTGATGGGGACAGATTGCCTGAAAAGATTGTCTTCTCTCATAGATGGGGTGAATGGAGTGCTATGGTCCTTAACCAAAAAACCATTGAGGCCTAAGAAACTAAAATCACAAAACAGCAATATAAATGAATGTCACACCGTTGCCAAAACAAATGATGCTGTGGAGGTATATCTCCAGAATAGCTGCATACCTAGTGTCACTGTTATATTAATGTGTCAAGACAAAATGCAGAGCGACAATGAAAAACTACCTGTACAAATATACTTGGACCCAAGGAAAGATTGGCAGACTGCCATAGATGAGCACACATTATGTTTCTATTTAAAAGAGAAAACATGCAAACAGAATATTATTCCTAAAACAGATTCAGAAAAACACATTACCACTCTGGCAGAAATGCACATGGAAGATGAGCAACCATGGGTTCATGTTGGTATAAATGATTATCTTAAAACAATAAAAGCCACTTTAGCACTTGAACATGAAAGGAGTTTCATTAATGAGAAATTGTTGCAAAAAATTATGGAGAGGGAAGAAATCCCGAAATTTAGGATTAAAAACCAATATGTTTCTGGGTTGGACAGTCCAGACTTTGAAAACCGAATTGCAGGCAGATGCATGCTTAAAATTAGCATTGGGCAGAAAACAATTTACCATAATGTATGGATAGTGAGTGGAGCACAAAATGAATTTTACATGGGCAATGACATCATGCACAGAATGTGTATGGTGTTAGATTTCCTTAATCAAAAAATATGGTCACGCCTAGGTGGTCCGGCACCTGAATTTGAAGACAAAAGAAGGGCTTATCATTGTGCACAACTGGTTCCTTATGCAGTCGAATTACAAATAAGGAAAGATACTATTATTCCTGCATTTACAAAACAGTTTGCAATAACACTGAAATGCAAAAATGGGCAGCCGATGAAAGGAAGGCTCTGATGCATTTGTATGCCTGAATGAATCCATAAAACAGCAAGGCCTGGATTATGAATACATTCCATTGGTAGACATTGGTGAGGGATCTGTAAAAATCATGGTAAATAATAAAGGTTGTCAGGATATTCATTTAGAGGAAAACTCCCCATTAGGAATGGCCATACAAAAATCACATTATACGGCAGATTTAAATAACATGGTGATTGGGAATATTCCTGAAAAATATGTAGATGCCAAGGGCGAGTTGCCAGAACACCTGGACTCTCAGCCCAAAGGAATATTTAAAATTCATTCTGTGTATCCTTATGATTCAAATGAGACAGTGTGCTGCCATCAAGAGGATTGCATAATATTTAATTTAAATGAAAATGAAACAGGAAATCAGCCCATTGAAGTGGAAGCTGATATGCCAAAATATTTAAAAGTGGCAGCTCTACAAAAAGACACAGCCACACAGTTAGAGGAAAGCGCTGAGATTCCTTTACCAGAAGAGTTTCCAGAATTTTCCAGAATGGTAGAAGAGCAGATCTCCTTAGCGGATGCATGTGACAGCGATAAGGATAGAGACGACCTGAGGGAAATATTTATGGAGTTTAAGGATGTATTTGCAAAAGATGCTTATGATTGTGGTTTAACTGATGTACATGTGGCCACACTACCAGAAGGTTGTAGCAGGAATCCAGTGTTTGTACGCCAGTATAGACTACCGCTGGCATGTTTAGAATCATTGGCAGAGATTATTAAAAATTTGGAATCACGGGGAATAATCAGGCCCATTCATAGCACATCCAATACGCCTATTTTAGGTGTGTTAAAGCCAAATGGTCAATGGCGGCTGTGTGCAGACTTAAGAGAGTTAAATAAAAGAGTACCAGTATCTAGATGGCCACTAACATTCATTGATCAGGGCCTAGCTCAGATACATGGTTCAAATGTATTTACCACGTTAGATCTCACATCTGGATATTGGTGTGTGCCATTGGCAGAGGAGATACAACACTTATTTTCCTTTACATTTGACAGGACTCAATATGCCTGGCTTAGAGCTCCGTTCGGGTACATCAATAGTGGGAGTGAATTTGGCATATTTTTGAGAAAGGCCATGCCGGATGCAGCGGAAAGAGGAACAATAGTTTATGTGGATGATGTCCTGATAAAAAATGAAAGCCTGAAAAGCCATTTTGATGAAATAAGACATGTACTTGGCCAATTGCAGAAAGCAGGCGCCAAAGTATCTTTGCAAAAAGCACAATGGTGCAAGAAAAAAGTGAACTTTCTAGGGCATGAAGTAACTGAACATGGGCTAAATCCACAAAGGAAGAAAATAGAGGCCATACAAAGATTAAAAGATCCTAAAAATGTGAAAGGAGTAAAAAGTTTATTAGGGATGACAGGCTATAACAGAAAGTTCATTGAGAATTATGCAGAAATCACTCAACCATTGACTAAACTGCTTAAACTAAATACTCCCTGGAGATGGGAAAGAGAGCAGTCTGATGCAGTGGCTAGATTGAAGGAATGTCTTGTAAAGGCACCATGTTTAGCATACCCCATAAAGGACAGGGATTTCTTTATAGAAATAGGTTTTTCTGAACATTGTATGTCAGCAGTATTATCACAAAAACACGATTTGAATCACAAAACCATTGCATATGCAAGTAAGGCATTTTCCCAAGTTGAAATGAAATTTAATGAATGTGAAAAGGCCCTATTAACCACTGTGTGGGCGCTACAACATTTCCGCCCCATTGTTCAGGGAGAAAAGGTGATTATTGAAACAAATCATCAACCTTTGCAATTTTTAGAGAGTAAAAGAATTAGATCAGGCAATCTAGCACAATCCAGAATCACTTCATGGACGCTGGCATTACAAGGTTTTCCCGTAGAAGTGAGATATGGACAAAATAAAAAGAGCCCAATTGCTCAAGGGTTAGCTGACTTACATGACTGTGCAGCTGAACAAATACCAAATGAAATGGAAGTGGAAACTAGTTTGCAGGAATTTGAACAATCACCACACAAAGCTTTTGATGAAAAAACATGCAAGGATTTGCCAACTGTATATGAGGATGGTTGTGCTTTTCACATTGAAAATGACAGTAATAAACAATTAGTGGCAGGAATAGGAAATGTCTGGTTGAAATGTGAAGGCGTCCCCAGTATAGGGATGAGGATTGGGGATAGGAGCAGTCAGGTGGCGGAATTGGCAGCCATCTATAAAGCAATTGCTACTGCAGTTGATAAAAAGTTCAGTGAAATTGTCCTGGTGACTGATTCCGACTATGCACGGAATAGCTTTGTGGAGTATTTGCCTGGTTGGAAAGCAAGAGGCATGGTTACATACAACAAAAAGCCACTTAAACATGGAAAAATGATACAAGCCATAGACAAATTGGTGTCAGAAAATAATTTAACAATATACTGGAGAAAAATTCGTGGGCATTTAAAAACACCAGGAGAGGATAAGGAGGGAAATGATAAGGCAGACCATCTGGCTAAGATTGGGGCTGTGATGGGAGAATTGCTACCTATTGATTATTTAATGGGTGAAATACAAATTGATGCAATCATACGTTCTAAAGCACCAAAGGAGGTAGATCAACCGGTGGTGCAGTGGAGTCATGACACGCCAGACCAAGATTTGATTGAGGCACAAAAGAATGATCAAATTTTGGGAATCTATTATAATCATTTGATAGATCCTGAACAAAATCCTTTAACAGAAAATTATTGTATGGGAAAAGAAGAGTTGAGGGTGTTATTAAAGAACAAAACACGAATCAGATTACAGGATGGACTCATGATTAGAGAGTCCATAACAGGACAAATACAGTGGGTAGTACCCCGTTCATTCAGAGGACTAATGCTACACCATGCACATGATGCCATAACCGCAGGCCATAGAGGTTCACAAAAAACATTAGAAATACTAAAAGATTATGCTTACTGGCCTCATATGTCCCAAGATGTGGAATTATATACTAGAGGATGTCTAGTATGCGCCCAATTTAAACCTGCTTCACCAATGCATAGAGCACCATTGATGAAAAGAGGCCTAACTCTCCCATGGTCAGATTTGCAAATAGACTATGTAGGTCCTTTAAAAAGGTCGAGCAGGGGACACCGTTATATTTTGAGTGTGGTATGTTTGATGTCGAAGTGGATTGAATGCATTCCTGCACCAGATTGTAGTGCGCAAACAGCAGCCACATTGCTAGTGAACCATGTGTTCTCAAGGTTTGGGTTGCCACAAAGAATTGAGTCAGACAGAGGAAGTCATTTCACAAGTACTCTAATGAGTAAAGTATGGCAAATACTAGGTGTGAAAAGGAAACTACATATCGCATATCGGGCGGCGTCTTCAGGTACAGTTGAAAGAAGCAATAGGTCTGTTGTGGATATTTTAAAGAAATTTGTGGCAGAAGCAGGTTCCAGCTGGGATTTGCGTTTACCATTGGTTTTGATGGCAATCAGGTCGACTCCTGCCAAAGCAACAGGTGTTAGCCCCCATGAGGTCTTAACAGGTAGGAAAATGGTGTTACCACAACACCTACTATACAGAACACATGAGCAAACCCTTGTGAGTGCATCCACAGTTCATGAATATATTGATGAACTGAGGAGGCATTTGCAACATGCATTTGCTTTTGTGCAGAGAAATCTGGAAAGAGCTGCTGACAGTGCAAAGTCATATTATGATAAAAAGACATCAGCAAAGGAATACAGTGTAGGGGATCAGGTGTACAAGTTTCATTTTGGAAAAAGTAAACAGAAAAATTCTAAATTTCTAGCAGCCTGGCAGGGGCCATTTCGGATTATAGATAAGGTCTCTCCTGTAGTGTATAAAATTTTGAAAAATGAAGGTGAAACAGCAATAGAGCAGTTTGTCCATGTAAATCAAATCAAACCATGCCATCCCAGACATGAGATCAGGCGGCTTGAGCATGTAGAAACAGATAAAATCCCTTGAACACAAAAAGAGAAAATAAACGGGTACAATCAGGAGGCAGTGTCAAAGAAGTTAAAAAGTTGATTGTTATGATGGCACATAAACACTGTAGTATATGTAAAATATAATATAAAATAAATATAAATAAATAAATAAATAAATAAATAAATAAATAAATAAATGCACATATAATGGAAGCTCATGGTTGGTGTGCAGAGAGAAAGTGTGTTAAATATTGAATATCTGCTTGTTTTCTTTTAACTTGTGTTTAATTTCAGAAAAAAAAAAATGAAATATTTTTACCAAGCATGTTTTATTTTTGGCAAAAGGATGAAGTTAGTATTGTGCTATGTACTTAATCTGTTTATTTTCTATTTTGATTTAGACAATTAACATTATTTAGTCGGAGGTTCCGGGATCAGAGGCCACGGGAGACGATGGAGTCCTGGAGTCCCCTGGATGAAGACCAAAAGATGCCTGCCTCCAGGTGGAGGTGAAGACAAAATAACCGGAATACCAAAAGAGATGACTACTGTGGATTCAAGATTGCCAAGATGAAAGAGTACTCGAATGAACCGAATAACATCGCTGGTCGGGACATACCAAAAGAGACAAAACAAAAGTTCCGGCATATGAAGTTCCACGTATTTATTATTTTAATTATTTATTTTAATTTGTTATATTAATTATTTGTTTTAGTTAGTTGTTTTATTTCGTTGTTTTTAATTGACTTGGAAAATTTAAACTTAAAGTAATGCCACTTCCACTGAGAAGGCAAATGTGGAACATTTTATGAACTGATGGACTCAGATGAAATGTTGATTGCAAATTTTCATTGATGCACATGAATATTCATTTTGTTGGATTGCTATATTGTAAAAAAAAAAAAAAGAACAAGTTGTTTTTAGGAGTTGGCTTGGATTATAGCCAAGTTCTAAAAACAAAAGGAGGGTATATGTAAGGATATTTGTCGTGTTACAGTACAGAGTACAGCACTACTGCACAGGTAGCAAACAGCACAGAGTACAGCACTATGCACAGGTAGCAATTTTTTTTCGCAGCACCACCACAAGGGTGCGGTGCATTGCTATATGGGTTACCAGATTAACAAGGAAAGACAGGCTATTCAGTCAAAAACGATTTTAACATATAAGATGCAAATCTATTTTTACAGTTAAAAGCACACGTGCTCATTTAAAAATGCACACTATTTTTCACCTGAAATGCCTATGGCGCGAGAGACACATTTGAAAATTAACAGCTAACCTATTAACCATTAACCTGACTAATAAAACCTTATTTAACATAACCCACTAATAAAATGTGTTCTCCACTGCAGAATTAGGCATACTCTGAAAGCCATTTAAATGTGTGTGCAGATTTTTTTTTCTTCTCTTCTCTGCCTGCTTCTCCGTGTTTTTGTGCACAGTAACTGCAGGAAGAAGGAAGTGAGATTTGCAACAATTGCAAATGTATAAGCGAAGCTATTGTTGAGAGTAGGAGGATGAGAGATGATGGATTTCATTGGGACACGTCATACAGAGGGCTGAGATGAAAGTTTTAGTGGGCAGTATCGGGGAAAAAGACAGGCAGACATTTTTCTGCACTACTGGGGAGAAGACCTGGCTGTGGGACTCCTGACTGAATGCAGATCCCTGCATCCTGCTACAGTCAAGATTTGGCAGTCGAGATTGGGGAGAGCTGAAAGAAGGACCTTTCCACTGGCTGAGGCGTTCCTATCTGCAAAAGCTGAGAATTCCAGGCAATGACCCCGGTTTGAGAAGGCAAGCGTTCCCTTTTGCTGGAGTTAATCTTCAAGGGAGCCACATTCACAAAGAGAACAGCCAAAGAGAACAACTAAAAAGATAAGGTAATGAGAAGTGTGGGAGCTGAGTGTGTACGGTAATATGCAGTCAGTGTAGGATTCCTGTGCATGCCTTAATCAAATGCTAATGTTGCAATTTGAGTTCTGTTCTCCGCCACTCTCTTTGCAGTGTGTCATAGACAATGCTTTTACTGTACCATTTTATTTATTTCTGTAAAGAGTGAAATCGTGTTTAAATGCAACTTTTATAATACAGAAAAATATTTGAAAACAGACGGGTGGTGTATTTACTATTTACCATTACAATGCCGATGATGTGGGGAGATTTTTAAACAGTGCAATGGTCATTTTAAGACAGATGTGTGCATGTCAGAATCAGTATGAATAATTGTGAGTGACTGTAGCATAGCTTGTTGGAGGTACATGAGCCAACGGGAAGAGAGACTCTCTGAACATAGCTCCCTACCGTATATAAGGTAGTGGAAATTACCACAAGACTACCATATATAGCTCTCTGTCGTAAATAAGTCAGTGAGTTCGCCCATGGTGGCACACCAACACTATCACTGAAAAATGTGGTATTCCTAAAATGTAGGTCTGAGGTCTCTCTAGTGTTCACACGAAAAATCTAAGCAAAGATAAGGGATTCTGGACATTGGGGCCACAAATAAAACAAGGGAATTATGCTCACCAAGATACCACCAACCGTGCCTACCACCCACGCATGCCAAATATGCATGCCTGGGTGCTGAAATAATGCATGTTCACTGTATTATTGTTGTACATGGCCCAATCTGAATACAAGGAGTGATTGTTGCTAAGTTATATTTCGGCGGTAAGAAAATACCGTCAGGCCCCAAATCTCCACAAAATACCCTACAACGTCTTCCAATCCTTGTATTTAATGTAATTCATCCCTCCAAATATCATTTATGTTAGCAAAAGTCTTCTTTTTGTTTTTAAAGGGATTTTGCTTATCTTTAATTTGATCTATTTCTACATTTATCTCCCACGTCAATTTTGGGCATAAGGGTGGTTGTGTCATACTATCACATTGTGATAAACTGTGTTATGTCATGATAAAATACTGTATGTTACTAATGGCTGTGACATGGTTGGAAGATGACATGCAACACCCCACAAACACCAAACAATTAAATATTTGTATTTTATTTTAATTTATTTGTATTGATTCTGAAGAACCTTTACATCTATATTTAAAACAATAATAAACAACTTCAACTGTTCTCATTTTCATAAGATCAATGCTCATAAAAACCTTAAAAATTCATAAAAATGTATAAAATTCATTCAAGATTCTACTTACAAGTATGCCAATGATTTCTCTACCCGAGTGTTTCACACATATTGGAAGTGTTGCCCAGTTCTCTCTCCAGATCATTGGGTCTATGATAACACATTTCAGCTTTGGTGCCGATAGTAATACCCCCTCTTGGGGTCCCCAATTGACTTATATCATCTTATTCAGGCACCCTGAGAGCACTTGCCAGACCGAATACAAAGACATATGCACTGATTTGAGGTTAGTGTTTAAGCAATAGCTCCAGAATTCATCACTTTTAAACGCTTCGTAATTACCTACGAACTCCCCCAACCTTGTCATATATGTCGGCCCCATCTCGGACACAATATCAACATATGTCTAGTGTTTCCTTATGGTCTTTTAGCCCACACATACAACAGATTCTCTCTTCTGCCCTTATTTTGGCTTGGGCTCCCTGCCATATGAGCAATGGCAAGTGGTTTGTCCGTAGTTGCAAGATGAACTTGCGAACGGCTGGAGTAGGGCCTTTCGAGAGGTATTTTTGGGGGTTGGAAGTAACAATGGAAGCTGTGCAACTTTTCCAGGTGAGTGAAGTTTCTCACCCAGTCCCATTGTTTCACTTTGTTTTTTAAGTTTTTTCAATTCCTCGGGACTAGTTCCTCTTGCAAAATCTGGGGACTAACCTAGATCGGAAAAGCATATCTCTAGTGAGGATGACATAGTCGTGATTGCTTTCCCTTTCATACTTTGATCCCATTAGATTCAACAATTTGCACACTGGTCTGATTCTCGCTTTCATGTACAAGATGCCACTTTGCATTAGGGCTTGGCTCCTGGGGGACATTAGTCCGAGTTGTAGTCTCAGGTAGGCCATTGGAGTGGTTGGAGTGGTGGGAGGGAGACATAGAAGCTTTCTCCAGAATTGACCCTCCACCACGTTTAGCCAAGTCATGTCCCTCATTGTCAATGTGTCTAGCCCATAGAGGATGGTGGGTGTAAAGCTCTCTTTTTACTCTACACTATAACACAGATCCAGACCCAAGTTGGGGTAGCTATCAACATATTCTACCTTGTGTGTATATATCTCCAAACCCACTCTTACTATCCTCTGCCCTGACACCACCATGATCTTAGTCTTGCCCATGTTGATGGTTAGATCATTCTGTTTGGCGTATTCTAAAAGTGTGTTAAATTTATTTGTCATGCCTCTTATAGTACTATCAAGCATGACGATATTGTTCGCATACAGCAGACAGGCTACGCGGTTTGAGCATATCTTCACTGGGTAGCACCTACTCTCCAGAAAATTAGCTGGCAGATTGTCAAGATAGAGGCAGAACAACAGAGGAGCCAGGTTACTCCCTTGTCTAACACCCTTGTTTAATTATACCAGGCTGGGCAAGTCCCCCATGTTATTCAGTTGCACTTGTACACTGGTCCTAGTAGGAAATAGAATCAGAATTCTGAGTAGCTATTCTGGGCAACACCAATTTCTCAATTTTAACCACACCCAAATCAGATACTTTTGATCTTGTATTCTCTGATTAGGCTGTCAAGCACTCTTTTATTGTGTGTGGGTGCTGACCCCGGCCAAAAGCCAGAAAACAATATGCCTGTGACTTCTAACAGGGATATTAATCTGTAGTTTTTCGGGCACTCCCTATCGCCCTTTTTATACATTCGCCGGAGAAAGACCATGAATCTAGTACTACACCTTCTTCACACACCCTTTCAAAAAGAGTTTTCAGGACCAATGCACATGTTATGGGGTTGTCTTTCAATACGGTGTTCAACAGCCCATTTGGTCCTGGGGCTCACAACCCCTTTCATTTATTATTGCCAGGTAGACGTCATCCAGTTCTAAAGTGAGTGGCCATCTCCCCGACTCTCATACTTTATTAACTAACACACATTAGTATCACTAAATTCAGAAAATGAGACACAATGCCCAATTTACACAGATTGTGTTGTGCGATAGTTTGAGGTGGGTTAATGGGGACAGCCAAGACCATAGCTAAGGTTGATCAATTATATAATAAAACATAACTTTATTTCCACTCACATAAAATGCAACATAAGGAGGTCATAACTGTGACAGGACCATGGTTGTGACTCTGTCATTTAGAGCAAAGGAGGTGAGGGGAACTTGTGTCCCTACTTCCTGGTCTGCATTGAGTCATGCATGTGTATTGGTACCTTTCCCTGTCCCAATGCCCATCAGCCTCTGTCCTGGCCAGGTCTCTGGACGGACTACAGTGGATCATTGGGGCAGCAGCAGTGTAACTGGAACTAGTAAGGGAAAGCATGGGAACACTCCCCAAATCCTGTTTGAACACATACTTAAACAGGACTAGAGAAAATCTGTGATCAAACAACCCATCTGACTCCATGACTCACAAGAGAAAAAAGGAGAGGTTCCATGTCGTTACAACGACACCCTAAAAATGACATACTTTTAAAGCAAAGCCTGAATAACGAAATAAAGTCAAATTCTTTTTTATGTTTTATTTGGAGGCTCCCCCAAACTCCCTGTTTCTACTTCCTATTTACCGTGCCCACAACTACCCTCACCCCTTTTAATCACTTACCCCACCCCCATTTTACTTAAAAGATTGACTTTGTTGTTTAAAAAGTGTCATTATTTGTTTTTTCGTTATAAACACTGGATACCAAAGGAGACTGAAATGGAGGTGAGGAAAGAGAGCTTGTTGAAGACTTTTGGAGGATTTCCTGCCCCCCAAGGTGTAGTTCAGACAGAGATTGACCCAGGGTAACATTTGATGTAGGGAGGCAATGACAGCCAGGGAGAGCTCCTAAGTGGAGGGTATAAAAAGGTAGCAGTTTCAGTTGAGAGTTAAAGGTGTAGATGTGAGGTTGGAAGAGAAGGTACTGAGCTAAGAAACCTGTGTGGAGGATATAGCAAGTGGCTGAGGAGTTGTAGGAGAGTGATGGAGTGCTTTGAGAGTGTGATGGTAAAATGTGGAGCCTGAGAGGTGGTACAAATGTTGACAGTAATACCAGCGGATGGCATGTGGATAAAGAGAAAGAGAGAGGGGGAGAGAGAGAAAGAGCAAGAAGACAAGGAAATGGAGTATAGGAAGAGGGGAGAGATTAGTTGGAGGGTGCTGACACAAACAGGCAGAGTTAGAATTAGGACCAAGGGATACAGATATGAGGAGGAGACATCTGCGTGATGACAGGCTTAAGAGAGTACCATACGGACTGGGGCGGCAGTACAATCAGACTACTCCGCTAGGCCATGGAGAACGTAAATGAAAGAGTCAGCAAGAGCAGGCTATGGCCTTAAGGCCTTCCTAGGGCAAAGTAGAGAATTTGACAGGGATCTTGGCTTTAATCTACTGATCTTGGAGCTAGCAGGAGTGGAAGAGGGAGCCTTGCTAGGGAAGTCAGCACCCCCTTCAAGGTTGAGGGAAAAATGGCATGATAACCTTTTCTGTGGTAGTTCACAGCCATCACATTTTGCTCACTGTACCTTTCATAGATGGAAATATCCATTTGCATATCAGTCTTTGTCTTTGAACCCATGCGGCGTGAGATGGTGGTCAGAACCAGGCTGGTTTCTGAGCACATACAGTGCCAGTGGAAGACAGTGTAGCCATCACTTTTTTAGAGAAAGCTTCAACTTGGCTATCCTTTCCTTTAACAATCCGTTGAGTTTCTTGCATATTCCATTTCCTTGAGGATGATAGTCTATGATACTGTAAAAAACGTGTGCTTTATATCAAGCAACAAGCTGATCTGTTCAAATACTGCATTAACAAAGTGAGGTCCATTGTCTGACCTCATGACCTCTCATACTCCCCATCTGGAAATACCTCCCTCACCGGAAATGTGGCTGCGCAGGTAGAGTCTGAGTGTGTACATGGGCCTGCTTTTATCCATCTAGAGAATGGACACACCACAACAATTAGGTACCTGTACCTGTTACATACTTGAATCATATCGACATAATTGACATGGAAGTGCTGAAAAGGTCCATTGGGCCTTGGGATGACTCCTCTAATTACACGTAGTGTATGCCCAGCCGTGAACTGCTGGCAGATTATACAGTTCACCATAAAAAATGCAACGTGTTCTGCCAAGTTCGGTATAAACAGCAATTGTTGCTGCTAGATTCTCTTTTGTCATGTGTGCTGGATAGTGTAACTGTTCCGGTGCTATTTTTAATAAGGCTATAGGCATCACCGGTTGACCAGTGCTGTCTTGTCGCCACAAGCTCCCAGATGGGTTTAAAGGACACTCTTTCCACTTCCAGAGAATTTTCTCCTCCTGTGGTGCCTCCCCTTAGAGCTCCATTAACTGGGTTTTCTCCATATTATTATAACCTTGAGGTTCACTTCATGCAACAATCATTCTCTCATGTACATCAGTTATTTCCACATTCATTATTATTTCGTCTTTGGTTGCCACACATTTGGCTTCCGTGTCTGCTGCTTGATTTCCCTGTGTGATAAAATATGTCCCTTTCGTGTGGGTGGCACTTTTCACAACTGCTATGCCCACTGGGAGTTGTAGTGCCTTAATGAGCCTGTCCAATAAGGCTGCGTTCTGCACTGGTGTGCCGTCTGCTCAGAGGTAGTGCCTCCTTTTCCAACATGCTAGGCCTGCGTGCACTGTTGATGTCACATAGGCCGAGTCACTGTACACTGTCACTTGCTGTTCTGCATGATTCTCGAGTGTGAGTATCAATGCCAATAATTCTGCAACTTGTGCTGAATAATGAGATGGTAATCGTGCACTAATGAGTACTCAAAATTCTCCATTTGTCATGTGCTTCATCACAGCGATGCCTGTATATCTTTGTCCATCATTTTGGTTGATTCTTGAAGAACCTTCAACGAAGACAATTTCTCCTTCTGTTAATGCATTTTCTTTCACTCTGGGAATCTCATCATAAAATCCTTAATAGTTTGCACAGTCAGGGATTGTCTCTCAGTCAGTAACTGGCTCTGCTATAAACATAGCTGGGTTCACTATCTTACATCAAATTATTTTAATCAACGGATTTGATATGATCACTTCATAAGCCAAAGCTCTCTGAGGTGTCAATGTGCCTTTCGGTTTCTCTAGAAAGGCAAATAGTGCGTGCTCGATGAACAACGTCATTGGGCATCCCATCACAATGGTTGTAGCCTTCTCCATGGAAAACATTGTGGTAGCTGAACTTTGTTTGCACAGGAAGTGACACTTCATCACTGGGTCTAGATTCCCACTGTAGTATGCCAGGGGCTTGTACCCTAAAGTGGTGCGTACTGACATCATGAAACTGCCATTAGAGTGTGAAAACAAGTATAATTGGAAATTCCTAGAGCTGTTGCCGTGCAAATGGCTTTTTTGAGTTCAACAAATCCTTCTTCCATTGTTTCGGTCCATTCAATTTTTTCTTTCGTCACCTGTGCTTTCTTTAGGGCTTGTAACAAGGGCTTGGTATAAGAGCTGTAGTCAAAGACCTATGCCCTGACATAATTGCATAATCCTAGAAAACTCTGCATTTGTTTTATCGTGTGTGGCTTGGCTGTGTTTAATATGCTTCATCCCTTTCTGGGGTAACCCTTTTCCCCTCATGCGAGATTAGCTGGCCTATGTACAGCACTTCTTGTTGACAATATTGTAACTTCTCTTTGTCAACTTTATATCCTTTCTCAGTCAACACAGTCAATAGCTGAATAGAATCATATAAGCATGTTCCTCTGTCATGCTGCAAATTAAGATATCATCCACATATTGCAAGACAACACTCTCTTATGCGATATTGCTTAAATCCATCTGCAGGACTCTGTTGAAAATTGAAGGAGAGTCGCAGTACCCCTGAGGTAACCTTGTACTTTTCAGATGCATTTGTCTGAATGTGAATGATGTAAAATCTTGCGAGTCTTTGTGCAATGGGATTGAGAAAAATGCATTTTTCAAGTCAATCACTGTGAAATACTTTGCCTCAACGGTATATTACATAGGATTGCGGATGGATTAGGGACTAGAGGGAACTCGGCCTATACAATATCATTTATCGGCCTTAGATCTTGGATTAAATGCCATGACCCTCCCTTTGATTTTTTGATAGGGTAAACTACATTGTTGCATGACGACTCTGACATCACCAAAATACCCTGCTCCATCATAGCAGAAATTGTTTTGAAAATCCCTTCATCTGATTCCCTAGACATGGGATACTGTTGTGCTTTTGGTAAAATTGCTCCCGGCTTCAATTTAATTTTTACTCCTCTGACCCCTTTCAACAAGCCTGCATTATAAGGGCCTTTAGTCCATACTGAGACAGGCACCTTCAAGTGTCGTCATCAAAATATTCAGGGCGTTTTTGTGCCAGCATCATTTTCTGGGGCATCTGTCTTATTGATCATTCTCACCCAATAGATGAGATTAACCTCAACTGTCATTTCATCCATACCTGTGTGCTCTTCAAACAGATCGCCATCAGTGACATCAGTCAATCTGTATCCTTCCTCAATGGTGATTACTGTGCACCATTGTCTGCATTCGTCATCACACCCATGTCTCAAAACACGATTTTTCCTCGCACTATGGCTCTGTGTATTGCCAAGGGAAACACTTGTCCCTTTTCCTCATGCATAGGTATTCTTGGCCTGAATAGAAACTCATCTGGGGTTCACATTGGTTTGTCTGCAAGGCCTGGTAGCCATGACATTAATATACACACTCCATTGGCGAATATATCTGGTTCCAATGGAACAGCTCTCATAGCCGTTTGTCCTGCGTATGCTCTAATAATTTTGCATATGTTCAAATAATGCATTCCTGGAGATAAACATATTATGCCCTTCTCTGTGAACGAGATTGTCATGTTTAACTTTGTCATTAGGTCTCGTCCCAATATATTTACTGGGTCTTCCCTTGAATAGAGCAGTGGCACATTCATGTCACATTCTCATATAGAAACTGGAAGTTCATTTGTAAAAGGAACATGACTTGTTGGTCCTGTGAAGCCCTGAGTATTTATAGCATCACCGGACAAAGAAAACGTGCATTCACGTATACATGAGCATGTTGCACCTGTGTCAACTAAGAAGGAATATTCTTTATCCCCTATTAAGACATCTACCCTTGGTTCCTCATGAGGGTTTGGTGTCACTGATAGAATAGAACACATCAGGTTTCCCAGTGAGCTGTCCTAATCCATGTATAACTTTGTCCCATGTGGAGTGAATGGACTTCTTCCATCACCAGTGTTATTTCTTATTCCAGAATTCAGTACCTGTCCTGTACTTGTTCTTTGTAACTGTTGCATCAGTGACTGTTGAGACTGTCCTTGCAGAATATTTGTCATATTCTGAGGTTGCAAGCTTTGCTGTGCTCCCGGCGCTTGCTGCTGCACTGTGTGATTTTGTGCAACTCCATTTCCACCCTGCTGTAAAAAACACAGGTCAATTTGCCACCCCTACTCTTGTTCCTTGGTAATTTTGCACCATGCCTTGATTTATGCATGTGTGTGCTAGATGCCCTGTCATCCCACACGTCCAAATTATTGGCTGTGGCCTGATTATTTGCCCGTTTGACATATCCTGATTGCCGTTTTACATGTTTTGAAAACCTCCCTGATTACCTTGAAAACCTCCATGATTACTCTGCCATCCTATTCCTCGAAAGCCTCTCCCTCTTGGGTAAAACCCGTTATTGCCTCAATCAACCTGCCTTTGATTATTGACCTGCTGCATGTTTGATCCGTCTGTGTTAGTTATTATTGCCCCTTCAATGGCATATTTTGAGAATTTCTTCTGCTCTAATTTTGCCATGCTGCACTTTATCTGTAATAAAACAATTCCTCCCATGGAGAAGTGAAACACTTATTTTGGAGAAAAGAATATCAAGTCAGAGGAACACCACACATCCACATGCTTTTGTGGAATAAAGATGCTCACTAAATTTGGTCAGGACACTGATGCCACTGTTTTGCAGCTCATTCATAAATATGTCACTTGCAAAATCCCTTCAGAAAGTACACATACTGACCTACATGCACACAATTTTTAGTTTCAAAGACACAAGTGTGGCAAATATTGATGGCGCAAATATAAAAACAAAGGCAAATACTATACCAAATGCTACTTTGGTTTCCGTAGATCTGTTTCAGCAATAGGACAAGTAAACAGCTTCATGTCTTCTGTTAGACACTGTGAAAGGCACATCGCCTAAGAACACATACTGCATAAAAAGAGCTAAAGCATCAAAGTACATCAATGATTACAATGCAATTAACATTGCCCTCTTGTGGCATGCAAACATAGATGTGCAGTATATTGATGACAATTCCACTGCATTTTCACGATATGTCACAGCCTACTTAACCAAAGCAGAGAAGACAGAGCTGAAAGACCTCTGGGATGACATATCATCTGACAAAACACATAAGCATACTCTCGCATAGAGAATATAGCTGCTACGAAGCCGCAGACAGTTTAACCTGAACCTGCACTACCTTGTATGGAAAATCTGAAAACATAGTCGGGCTAAGACTTTGTCCTGCTGCAACCAGAAAAAGAGTTCTCAAATCATACCAAGACATAGGAACAACAGCCAAAAACAATCCCAACAGCCAGGACATAACCTATTGGACACATACTACTGCTTTGCAAACCATGTGCATATACCACATAGCCCAAAAGTTCTCATACAAAAATAAATATGAAACCAGATGAGGAAAAAAGGTAAATACATAGTGAACAGTTGTGAAGGCAGCCTGGCTAAACAAATACAGCCGGATTAATCACATGAGGCTATTGTTAAAAAACTCCTCAACATAGAGAACTGTACTACATGTCCCTACTGCAAGTTTTTAAACCAGGGAGACAAGAAGAATATTTATTGGACATCCATGCCTCCAATGAAGATGTTTTCAACACAAATGAAAGCACTGTAACAGATCAAAACTGTACACAGTACTATAACATGTTGGACAATAAACACCAACAAGAAGAAGAACTTCAAGCCGAACTAAATGTAGATATTCCTGGGAGCAGTCAAATTTCTCTTACAGGAAACCAGGAACCAATTGGACAGCCAAACATAGCAAATGAGGAGGAATGGCCATGACTGAAGTAGAAAACACAATGTGTCATTATGAGCAATCCTCAGAAAACTTTGCTCAACTGAAAACACAACTAACAATGAGCAGCATACAATTTTCCTAGAAGAAGAAATTGAACATTATGTGGAGCACAAAACTAAAACTTGTACCTGTCAACATTATAAACCTCTATGTAAGTGGTCTAGCTAGTTCAGGCAAAACATTCTTGATAAAAATCTTCAGCAAGTTCCTCCAACAATTGACAAACAACAAGCTCTCAGCTGTTGCAACTGCCCCCACAGGTTTATCTGCCTACAACATAGGTGGTGTTACTTTACACTGATTGCTACTCCTTCCAGTAGAATACCAAAACAAATTAGACTATTACACATTTTCAGCAGAAGCTGCTATGGAGCTACGCAGAGTTTTGAAACAAATGAAAATGCTCCTAATAGATGATGTGAGCATGGTCTCCAACCTAATGTTGGCTTTAATTCACCTCAGATTGCATGATGTCCTTAACACGGACTAGGAAGAACTCTTGGGAGGAAAACATGGAATTGTCTTTGGAAATCTTCTTCAATTAACACCAGTGAAAAGTGAACCTATTTTTTAAATCTTAGGACACAAACTGTGTCCTAAGATTTAAAAAATAAGACACTTGGCAGCATAGGAAATGTAAATCTCTGGCAACATTTCCAATGTAAAGAACTAAATGAAAACATGTGTCAGTCTGCAGACCTCACCTATGTCAACATTTTGAAAAGCATTCGCATTGGTGTGCTTTGTAAAGAAGCACAGTCTATCTTAAATAACAGGCACATCCATGAGCTATACGGGCATAACACATGTGCTACTGATATCATGGAACAATCAACACACACAAAAGTAAAATGCATGTCCTTAATGCCAACCCTGGCAAGCAGTGCACAATTCAATGAAACAATGTTGAAAAAGGAAATGCAACCACTAGTACAAATTTACTCCACAGAAAAACTGGACGTGCACAGTATGACAGTACATATGTGTCAACAAGCCACAGGACGACTAAATACCTTAGAAAACTCTATCTCTAACAGCTGGTTTGGAGAATTTGTTAACATTGTGTTTAAACTGTAGAATAATGCTAAAGCATAACCTTGACGTGGAGCAAGGTTTAGTTAATGTAGAGCAACTTTTAAAATTTGGTGAGGATTTTTCCAGGGGGAGCTAAGTTATAAGCCACCCAAAAAAAGCTCTTCCAATGGGTTCAGCAACTTTTCCATAACTACACAGATTAGTGATATTTGGCTCAGCTCTGTGGACCCATTTCCCGGTTCGCTCTATTCCCTATACCCTTGGGGGCATGACCAGAGGCTGTAGGCCATAGGCCATAAACCCAAGAGTCTAGGGCCTAGCCACAACCACCACAGCATAATACGCTCATGCAGTCCAGAATGTGACACAGGCATATCGATTGCACAAATATGTGTATAGAAATGCAATTTGCTGATTACAAAGAAGCATGACACCAATAATTGTATACTCACTGTATATATTGTTGAGGCACTGTATGCCTTTTTTAACTGAGTGTAGAATACCATTGAAGTGGCAATAGCAGATTTTAATATTGTGGCATGTGGAATTGCAGGAGAAATCTTTGTTTCAATGTCTGTAATAAACGAAAACATAACATGTTAGGCTAGGTACTTCATAATGTCATATTGGATTCCATTTCAGAGATTTATGTACTTTGTGGACCCTCACAAATAGTACTTTACAAGTACTGTGCTTTAAACAAGTGTACTGTGCAATGTGATCAGGTCCTGTGTTTGCATAATGATTGGTCTGTAGGGAAAGAAATTCATGCAAGATAAAAAATACATTTCTACATGTATTTGTTGTTATGTGGCACACTCTGTTTCATTGAAGTGTAAAGTGTTTACAGGAATGTTTAAGGTGCCTATATATGTGGTCTTGCTGTTATAATCACTGTTATTGCAGGAGGAATTGAAATGGTGTATACCTTTCCTTTTGGAAGTGGTGGTACTATGGTTGCAGTTAGATACCAGTTTGTGTATACTAACTGTTTATCTGTTTCCTGTTTTTAGCAGTATCTTTTTATGCATTTGATTGGTGTTTTCTAAGTACTGTAGTGTTGCAAACTAATATTGTAGGATTGTGGGGGCAGCTAGATACCCGTTGGTATATTCTAACTGTTGGTAGTTTGAAATTTGTTGAGGGTATGTGTGTAGCACTGTGACTGCGGAAGGTTGATTTTGGCAGTTTAACCGCTTGAAGTAATATTGTAGTACTGCAGGTGCAGTAAGATACCAGTTAGTGTTTTCTGGTTGTTTATACTTAATAAGTGTTAAAAGGTTTCCTCAGACGAATGTTAATTTTTGCTGGTGGATTTCAAAGTGTGTAGTAATGGGAAGTAATATTGTAGTATTATGGTTGCAGTTAGATACCAGTTGGCGTATTCTAACTGTTTACCGTTTCTCAGTTTTGCAAGGTATGTCTTCAAGCATGTTCATTCTTCTTGGCGGATTTCCATTTTTCACTATTGTGAAGTGCCTTTGCAGTATTATGGGTGTAGTTACTTGCAGTTGTGTATTTATTGCAGTGGTATGAGCATTGTTAAACAGATGTTCCCTTATTCTAACAATTGGTTTTCAAAGGTTATTGAGGACAGTTTGTAGAGCCTCAAACTCACTACTTTTCTTTTTAAGTTCTATGTGAGAAACAATATTAGTGCATCCTTTCCACAGTTGTTGTTTCTGTGACTATAACCATTGGGTCATTGGGGAAAAAACTGTATAGCAGCACAACTGATGTCCTCATGGGCCAGTTGGTCTATGCTAAATTGTTACAGTTTTACAGGGCAGAAGGTTATTTTTCGTTTGCAAAAACATATCTGTTGATGGGTATTGGGCAGTAGGCTATGCTCCTTTTGTAGATCAGTGAGTACAGTTTTGTTTCAAGAATATTAAGTAGGCATTTGCAAGATTTGCTGGTATACTCTGCTTCAGACTAATGGAAGTATCATTGCATTCAAAAGCACCCACATTTCTTTTTAATTTATGCAGTATAGTGACCTGCAGTGGTTGTGGCGCCTGTGTGGTAGACCATGCCTATTGTTGTGAAGGTTTTCTTGCCAAGTGATACTTGCCTGTGTGTGAAGCTAGTAAGCTTGCAGTTGTTTTTGGTACCATCTGCATTGTATCATAAAAGCATTAATATTAGGTATTGGCTATGTGATTGTATCTGTAAGGAGGAACGATTATCTGAATTGCAAGTAGCACATAATATGCCATGATTTGCATTTTTTACCAGCTGTTGAAATGGAATGGATTCACAGTTAGGTATAGATACATACACAAAGCACTTGTTAGGGACTTGCTCCTGCCCCACATGGCTGCAGAGAGTTCTTGTATGTTTCCACATGTATGAAATCTGGAAGATTTCATTCATAGGTATGTTTTTGCTTTCCTGTACTTGCAGTAAGTACATTACAAATTCTTGTGGATCTTCTTGCGTATTTGTAGTGAATCTCACCATTCCCGCGCAGTAGTCTAATTCCTACCTTATTCCTGAGACACTAAGTGCTGTTAGGATTGTTTGTTCCATTTCTCTGAAGGAGTAGCATTTGAAAACACAACTGGTATGTGCTGTTTAAGTAAATGTTTCCAACAATTGATGGCAATTGGAACAGAATATTGATTGCTACGTTTGCATAGCAATTTGCACACGTTGTGTTGGAAATTTTAATGGACCAGACAGTTCTGTGTCTGAGTCATTTGATGGAAGTACACATGCTTTTTTTGAAGAGGTACTTCTTTTTGTTTTTGCAGTTGGGTATGCAGTTGTTTACATCTTCTGGGATTGTGGTAATTGATGGAGTACCAGTTGCTTTCAATTTCTTTGGTGGTACTTTTGGGAGATCATGTATAAGTTGTGTTTGCACCAGTGTTCCTTTACAAAGTTTGCCTTTTTGAGGAACAGGGTACATTTGGAGATGAGGTGGGTAGAGTGCAAATAGTCTGTTGTACTCTACAATTCAAGGAATTTCAGCCTTGGCATTACCTGCATCAAAATTGACTAGAAATAGTTCTTGAAGTGTACATAGGTGTGACAGTGCTACGTAACTCATGCCTTCTTTAAAGACTGTGCTGCCAATGTCAATCAATGCTTGATCTAGGGTTACATCATGCGATTCATGAATAGTGACTACGTATGCTAGAGACAGAGAAAACTGTTCTCTTCATAGATATGCGACTTTGAAAAGAAGGAATCAGGCTGTTGAGCGTCTTATCCTTTTAACTTCTGAAAGTTTGTCAAAGCGGATGTTGACAAACTGAATGTTGTCACTTGGGTATGCATGGAAGCCAACAACTGTACCAATTGCTCCATTAGCTAAACCTTGCTCCACATCAAGGTTATGCTTAACATTACTCTACAGTTTAAACAGAATGTTAATATTTTCTCCAAACAGCTGTGTTGGAAATAAGTTTTTATTTAGTCGTGCTGTTGCTTGCTGACACATAGGTACTGTCATATTGTGCACTTCCAGTTTGTCTGTGGAGTAAAGTTGCACTATTGGTTGCATTAACTTTTTCAACATTGTTTCATTGCACAGCTTGCTAGGGTTGGGATTAAGGACATACATTTTACTTGTGTGTGTGCCAATTGTTCCATGACATCAGTAGCAGCTGTGTTATGCCCGTATAGCTTATGCATGCATCTGCTATTTTATATAGACTGTGCTTCCTTAGAAAGTAAACCAATCCAAATACTTTTCAAAATGTTAGCATAGGTGAGGTCTGCAGACTGACAAATTTTCAGTTAGTTCTCTGTATTGGAAATGTTCCCAGAGATTTACATTTCCTATGCTGTCAAGTGTGTAACAGCACAGTTTGTTCCCTAATGTTTTAAAAATAGGTTCACCTTTCACTGGTGTTAATTGAAGATGATCTTGGAAAACAATAAAGTGTTTTCCTCCAAAGAGTTCTTTGTAGTCCATTTTAAGGACCTCTTGCAATCTGAGGTGAATCAAAGCCAACATTAGGTTGGAGACCATGCTCACCTCATCTATGAGGGGCATTTTCATTTGTTTCACAACTCTGTGTAGCTCTGTTGCAGCTCCTGCTGAAAGTTTGTAGTAGTCCAATTTGTTTTGGTGCTGTACTGGAAGGAATAGCAATCAGTGTAAAGTAACACTAGCTATGTTGTAGGCAGATAAAACTTTGGGGGCAGTTACAACAGCTGAGAGCTTGTTGTTTGTCAATTGTTGGAGGAACTTGCTGAAGATTGTTATCAAGAATGTTTTGCCCGAACCAGCTAGACCACTTACATACAGGAGTACAGGTTTAAAGTTTCAACAGGTACAAGTTTTAGTTTCGTGCTGCACACCATGTTCAATTTCTTTAGTTACTTCTAGGAAAATGCTATGCTGCTCATTATTCAGTTGTTATTTCAGTAGAGCAATGTTTTTGTTACCATGCTATTCCAATCATGGAGGACCCGGTAAGTCCTCATTGGAAAAACCCATCCCCATTCCCATTCGAGCCCCCATAGGGCTCAATGGGAATGGGGAGGGAGCTAACAACAGGCCCGTTAATAACAGGCCCGTTATTAGCTCCTTGGTCCCCTCGCGGGATCCGGAAAGGACATCTGGTTTTACCAGAAGTCTGTTCCGGATCCCGGTAGGGGAGCTCGTAATCAGGCATCCCGTAATGAACGGTGCTGGCCCCGTACCGGCACCCTTCATTACGGGAGCACCAGCCTTGTAATGAGGCCCATGGTGTTTTCTACTTCAGTCATGGCTAATTCTGCCTCATTTACTATGAGAGGCTCTCCAAGTGGTTCTTGGTTTCCTATAAGAGATGGTTGACTTCTCTTAGGAGTGTCTACATTTAGTTGTGTTTGAAGTTGTTCTTCTTGTTGGCGTTCATTGTCCAACATGTTTTTGTACTGTTTAAAGTGCATAGAAAACATCTTCATATGAGGCGCGGGTGTCCAATTCATCTTCTTCTTTAATACATGGGGCATCATTACAAGTATGGAGGTAGCCATGCCCTTAATAAGGGCTTGGCTGCTTCCATAGCGGGCTCTAATACCGGGTTCTGTGAATGAGGAATTACCGAGTCATTCCGACCTTGGAGGACCCGGTAATTCCTCATGCACAATACCATTCCCCATTCCAATTTCAGCACCCATAGGGCTCAATGGGAATGGGATGGAGCTAATAACGGGCCCGTTAATGATGGGCCCGTTATTAGCTCCTTTGTCACCTCGCGGGACCCGGAAAGGACATCTGGTTTTACCAAACGTCTGTTCCAGGTGCCCCTAGGGGAACCTCATAATCAAGCATCCCGTAATGAATGGTGCCGGTCCTGTGCCGGCACCGTTCATTACAGGACCAACAGGGTCGTAATGAGGCCCATGGTTTCAAAAGTTGCGGTAGGGACATATAGTTAAGTTATCTATGTTGAGGAGTTTTTAATTATAGCTTCATATGATTGATCAGGCTGTATTTGGTAAGTTTAACCAGGCTGCCCTCACAAGGTTTGACTATGTATCTACCTTTTTTCGCATCTGGTTTAATATTATTTTTGTATATGAAGTTTTGGGCTATGTGGTATAGACACATGGGGCCTCATTAGAAGGTTGGAGGTAACCATGCTGCTTTTAGTGGTGATATGGTTGCCTCCATACCGCAATCCGGGCCCGGGTTCCTCGAATGAGGAATTACCGGGCCATCGCAACCTTGGCGGACCCGGTAATTCCCCGTCCGAGGAACCCGGACCCGGTCCATCCCCATTCCCATTTGAGCCCCCATAGGGCTCAATGGGAATGGGGATGGAGCTCACAACGGGCCCGTTAATGACGGACCCGTTGTTAGCTCTCTGGTCCCGTCACGGGATCCGGTAAGGACACCTGGTTTTTCCAGGCACCCATTGTGGGTCCCGCGAGGAGACCTTGTAATAGGGCGGAACGGGTTTACCGGCACCGGCTCCTTTACCGGTGCCGGTAAACCCATTCCGCCAACCTTATAGTGAGGGCCATGGTTTCCAAAGCAGTACTCCTGTTTGGGTAGTATATGTCCAATTGTTTTTCAAAATGTCTTGGCTGTTGGGATCATTTTTGGCTATTGTTTCTATGTCTTGATGGTTTTATCCCCTTCCCCAATTTTGGGAAAGATTTGTGCTCCTGGAGGGGTGTTGGTTCCTGGTCACCAGAATTGTTAAATGTCATCACTACAGCTACCAGAATCCTTTGAGACTGAAAGAGCAATTAATTAGTAACACCTGTAAAGAAATACAGCCTCCCTGATGATTGTTTGTGACAAGAAAGCGCTTGGAGTAGAAGAAGAACAGAGCAACTGAACTGCAGCAGATGGGATTCAACCCTGTTAACACTTGTTCATTTTTTGGGGATTTAACCCAGCTACTACTTGCAACAGGTATAATTGACTGGGAACTGGAGTGAGTGCCTCACCTTCCCCATCCTTTTTTTTACATAATCATTGATGTACTATGATGCTTCGGTTCTTTTTATGCAGTATGTGTTCTTAGGCGATTTGCCTTTCACACTATGTCTAACAGAAGACATGAAGCTGTTTACTTGTCCTTTGGCTGAAACTGGTCCAGGGAAACTTAAGCGGCATTTGGAGTAGTATTTTCCTTTGTTGTTATATTTGCATCGACAATACTTGCCACAGTTGTGTCTTTGAAAATTCGCAAAATGTGTGCATGTAGGTCACTATGTGCGCTTTCTGAAGGGATTTCACAAGTGACATATTTGTGAATGAACTGCAAAACAGTGGCATCACTGTCCTGACCAAATTTAGGAGCATCTTTAATCCACAAAAGCATGTGGATGTTTGGTGGTCCTCTGGTTTGATATTCTTTTCTCCAAAAGAAGTGTTACACTTCTGCAAGGGGAGGAATTGTTTTATTACAGATGAAGTGCAGCATGGCAATAAGCGGTGATGGAAGTACCTTGACATATTTACAGGGTCAAGAGAGCAGAGTTCTCCTAATGTTTTCAAGCCCATCCCTGCTTTGTGTTCATTTGCTATGCATAGGAAATAATGCAAGTCTTCCCATGCATACTCTGCACAACTTAAAGAGACAAACCATGTGGGTGGGCCAAGGTTACGTAGCATACACTGTACATCTGTGTGATGTCGGAATCAGTATTCTTTCGTACCACGCATGTTTGCCAAGAGATTTGTAATACTTGACTGTAAAACTTTATTTTTCTCTTGCACCTTTTGAAGTAGCTGTGTAGCAGACATGTTTACAAAATTGGAACCTGTTTTCAATGAGTGTGCAACTCTGTAACATAGAGTTCATAGTTCACTTTCAAAGATGAGGTGGAAAATGTATTCAATGGTTTGTCTGAATCTGTGGTCTTCAGAATATATTCATAAAGAGCGGTATTCTTATTCTGTTATTTGTGTGCATCTTTCATCATACTTTCAACCTTTTCTGGTAGAAAAGAGTAGAGGAAAGGCTTGGGCTTCTACACTTTTTTACATATGCTTATTGGAGACCCTTGTCTTGCCGCATTTCATATGTTTCTAGTGCAGCATCTATGGTGTCTTTGGAGTGCAGTGGGAGAATTGTATAGTGGTCTAAAATATTAGAGGCTGTAGTAGAATCTTGACCTTCACATTGGCCAGTTGATGGGGAATCCTGGATTATTTTGGTGGTATCTCTCAGGATTTCTTCGATGTTTATTTCTTAATAGTATTCATTGTTCTCTTGAAGATATTGCAGGGCTTCTCTCATGTTGATTAAGTCTACTAGTTGCTGCCAAATATATTTGTCTTTTCTAGGTACATCATTCACTAGGATAATCAAAGATTGATTTATTGGCCATTGTACTCCTAGAGTCTCTACATTTTCTTTGAGATGTAATGGCAAATAAACTACTTTGCCACAAATACCTTTCAGTAATTCAGGAGGAGGCAATTTAGCTGCTTTCGGTTGAAGGCGTATTATTGCTTGAAATAGGTGCACTGTTTGGATTACAATGCTCTCATACAAATTAAGCTGTTGGAGTGGTTTTGGCAGTGGGAATATTTCCAAGGTATAAGTGATAGCCAATGAAGGTATTTGGTTATTGTCAAGTTTTCCATTGCTGTATGTGCAAAGTATTGAGGGGTTAGTGATTTCGTATTTGTTTTCTGCTATAAGATAGCGAGCTAATTGTAACCACTGGGATTCGTGATTGTCCTTTGTTTTGTTTGTTATACCTCCAGTTCTGGTGTTCTTTGTATAAAAAGTTCTGCAACAGCACACACATATTTGGTGTGTTACTTCAGCAGATGTGCTTTTAAACTTTGCTATTTCTTTTTTGTACGTGTGTAATAGAAGGTTGGCATATGCAAGGTTGTCGCTACTCTCTTCTAAAGTTACTGGATTTTGTGTGTGTTCTTCACTTCCAAAATATTTGCTTTGGATGTGGTCTATTTTTTCCAGCAGTTCTTTGGCTGTACCATGTAAGAAAATGCTCCAGTGCTAAAGCAGGACTTTTTGCATAGTACAGTCTCTGAATGAGATTTTGTATAGTAGAATGGTGTGTTGCTAACATTTTGATGTGGTGGAAGGTGCTTTTGCAAGCAGCCCCGGAAATGCAGGCTAATGAATATCCTCGTAGTCCTGTGTATTTGCACACTGGACAGGGGTCCATGGTTTGGAACATTTAATGTGTATTTGGCTTTCACATACTGATTGAGGAACTGCCACAAAGATTTGAAAGATTGTTTTCCTACATTACACATTGAGGTGTAAGGCCAGTTGTAGACGGGATGGATTGGTTTGGTGGAATGGAGAGTTGATTGTAAGTTTGTTGGGATATTCTTGCAATCAGCATTTCTTCTGCCATAATGGTATTGTCTGCCTTTTCATACCCTCAGCCACTGCTATGTATGGCTGGGTTTGTTTGCTCGTTTCTATGCCACTTCATTGAAATAGGGCTCTGTGCTGGTTGTTTGTATCCACTCACCTGCACAGACATTTGCAAAGGTATCTATGTTGATATTGCATATGTTGCAAAGTACTTTTTGTAGTTTACTAATTCATTTTGTTAGTGGTTTCTTTCTGTTTAAAATTAATACAAATAATGTCCTTTTGATGTGCATTGCAGTGTCTATGAAAGCTTCCAGGATCCGTTTTCTATTGTAAGTTTTAAGGGTGGAGCCAGATTTTTCCCTTTTGTATAAGGTTCTAAAGGATTCTATGGTGTAATTGTTTTAGTCAAATACATTTTTTGGAATGCTTACTTGTGGCTATGTTAACGTTGGTAGATGTATTAGCAGCACTACTGGTAGTTGCATTCTTAATACATTAAGTTTTAGTGTTACATTTTGGAAGAGGAGTCACACTTTTTGTTTGTTATGTGGTTCCGGTTTGCATAGTGACTGTATTATCTGTATTGTTTGAACCTTTTGTACAAGGTTTGCTAGAGGTGGATGGCCATTTTTCATGGTTTGAATTTTATCTGTTCTGTTTATGTGTTGTTTTCTATGGAGTTGCTTTTTGGTAGGCATTATCTTGTGTCTGTTGGAGAAAAAGGAAAGTGCGGGTTTGGAAGTTGTGCAATGTATTTGTGTGCACTGTGCAAGAGTGTCTGAATATAAGGATAGGTATACATAGAGGTTTGTGATTGTGCAAAGGGCTGTTACTTTTGGTTGGGAAGGTTGTACTGGTATGTGTGTGTGTTCCTGTAGGAAAGGTTTGCTTCACTGTGTATGACAGTGTAATGTGCTTGAAGAAGTAAGGACATTACAATGTTTTTATGAAACTAGTGGGTATTAAGATACTGGTGTTCTGACGACAATAGAAACAGTAGACCTGGCAAGGTGAAATGAGTAAGGGTGAAGTAAGTGCTGTGGGGTTGGATACAATTGTCTAGGCTGCAATACAACAACACTGCCCTGACTGAGTAACATGCAGAACAGTACTGCGCCTACATTGTTGGATGTGAAGAGTAGGTTTCTTCTGTGTTTTATCTTCTAACAGAGACATCACTGGCTTTTAGGAGGTGGTTCTTCACTGCAATTGCAAAAGAAGGAAGCTAGTGGGTGTGTGTGTTAATGGTGCAGTAATAGCAGTATGATAACACATTGTTTTAGATTGTAGGAGGATTTGCTGGCAGGAAGAGTTAGTGTGTGTGCGCACTTTTACAACACTGCATACAAGTGGGGACTTGGGAGTATTTGCATTGTGCTGCCATACCAAGTGATAACTGTGCCCTATGAGGCTGCATTTTTGAAGTGTGTGTGACATGTTTTGCACTATTTGTTTTGTAAATGGATTAGTGAAAGTCATAGTAGAGTGATAAAAAGGGCAGCAAGATGTAGAGATTGGAAAGTAGAATGTTACAGTGTGTGGAATTTTGTAAACTTTCTCATACATAGATGCAAACTACATGAGTGTAGAAATGATTTTCTGTTGTTTCATTTATTTAGCCAAACGTACAGATAGCACTGTTTCCAATGTACACGTGCATTTCATTACTTTTCTCCCAATTGAGCATTTTGTCAATTGTGCAACGCATGTATTTGCCATGCTTTCCTAACATACATGCAATTTCCCTCTTGTGTGTACATTTCACATAGGATCTGGTATTTGAATGTGGTTTGCAAATGTTCCCAATGTGTTTTTTATTTAAAAAAAAAAAATCACAGGCTGTGGTGCTGAAATTGAAATATGTGGTTTGTAGCTGTTATGCTAGTGGGCAGTACAAGAAAACTGTGAAAGGAAACTGCATTGTAAATAACTGTCTGTTGATGTGAGGAGATTGTACAAATGACAGAATGATTATTGAGTAGGTTAAGCAGGGCAAGTGGCAGGCACCCTGTTTCATATGCATGAAATCTATGTACTTGCAATGCTCACGTAACATACATGCAGTTTTTATTTGTTGTGTGCATTACACAACATATGCATACCTGTAGTTTGTGTTGATGGATGAAGATGTGGATGAATCTGGAAGTCGAAATCTTGTAGAGTTTTACAGTACTTTTGGATGCAGGTGTTTGGGAATCATATGAGCTCTGTGAGCTGAGTGTTGAACAGTACATCTGCAGTGTTGTACTGAGTTGATAGATTTAGATGTAGAGATCTTGGATGTGACTGGTGAATGGTTGTAGGACTGCTTACCAGTGGCCCATACGAGAGTGCTGCAAAGTGTGAAGTGGAAAGGGAAAAAGGACCCCGCCTGTGTTATGAGATCTGCGAACACTGCGGTAGTTTGCTGATCACACATGCTACATCCGGGGCTTCTCAGCATGCCTGGAATGAAAATTGGACTGTGGGGATTAGCCAATCAGGTGTTACGGGTGTGCTTTACGGGAAGGGAGGGTACTACTTTTCTTTTCATTGCTGTGTTGGTTGTGTAGTGAAGATGGATGTTGGTTGTGTAGCTATTATATGGATAGTGGGAGATTCCTTTGTATGTGATCTGGAGAGATATGCAAAGGCAAGTGTGGTTTCTGCATATCTTGGTTTTCAAGGCCTGGAGGCTTTATGGTGCAGTTTGCCTGGCCGCAATTTGCAGGCACTTATTGCTCTTTACAGAAACCTGGCTACTTTTGGTATTCCTTATGTTTTGGTGGTGCACTGTGGAGGAGAGCATTTGGGCTACATCAGTGCCCCAAGTTTGGTTCCTGTATTGAAGTTGTTGGTGGAAGAACTAATGCTGCCTTTCCATACTGCAAAGGTTTTTTTTTTCTGAAGTACTACCAAGAGCACAATGGAACAACCCCGGTGTCTTCAATCCCCAGCAAAATGTTGCAAGGTGCCTTGTTAATAGAGGCATGGGAATAGTTTTATGACATGCTGAGATTTCGATTTTCTCCAACAGCAACATTGACTCCCTTAGTGTGCACTATTTTACCGCACACAGCGTTTTGTTGTCCATTCTTGGAAATGCTCGTTTTTTTTTCAGAATCAAATGGATGCTTTGCAAAGGTTGATGTAAGGAAGTAAGGATGAAAAGAAGAGAACCCCCTTAAAAAAAATAAAAAAGAAAAGGTGTTTGTTTACAAGCACCTTTAAAAAAGGCTCTTTTCAGAGCCACCACTAAAATGGAAATCTCTCTGTGGAAATCCGTCCGTGGATCGCATGTGCCACATCCAAGGCTTTTGAGGATGGCAGACATGGAAATAGGACTGTGGAGGCCAGGGCATTTGTCAATAAGGTTTCCTGGTGTGGTGTGCAAGAAGAGACTGTGGCAGAAGGTCCGATTGCTGAGAGGAGTGCAGATGGCTATGGCTATGGCTGTGTTTTTCAGGAGGCAGAATAAGTGGAATTGGGGGGACTCATGGATACATTGGTTGCAGGTGAATGCAGAGCACTGTGGAGTGGCTGCACACCTTGGATTCCCTCATGTAGTTGTTCACTGGTATGGAGTGCATGGGATTGAAGGGGCTGGATTTGCTTCCCCTTTGTGCCACTTTGGTGACACAGCATCATCCAGCCATTATTATTGTTCATTGTGGAGGGAAGAGTTTTGGCCATGTTACTGGAATCTCTCTGCAGTTTGCGATGAAGGAGAAATGGACATGTTTCCAAACCCTCCAGTCATTTTTCCGTGCATTGCCCAGATACAGAGGGGGCTGCGCTCTTCATCATTTGGTCCCCAAATGGAGAAAGCCAGGCGCAATGTCAACAAGGCTGTTTGCGAATTTTTGTGAGATGTTGGTATGTCTTCCTTCCACAATGAAAACATTACATTTCATAGCCCCAACATGTTCTGCAGCGATGACATCCATCTTAATGATGCTGGCAATCACCTTTTCTTGTGCAATATCAAAAATGCTTTGCAGCCATTCTGGCAAGCATAGGTCTTCGCGGACTGTGCGGGGGCCTGCACCATTTTATTTGCACTTCTATTTTTAAACTGTTAAAGGAGCTTTTTTTGCAAATTTTGGGATATTTGTTAAACACAACAGACATGGGAGGGAAATGTAGGGAGGGTAGAGAAGGGGCACCAACCACAGAGATAATAAAGGGCAGATGGAGATAGGAAGATGTTGGGTGTGCCTCATTGAGGTAGGGAGCACTTTCCTTCATGGTTCTGGACCACAGCCTCGAAACCACTCCGGAACTGCTCACCCCTGCAGAGTACTGCTTCGCAGTACACACACAAAACAGTGACCTTTGAAAGGTAAGGATCTACTGCGGTGTGTATTGCCTGTGAGGCTGTTTGAGGAATATGCTGCCCGACAGGAGTTTCCATTATGGTGACAGGAGCCAATGTCGAAGGTGCTGCAGTGAAACTCAACCTACTATCCTGTTCAAAGGGGACGACCCTTTGAACTGCTGCTTTGTGGCTGGATCTCAGATGTCACAACATGGAGGTAGTCCCATAACTGTACAGCCCAGGTTTGCCATGACTAGGCACTCATTACAGAAAACCTTGGCTGCACTAGCCTTGGGCTTACCACCAACAGTGGTAGAAAACCTCCACACCCAAGACTCATGTCGGCAGCTGGTAGTGGGGACTTCTACTACCTCATTCTCTTCTTCCTCTTCTTCCTCCTCTTCCTCCTCTGCATCATCACGCCTGTTCCCCTCTCCAGGCTCTTGGGAAGGTGGTGGTTGGGTTTGGGCGGGGTGGGGTGGGGGTGGTGCTGAGGCAGAGGCAGCAGATGCAACAGCAGTAGATGCCATTATTCAGGTAATCCAGCAACTCAGCAGCAAACCAGCAATTTGAAGCAGTACTGCAGCAATCCAGCAATGTGGAATATTGAGGCAGCAATCCAGCAATCTGGCAGAGTGCGTTGTTCAGGAAATCCAAAAACTGAATGAGGAGCAGCACTAGGGTGTGACCTTTTATAGGGGTGCTTGGGAGCGCTTCGTGACCAGTTGAGCGTTCTGCAGACAGTTCATAGCCCAAGAGGGGCTCAAAACGTTCCATAAAGTGTCCAGATCAACAGGGGCATACTCAGTGACCTCTGCAAGGGTGGAGTTTCACAGTAAAACACATTGGATTGCTCAAAAAAGCAACTCTTCTGCTCTTCAGGGGCCTGGACCCTGTTCGCAAATAAGGGATGATGCTCAAAGTGGGTGCGTTCACATGGAGACATTGCGAACGTTCGCAAATGGGATGGCTGTCTTTAGGACACCTTTTGCGCGGGATCCGTTGTGCGCATGTACATAGGTGTCCATCAGACAGAGTTGGTGTCCCCGAAATAATTAAAAGTGTGACACACGTGTGGCGGACAGTTCTGAAAAGGCACTGTGTTCGTAGAACCCAGGGGATGAGATGGGTGTTAGTCTTAGCAGTGCACAGTGGTGGCACGAGTTATGGTTGCTTAGCTCACCATGACTGGTACATTTTTGAGGTTTTTCAGGTTTACTTATAACCATAATCTGGATAGGTTGTTATTAGTGCAAAGTAACTATAATGTCCCTTTAACAAAGTTTTTGCACAGAATTTGATAGGCTTTTAATCGGGCAACTGAACCATAAAGTCCCTTTAACAACATTTTTTCACTGAATATATTATATATGTATATGTATATAATGTTTTGTTTATTATTTTGTGAAGCTGGACTTATGGAAGATAAACTCATCTTCCAGTACTTATTAATACCACACACAGCATTGACTGTGATAGTAAGACTGACTCCAAGTGATTGTTGAAGAAGAATATCATGATAGACACTAAACAATGATGCGTATCTTGCGAGTGTTCCAATATGAACTTTCTTACTAAATAGGTACATTCCTTCTCTTTAAGTTTTGTAGCTCTGAATGCACTTGAGGCATGAACAGATATGAAGATGTGATTCTGAGGAAGGGAAAAGATTTCCCAAAATACATAGAGTACATGTATCAAGAACTGCTGACTTAAGAATCTTGATTATTGTCCTGTTCAATTGTGTTTCAAACAGCCAAAAAAGATCATGAGATTAACAAGCCAGATCATCAGAAATCAAGTAATCCTGGGATCTTGGAACAGCCATGGCTTCAACCACCTTACATCTCCAGGTGACATAAATCTGGGAAATGTCAATCTACTCTGCCTCCAAGAAACTGAGACGCCTCACTCTGGATGGTTACGAGATTGCCACTTCATTAGCCACAAAAGGCCCAAAAGGGTGACCCACTTCAGGCTTGCTTACAGGAATTCGATCGGGAAGTGGTTTACATCTGGAAGAGAAACGCCTCTCAACCACATCCATGCTGGCTACTCTGGTATCTTGGAATAATCCATCGTGTCCACAGAAAAATACAAATTGTTTCTTTTTCTGATAATTAATACATATTGGAACACAAAGGCACAATCAGACACATTTTATTTCCACAAAATGGTAACAATCATAGATGAAGTATACACAGTAAAAGAACCTACTTATACTATAATATGCAGCAACTTAAATGCTGTGTGTAACGATTATGGAGAAGATGGAAGAACACAACTACAAAAAAACAAAGAAAAAACCTTAAAAAGCCATAAGCAATATGGCTCCAGCAAAAAGAGGGATAAAGTGGTCAGCCCTAATGTAAGCAAGAGAGCTTCTCAATCTACAGTCGATAAAGGATCAAAATGCCCCTTCGATACCTACTTGGGAAAGTGAAGGAAAGGGGGCTACGAAAGACCATATATATGTTTCAAGAAGTCTACTCGCACTAATAACATCATTCAAAGTGACAAGATCTCAGCACAGTGACCACAACATACTGATTGCTTCATGGCCGGCTCGAGCATACCCAATTAGAAAACAAATGGGCAGCTACGTGGAAACTTGCAACCGTGATACTAGATTAGGTTAACAAAAGAATCCATAAAGCAAATAACCAAACAATACCATGTAGAAAAGAACTCAGTCGATACTGCCTTAAATCAGCTAAGGGTAGATTATCGTCCTCTACTGGTGCTGTTTCAAAAATAACCAAAACAAAGCAACTTTAATTTGAAACATCATTTGCACAAAAATAACTCACTTTTGATGACCAAGTGGAGACATCTGCACCAAATGATAATACGTGAAAAAGCAATTTCAACTCTGAAAAACATAAAAATAGCCAAATCAACATCAAAGCCTATAAAAATTGGCATAAATCATATAAAATAGCACTGTATCAAGAAGACTCTGATGCTATGCTTCAAATAATTTCCGAAAAACATGCAAGAGACTTCTGGTCATTAGTAAATTCATCAGTAAAACACACACATGAGGCCCTGCAAAATAACGTAGGGGATCACGATTGGGTGATTTATTTCATGGCCCTCTTTCAAAAATCGCATGAAGAGCTAACTTTTCCTCAAAAGATTACTTCAAGACCTTCTGCACAATTAACCTTTATATTATTTAGTTATTTTATATATGTATTGGGTTGGTTTTGGATAATAAATAATATAAGGGGATTGGGTGTGGAGTTGCAGGGGGTTTTGGATTGTGTGGGGGTTTGTGGGGAGTTTCCTCCCGCATATATGTCCTAATTTGCCTTCTAAATGAGGTCAATTCTCCCGAGGTCAATTGTGAAAAGGTCAATTAATATACAACCTTCCACAAGACTGTAGACACCTGTTTGTTCATCTACTTAGAAATACAACCTAGTGTCAGAGTTGTTTCTCTCCCTCACATCCTAATACTTGTTCTAAGAAAACATTATATCAATTCTAGGGTGTGCTCTTTGACGATAGGAATTAGCAGTATTTTATTGGTGGTATTTCATTGGTGGTAGGAGCTAAGAATAGACTATCATGCCACCTGGAAACTGTAATATGGGGAATCAGCTCTTTATGATCTTGCCCCAGGTCACAGTGTTGTGGTCTACCTTGCTTTTGACCATCAGCGGTAATAAAAATACCTCCTTAGCCTTGTATCTTTCTATATGTCATCATGAGTAACTAGAACAGACAATAGATAGACAAAAGCTGATCTTATTGTCAGGTAAGCAATTACTGTTTATGCACAATAAAAAAAACAACATATGCAATCCAATGAGTTCATTTTAACATGTTCTTCAATACAGAAATGAAAGCGCACATCGCTATTTAATATTTTCAATTTTTCAGTGATAGCAGACTACACACTTCAGGCCAAAACAGAGCCGTGGGCACAATTCACGATAATCGCCTCCACGTGCAATAAAACCCTTGCTCCCACTATACATTTCAATTACACTTCTAGCGCTGGAGTTCAAAACACTGTTATCTAATGGCCTTGAAATGTATTGTTCACTTTAGCAGAGCCTTGAGCTTTCACTTTATATATGTGAAGTCTGCTTCTTGGACGGAGCAGAACACACCTGAAAATAGCTATCTACATTTGTAATTGTAAAAAGTTACCCACGCCTCACTTGTACTTTATGCTCACCTAAAAAATGCTTGAACCATTCAGACCAGCAGACTCACGGCCTCATCACGAGTTGGGTGGTAGCACTTAAATATGGTGGAAACAGGGTTACCGCTGCATTTACCGCTCTGCCCAATCTCAACCCTAGTGAGTTCACCCCCAGCTCAGAGCTGGGGGGGTAAATTTGCTGGGTAAATGGCAATTTGTGGAGTAATTACTGCAGCGATATTAGGGCGGAGTAATTGCACTGAAAATGTGGACCGAATGGGGAACAGGGATTAACGTCTACCGCACAACCTGTGATCCAGCGGTAATACCGCCAGACGGGTGGGTGGTGGCGCTAATAAAGTTGTGTGGTATCCCAGTCGGGATACCACCCAACTCATGATAAGGCCCTCAGTGAGGAATATTTTTAGTGTCTCCTCGGTCTCAGCACAGCTTTCTCCCCCTCAGCATACCCTCCTTCCACTGCAGCAGGACAAACCCAGCAAAACACCGGCCAGGTCCTTGGTCAGCAAAGGCAGCAGGTCCTCCAAGATATTCCCCCAACTCTCTATGCCCTTCCTTCCCTTTTAAGACCTCTGTGATCTGCCCCTTGATGCTTTCCTGCAGAAAATGTAGGAATTGCCAGCCAATTACTGTGATGTTACATGCCAATCGGACACCACCTACTCTGATCAAACCTATAGAATCTTTCAGAGAACACGTATTTTGCCTATCACCTTTCCACAGAAATTCAGGGCAGCAAACAAAGGCCAAAAAGTAATTTTCTCTTTGCTGGCTTCCAGCAGCAGAATACGAACAATGGAGATGCTTCGAGCAATGTAGCTTTTCACATTCCACATCTTTATTGTAAAAGGAGCTTTACTTCTTGCATTTCTCAAGCAGTGCCCATCAGCCTATGTTCGTGAACTCATTAATTGGTCAAATTTGTCCCAATGACCTGCACCAATGTTTTGCACCAAGGAGCTATGGACTGAGCTGTAAATATTAGCAAGGGATTACAGATTAGTAGGTTAGGGGTCATTAATTATTAGTCTTATGCTTATTGCAACTCAGTCCATGCTATACCATGGTGTGATGCACTATGCTAAGGTATGGCTACCATGAAAACCTGGGTTCAAATTTTTCGTTTTGCTTTGTTTTGTATGAATTCACAGCACTGTCTCACACCAGAGTCTCATACCTTTTGCTGTCACAGTCTGAGTTTTCGATGAAAGTCTATCCTGACTGAAATTCTGAGTCTCTTTTTCCCTACACACCCAAACCTAAAATGGATCAAGAGGGAACCTTAATGTGAGCCACCAAACCATCCACCAACGTCCAGATGGGAACCTAAGGAGGAAAGAGAGAACTACAAGTAGTCTACCAGGGGACACGTTGAGGGGTAAAAAAAGGACTCCTTGCAACAACCAGAGACAAGTAAAATAGCCTGGAAAGGCCATGCAGTCAAGCATTTACAATAACCTTAGAAAGTACTGAAGAGAGCAGAGAGGTCTGGGAAGCAGCCAGGTTGTGAGTAAAGTCCTGTGATACCTTCTTCAGAAACTTTGGGGCCATCATTAAAACTTTCTGTTGATTAGTTTAGGGAGAATTGACAGAGAACTACCTAAGAGTAGGTAATCATTTTGGGTGCCCATCACTTTGGATCATTTGTTTAGAGTAGGGGGCTCCGCCAGGGAGCTGGACTGCAAAAAGATGGGACATTCATACAAGTCAATGATTTTGAATTGATTTTGAATCCGAAAACCCAGGTTTTTCAAGAGACCTGTTGTGATCACTGAAACCGATGTCTGGGAAGAGAGACGTGTTGCAAATTTTGAAACCAAAGTTGTAAGAGGGAGGGAGAAACCATTGTTACAGGTCTGGGAAGAGGCATGTTTCTAATCATGACACTAAGGTCTACGAAGAGACTTGTGAATTGTTGTAAAATCTGTGGTGCCATAGAGAAAGAAAACTGATGTGCTTCCTGGGAGAGCCAAAGACTAGGAGGAACATTATTTTGGTTTTCTAGAACAGGAACAGACTTTGATAAGGAGGTTTTGAATGATTTGCCTTTTATTTTCTTAGCTTGGGATAGCCAGAAGCTTAAATACTTATAGAAATGTGGTTCAACATTTCTTTTAACCATACCCTTTGGACCTTATCTTGTAGATTACAGCATTCTTCGATAAACGACGGCCTATTACAGTAAGTTGTGGACTATCATGGTTTGTCATCTCTTGGCCCTCTTCCTGCTCCTACCTGCAAGGCAAAAAACCTTGGGGTTATCTTCAACTCCACACTCTCCTTCTCTCCTCACATTTCTGACGTTTCTAAGAAGTCACACTACCAGCTGCACCTCCTCAAAGGTATCCTTCCTTTCCTCTCCTTCCCCAAGAAGCTCACTGTCTCCAGAGCCCTGGTTCTCTCGAAGCTGGACTACTGCAACAGCCTCTATCTAAATCTGCCTACCTCTACCCTCCGCCCTCTGCAACTCATCCAGAACAGGACTGCTAGACTTGTCCTTGGCCTCAAGCCCAGGGACCGTATCTCTCCAGGACTGAAATCGCTACACTGGCTCCCTGTGGCTGCGAGGATTAAGTTCAAAACCCTCTGCATTGTCCACAAGGCCTTCTGGGGCCTGGGGCCAAAATACCTTCAAATCTCCCTTCCTAAATATCTTCCTTCTCGAGGACTTCGCTCTTCCGCCTCCAACTCCCTCATGGTCAGCCGCTTCTCCAAGCAACGAGTTGGGGGGAGATCTCCCTCCGCAGCAGGAGCCTCCCTCTGGAACAGCCTTCCTGCCTCCCTGAAACTTAAGGAGAACCATCTCCGGTTCCGGAAGCACCTCAAAACCTTCCTCTTTGCTTCTGCTTTCTCTCCCCCTCTCCCCTGCTAAATCACTGAAACTGTACTGAATCAGCAACTGGGCCACTCACCAATCTCGGTCCTTGGCCCAGCCACTCTCCCCTGCACTGCCTTCCTTGCAACCCCTGCACTGCGGGACTGTCTCTGTATCCCTACAGCCCCCCTTCCCAGCACTTGTCTGCACTTATCTTGCACTTGCCACCAGCTGGTCCTTAATATTTATCTTGTTCATTACTAACCCTGTACTGCACTTTCCCCTCTCCCTTCCCCCTTGCACTTTTCCCGTCCCCCCTACCCATGCACTTGCGCGATCTGAATGACACCTGGCCTAGTAGGATCGTTGTCTGTCTCCCCTTGTTCCCCCCTCCCTGCCTCGTTGCGCCTTGAAACACTTGTGTATAGGCGCGTTACAAATGCCATATCACATCATATCATATCATTAAGGGAGCACCAGAAACACTATGAGATTTTTGTCTACTTTAACCCATACTTCATTAGCTGTAATGATTTCCAAAGTACCTTTTGGCATTTGCAAACTCGAAATGAAACCCTGTATATTCTGACGTGAAGGATGACAGTGATGTAATGATAGTTTGTCTCTAAATAAGTTGGAACCATAGTTTGTCTCTATTTCGGTCATTGCCTCAGGTTTCCCATAATAGGTCATTCAGTGTTTGTTTATGCAATATTTTTCATTTGTCTGATGGTATTAGAAATGTACAACATGTTGCATACACAATAGATACCATATAATGGGTAGGAACTGTACAAACTAATGAAACTATTAATTTAAATAAGTAAATTAACACTTGTTTTCTTTGATTTTGTTTACTTAAAAAAGAACATGCTGAGTGAGTGCCACAGCTGTAAATGTTCATTGTTTTATAATCTAAACAAGTGATTGATTGTAGTTTGTTGTGTTTTAGATGATTTGGGCTTACCAGATTCCTCAGAATATTAACCTTCATGTAGATGACTTTCAGTATTATGGTACTGTAGTTGCAAATATCTGATTCTAGACAAAACAGTTTTAATTAAAATGTGTTGCCTACCATTCTCCTGACACTCCTCCTTCCTGGTTTCCCCTGCTATCTCTCCCATGTTCTCTACGAACCTGGCTTCCTTCGACTCACATGCACCTTTCCCCGGGATTTCCCATCCCCATTCTTCACAGTTTTTCTAATGCCACGCAGGCTCCTACTCTCTCTTTTGTTATAAACCCTCATCTATCCGACTGGATTCCTGCTTGATTTCCATCATCTAGTCAAGCAACTACCCCCTGTATTTCTGTTGTTCTGAGTGTCATCCCCCTGGGTCTCTGCAATGAATCCCTGTAAAGAATCCTTCTGCAAAAAATCTCCCTTTGCACCGACTTTGCCTCCTTGTGTCACTCCCCTTATCTCTCAGAAAAAGTGGTAGTATTGGACACAAGACCATCAAGGACATGCAATCTGCACATTTTCCGTCTCTGATTTCCATCCCTTCTCCATATTTCGGTCAGAATCATTTTGCACACTCCTCTTACTGTCCTCCTTTTGCTGCACACTGGGCACCCTCAAACTCGTGTTATTGATTTTGCCCTCTTACATGAAATGCACATTGCTGATGTCCCTGCTGTCATAATGGATAACCTCAATGCCTTCAATCTGATTGAAGTCCAACAGCTTCAGCTATCTCTGATAGCACACTAGTCAAACTGAAAACCCTTCCAATCTACATACAAGGCAATTCTGTTGATCTCATATTCCATGCTAGTCATCTCTGATCCCAATTCCCCCTGAGCACTCTCAATTTCACTTCATCAACTATTTTCCTCATTACTCTCCCATGCCCCAACCTCATTTATCATGTGACAAAGTCACAGCAGCAGCATCACATGCAGTTCCCAGTCCACTTGAGAATAAGGGGGACCACACCTGTAGTATTCCAGAACCCTCTGTGGGAGCAATAAATTAGGAAATACCAAGTCCCAAAAAAATGATATTCGATTCTGGATCTCCCAAGATGCATCAGGTTTCGAAAGCCAAAGCCCAGAGCAGATTTAAGATTGTTTTTCCGGGATTCAGAAAAGAATATGTTATGTGCAAACACTAGCACTCCCAGAGACACCCCTTAGTCAACAGGTGCAGACCCTCAAACAAAACCCTAACTTATCCCAACTCACCTCCCATCAGAGGTGCGTGTGAAGGAGAACAGTTATCTCCCTCCCCTGAAGCTGCAGAGAAATGCTCATTCCCCCTTACAAAGAAAACATTATTTATCATTGCTAGGAATGTACTAGTGGTTTTCCTATACCTTATGACAGACTTTCAAACATCAACTTCTGCACAAGAAACAAACTCAATAAAATCCAATATGGCGGTAAGACTTTTAAAGACTTCTATCCCCTGGCTTAGAATAGGAATCCAATTAACCAATGAATGTGAAAATATGTATGAGGAAAGGTGCATCTTCGTCAACCTGTGCTTGAGTCCTTATAAGTTTTTTTTGTTAGTTAGTAGTTTGTTGTCTGCAAATAGGATGTCCACATTTTGCGACTGCCCGAAATCATAAGTGAAATGTGTATTAAGTATCGGATAATCCAGTTTGCGCCAACAGAAATTGCTTATAAAGTGATTGGTTTGTTCAAAGCGTAACGTTTTATTAAGTTGTACTTCAAGTCAAAGATTTGTCACTTTTGTTAGTAAATTTGAATTGTGCAAATTCCTTTGTTGTTAATCCTTTATTGATTAAGGGCTTGCCTTATAAGGTGGGTAACTTCCATAAATCTTGTAAACTCAACTGACTATGCTTAGCATTGAAATGTGAAGGGCATATACTGTTCTTGATAGTTTTCTCTCTACAATAAGCTGTTGGTGGTTCAGAGTCAACATATTGGCTTAAATCATGGTCCAATTTTAAAAAGTCTCAGTTGCAAACATTTTCGGAGACTCTCTGAATGTTTGGAGATTGGATATCCGAAGTATGACTAACTGTGATACCCTCCACACTCAAAAAGGACTGTATGCTGAGAGTACTCTATTATCCTTGTATACCCTCCTCCTGCTGTTATGATTTTAATAATGATCTATCTGACCTGCTCTTAACTTTCTTAGAAGCCTCTAATAAAGTTTTCCTTCTTGGGGATTTTAACTATTGGTTACATGACAAAAAAGATTTGCAAGCCAAAGCATTAGATAAGGCTCTTTCTAATCTGGGCTTCCTCCAATTCGTCATGGTTCCCACGCATGTAAAAGGAAACAAACTTGACTTGTTGGCAGGACATAATGTTATTCCTATTTACCAAAAAGTGAGTCCCTGCTCCTGGTCCGACCATGCTTTTATTGACTTTGAAATTATCTCCGAAAGGAAAGTCATACACAAGAAGCAAATTACCACCTTAGTTCGGGGAGAAACCTGAAAGAATTGACCCCTGAAGCATTGGACCCATGGATACGGCTGTTACAGGAAACACTGACAGAGCAAAGCTCAGTAAATAATATTACCCATATGTATCAAGATACTATGCAGAAAGCAGTTGACACCCTAGCACCCCTACGAAATATGAAGGTGACACAAAGAGCAACCAATTTATAGTTTTCCTCTGAACTAAAAGACCTAAAAAGCATTGAGATTAAAGCTCTATATAAGTGGAAAAATTCCTTGACAGATCATGAGAAAGAATTATACAACTCACATGTAAAACACTATAAAAATGCTGTCACTTTGGCTAAAAAAGCTGATTTAGATGAATGCATAAATAAAGCACAGTCTAAACCTAAGGATTTTTTTAAGGTCTGTAAAGAGCTGTAAACAACTAAAAACATTGAGGCAGATGAGATTATTAGAGATACCAACTGGTACAACCTATTCCAAGAGGCCATGGATGCCAAACTTAATAAAATTAAAAATGGCATCCTTATAGCAAATAAGAGTTCTTCACAAAAAGACTCCGATATAGTCAGCCTTTGATATAGGGATTAGAAACCAGAAGAGTTGATTTCATTTAAATCTATTGACAAAGGTGAACTTACTTTGATTATAGAAAAACTCAAGCCATCAAATTGTAAGGGGGATGTATGCCCTTCATTAGCCATTAAGGCATGCTCTGCTGCCTTGATCACCACTCTTTGCCAGTTTGTCAATGCATCATTCAGAGACTGTTGCCTGCCAGTTTGCATTAAGAATTCATGACTCACTCCACTTCCAAAGAAGCCCAACTTAACACCATGTGATTCATTGAACTACCGCCCTATCTCAAATTCCCCTTTTTTGTTAGAAAATCCTGGATAGGGTGGCATACACGCAAATGCTTGCTCATATGAGATCCCACTGTAACTTAAATCAGAGACAATCTGGTTTTAGAGAGAGACATGGGAAAAAGACAGCATTGCTGGATTCAAAATCCGGAATTCTCCATCACATAGATCAAGGAAATACAAGCATGCTTATGCTCTTGGACCTATCTGCCTCCTTCGACCTCGTGGACCAATCATTGCTGCTCATCAGGTTGGAGGATGTAGCTGGCATTTCCATCTCAGCAGCGCAATGGGTCAAATCCTTTTTGGGGGGATGTCACTGAAGAGTGAGTAGTTCTTTGGCCGATTCAACTTCCAGGGAACTAATTCAGGGGGTGCTGCAGGGCGCTTGCCTTTCCCCCCTGTTTTACTACATTTTCACAGTTCCATCCTGGATATCAATGGCATTGAATTTGAAAACTATGCAGATGATACTCAGTGCATCATACCCCTCACTGTTATTTTTCTTGAAGATGAACTGAATATCAATAGGATATATGGCCTTATCAGTGACTGAATGGCTGCTAATGGTCTATCACTCTATGCAAGTAAAACAGAGTTGATGCTCGTGGGAACTGAAACCAAAACTCGCAAAATGGAAAATCGGTATTCTCAAGTATATATTGATGGGTGTACCATTGTTGTTAAAAAGAAGGTTAAGACACTAAGGGCCTCATTACGACCCTGGTGGAATGGGTTAACGGGTGCAGCTAATGGTGGTGGACCCGATAAACCCATCCGGCCTCATTACGAGGTTCCCTCACGGGACTCGATGTGGACGTCTGGTTTTACCAGAAGTCCTTACCGGGTCCCATGAGGGAGCCGAGGGAACCAGGGAGCTAACAACGGGCCGGCCGTTGTTAGCTCCCGCATCCATTCCCATTGAGCCCTATGGGGGCTCAAATGGGAATGGGAAAGTCCGGGCCCGGGTTCCCTGTAGGGGGAATTACCGGGCCCTCCAAACTCGGAATGGCCTGGTAATTCCCCTTTCAGGGAACCAGGACCCGGTTTTGGTGGCAGCCATGCCCTTATTAAGGGCATGGCTACCGCCAGAGTCGTAATGAAGCCATAAGGGTGTATCTGGAATGTAACTTGAATATGAAGGCACAGTTTAACAGTCTAGTCGACTCCGCAGCCTATTACATCAAACTCTTGTCAGATGCATGTCCCTTTCTGTCTAGAATAAGTCGAGAAACTTTGGCTCGTGCCCTCATGGTTTCAAGATTAGATTACTGTAGCAGCCTACTGACTTGTTTACCCAACAGTGAGATCAACAGACGCCAAGTAATGCAGAATAATGCAGTGAGAGTTATTGTTGATTGTAGCAGAAGGGATCATATATCGGATGCGAGAAGGAATTTACATTGCTTACCATTTAGGGAGAGGATTCAGTTCGATCTCATGGTGATTACACATAATTGTCTGAAAAATGCCGAACCAACACACCTTAACACTGAAATGGTATTAAAAATCAGTAATTCCAATCTAAGATCTAACAATCGCTCACTGTTTCTGACTGCAGGCTATCACAGGTGAAAACTGGAGCCTTTTCTTCTGTAGCAACAGTATCCTGGAACGGTTTGCCCCACAACCTGAGAGAAATGACCACCACCATGATCTTTGGAAAGGGAATGAAAACCCTTCTGTTTAATTAACCACCTCTCGGGTTATTAACTCTGTTCATATTTTGTCTCTCCACTATAGATATCCCCAACAAGCTGCTGAAGGCGACAAAGTGTTGAAGTTTATGTTGTTGGTACAAGGATGAATACCAAACTCTTTTTATTGCCTACACAAACTGTCTACTTATCCTTAAAATAGGTCTTGATACATACGAATTCTCATAATACTCTAATCTTGTTTGCTCTCTCTGCTCATTCCTATGCAATTTTTTGCTGTGGCTGTTGTCACCATGGTGTTTTCACTCTGGCCATTTTGGCCATTTCATTTTAAAACACATATCTTCTTTCAAGGGTTTGCAGGGTGGAGGTTGAGGTGGTGGGTGTGGAGGGGACGCAGCCCACACCCCCATAAAAAAATGCCAAATGGGCAGGGTGAAAACACCAAGGCAAAAACAGCCACGGCAAAAAAGTCCACGATTAAAACACGTGAAACCGAGTATACACTTAAAGTCTCTTTGATAATTAAGAATCGTAAAAATTCAATGCACACTGACAGTGTTCTTCTGTTGTACATACATTCCAGTAGATTCCTTCCCAAACCCCTGACAGTATAAAAGGGCTACCTTGTGTTAGTCAAATTGGCTTTTTTGGGCTGCAGAATATCTTCCTGGCGCTAGAACAGAGTCACACCCTCCCTGATTTTGTCACACCTTACTTTGACATGACATTCAGTTCCCTCCACAGAATCTTTGAGCTGCTCTCCACTTCTTCTGACCTTTCAATCTGCAACGCTGCGTTTATCAAAAGTGTGTGGAAGTAAGGTCATATCGAAGTCAAGAGGTAGGGAAGTCCATTTGGCAGAGTAAATGGGTACCTCATTACAATAGCGATGAAAAGGCTCAATTTCCGTGCTAGTGCTGTGTATTACTTATTCAACGACATGAAATGATGGAACAATAGGCAATCCATTTAATTGATGTATATATTTAATTTGTTGCTAAAAAGGAACTACGATTTGCATGGGCAATACATCAAAATGTGTTATGGATTTTCAATAACGCTTATTTTTCCACCTCAATTATTGCCGAGAGAAACAGTGCTCCACACCTCTAAAAGTTCATCGTTCTTCGCTTGAGTGCTTTTGAGTAATACAGATGACTTTTGACTGTACTCTGTGCTTCCTTTCATCAAAAGGGAAACTACCGATCACACATGTGTACTCTTTGAAGGGGCTGCATGCACATGAGCCGCCCTTCCTACGTCTTCCTGTCAGACTGAAGTAATTGCAGTACGCCTGTCAGAGCTCTTCACGTTTTGCTTACTGAAAACCTTTATTAGTTTGTCAAATGGTAAAAGCATTGTGTGCGCTAATGTTGCGGGTCTCTCTTTGCATTGCTCTTATTTCATAACATAAGTAGTAAACACGAACCAAAAGAAGAACAAAAAAAAAACTGCAATAATAGGGACCCATTTGTTTGTGAAAGAAACTGCATTTTTACAATTTAATTTCACCTCAATAATTCAATGATTAATTTTAAATTCGAAGGGCCTATGTTTCCTCGCACTGGTAAAGGAGAGCACTGTAATTTTGTTGATTGCAACCAATTTGAGGAAAGATATTTTAAAGTGTCATGTTCAGTAAATTCAAGAGCAATTTAGCCATCATCGCAGTTAAGAAAAAAATCTCTGTTGAAGCTGACATTTCTGCTACTTCGGAACATATGAACACCAATATTGTAAGCATGATCTAGCCAAAAAGGAGACTCAGCGGTGCCAGGTAGGGTTGGGCAAAAATGTTAGATTCCGTACCGCCATGTGCAAAAGCAAAATCTGTCCGATTTCGATCAGCTATGCCCCGCCACTCCCACGCAAAAAAGAACAACTCAAAGTTTCTCATGTTGCTTCGTGAACCTAGCATAAATCAAATAGAGTGGCGCAAAGTTTCATGTGCTACTGCGCGAACCTAGCACGAATCAAAAAGCTGGTGCAAAGTTTTTTGTGTGGCTCTGTGTACCTATCACAAATCCCAAGAGCAACGCAAACTTTCTTGTGCTGCTGCACAAACCTAGCGCACATTAGAAAGAGCAGTGCAAAGCTTTTTATGCCATAGTGGAAACCTAGCATTAATCGAAAAAACATATGCAAAGTTTTTTGTGTCGCATGCATGAAACTAGCATGGATCGAAAAAAGACCTGCATGAAGTTTCTCATGTTGCTGCAGGGAACTAGCATGGATTGGGAAAACCGTGCAAAGTGCATCATGTCGCTGCTGTGAAAGGAACACGATTCAGGCAGAACTGGATTATGTGTATCGTGTTGCTACGCGAAACTTGCACGGATCGAAACAACTGCTAAAAGTTTTTCTTGTCTCTGCGTAAACCTCACATGAATCTAAAAAAACATGCAAAGTTTCTTGTGGCGCTGTGCAAAACTAACACGGTTTGGAAAGAACTGTGTTTCTTCTCTGCAAAACTAGCACAGATCGAAAAAAACACCTGTGCCAATTTTCTTGTCTCGCTACTCGAAACCAACATCAAAACAAAACACTCCACTCTAGGTGAAACTTACAAAACCGGTCAAAAGGTCAGTGGCGGTGGAACCGTAATGCTAATTTTGCAGAACGAGGAGGAGTGGATTTCAGTGCGAATTTTGCACTTTTCCTTCGCCAGTGGAAATGTTGCCCACCCCTACTGACAGGAACGAAAATGAGAAAACATTAAAGTTCCATTTGCCGTTTCATGATAAACTGTCAAATGCCTCTCCCTCAGGAGAATAGAGAGTGGGGAAACCTCTACCTAAAACATTGCCCCAAATTGCTACCATCAAAATCCAGGAAAAAATAGCTGAAATCTAGATTTTTGAGATGGACATTCTACTGGTAGTGAAGGAGGAGGGATTATTAGGCATGTAACTATTGTGTCTTTTTTGATGTCCTGTTCTGTCCCTTCTATCATTCATATGGGTTTTTCTCTCAACATCTTGCCAATATTTACCTTATATTCTTCTATTTTTTTTTATTTTATACTATTCATCACGAAATGGCACCTAGTGCTTATTATGCTTTATGTTATGTCAAGGGGCTTTTTTACTGTGCCACATTACTGACATATGTATTTCAAAGCACCAGGCTTGTCTGAATTAAAAGGTGGCATATTGTGCCCTCTACCCCACAACGAGACTTAGGTCCTGATTGTTTTCCTGTGAGATTGTGCCATTATAAAACGCTTCTGTGAATCATGCCTTTAGTATTTAGCAAGGGAGGAAGCATATGTCTTAAAAGCAGCCCCACCAACCAGGAGAAATATCCACTGGACGAGACATTGGTTCTCATTATAAGTTGGGCGGGGGTGGCAAAAATGCAGCTATAATACAGTTACTGCCGCATTACTGCATTGCCCATTTATGAGTTCGGCTGAGAGGTAGAGGATTCAACTCTAGCTAAGAGTTGAAGGTAAATCCACCATCGTTCTGCCAAAAAACAGCAATTTCAGCAGAGTTGCTGCTGGCAGAATTACAATAGGAGAAGGACCTGGAAGGGCTATAAGAAGCAAGGGAGGCATACCATTTTGATGGCATTCAAGCATCCCATCCAAGAAATTGTGAAGGGTCGCCATCTTGCAAGGTCTTCATGAAACGCTGTGAGGCGCTCCTGGAAATTGGTCTCATACATGTAATTTTTGTGTCTTGTTAGGTTGATCCATAAATAGCCCAGAGTTGAATCATCCATCACTAAACCCAATCATGAAAGTTCTCTGGAGGACTGGGGAGTGGGCTCGTGCAAGGGAAACAAAATTGATTTGGACCCATTTATTTTGAATCTCGATAAAGAGACGTAAGTCTCAATATGTTCTATGGCCCTGGGTACGGAAGTTAAGGGGTTCTGAATATGGAGTAAAATGTCATTGGCATAGAGGGCTACCTTGTATTCCCTACCATGGACCCACAGGCCTTCGACCAGGCTGTCAGCTCTAAGCTTTTGGGCCAGCGGTTCCAACGAGAGAGCAAACAATATCACAGAGAGAGGGCAACCTTGTCTTGTGCCTCTTTCGAGGGTAAACTACCTTGAGTATTCAGAAAGTACCATCACTGACGCTTGTGGTGATGTGTACACCGCTTTTACCCCTCTTCTGAGTGTCGGGCCGAGTCCTATTTTGCGCAATATGCTTCCAGAAAGTTCCATTCCACTCTGTCGAACATGTTCTCTGCATCTATGGACAGTATTGAGGGGGTGTTTGACATTTTCCTGGATTCACGTATTAGATGTAGGGTCGTACGGGTGGTGTCGGCCCCTTGTCGTCCCAGGATGAATCTGACTTGGTCGGGGTGTATCATAGCTGGCATGTGTGTTTCGAGACTCGCTGCTAATACACGTGTGTGGATTTTTGCATTGATATTAAGTAGGGAGATGGTTCGGTAGGATACACATTGTCTGGGGTCCTTACCATCTTTGGGAATAACGGAGATGAGTGCCTCCGAAATGGAGTACGGTGCTATTCCAGTTTGAAGGATTTGGTTAAAAAGGTCGACCATGAAGGGAAAGAGGGGGTCAAGGAAGGTCTTGTAAAATCCTGCTGTGTACCCATCATTCATGTGAGCTTTTCCTAGGGGTAGCGGTTTGATAGCATTCTCAACCTCTTCAGGAGTTATCGGGGACTCTAGTGATTCAGCTTTATCTAGTGAGAGTTTGGGTACATCTATCCCATTCATATAGCGGTTAATTTCTATCTCCCCCTGCATGGTCTCAGACTTGTATAGGTGTTCGTAAAAGTCGGCAAAAACCTCAGGGATACTTTTGGGATCTGTAGTTGGGGAGTTATGTTCCTTCTCTATGGCTGTGACCCAACAGTCAGCCCGCTGTCCTCTCAACCTAGCGGTAAGGAGTGCATCAGCATTGTCTCCTTTTTCGTAGTGATTTTGCTTAAGGAATTGGAGCTTGCAAGCGACTAGGCCCTCTTCCAGACAGCGGAATTCCTCTCTCTTTTGGGCCGCTTCAGCTATCCTATCTCTCCTTTTTTTATTGTTGGATTGTGCACAGAGATCTAGCTGTGCAATCTCCTTTCAGAGCCTATTTTCTATTATTTTTTGTCAGCTCCCTCTCTAATCAATATGCCTCTCTACGTTGCTTTCCCAGCCTCGCAAACCATGTCTTTAGACACCTCCACTGTGTCATTCCACTCAAAGTACTCAGTGATTTTCTTCTCTAGCTGTTCATAAAAAATAGGGTCTTTCCATAATGATTCATTGCACTGCCATTTAGAATTTTTATGTGGAAGAGCCGAGAGGCTAATATCGGTGGTAACCATATTGTGGTCCGACCAGGAGATTGGGGAGATCTCTGAGGCGGATACTGCATCCATTTGGCCAGCGGTGAGGTATAAATGATCCATACTTGTGAATGTGGAGTGTGGGGCTGAGTAAAACAAGTATCCTGGATGGCGGGGGTGGACGAGATGCCCTATATCATTTAACCAATATAGGTCCATCATTTTGATCACCTCTGGGCAACCTCCGTCAGTCGGTTAGTGAGATGCTGGATTGCCGGCTTGTCTGTCGAGTGTATCATCTACACACATATCAAGATCGCTTCCTAGGATGATCTCACCTTCGGCCTCTAGCATAATCTTTGGGATCATGTACTGAAGAAAGACGGGTTGTGCCGTGTTGGATGCGTAAAGGGATGCAAGAGTGAGAGTTGTGTTGTGTAGCCTACCTACTAAAACAATGGATCTTGCCCCCAATTCTGACCAGTTCTTCATGACTTCAAACCTGAGACTTTTCTTGATCAAAATACCCACTCCCACCTTTCGCAGGGGGCCGGACCCCCAGTATTTACATCCCATTTTGCGCACAAGCCCTATCGCTCCTCCCCACGTGTGTACCTGGTCTCTTGTAAAAAGAGTATGTCCAGATTGGCTCTCTTAAATTCTTGAGAAACCATTGATCATTTAGAGGGGAGTTGAGTCCCTTTACATTTATGGTGCCAGCTTTAATGTGCCCAGATTTACCTACCAAGCTATCTGCCATCATTTGCATCAGTGTTATTCGGATTTACTTCTAAGGGCCCTACGCAGTGAACTTTCATTCTGAAAAATATGTCTCTGCATTTTCCTGTGCAATTATGTGCCATGACCAATTCCCTCACCCGCCTTACCACCCTTCACCGCTTCCCCCTATACGGCGTCTGTTCCAGCATGGTTAACCTCACCCAGTTAGCTTCGGACCACCAGTGAAGACCAGGGGCCTCATTATGAGATTTGCATTAAAAACCAAACTTTACCGGGCTGGAGGTAATACTGCGTCCAGGTAGCAATGACGTCGCTAACAGCGGGCAATTACGAGAATGCATGCACACGCATTGCGGTATGCCGGTATCGTATGTACCGGCATGCCGTAAATGCCCCCAAAACCCCCGTTAGCAGCATCATGGAAAGCGCTGACACCCCCTCCGCCTCTGTCCACCCCTAAATAACAGGTCCGGCAATAACGGGCCGAGCAATAACGGGGCCATTAATACCAGAACCGGAAGCAACGTCATCATGCCGGAACAAGAAATGGCACGGCGGCCATCTTAAAAAACACAATCCATTGAAGATCCACGACCTGGAGCCACACACCACCAGCCACTTCTGCACCCACACCTTGGCACAATGCCAAAGGCTATAAAAAAGGCACATCCCGCCAGAGAAAGGAGAGATTCTCAGAGGATGAATTTAACATGCTGGCCGACACACTGGCAGAGAATGCAGATGTGGTCTTTGCCTCAGACCTCAAGAGAGCTACACAGCTGAAGAAGAAAGAGGTATGGGAGCTTGTGGCCCAGAAGGTCAGTGCGGTTGGCACCACCCCCGCACTGTAAAGGACATTAAAAAACGCTGGGATGAACTGCGCCTCCGAGTACGCAATATCTTGTCTGCTAATTGTAGCCAGGGTCTGGCTACTGGTGGTAGGTCCAACTCACCCATTAAACTCACCCGCTGGGAAGAAACCTGCACCAGCACCATTGGAATGGAGTCCATAGAGGGAGTGGGGGATATGGAACGTGGAGCGTCATTATCGGCAGATGGAGGTGAGTATCCAAAGAAAACACTGTAATGCAAAGTATGATGATGGTCCACCAATGTGTCCGTGCCATGAGGCAATGCATGGGCCATCACACACATGGACACATCCGTGCCTAGATGCTGTCCCCAGCACCGTCACATTCACATGCATGCAGCATGCCAATGCCATAGCTGAGACACTCAACACGAACAGGGAAATGGCATGTGTCACACTACACCCAGTCCACAACACAAAGACATGCCACACAGTAATCATCCACCTCACGCATGTGTGAACCTAACATATGCCTGAATAACCCCACCATATGGCAGGCAACCTGTATGCCACAACTGTAAGACAGCAAGTAATCAAATGTGTACAACTGCACTAATACCATTGTATGCATGATGCATGTACAACCATCACTGACGCCGTCCCTCTTTCGGTCCCCCACAGGCCCTGATACCAACAGCGATGGACAGGACTCTGCTGCACAGGGCACCACACCATCGAAGAGGGCCAGGTCCAGGGAAGACACTAACAGGCCTTCCACGTCCAAGGGCACAGGCAAAGCACATCAGCCACCGAGAGCAAAGGCAACACAGGATGACAGGGAACAGGGGCGTCAAAGGACAGCCACTACACCAACAGTGCCAACACCTGGGGAATCCACTGCAGTTGAGCCAGTGGCAGATGGGACCCTGTCTGCAGCTAACAGCTCGGTAGGGGAGGCAGCTGACACAGCACCACAGAGTGGCAATGAAGAACAATTTCAAGGCAAGGTGTGTGTCTCTGAGGAGGACAACCTCTTAATGGAAGTTGGTGGCACACCCAGCCCCACCCAAACACCCCTGTACACCCCAATCAGCACACCCGATGCCACCTCGCACGTACAGTTTGGAGGAGAGGCAGAACCAGAGGCCCGGAGCCCCACAGAGGACACACCTGAATTGGGCCCCTTGCAACACGTACAATTCACCTCCACAGGGGTCCGAGAGGGGGAGTTCAGAATGGCACAGATGGAGGCTCGGCAGCAGGAGCTTACCAAGCTTGTAAAACAACATGTCTCTGATGGTGACGTAACGAGAAAGGAGGCCAGAGAGAACACTGCGGCCATGAAAGGGGCCATTGAGTCAAGCATCTGAAAGATCTGTGAGGAGCTGTTGGCAGTGAGGCATGTCCTTGCCAGGATTGTGGATGCCTTGGAGGCTCAGCGTCCTGCCCCAACAGTAGAGCATGTGCCCACGGGGTCTTCGTCAAGCTCCACACAGACAAGCCCCCTGCGCAGGTCTGTGCACACCATGCGGCACCCAACATGCCGCTCCAGAGTCTGACACAGGACATAAGTAGCAGGGTCCCTGCCCCACCTGACCTGCTAAGGCAGCGAAAACGTGCCTTCAACAGGCCAAAGGTCTGCTCGATCACCACGCGGGTACGGGGATGGGCACGATTGTAGTCCTCTTCGTGCCTGTTCTGTGGGTTCCGGACAAGGGTGAGGAGCCACAGCTTCAAGGGATAGCCACTATCACCTGCATGGGTGCACAATAAGGTATGTGTAAGTCAATTCCTGAAAAAGGACACCTGTACTTATCACACATACTTGTAGATATGTGTTGTTCACATGCACATGTCCCTGGATGTATGCACACATTTTACCTTGCCACAATGTGTGCTGTCCCATGGTCTAATGGTGTGGGTTGCGTCGTCCAGATGATACAGGGTGTCCACTCCCTTGCTGGTGTTCATGCACTGTGGATGCATACCGCTGTGTTTGGTATCATGATGTGATGTGTAGTGATGAGTATGATTTTATTACTAGCAGCATTGCCACAAGTCTCAGCATGATTTCTCATTCAGCACTTATTATTCCCATGGTGACATGCAGCGCTACTGTGGTGGTGGCCCAGTGACAAGCAGTGTATTCCCTTGGTGGGATTGATTTGTGCACACTCATGAATGCTTGCCCTGTTTTGTGTTTTGCTGCAGACATTTACATTGTGCATAGTCACGGCATGTTGCTAGATTGTGTTACAGATGGTGAGGTCTGATGATGTGCATTTGACGTGTTGTGGGAAGTGGGCTAGTTGAAAGTCAGGCATATTGTCATTGGTGTGCAGCTTTAATCATTACTATGGGGTTTGGTTGTCATGTTCAATTTGGGATGCTTTGGGGCACAGTGTTTTGCAGTATGGACATTGTGCATTCACCACACCAATGACACCGGGGTGGTGTGTGCATCTCTCCCCCCATTACGCTGCCATGTGCCTGTCATGCTACTTACTAAGCAGCCAGGCATGTCATTCTGCATGTTGCTCCATGTAGCGTGGTAACGTACAGTTCCGAAAGGACCATTGAGTCATGAGTTGATCCGGGAAATCGGGCACAACAATGTGTGATGATCTTAATGGAGTCACATACCAACTGTACACTGATGGAGTGATATAGCTTACGATTGCGGTACACCACCTCCATGGCATGCGGGACCACCAATTCCACATGGGTGCAGTCAAGAGCACCAATACAATTTGGCATGCCTGCCAGTGCATGCAAGACAACTTTTGTGTCAAAGATCTCCTGGGCAGTCCGTGGTAGGGATATTTAGTCGCATCCAGCACTTGGTTCAGCATGTATGAAAATAAGGGTTGTGATATGCCATGCATCTTCCCCACTGTGTGCTGGTAGGTGACTGTGGCCAGGAAGTGGAGCACAGGCACTACCTTCAGTAGAGGGGGGATGGTGGTGCGGATTTCAATCAGGCTGGCAATGTCGTTGTGTATGATGTCCACAATGGTGCTGATAGTGTCCCGGTCTAGGCGGCACAGGGTGTGGATCTGCTCAGGGGTTAGGTTGAATGGACTGGTGCTGATGCGAGGGGTTGGAGGCTGCCTGCGTGGTCCCACTGGCTGCACTGGTGGAACTTGCTGGGCCAGTCTCACCCTCATTCTCCTCCTGCGTCTCCTTTGTGGTGCCTGTTGTTGTTGTTGCTGGTGTAGCAATGCAATGCAAGCATGTCCTCCAGCCGCAATATCGCAACTGCAAGTGGGATCATTTTGGTGTGGAAAGGGTGTGGTGTGTGGGTGTGCTCCTTTTGTGCTGGGCCAGACTCCATTGCCTCCACCTGTGCTGATTATGCCCACCTGTGGCAGTTGGGAACACTGCACATTACTGTTAATGTGTGATTTGCGATGCCAGTGTTGCTGCCATCCCTGTATCCCTTATTACGTCCTTTGTGATGCCAGTAGTTGCATGTCCGCATGATTTGTGATGTCCTCCAGTTAGCGCCATCCCGGTACTGTTGGCCCAAAGGGCCGCGTGCCCGTGTGCATGCCGGTACGGGGTGTACGGTCTCAGCGGTGGCGCTAATATCAGGTTGTTGACCTGTAATAGGCCGGAGTGGTATGCAGTGTTGGTATTCCCTTACCAGCATCGTTTTTCCATTACCGCGAATCTCGTAATGAGGCCCCATACCTTTTTGGGTCCGTTAACTTAACACCTCTATTAGAAATGAGCCCTTCCTGACCCCCCCTCCCACCTTTCTCGGTTCACACCATTTGCTGTCCCAGAATATCTTACTTTTTGGCGATATTATCAGCATTGTTGATTGCTTGATTGAGTTCGAAATCACGATGGGGGTTCATAGTCTTGAGTGAAACAAGTAGTTGCCCTCTCGGGTTGATGTTACTTTGACATCAGCAGTTTGTCACAAAAGGTTCAATGTTCCATACCTGGAGAGGCATTCATCCTCCTGAATTTCCGCGAACCAGGTATTTTCTGGTGCCTCTGCCCTTTGATTTTCCACTCACTGACTTTATTTCTTTCCTCCTCAGGGACCGAACGTCCTTCTTGTTCTTCAAGCAAGCCAGTAATACAAACGTTAATGTATTTTTCGGTTTTCAATTTAATTGTGGTCCCTTCCCATTCAGGCATTTCCTTCTCATAGCCAAGGTAAGAGAGGAAAGCTCCAGGTAGATGGAAATACTGGCTGTATCCATGAGGATCTGGGTGCTGCATCTGGCCTTTTCTAGGAACGGGGCTTTGTCTGCATAATTGTGAAATCGGGCTAAACTTTTTCTAGGGCCTCCCGCCGTGCAGCCGGCACGATGGATGCGGTCGAGTTTGGGCTCATCCAAAGAGTCATCTTCAAATAGTAATTTCAGGAGCGTATGTAAAGTTCTTTTTAAGTCAGATTCTGTTTCTCCCTGTTTCTGGAACGCCAAAACGTGAATGTTATTGTGTCGGTTGCGGTTCTCGTGGTCATCAAATTTCAGACGGAATTCTTCCTCTCTCATCTCGATATCTGCGAGTCTGATGTCCATTTGTGTTTCCAACGTGGATAAAGAGGTCTGATTGTGCTCTACCTTCTCAAGCCTTTCCTGCAGTTTATCAATCCTGTGAGTTATTTGTCTATCTTCCCACTGATATCAGCCAGCATACTCTTCATTTCAGATAGCAGGTCAGCAACATCAGCTTTAGTTGCAGCGGCTACCGGTCCTGAAGACGCCATCTCAAGACTGGGAAGGGGAGCGTTGGAGGCATGATGTGGGGAAAACTTGTAAGACGCAAGTTTCTCTTTAATGTTCATATGATCAGAGTGTGGAGCACTGGAGGCTATGATGCTTCAGAAAATGTACGAAAGTACTGCAAGGGGGCTCCACCTTCTCGACAGTGCGCGGTGTCAAAGGGAACAATGGGAACAAGTGTTCTTCCTTTGGCCCCTGTGTCTTCTCGGGGCGTTCTCGCTATCTTGGTAAGCAACGTTGTGGGTAGTGCAGAGCATCTGTGGCACTGGTGCTCTGTTCAGGTTTTCAATTTGAACGAGTCCAGGCGAGGTGGCGGGGAGGCAATGTATTGTATGTATGTATTGTTGCAGGAGTTTCTCAGACACCTGGGCACCTTAATTTCCCAGGACGAAAACCACAACGTATCCCTGGCGATCATGTGGATATGCACATTTGTAGGTGTATGTAGTCATCTGATTAAGAACTGTTAAATATGTGTATCTGTATGGGGAATATGGTTCCACACACCTTATCTCCTGTTCTCCCCTACTCAGATGCGGGAGAGCGGGGGTCTGTGTGCGCTCTCAGCACTAGTGTCAGCGGGCGTGCCAGTCAAACACAACCAAGTCTGCCAAATGTCTTTCAGATGCCAGGCGGCTGGCCCTGCGCCTTGTGTACTTCTCTTGAATGCAGTACGTGGCTTCTAATATTGTGATGAGAAGTTCCACATGAGGGTGTGCACTGTTAAGGGTGCTTCTCCCTTTCACCCAGGTGGCCTTATTCGTCAGCATGGTGCAGCGTGTCTAGTATGACCCTTATGATGTTGTTAGTTCAGCATTAATCAACATTCAACAGTAGTTGGCGAGGACCGGCGGCGGTCACTTACTATGTGCTTTTTTGACTCTGACCAAGCTGCCGGTTACACTTGCAGCATTGTGCCCGCAGTCCGGCATAGTCTCCTGGTAGCAAGCACCTCATGCATCATAGCATGGTCCTCGGGAGGAGCGCGTCCCACGACCATAAGAGATGCATGTCTTTACAGGGGCTCCTCATTCCGTTGGGAGAGCCGGCAGTTCACCAGCATCCGCTGTCCTTCAGCACCCGAGGGAAATCTCAGGCATTTCGCTCGGTGCAGAAGGAGCGGTGCGGGGGCAGGAGCTGTTCCGGGGCTCACCTCCGGAGTCGTCAGGAGCACACTGCTCTCAATCGCATTCCGCCGTTTCCGTAATCACTGGAATTGCCTTCCTTCGTCCAATGTTGATGATGGGCGGGTAGTGAAACCGGGCCCCCTGTGTGTGTCGCTGGGGTTCTACCGTTCGACGGCGAGCTTCAATGGTCCATCGTCAGATCTTAACATCCGCCAGTCTAAGTTTCACTTTCATGCGGAAACTGCTTCTGACGTCGTCTCAGTCACACAATGATTTCAGCAGTATTTCGTGGCCGATTTCTTGCAGGTTTTCTTCAGTGTGGTGGGGGCTCAAGCCTCTTCATGGACCTCAGAAGTAGAGCTCACACGGAGGAAGAGCCCATCCTGGTGGCCAGTTTGTCATTACTTTTTAAGCGACACTTTCAAAATGCAGTACACCAGGCAGGCAGCCAGCCTATTGCAGGCGAAAGACCTGTTCAGTGCTGTTTGCATGACACCAGCACCCAATAATAAGAATGTCACGTGACAATAGTGAGACTTAATATCACAGTATATGAACAAAACCCCAAATTACGTGACATCTGCGACTTGCCGGACGGCCCCTGTTGGATATTTATAAATGCACCGAATGCCCTAGACGGATAGTAACTCTGAAGACCCTCCGAACCAGATGAGACAGCGAAACACAAAAAATCAAAAAATAACTGTTATTCCCATCTAGCGCTCATAATCAAAACATTTAGGGCACTTGGATGGCTTGTAATAGCTCAACACCCATTACAGGGATCTATTAAGACCTCCTGGCATGTCTGTACTTTGAGGGACACATGCCTGACTTCCTGGTCACACTAACATACGTTCCCCATGTGATGTACGAATCAGACATCACATGACCCAGGATCCAATAAGTGACAAAGTCGTCCACTGACACCGTGAGACCCACTGGAGCCAGGACGGAGCCAGCACTAACCAAATGGGAAGGTAAGCTTCTCGTTAGCTGCCACTATGAAGACATCCTGTCTCAGGCATAAACAGCAAGGTCCGGGATACGGCCTGAGCGGCTATGTAACAATAAGCTGCGGGAATCCAGAAGCAAGTGTTAGATAAAAACCGACTGGGCCACATGCACAAAGAAACCTAACGGGTGTCCATTCTTTCTTGCCCCCCCCCCCTTCCCTTTCTCCCTTTTTTCACACCAGCACCAGGAGAGATTACCCTGCAAACGTGGAGACCATTCTGTGACCTTCTACGACCAAAATGGTCACATACAAAGGATACATAATCTGCTAAATCCAGGTCAGTTGGACAGCTTGTTGATCAATTGGTTTCTCTGTGTACCATGAAAAAAAACCCGCTCTAGGTACTACTATATATATATATGAGACCTTGCATATATAAAATGTGGATATGTAGAAATGAATATTCTATGAAACATTGTTTGAAATTCGTGGCAATGGAGATACAAATTCCACTTGTGTTTTTAGAAAATGAATGGCACTAACAGAATTGCCAATTCAAAAGCCATGTATTGGCCGTTACTAGCAGAATGGTGACTGGGGTGTATTTTGTTTTTTACACACAGGTCCACCCGTCTGCTGCAGCCCCTTGGCACACAAAGAAGGTGGTAAAGTATAATTCCGCCCCCTTCCTGGTTTTGACACATGGTAGACACTGATTTAATCTACCCTGCTGTAAAAACACCAAAAGACTGTCCCGAAGAAAGTGGCCATAATAAACAGGTTGCCACTGAAACCAGTACACAGTGATTTCTACACTATATAGACATTAATCCAAATTTACTGTATGTGAGCAATCTTTTACTTCACCCACCCAATGCCTAAACACAACCATCTTGAGATACACTGAGTGGAGTGTGTATTGTCTTTATGTTGGTTTGTTATACCCCTCCCCTACTCAGATGCGGGAGAGCGGGGGTCTGTGTGCGCTCTCAGCACTAGTGTCAGCGGGCGTGCCAGTCAAACACAACCAAGTCTGCCAAATTTCTTTCAGATGCCAGGCGGCTGGCCCTGCGCCTCGTGTACTTCTCTTGAATGCAGTACGTGGCTTCTAATATTGTGATGAGAAGTTCCACATGAGGGTGTGCACTGTTAAGGGTGCTTCTCCCTTTCACCCAGGTGGCCTTATTCGTCAGCATGGTGCAGCGTGTCTAGTATGACCCTTATGATGTTGTTAGTTCAGCATTAATCAACATTCAACAGTAGTTGGCGAGGGCCGGCGGCGGTCACTTACTATGTGCTTTTTTGACTCTGACCAAGCTGCCGGTTACACTTGCAGCGTTGTGCCCGCAGTCCGGCATAGTCTCCTGGTAGCAAGCACCTCATGCATCATAGCATGGTCCTCGGGAGGAGCACGTCCCACGACCATAAGAGATGCATGTCTTTACAGGGGCTCCTCATTCCGTTGGGAGAGCCGGCAGTTCACCAGCATCCGCTGTCCTTCAGCACCCGAGGGAAATCTCAGGCATTTCGCTCGGTGCAGAAGGAGCGGTGCGGGGGCAGGAGCTGTTCCGGGGCTCACCTCCGGAGTCGTCAGGAGCACACTGCTCTCAATCGCATTCCGCCATTTCCGTAATCACTGGAATTGCCTTCCTTCGTCCAATGTTGATGATGGGCGGGTAGTGAAACCGGGCCCCCTGTGTGTGTCGCTGGGGTTCTACCGTTCGACGGCGAGCTTCAATGGTCCATCGTCAGATCTTAACATCCGCCAGTCTAAGTTTCACTTTCATGCGGAAACTGCTTCTGACGTCGTCTCAGTCACACAATGATTTCAGCAGTATTTCGTGGCCGATTTCTTGCAGGTTTTCTTCAGTGTGGTGGGGGCTCAAGCCTCTTCATGGACCTCAGAAGTAGAGCTCACACGGAGGAAGAGCCCATCCTGGTGGCCAGTTTGTCATTACTTTTTAAGCGACACTTTCAAAATGCAGTACACCAGGCAGGCAGCCAGCCTATTGCAGGCGAAAGACCTGTTCAGTGCTGTTTGCATGACACCAGCACCCAATAATAAGAATGTCACGTGACAATAGTGAGACTTAATATCACAGTATATGAACAAAACCCCAAATTACGTGACATCTGCGACTTGCCGGACGCCCCCTGTTGGATATTTATAAATGCACTGAATGCCCTAGACAGATAGTAACTCTGAAGACCCTCCGAACCAGATGAGACAGCGAAACACAAAAAATCAAAAAATAACTGTTATTCCCATCTAGCGCTCATAATCAAAACATTTAGGGCACTTGGATGGCTTGTAATAGCTCAACACCCATTACAGGGATCTATTAGGACCTCCTGGCATGTCTGTACTTTGAGGGACACATGCCTGACTTCCTGGTCACACTAACATACGTTCCCCATGTGATGTACGAATCAGACATCACATGACCCAGGATCCAATAAGTGACAAAGTCGTCCACTGACACCGTGAGACCCACGGGAGCCAGGACGGAGCCAGCACTAACCAAATGGGAAGGTAAGCTTCTCGTTAGCTGCCACTATGAAGACATCCTGTCTCAGGCATAAACAGCAAGGTCCGGGATACGGCCTGAGCGGCTATGTAACAATAAGCTGCGGGAATCCAGAAGCACGTGTTAGATAAGAACCGACGGGGCCACAGGCACAAAGAAACCTAACGGGTGTCCATTCTTTCTTGCCCCCCCCTTCCCTTTCTCCCTTTTTTCACACCAGCACCAGGAGAGATTACCCTGCAAACGTGGAGACCATTCTGTGACCTTCTACGACCAAAATGGTCACATACAAAGGATACATAATCTGCTAAATCCAGGTCAGTTGGACAGCTTGTTGATTAATTGGTTTCTCTGTGTACCATGAAAAAAAACCCGCTCTAGGTACTACTATATATATATATGAGACCTTGCATATATAAAATGTGGATATGTAGAAATGAATATTCTATGAAACATTGTTTGAAATTCGTGGCAATGGAGATACAAATTCCACTTGTGTTTTTAGAAAATGAATGGCACTAACAGAATTGCCAATTCAAAAGCCATGTATTGGCCGTTACTAGCAGAATGGTGACTGGGGTGTATTTTGTTTTTTACACACAGGTCCACCCGTCTGCTGCAGCCCCTTGGCACACAAAGAAGGTGGTAAAGTATAATTCCGCCCCCTTCCTGGTTTTGACACATGGTAGACACTGATTTAATCTACCCTGCTGTAAAAACACCAAAAGACTGTCCCGAAGAAAGTGGCCATAATAAACAGGTTGCCACTGAAACCAGTACACAGTGATTTCTACACTATATAGACATTAATCCAAATTTACTGTATGTGAGCAATCTTTTACTTCACCCACCCAATGCCTAAACACAACCATCTTGAGATACGCTGAGTGAAGTGTGTATTGTCTTTATGTTGGTTTGTTATACAAACTTGATTTTTTTGTATTCTAAAAATGTTTGAAATCATCATTGCACGAGGTTTACAGACAATCCCTCGGTCATTAAAGCTATGATTAAACCAGTGGATGTCTGTACACAAAATCCATTGTGCTGTCTGACTATTTGTTTCTTCCAACACACACACATAGTGGAAGAGAGCGGTTGATGGGCACTATTCAAACAAGGCTGGATGTTTTACAATAAATAGAAGAAAGTAGTTTATCTTCTTATCCTGTCCCCTTTTTGTAGGCAGTACACAGTGCACCAAAGGTTGAGACGTGGATGGTAGGAAGGGATAGTCAGAATTTCATCATATCCTTCCTGTCTTCCTCCACAGTCTTGTCGTTGTTGCCCTTAAGAACATGGTTTTCTTGTGCAAAGCAATTTTTTGCCCTCAACCACAGTGGTATTTTTCCAAAAAAACAAGTTGTTTTTTTCTCCCGCATTTTTTGAGAAATCAGACTTTCTAGGCTGTAACCAAATCACACCACAGATGTGGTTTGCCCTAATTTTTCGTGTTACAAAATATATAAAGTAAGGGCATCTCCCTGTTAACTTACACTTTGCCCCCTTTTTTTTGGTTAATTGTTGTCTCATCTGAATCAGACGTCTAAAATCAGAAAATGATGAGCCTGCAGTCAAGCTCAATTTTTTAGAAGAGATGCGACTGCTGTGTCAGGATGGCAAGAATCAAAAACGAGGCAGCGGTCACAGAAAAGGCACAGGAAGAGGAAGAGGATAAAACGTGGCGGCAGGAAGAAAACCTGATGAGGCCAACGTGGATAGTGGCTTAATAACAGACTGACACGCTCTGGGGTCAAGCAATGAAAACATGCATTATGAAGTCTTGTCAGATTATAAATCTTTCCTCACATACTCTCACGAATCCCCAGATGGTGCTTCTATCTTTGGGTCTGAATTTCTGCTCTGCCATTACCTTTGACTACATGCAGTCACAACTTGAGTTCAATAAATTATTCTGCAAAATCATGTCGAAAACTTTAACATTGCACACAGGTCATACTGATTTTTGTTTTTCAGATGTTCCATCTTTGGTTGACCTGGCTTGTCTAGATGATGACTCTTTTGACCCATCGAATTTAGATTTTGCTGATTTTGACATTGATTCCAACTGGGTTGTCCATACTAAGATTAAAACTAAATCAAGATTCAATCCAGCTACTCCAACTGGTGGCTGTATTGAGGCTTTTCATGATTTATGTGTAAATGATCTCAGAAAATTGTGTAAAACATCAATATCCAGCTTTAAACAGAACCTTTATGTGTCACAACGTCAAGCCATCTCGGAATTGCAAAACATATCCAATATTGTTATCAAGCCAGCGGATAAGGGCTCTAACATTGTATTACAAGATCATGTATATTATGTAATTGAAGCCAATGGACAACTTTGGGATTGCACGTGTTATCTCTCATTGTTAACCAATCCCGTTTCTGAAATCCAGCTGGAATTTACATTGTTATGCACTAAATGGTTGGAGAAGGGTTTACTTGATGAAGATCTGTGTACGTTTCTTGTCCCTGCTTGTTACACTATGCCCACTATTTATTTTCTGCCAAAAATACACAAATCTCTGACATCCACCTGGCAGACCCATTGTCACTTTATGTGGATCTTTGTTGGAACACATGGCACAATTTATAGATGAAACTTTGATTTTGTTTGTTTCAATTTTGCCATCATATTTGCAAGACACCAAGGACTTTTTGCAACACATTAATGACATACCATGGGAAGAAGGACTTATTTTGGCCACACTGGATGTTGTTTCACTTAATACTCCTATTGATCATGATGTTGGAATGAGGGCTTGCAAATATAATTTGGATAAACAATCATTGAATTTATTGCGACACAGTACCATGATTTTGGAAATGTTATTCTTTTGTCTGACTAACAATGTATTTTTGTTTGAAGGAGGTTTTTTTTCGTCAGGTGAGAGGAACTGCTATGGGCAGTACCTTTGCCCCATCTTTTGCCAATCTTACCATGGGGTGGTGGGAAGCAACTTTATTGTCTAATTTACTTTCTGTTAGTTTCTCTACCTAAATTGTTTCTTGGTGGCGGTACATTGATGATGTTTTTATTATTTGGTAGAGCACAGAGAATGACTGGTTGGCATTTCTCAGAAGCATTAATACTAATTTGGTGTCTCTCAGGTTTACGGAAACTCACAGCGTTGATGAAAATGTTTATCTGGATGTCACTGTTACTCTAGTTATATGGGGGATACATTCTTCCTTAAATAAAAAAAAAACTTCCTACACTGGGCTCCCTTTACATGCTAGCAGCAGCCATCCACCTAGCTGCAAGAGAAGCATTCCTTACGCCGAGTTTATTCGTTATCATCGTAATTGTACTGATGTCCTGCAATTTGATCGCTGTTGTGCTCTGGCTGCCTCAGATTTTTTGAGACAAGGTTATGCCAAAAATGTTATTGACAATGCATATATTAAGGCATGCGCTATCAAAAGAGATGTGCTTTTACATGGCACTAAATCTACCAAGTCAACTCCCAATGATGATCTCCGCCTTATCTTAACTTTTGACAACTCATCTTCGCGTGTCAGAAAAATCATCCAAAAACACTGGCGTGTCCTTACAATGGCTAAGGACTTATCTTCAAAAGATCACCGTCCTTAAAAGACAAACTGGCATCTAGCTTTCTATCTCCTGTGATTAAGAATTTTATGGCAACTTATTGGCTTTCAGGTTCTCCTTCAGGTTTTAACAAATGCTTTAAATGCAAAGTCTGTGTTCATGCTGATGTGCAAAAAACCTTCACTCATGCAATGACTGCTGTTGAATATGACATCAAACACCTAATAACTTGTGATGCTTCTTTGTGGTATATGTTCTTTCTTGTCCTTGCCACAAGTTGCATGTGGGAAGTATCACTTGTAAACCAAAGCTAAGAATACTCCAACATCTAAGGGCCATACAAAACTTGGATCCAGAATATCCCATGGCAAAGCATTTTTATGAACAACATGGGAATGTATTCTGACTACTGACTTTTTTCGCGGTAGCACATTTCACTCAACACCCGCGAGGAGGTGATTGTGTTTTGAAGCTGCGACAGTTGGAAACCAAATATATTTTTGACTTTGATACAAAAGTCCCTAATGTACATAATATTGACAAGGAACTTTATACTTTTCTGGGGGTTTAAATGTGCAAATCAAATCATTAGTTGTCTTTGGTGGATCTTTTCTATTGTGGATCTCTTGTGTTATTTTCTGTTGATATGCAATATTTAGGCTAAACTGTTTTTTTTTTTAGTGTATTCATTGTGGTTTCTTATTTGTCAATTGTACACCTCATCAAACACCAGAACATTCTGTGAAATACATTATTTGCACTGTGCATTTTATTGGTTTAAAATGAATGTACATGTTCCAACATGATCGACCTATCTACCCATTTTGTGTCTTATTTGCTTCTTGTTACATTATACATGGTCAGTGTTGGGCTAGACTGAGTAGGCAGGCACACTCTGCCTGTTCAATTTCCCCATTGTATCATGTTTCAAGATGTCTGTTGCTGGTGTCACCTACTCTCATACAGAGTTGAACAATGAATTGCCATAATGAAAGGACTACCATGTATTTAACCTCATCGTTTGCTTTGCCCTCTGTCTGTGAACAAGCGCTATGTAAAGCCTCTGTTGCTTGTTGTTTTGCTTTTCTTTTAATTATTAAACTTGATTGCCATTTGACCTCAAGTTTTCTTTCCCTCTTTGGGTTTCCCTGACACTCTCACTGCTCGAAGTGCAGGTTTTCCGCTTTGACGGTTCCTACTTTTCATATATATATGACACGGCCCGCGGTAGAGGCCGTGTAGTTAAGGTTAAGTTAAGATTTTAGATCCATATGAAGACCTTTTTTTGGGTGGCTTATAACTTCGCTACCCCTGGACGAATCCTCACCAAAAAAAGTATATGGCCTGCTCTATTTTGCAAAGTTTTGTGAGGTTTTGTCAAGGGGAGGGCAAAGTTATAGGGGGGTACCAATTGTTTTTTTTTACTGAATGGAGATACATTTTGCTCACACCTACAGTCCAAACCATTTGTGGCAGGAACGGTGGCTTAGTCCCAAAAGCGTGCTTTTGTAAATTTGGTGGAAATCGGGCCAGTAGTTTTTTTTTTTTTTAAATGACCAAAAAGTAGGTCCAAAAAAATTAGTGATACCTGGATTCGGTCCAAGGACCCTTTTCCCTGTTCGGTCCACGGACAGGGCTCCGATTGGCTTAGAAGGCAACGTGGTGTCCACGGATATCCAACGGGCCCACTGATTGGATGGTGAAAAGCGTGAAGTACGTCCGATTTTTGGAAACGCCCGCCATCTTGGACATCGCAGTAAAAACATATTAAAAAACACAACATTGCACTTGTCAAATTTACCAAATAATCTGTGGGGAGGTGAGGGGTGATGAGGATGGGATAGGATATGGCTGCAAGAAACAAAACAACTGATGGTATTTGCCATAAAATTCCGCAAATAGTCATGTGAAGTTTGCGGGCACCTCTGCATTACAGGGTTGGTGAAAAGCAGTTTTTGGATGGCTTGTACTTTTGGCACCACTTAATGAAACTGCATGACATTTTGCAATTATATTCTTGACCTGATTCTGAATGTGTTTGCAAAGGTTGGTGAGATTCTCTTAAGAGGGGGCAACATAGAGTGGGGGTCCCAAAATAATGTAAAAGCTTATAACTGAGGTGCCATTTGAAGAATCTACACAAAAGGTTTAAGAAAAGATTATAGATCTAGATATACATTTTCTTGCAAAGTTTGGTGGGATTTTGTCAAGAGGGGGCAAAATTAAAGAGGGGTCCCAAAATATTGTAAAGGGTTATAGATGTGGTGCCATTTGACAAATCTATACAAAGGTTTGCAAAAAGATTGTTTTTGTAAAGTCTGAATGGATTTTGTCAAGTTGGGGTTAAGTTATATGACTATTGTATGTACATTTGATAATTTTGAAAAAATAAAACATGGATGGATTTCCAGGAAACTTGAGTAGGCAGCATTGGCAAGGGCCTAAAAGCATGGTTTTTCAAATGTGCCCTTGTTTTATTATTTGACAAGTGTCATAATATAGGTACAAAAATTGTGATATACCTTTGGTGACTGAGGTGTAGCCTGTGGCCATGGGCAGTGGTCGCATTGTCTGGGTCCTGTAATAAGGTCATGCTCCAGACAATCTGGCTACTGGTTATGACCATGAGGGACAACACATGGGGTTAAAGTGGCCATGTCCACCTGGGACCGGCTTTGTGGTAAAGTTATTCGAAAGTGGGATAGCTTTGAAAGGGTAGAAAAATGTGCTTGTGGTAATATGGTCATAGGGTTATAGGGTTCTCTCTTCGACTTATGCAGGCTGCCATGGAAAGAAAAGAGGGGCCCTGTATGGAACCCTGGCTTCCCTTTCCATGGTGGGCATCTTAGAAAAGGATTTTCCTTCCTAAACGAGGATGCTGCAGGTGTAGGAAGAAAAATCCATTTTATTTAAGACCCCAGCTTTCCACTTTAGGAACCAGGTGTGCTAATAGCCTTCATCCCCCATTGCAGGGGCTGGAATATGGGGATCATGGCTGGACTGGTTTACAGGGAACTCTGGAGATTTCCCGTTGGGCCTCTGCACCCTCGGCCTCTTTTGTTTGGTTGCCTATTTTATTTTCAAATGTTCTCATAGTAAAATGTTCAAAATGTGTAATGTGGGGCCACTTGGATAATGATTTCCAGGGCCTCTTTTGGTTCGCAGTCCACTCCTGATGGGGATAATGGTCCGGAGACCTCAATACCCACCCTTGCTTTGCTTGGGCTGTTAACTTGGGCTGCCGGGCTGGTATCCACTGTAGCAGTCCCTGAAACAGGGATGAACGCCACAATATTTCCATTAGTATAGCACAACATGCTAATAGAAATGTTGGAAAATGTTATTGAGTCTATGTACTTTACTGAGAAATGTAAAGTAGAAGGAGTCTATAAGTTGGTTTTTAGTTCAATTTTTTAACTGTGAAAGGTGGTTCCTAAAGGAATATTTCTTTTGTTGTGTTTTGATGTATTAATTTTTTTGGCAGTAGAGCTTAGAATGAAAGGTGGGGAGGGAAAAGAGGGAAGAGGCACCAAGCACTAATATGGAGGGGCAGATGGACAGGGGAAGATGTTGTACATGTTACTTCTAAGTTAGGGGGCAGTGTTTCTCATGCTTCTTGATTACCGCTTCAAAAGCACTTCGAAATTGCTTCCCTTTGCAGAATGATGTGTTGTAGTATATACAGAGGATTGTTGTTTCAAAAAAATATGGATCAACAGCATTTTTATTGCTTGTAAGGTAGCTGGTGGTATTTTGTGTCCCACAGAAGTAGGCTGTGTGGTTACAGTATTGGTTGCGGAAGATGAGGTGGTGGAAGGTAGCCTCCTAGTTGCTAAGAAAGGAACAAACATTCTGAGAGCATTGCAGTCATTGGATTTAGCATGGCAGCACATGGACATGGTCCCGTAGGAGTACTGTCCAAGGAATCTGCAACTGAGTATTGCACTCAGTGCATTTCACTTTGGCAGCTTTACCCTTTGGTACATTCTCAACAGTGGTAAAGAACTGCCACACCCATGATTCTCTCTCGGTGCTTGAAGTAGGCACTTCCTCTACCTCATCTTCGTGGTCCTCTTCATTATCTATTGAAGTATTGCGCTTCTTTTTTTGTGTAGTTCCCCCAGCTGGTGGTGGTGGTGGCTCTTGGGGAGGAGGGCTGGCAATAGGTGATGCCACTTTTAAGATAAATAGCAGTTTTGTTAAAATTCTTCCAAGTATGTACTGTGTACTAGATTTTTAATGGATAATGAATAAGAATAGGTTTAGGAGCTGTGCAAGGGAAATTTTAGTTTAAAATTCCTAGATCAGTAGAAAATTCAGTTCCGAACTGTCTGCGGAGCACGGATCTAATCGCAAAGTTTAGACGCGTTCTCAGACACGTCATCATGCCGCGCGCCATCATTTGGTCACATGACACTGTCTGGAATGTCCACGATGAAGTCAGATGTTTGTGGACGTCTGCGGACACAACATCAGTTGAAAATGTTGCAAAAAGTGTATTGAAGTGTTAAAAATGATGCTAGAAGGTGGGAAATGGCAGAGTTTTAAGGTGAAACTTTGTAAATTACACACAAATGTTGCTATTTTAGGTAAGTATGCTATTAGTAAGTTGTAGGAAAATAGCATGCACTGGTAAAAACGTATGAAATTCTCTGAAAAAACTTTGTTAAAGGGACGTCATGGTTAAGTTGCACTAATAAAAACCTATAAAATTCACTGAAAAGACTTTCTTAAAGGGACGTTATGGTTAAGCAGCACTAATAAAAACCTATGAAATTCAATGAAAAAACTTTGTTAAAGGAACGTTATGGTTAAGTTGCACTAATAAAAAGCTATGAAATTCAATGAAAAAACTTTGATAAAGGGACGTTATGGTTAAGTTGCACTAATAAAAACCTATGAAATTCATTGAAAACACTTTGTTAAAGGAACGTTATGGTTACAAGTAAAACCAAAAACCACAGAAATTCGCCAGTTATGGTAAGCTAAGCAACCATAACTCATGCCACCACCATGCAGTGCTAAGACTAACACCCAGGACATTATCTCGCCCCGTACAAGCATGTATTTAGTCCCAAATATGTAGCAAAGTCAACTCAGAGATATCTGTAATTAACCACCTGTGGAAGATGGAATTTGCGTATACAGTTAAGTGAAAAAGAGTGGAACATGGCTTGTGCACAAATGAAACGATGTTCACTTGGCTATCGACGTAGTCCACATACGTTTTTTGCACCTGAATTACCTTCATACTATCCTGAAGTAAGAGATATTTCCGCTAGATGTGGTTGTGGAGTTGCTCACTTTTTACACTTGGCATGGTTAAGCGCACAACTGCAACAAATCTGGCAAGATTTAAGAAGACTGGTATCCAACATTGTTCAAAAAGGTCAGCTGTTGTCCCCCCCAGATATGGCTACTGAGTATATTTAGACACAGATCCATAGAGAATCTTGGTGTGCTGCAGTAAGAGAATGGTGCCATCTTAGCAGTGTTACATACCTTACATACTGTCAGACTCTGCAGGATGCCTATAGCTGAGTGGTCCTTTTGCAGTGCTTACAACAAGATATATGGCAGCATTTAATAACTTATTTGCAGAAATAGGAAATTACAGCTAAAACTGACACTAACACTGAGAAACGTATCTGCTGTGCTCAACACCCATAACAGTTGGAACAGATGTGGCCACATCTAGATATAAGCTCACGACAACATTGTTAACATTTGATTTGTAGAATGTGTTCTCCTGTAACACATGTGGGCTGATACCTACTATAGGCATATTGAACACCCATGTTATCTGCACTGGAATTCGATAGACATAAATTACCAGTAAGCTTAACGTTGGCAGGAGTTGGATGACCACAACAATCACTATGCCATTTTATAGTTCTCTTCCTAACAATGCCACACACAAATCAATATCAACAGGCTAATCTATTTATATCCCGACTAATGGTGAAATCTATAGGAGTTACGGACTTGGGGAAAGGTGCTCTCAGAAACCATATATCAATTACTATATTTTCAATGTTTCCACACTTTGGAGCTGTTCTTCCGTTCTTGACAGGACCTGTGGGGATGGGGAAAGAGATTCCACCAGGCCAACATGAGGTGGAGAGTTGACATTATGGAGCCTCTTTAATGGTACCGGCCATGCTTTCTGTGTGTGGTCTATCCCCTATCCTGATTAGAGGAGCAGGTTTCATTGTCTGAAGTAATTTTCTATGTTTCTATGCATTTGCAACCCCAATGGTACTGTCTAGGCATGAGTGGACAACCAAACAACCAGTACACAAGGACAGTCAAGTCTTACCTTTATTATATTCTTACATTCTACCATCTTTTTAGCACACTTGTATTAAGTTGAAGATAAGAAAAAGCAGAAACCTAAAACCAGCAGTTAAACTCTAATTCGGGTTCTTCACTTCCTGATCTTTTGTCTCTTCCCAAAAAGTGGGGAGTAGACTATAATCCTTAGATGCAACAGCTGCTTCAGCTCAACTCTCAGTATTCCCAATTCTAGGGTTGCACTCTTCAATTTCAAAGTGGGCACGTGCACTGAACAGCCACAGCAAGAAATGTAAAGAACTTTAAAGAGGAGCGGCCTCCAAGAACCGTGTTCAGCTTAAACAAGCTGCACTATAGTTTCTATTCATCCAGCAAGTCCTTGAGCAGCTTTCCCTAATCTTCTTGCACCAATGTAGCAGAGTGAGATGGACTGTGTCAATAGCATCATTCCAAATCGAGGGACAGTGTAACCAGATTTTTTTTTTAATTTTATTTATCTTTTCACACAGGTTATGCACATACATCTCTAACATTCAATGTTGCGAGTGTACAACATATACAGGTTAACATTCTTATATGTTCGGATTCTCCTGATCAGCAAGCTCTGCCAAATATTGTTTATACTGTGACCATACGTTCCTGGGTTTAGAGGGGGGGCATTACTGAGTCTATGTACAGTTCTTCGGTGTCATTGGCCCACATCATGTCTCTGTTCCAGTCCTCCTTTGTTGGAGGTTTTGTATTCTTCTATCTCCTTAATATGGCCCTTTTTGCTATTAGTAGGCTTAGGTTCAACAGTTTTCGCCACGTTGGGTTCATTTTCCCCATTGCTCCCAACATACACATCCGTGGTGTACATTCCACCGGTTGGTCTGCATCCTGTCAAGAGCTCCGCAGACATCAGACCAGTATTGTCTTAGCTCCACACAATCCCATAACATGTGAAATATGTTAGCATTCTCAGAGTTGCATCTTGGACAGGTTCCAGGTGAAGTGGGGTATATTCGCTTGAGCTTTAATGGCGTGTAGTGCGTCCTATGAACTATTTTGTAATTAATCAGTTTGAATCTCGAATTGCATGATATCAGTCTGGTCAATGCACAAATCTGGGACCATTCCTGGTCTTCTATTGGTTGCCCCAGATCCTGATCCCATCTGCCCTTAGCTGTGTGAGTTACCACCAGGCGTGTCTGTATTATGATTTTATAGAGAGCGGATGCCGTAGTTTTTTGAATCCCCACTGTGTATATATATCCTAATCCCATGTTCATTTGAGGTTCTTCCAGGAATGTTGGGTAGATATGCTGTGTAATGGCTGCTACCCTTTGGTATTGTTGTTTATGCGCATTCGTGTTTCCCACCATATCATTAATGTCCTCCCACTGGAGAAAGCGCTTCTCTAAGAATAGCTGTCCCCAATGTGTAATGCCTCTAGCACTCCAATGTATTGCCATTTCACTCTCTATGGAGAAGGGTGTATGGGTGTCACCCCATATCGGCATGCTCGGGTGGTATAGTGTAACCAGACTTTAAGCTGTCTCTGCCACAGATGTTGGGAGGGAAAATTAAGTAACAAGTACAGCTATGTGTCCATCAAATCTATGAGCCCCAGGCAAATTGAGACATAATAACAGGTAACAATTAGCCTTTGACGATGGTACGTGAAGTGGAGATGAAGTAGCAGGATCCTCCACATCACCAGCAAAGGCTGGGTTCCTCTAGGAAGCTGAAACAACGCACCAGGAATTACAATGGATCTCTTCAGCAGCAGCAAAGTAATCACTATCACAAATAGGAACTGCAACAGCTGCAAAGCTCCCTGTCTGCCCCAATGGCTTTATTGGAAAGGTCCCTGGGTTCTGTCACATGTTTGTGTACTTTTAAAATTTCAATATATAAATTATGCTTGGAACCTACCACTATCAGAAATCCAGTGCATAGGTTAACTCCTTATCACCCTCCAATGCCAAAAGTGATACAATCTCCATTAACTCTGTTCATGGATCCTGACAGTAAGCATGTCTCTGAACATCCCACAGAAAAGCCCAGGTGAGCAGGCAATTTCCTGTACAAATCACTGATGAGGCCGGGGGCTGAGATATAGAAAGCACGTTCACTGGTCTATAACAAAATGATCCATAGAGTGAATAAAAATCCACAGATGCTCTTAGAAATCTGTGACCCACAATACTAAGTGTCCACAAACTGCTATGCAACACACTGGCCTTTAGTCTACCTATAAAACAGGTTTTAAAAGGTAGATATGAGACACAGGATGTATTCTTCATTTGAGGGGCACAACAGTCTGTTAGTAACTCAACCAGTCATCTGGATCTTGAATAGCCCCACATGCCTTGGAGAAAACACATAACATGGTTTAGAGAGAGTTGCTCATTAGGTGGATAGCCACCACCTGTTCCTAGATTAATAGTTCTTCACTCCCTGTCACTCTGGTATGTATGGTCCTTATACTTGGACTTGACCTGTGTGTAATGCACAATAGCTTTGATTTGGTGTCTTTGATGGTCTGTATTCTTTCCTTTCTTCTGGACTCTCGTACTTGGGCAGGGCCTGTTGAAGATAGGCCAAAGAGCAGAAGAAAGGTAATATACTTAATCAGGAGTGATAGAAATTGTTACAAGTGCGTTCCACCATGCATCGTAAAGAGACCTATTTGTCCTATTTTTTTAAATGTTGCTCCAATGTATGATTTAATATTTCTTTTTGCACATTTGGCTCAGGATGATGGCAAGTGTTATAGCCTGCAAGAATATGCAATAATCGCCAAATTGACCTACCAAATAATGATATAAACTGTGCCTCTGGATTAGTTATGCTCTTCTGGGTTAAACCATGAAAACTGTACACATTTTGTTGAAAAAGCATGTTAACCTCTCAGGCTGTGGTGAGCCAGAGACATGCCATAAAATAGACCATATTGGTCAAAACCCTCACAATCACCAACATACATGGCATTCCTAATATTATAATATTAGAGCAAATCTGTAAACAAACACATTCAAATGTATTGCCATGGGATATTGGTTATTGGCAAAGGGTGCAGATGTTCCCTCTTCCCGGTGCATCCTTCATCTCTGCACGTGCCTCACAGTGATCAATTTATAGACTTGCAGTCTCCTTTGTGTTGGGCTACCAGAAAGAAAAAGGTGTACTCTCTGGAAGGTCTTTCAAATACTGTTATGTCCCATGGTGATACTCTTGTGACTTAATTCCAAAAGACTTTGGTGGCTAGCACTACCTGCCAGTGTTCATTTAGCCAAAGCCCTTGTAATCTTTGTAATTTAGAATGTTCTGTCTTTCTGGATCAAACAGAGCCTGTTCATACCTCCCATTGCTTTGTTTTATGATTTCAGAGATCTTACTGTTGTTCTGAGAATGTATGTGGCAGAGGATATATGTCAGCAGTCTTTTCATAACATTGGACACAGCATTTGTCTTGTTATTTCTCTTCTGTGGTACATAACTGACAAGGAGATGGAATCTAGAAAATAAAAACAGTCATCATGTTAATCTTTAACTCAATGAGGACTTTTGAAATGTTGTTGATATTTCTGGTCTCTGAGCACTAGGAGCACGAGGAAGAGGTCATGGGGGTCCTTGTAATAGATGCCCAAGTCTCCTAATGTTTCCTTGGGGCTGATATTTCCTGTTCTTGGATCAAGTTTTCTCTACTGCTTTTAGTTGCATTGACAAACCTGTCACTGGAAGTTGATTAGATGCAGGCCTTGCTTGTTGGGACAATATAGCCACATGGACAAGTCAGATGCATCTGATTCCACTATGAATTGTAGATATGCTCTGCTAGTCACAGAAGGGGTGCTTCAGAAATGGAAGTTTCAAGTCCTGGCATGCTACCTCTGCTTCAACGCTTGTTGCTTTCCAGTAAATTATGTAGAGGGCATCATCTTTTCAGAAAGTCCCTGAATGATCTTGCAGTAAAGGGAGGAACACCACATGAACTTCGGCATGGATTTAAAGTGTGTAAGAACATGCCACTCCCTGATGGTTTGCACCTTTTTGGGACCATTTCTATTCCTTCATCGGGCAAGATGTACCCCAGGAAAACTAAACTCATGATGTGAAAATGAGATTTTAAAAACATGAAAAATAAGTGGTTCCCTCAAGGTCATTGCAAAAGCTTCTGCGGTTGCTGGCTATGATCTTGTAGGCTTGGGTGTGCACCACTATATCACCAAAAGACATAATCATATACATGTGGTTTGGTCCTGAAAGGTCTTGTCTGCAAACTACTGAAAATGGCATCAATAAGTACTCACAAGTGTCAAATCTGGGAATTGAATGTGGTCTACCATTTGACACCTATTTGACACTTTTGTGCATCCTTAACTTTGGAGAAAAATGTGGACCATCTAATTTGTTGCAAAGGAGATGCGATCCATAGCATTGAATATTGGTTCCAAATAATCCAGATTACAGTAGTCCACACATGGTATTATTCTCCCATTTTATTCATTTATTAACACAAAAGAGGTCTAGCAGGAGTCTTATAGGGTGTGGGGAAAGGTGGTATAATTTTGGCTATAGACTTTAATTCAGATAAAGAAAAGAACCTGCCTCTTTCTATTTCTAGAGGTGTTTTCCCAACACCAACACAAAATAACTCTGGTGCTCATCAGGATGTAAGTCTAAAAACAATATACCTTCCTCTGTTCAAATCAATTACACTAACCCTATCACTAAGACATAAACAAAATCAAGGATTCAATGAATTCTATCAAAGTCACCAGGAGAATGGCTTGTTTCTCCAGGTGAAAACAGTCCAGTCTTACACTCACTTAACAGCAGTCTCTTGTACCAGATTCTGAGTTAGAGTTACCAAATACACCTAGAGCAGGAGAATGACTCCCTTTTACTAGTCTATCTGGAAGGGTTTTGGAGACTGTTCCTTGATAGTACTTCTTATGAAAGCCAACCGAAGAATGGATCCCTTCTCCTGGTGAAACAATCCAATCTTAGGTTGACTTAACAGCAGTCTCTTGTAACAGTGTCTGATTTGCCAAATACACTTAGTCCGGGAGAATTACTCCCTTCTCCTGGTCTATCTGGGACATTTTGGAGAATATCCCTGTATAGTCCTGTGCACAACTCTTCCAAAGCCTCTTTATTCCCTCCCAAGGATTTGTGAACAAAGGGGTTAAGCTTTCAAATCTTGCGCATAGGGGAGATTGCTCCTTGACAGTTCTTTGTCTTTTTGGTATCTTTCACATGTTTTGGGTTTCCCACTGTGACGAGGTACTCTTGATATTTATGGTCTTTCGTGTCACCACTGTGATGAGGGAGATCTCTCCCGAGGCAATCTTGTGATTCATGTTTTTTTGTGTTACCACTCTGATGAGGGAGTTCACTCCTGAGGCACTCTTGAGATGCATGTTTTTTCGTGTAACCACTGTGATGAGTGCTCCCGAGGAATACTAGACTCTGGTTTTCTGGGTATCAATACTGTGACGAGGGAGATCACTCCCGAGAAATACTTGCCTCTTGGTTTTCTAGGTGTCACTACTGTGATGAGGGAGGTCACTCCCAAGGAATACTTGACTCTTGGATCTCTGGGTTGGCTACAGTGAGGAGGGAGATCACTCTTGAGAAATACTTGACTCTTGATTCTCTGTGTATCATTTGGCAGAAGGGTGCCGGCTGTTCAGTGGCCTGGATCCTTGCAGAAGTAACAGCAGAAGCTGAGCTGCGGTTAGCCATACGCTCTGGCCTGGAGCAGGTGATGGAAGAGGAGGGAGCTGCTTAAAGGTAGTCTCCAGTCACCCTTGCAGCAAAGCCCATTTCTGATTTGGTTGCTGGCTGTTCAGTGGCTGTCATGTGTGGTTGGAGCATGTTACACCAGGAGTTGATGAGTGTAATCAGCATTGTCCTAACACTGTTAAACTTTGGAGCTCACTACAAGTCCATAGCTCAACTTCCATCAAGAAGGTGTCATCAGGTTTCATGGTGGTTATTGTGGCTATGTGAACTGATTGGCAGTATTATTTTTGGCAAACCTTTTATTTGGAAGTGCCAAATGGGGGGTAGACTAACCCTGCCCTTGAGCCAATCGGGCATGTCCCCTGGGCTCCTTGGAAAACTGATACTTCTGGGATGCTGACATTGTAAGAACACATTGCAGAGTTGGAGATGGAGGTACCAAACGGTTTTCCTGAGAAGACGTCTCCATACCCAGCTGGCGACAGAGCTTTAACTGGTCAGAGCAAGGAGCCACTGTGTGAGGGTCAGGTACTGAGCAGCAGCTGCAGGGAGACAAGGGAGACTAATGATGTCTTGTTTGTCTGAAAAGGTAGAAACTGTTTCCGTTTGTCTCCACCTGTATCCTGTTTGTTTCCTGCTGAAGTGTGGTGTCTTATCTGGACTCACAATTTGAATCAATTTTGGGATTGTACAGATGTTTGAGCAACTTGGACTTGGGAACATTATTGGAACTCTATCCAAATATTAATAATATTCACAATTAGATTACTCTCATCTGATTCCCTCTGCGCCATTTTTGAGAGGTGATTGCAGCCGGACTATCACCACACTGTTATTTTGTGCCTCACAGGAACTTTGCTCAGAAGAACTTAAGAAGTTTAAAGATCATTTAACTTAGAGGCTAACATAAGACCAGCTGCTAGCTACTCTGAGCTTCTTGTGGTCAAGAACTAAGGCCCTAGGATCAGGGTGCTAAGGTAGGGAGTCAGACTCTGGATGCGCCACTAGTCAATCAGGCGTTCTTTGTTTCTGATCCTTGCTGAAACCGATTGTTTGGACTTGAGCTTATTGTATAGCCTGCTTATGCTAGTATGGCTGCATATATTGTCAACATCTGTCAGGCTTTGCACAATTTGTACAATTGTGCAGAATATTTCACTTATCCATATGCTGAATATTATTGATTCTGTTGTATTTTAATTTCTTTTAATTATTGTGTTAAACCAAGGGGGTACATTTTAGTGCATTCTTAACATTGAACAAACACGGACAACAGTTGTTGTGTGCTGGGGCTGCAAGTCATGGTTTAATGGCCTACGGCATGAGGTTCAACCATGACCTCAGCCACACCAAACCACCCCATTTTTGAATGCACCTATCCTGCATTCTGGACCAGTGTCCACTATTCTCCCATAACATGACCAATGGCTAGTGCTCATGGCTTGCAGCCATTGCCAGTCTCCATAATCAATGGGGAATGGACTTCAGCCATGCCACAGTCCCCAATAAGCAAATCAGAGTAGGCAATCCAATTGCCATTTCAAATTTTTTCCCCCATTCAAGCCCATCACAATTTTACTCATTTTATGACATATCCAGTCCCCAGTGTCCCATTGTTGTTCCCAATTGGCCATTGACAGTGGGCAGATTGTCCTGGGCATAGCCTTTGTCCATTCCACAGACAATCTCACCACTGCGATGGCAACAGGCTATGACTCAGTCTCCAGAGTTATTTTCAAACTTTGCACAGACATTCAAAGTTGGGTCTAAAATCGTTTCGCAAACTTTTGTGCAGATTTGTCAAATGGCACCACATGTTTAAGCCATTAAATCAATTTGGGACCCCCCTTTAATTATTCCCCCTTTTGGTAAAACCGTGCCAAATATTGCAAAAACATTCATAGTTGGGTCTGAAATTACATCCCACAATTCCATGTTCTTTCATTGAATGGTGCCAAAGTTATAAGCCATGCAAAAGACTCTCTTCACTGACCCTGTGTGAGGGATCACTATGAGCCGGCGTTCTGTTCAACAAAGGGTAGTCTTTATTGATTTAAGGTAACAAAGGAAAGAAAGAGGAAGCAGGAATAATTCTTTTTTTTTCATCCCGAAATTGGTTTTGTTAGTAAGCTTGGTTAAATGATAGGGCAGAAAGCGTAGATTAGTCTTCGTACGCCCAACGGAATGTATCTGCTTCTTCCTCGTGAGCTGCTGACCTCTGAAACACAAAGGAAACAAATCCGTCAGTTCTTCCACATTCTGTTCCTTAAATAGGGGCTGGAATCATTCTAACCAATCAGGTAGCTTCCCTGACCGAAAGCTTCATAAGCCCCTGCAAGCCCTGCCCCCTTTTTTCGAGGACTTTGACCACCATAATGGATCCTGCATTCGTGCCTCGTGGAGGACGCTGGTTTCTATTCTTTTTATTCTCAAAGGCGTCGGTAAGTGCTGAATGCTATTGTTAGCCCGTTGGGCATTACTGAAGCTTTCTGTTTTGTTCTGTAATGCATCATGTTGTTTGTTAAGCCGCTCGAACGGTGTTCTTGTGCTTCTGTTGTAACAGCGTTTTGACCACTGGCGTCTCGTGCTTGTTATGTCCTGGGGAATGGTTAAAGGTGTATTTTTATCTCCCGTTACTGTGGCAAGACACTTTCTATGAGCGGGTGTTACCTGGTGTTCGTGTTCGCGCTGAAGAACCGGGAGATGTCACTGCATGGATACGTTCCCGTCGCCTGTTTTAAAGGCATTGTCTGCATCCCGGCCCCACCAAGCCTCTTTCGGGTTTTCTGTGATCCGCTCATCAGTCAGGTTGTCACACCCTGTAATGCAAGAATATGCAGGGATGTCCTCGAACTTTTTGTCAAGTTCACGAACATAACAGGAATGTTCCCATACATCGCAGACTTCAGAGATGAAAAAACACTGGATTTTTTTTATGGCCATATCCCATCCTCATCACCCCTCACTTTGCGAGAGATTGTCTCATTTGTTTGACGAGGGTGATGTTGTATTATTTAATATGTTTTTCTGTGTTGTCCATGGACTATGGCAGCTGCTTGTGAAGCCAACATGGTGTCTGTTTCAAAGGTGTGATGCACATTAAGTTTTTAATTGGCCTATAAGTGGTCTGTAAGATGTTTGTGAACATTACACAGCTCTCTGAATGGTTTAGAGGTGTCCACGGACAATTAATCAGGAAGTGAGTCTCTCAGACCAGATACAGATATCACTAATTTGTTGCACTTGCATTGTGACCATTTTTTAAAAATCTACTGGATGGGTGGTGCTGCTGGGCAGCAACGAGAATGGTGGTCTAAAGTTGTAGCTCTACTTCCAAGACTATCAGGAACATGATAAAATCCTTCATTTCTCGGCACGTCGGCTGAAAATTAAGTCAACACTCTTCTACTAAGGGTGGCAACAGCAACTTTGGGGCGCATCAGAATTATCTGACATTCTGTGTCCGAATTGTCAGCTGCTGTACACACTTCATAGCCCAGTACCCACACGAGGGTCCTGCCATGGTGAGGTGCTAACACATGTTAGCACCTCATGTACCATGCTGCAGCAGCAGAGCCAACGGGTTGCGTCCTGCTGCTGTGGGCTGCTGGTGTGCTCCAGGAGATTTTACTTGAGGAGGTTTTGGGGGTACACTATCAGTTTGCGGTAGATGGTGAGGGTGGGGGGATTGTTTGGATGCTTTCTAAAATCGAAATGTTTGATGGTCATTTTTGGGGTGACAGGAAGGGGGTCATTGCTGCAGCTCTTGGGAGCTTTCATGTGGTAATGTGCAAATGAAATGTGGTGTGTCAGATGAGCGAGAGCTCTCACTGTCCTTAACAAGGAACATTTGTAAGACGCTCATCTATATAGAAAGACATGGCCCCAAGATTATCATGTTGCAGAAAAATCATGCACTGGGCAGGGTTCGTGAGACGTGTGCATGTTGGTGGGGCCTTGCACGGTTTTACACAGATTACCCCTCATATTCCATGGGGGTCCTTACACTAATTCATCATTCCCGGTGGCTCAGAGTTTCTAGGAGCACTGTTGAACCCCTTGGCCATTACGTTTTGGCATGGGGACAGGTAAACTGGGGTGGAAACTTCAATACAATCCTTCATGTCTGCATGGACAGAACATCAGATGTACCCTGGTCTTTAAGGCAACTCAGACTCTGCACCAGCTTATGTTGTACCCGCTTTTGGCTGATGTTTGGTGTCTTATGCTTCCACACCAAAGGGAATACACCTACTACTCATCAGTTCATGATTCTGGGTCACACATAGATTTCTGGTTGCTGACCCCTGCATTATTACTGATGGTACAGGACTGCAGAATCTACACAGAGATGCTGTAGGACCACTCCCCGGTAGTCCTGTGATTGTTGCCTGCAGACGCCCCAGACCACACTGGAGAATGGCCTTGGCTACGCTCCAAGATGAGCACATTGTGGAAACACTACATACTGACATAGCTGCTTTCTTCACGGTAAATGAGGGATCGTCCAGTTACAAACCACAATTTGGGAGACGTTCAAGGTGTGAGTGTTGGGAGTGCTTTTGTTTGCATCTGTGGGGGACCTTGAGTCTAGTAGGTGGAATTGGGCAAGGTGGAGTGTCAGCTATAGGTATTGGAAAAGGTACATGGAGGTACATGGACTGGGTCCAGCCTGGGGCGTATTCAATATTGCTGGGGAGGTACCACGCCCTGGTGTACCAGGAAACTTTACACATTCCTGTACCAGTAAGAGCCCCAACATATAGGGAGGATGATAAATTGGGCTGGTTAATTATCTAGACTGGTCGGGGGGGGCTTTCGTCCAACAATTGCAAGTATACAGGGGGGATGGGGGATGCGATTTATACCACTTGTTTTGACTTCTACTCTACCCTATATTCTAATTATGAAAAAGTGATGGGGGAGGAGGTCTCCAGGTATCTGGCTGACATCTGACTGCCCACACTTTCAGGTGAGGCTGTTCTGAACTTGGAACAGCCCATAACAAATTAGTAAATAGTTGAGGCAGCAAAATTATTAGCTACCGTTAGAGCTCCTGGAGCATATAGGTTGGGGTTCGAACTCTATAAGACTTTTCACCAAGAGTAGGCCCCCATGCTGTTACAGGTGTGGGAAGAATCTTTTGAGGTGGGGGAGCTCCCTAGATCCATGTGTGAAGTGATTAGAACTGCACTGTTGAAGCCCTGCAGACCCTTTCATGATGTGGCCTCGTGTTGGCCACTGTTGTTGATTAATGCAGATACTAAGATATTTGCCAAATTCCTAGCTATGTACCTTCCCTCATATATGTCATAGCTGGTCCATCCAGACCAATCTGGCTTTATTCCCCCCAGGTCCACGGCTCTGAAGTTGTGATAACTGATTTGTTTGATGGCACAGATAAATCCTCAGGCCAGGCTGATGACAGCATCACTAGATGCCAAAAAAGCCTTTGATTCTATGTTCTGGCATTACCTATTTCAGGTTCTCCGTTGATTTGGAATAGGCCCACACTACATGCAGTGCTGTATTCAAACCCATTGGCCAGGGTAAGCACCAACAATACCCTATCTGCCTCATTTCCATTGAGGCATTTCACAAGACAAGTTTGCTCTCCGCTGTGTTATTTGGGCTAACGATTGAGCTGCTTGTGGCATTTTTGCGAAATGCAAATGCTTGTCGGGGGATACAAATAGCGGGGCCACCTCAGGTGATTTCATGTATGCAGATGATGCACCGTTCTTTGTCCAGGACCCTGAACACAACTTTGACCCAATTATGCAAGATGTTCACAGATTTGCTAAATACTCTGGGTATAAGATAAACATCCTGCTGTACTTAATGGATTTCGATGGGAACCTTTGAAGTTTCAGTACTTGGGGGTTGTGGTAGCTACAAACCAACAAACACTATATGCGTTAAGATGGTGGTTCTCCCTAAACTGCTTTATGATTTTTGTAATGTTCCCATCTGGCTGGGGCATGCTTTTTTCAATAAGGTGCAGATGTGGGCATTGAGATTTATCTGCAGAGTGGGGTTGCTAGGATCAACTGGGACAAGTTAAACGAACCATATGAGTGTGGTGGCATTGCAGCACCATACTTTGAACTGTATTACTTGGAGTCCCAGTCCCATTTTGCCGCATATTGGTATGATACAGACAACAGTGGTGTAACGGCCGCTGGAGTGCTATGGGCCATCCCCCACAGGTAATATTTTGCGACTGATAAATGTATGCCTTTACCTACAACCCACAGTCAGTGCTTGGTCGAGGCTATTTTGTAGGTTGCAAATTCAGACAGCCTATCATAATGCAGTCCCACTCTGGGATTTTCTGGGTATTGCCCCTACATTTGGTAAGGACCTACAAAAAGATTGGGACCCAGAGAGGCAGCTAACTCTGGGGGATATATTCCCTGAAGGGAGATTTGTGTCCTGGGAGATTTTCTCTCAGTGTTTGGGCGAGGGTCTCCTCATAATCCTGCAGTATTATTGTATGTAGGCAGCGTTCCAAGGATGGTGGCCATCATTCCCTGTTGAATCACAGAAACATGATTGTATTGACTTGATTGTTACTTCTGATGGGCTGCGCCATGGGGTGTCCAGATCATATCACTTTATACAATCACATATGCAGTCATGCAATGGTTTGAGGGCTTTGTGGAAAAGGAACCTGGGTATCTCATTGGGGGATGAACAATGGTGGAGGTGCTGTCAATTGACTAAGGCTGTCTCCCTGAATGCTGGCCTCCGCCTGATACAATTTAAGGTGCTAAATCACTTACATTACACGCCGGCTAAACTGGCTGAATTCTCCCGGAGTGTTAGCTCCAACTATATAAAATGTGGAGGTGTACGGGCTGATTCCTTTCTCATGTATTGGACTTGCCCGGCTGTTATTGAGTTCTGGAGTGAGGTTGTGGCAGCACTTGACGCTATGCTGGAAATCCTGCCATCCCTCTCACCAATTAATTACCTATTGGTGGATATGGGGAAAATGTCTGTAACCATGCAGCGACTGTTTTATGTTGCATACACAGTGGCTAAGAAATGTATGCTGACTCTTAGCAGGGCAGATTGGTTGCATACACTGGTCCGTGTAAACAATTGTTTTGAGACTGACGTGAAATCATTGCCGACTTTGATTCACCCTAAGGATATGTGTGGCCGCTCAGGCGATATTTGGCAGGCACTGAACCTGAATACTCCATGGGGAATGGGGAGGGCAGGAAACACCGGACCAGGCCCTGGCTGATGAATGGTAAGGAAAAGGGCAATGTTGGTACATTTGCAGATGGTTAATGCTACATTACATGTTCTTGCAATTACTGGTCAAATCTTTATTGTTGTACCTGTATGTATTTGGCATGTAAGCTGCTTGCTCTATGACTGTCTTATAAATAAAAGTTGGAAAAAAAATCTACTGCCTGGGATAACACCAAATTTGCAAAAGCATGCTTTTGGGACTAGGCCACCGTTCTTTGCACATGTTTGGTGCAAATCCGTCCAGTGGTTTGGGCAGTAGGCACGAGCAACATTATTTCCAATTCATGTTTTTCCGGATTTCAAAAGTGTTTGGAAACCCCCTATGCCTTTGTCCCACTTGATAAAACCTCATGAAACTTTGCAAAATAATTAAATAATTTAGATGTGGCTGAATACTTTTTTGGGTACCTTTCGTGAAAATGTTTAAAACGGTGCCAAAGTTATAAGCTGCACAAAAACTACTCTTCCTATGGGCTGAGCAACTCAACCATAACTTCAGGGCCTCTATTGCAGGCCCTATAATTTATATTAAACCTGTCTTATACTGTTAGTTTCCCCTGCAGATGTTTGTATGTTGTATGTCTAGTAACATCATGGGCACAGTTCTGAAAACGTTCCTGCATAAATAATGGGAATTGTGCCAAAATTAGTTGTGGAGAGTGACATTGTTCTGAATGTGACCATGTTATATGTGCCCATTCAAATGCCCTTTTTTAACTTCATTTTTTATGATTGTGCAAATCGGAGGTCATTTCTGTGGATTCTGAAGCACATCCTGTGTTCACAAATGGGATGTGCTTTAAAATATGCAGCGAGATCGCACATTCCCCCTTTCCTATTTGGAACAGGCATAATAGGATGTGCACTGATAAGTCATTTATGACCCTATCATGCATGTGTGCACCATTATTGTCCTTCTTGCATGTCTATCCCTCAAACATGAAAATAAATATTTTTGTCTTTTTTTTTACAAGCTCTTAAAGGGTTGAAATGCACACTCACATGGATGCAGGGAAGATGGCATACATTTGTTTCAGTAGCACACCCCAGACGAAAGCATTTTTTAAGCCGTCTGGCCAGTGCATTATTTGCACTGCAGGACAACTCTGTGGAAATGTGAAAGTCATCGATGTGGAAAAGGTAGCCTGCTGATTTTATATAATGGAGCATCTAAAAAAGTGCATTTTCTGCACTATAGCTGTGTGCAACATATCTTGAGAAACGCAATATTATTTGTATATAGTCTTGGACATTGTTTTTATTGTTATACACAAAGTGCGGGCAGTAAGTGTTTGTGTGCAGTGTGGACCATTTGTGTTTCCACTTGAGATTACGAGGATCTGACACAGAAGCCCTTTTAAGGAACTGCTACAACACCGGAAGCCTGCACGAAGCACAGGCGCGAAGTGCGGGCAGTAAGTGTTTTGTGCAGATAAGTGCGGACCGTTTTTTTTTCTCCACTTGGGATTACGAGGATCTGACACAGCTGCTCCTTCAAGAAACTGCTACAAAATCAGAAGCTTGCGCAAAGCGCAGGTGGGAAATTCAGGCAGTAAGTGTTGTGTGCAGATGAGAGCGCACCATTTTTGTTTCCTTTTGTGAATACGAGGATCTGACACAGCTGCCTCTTTCAGGAACTGCTACTAAACTGGAAGCCTCCGCAAAGCGCAAGCACGAAGTGCGGCCATTAAGTGTTTGTGTGCTACAATCTACAGGGCTTCCCAAATGCTACATCTGAGGTAATAAGGAATTCCTGATGTTGTAAAGTATATACATTGGTAATAAAGGTAGACCTCGAGACACAGACCTGCTGTGGAGTCATTGGGTTTGTTCTGGGTAGCTTTATTTACATAAGTATAAATGTACATCAATCCAGTTTTTCTTATGGTATTTACAGTGGCACAGTAGATAGGAGACAGGACACAGTTATAGAGCAGACCCACCGGCCATCCTTCACACTCCAGCTCAGGCCCCAAACTGACACACTCAGAAAATGCACTCACAGATCCACCCAACATTCTCCTGTGTTGAATTCATGCATCAACATTCTAACATCAAGCACTCCAGGCCAGTGACATAAGACAAGACTACATTACAACATCTCCCTTTCTTGCCTTGACACAACCATCACATCTTCCTTTCATACCAGACTCAACCGCAACATCTCCCTTTCTCGTGACACAAACCTTCCGACACAACATCCTTATGTCCAGACCCGCCACATCCAGACAGAGTCTGCCACACTCTGGCACAAACCAAACAAAAGGGGGGGCATCAAACATACAGGCGGGGAACAGGAGGGGGGACCACGGGTTGACACACTACGGACCCGGATGCAACACAAACATTGAAGCAGAGCCAACAGAATTTTGTCCTGGGAATCCACAGACTAACATGCAGGAGAGAGGTGTTGCCACACCAAGACAAAGTTTACATGTGGGATGCATCGATCACACTCTATTAGCAAACCAACGACCAACCAATCCAGCATCAGACACATGCATACTGCATCATTCGCTCAATGCAGTCAGACGTATATGGGGACGGTGGAACAAAGCACACACATACAGGTGAAACCTCACAACAACAGACGAGCACATTCACACTCACCCAAGCCATGTACATCCTTAAACCAGTATACTCATGCATGCGTCAACCAAACCACAACACTACCAGACTCACGCACAATGAACCAACATTTAAACATATATTGTGCTCCTAGTAGCACTGACATATTCTAATAGATCCAAACTATGAACATAAATAACTAATAACATATCAATAACGCATGGCGCCGAACTTATTCACAAAGATAATGTCTCTTATTACTTGTGCACTTTTCCTTTTTATCTAATGTAAGCTCATTTCCAAGACTCAACCCTACTTGGTTGGTAAATTTCCACTTATGTACCTCATTTTTAAGCGTACATGGAGCACCAATTTTTTAATCTGATTGTGCACACCCTAACTCATTTTTTTTTAATTTGGAATCACTTACCTAGATTCCTATCTATCACCCTTTACTCCGTTGATTGCACAACTAACTTCTGGCAATCAGGTGATTGAACATTTACATTCAATCTATAATTGCATTAACATATAAATAACATCCATTAGCCCTTTGCTATAAACATTTGTAAGCTCTAAATACCTCGACTCCAACCAAAACCGCAACACCTGCCCCCCACACTCTTCTTGACGGGAGTGGCGTTTAAGTATGAACAAGAAAAAAAAAAAGATGTGTGAGTAGATTGATGTAACATTACCCCAAATCATCACCAAATTGCCTTGTATTGCAGAACCGTAGTGCAAACCTTCTCTAATATACTTCCGCAAAACTGCGGTCCCTATAGAAATAGCTGCTGTCTCTCTTATCGTACTACGCACATGCCCTGCATTTGTATCCGAGTCGGCTTGTTGTCATGCTTGGTTAACAGCATACAGCTGCGGAAAGTGGGGCAGCATATCCTTTTGGGCTGGAACGGCGGTCTTGTGGAAAGCTAGGCATAATACCACAGGAGTCACACACTCCCCTTCACCATGCTAGGCAAAGTATTCAATAAGGCCTGAACCTATAATTTAAAAAGGAGAAATCCATATGTGAAAATGGGCACCCGCAGTTGAGCTACGCCACATGAATATATAGAGACAGTAAATAAAACGAAAACCCCTGCGCAAGGTGGAGCACCAAGTGAACAAACAAAAGCGCTAACACTTGGTAAAATAACTGCTTTTTATTTGCCTGAACCCAAGGGTACAAGTACTGTCAATATTCAAAAAGAGGGTGACCCATTGTCTGGGCGAAATGCCACTAGATCAAACTCTGACTTTGGGGTCATTGATAACAATTCTTCACTGGCACTTTGTTAAACACTGCAGTGAATGGCTTCAGCAAGTCGAGATAAACTCCCTATTGTTGGAGGAACTGAGATATCATGTTCTGCCAACGGCATACCTGAACCCTACATCTACTCAGGGGCAGGGCCAACGTCTATCAGCTTCCCCCAACTTATATCCAGATGTCAGTGTGGGGAATGTATCGGGGCAAGAGAGTCGGCAAAACAGGTCAACTCGCAGTGGTGCAATGGATATTGCAGACATAACCAAGATGTTGTGGAATATTTTAAAATGGAGGCGATAACGCACGTGCAAACTAGATCTGCAAAATTGTGCATGGTGCATAAACCACAAAAGACCTGCACACCTTGACACACACACACAGGCAGAGTTGGTGTAAAAACAGGAATCACTGCTGTCATCTGTCATCTGTCACCTGTCACCTGAAACAAGGCAACAGAAGGGCAAAATCCGAAAATGCCCTTAAAAATTCAGTCATTTTCCCACAGAATTATGGAAAGGAAAGTGTACTGAATCACGGATTCTCCAGGCAGTCAAAGGAATCCAGGCATCACTGCCTGACAGCTGCCTAAGGACATTGGCTGTCAAACCCAGTTTAAACGTGTTTTCTTATTCCTGAGGAAGTGAAAAATGTGCCTCTTTAAAGCATTTTTCTGTGAAGGACTTAAGTCCTTTAAAATGTCAAAATCCATTATAGACTCTGTTCATTTTATCTTTTAAATAAAAGATTGTAGGTGAATTTTACAGGAACCCAGTCTTGATTTAATCAACTATTTAATTCTGATCTGACAGTGCCTGGCCCGGGAAAGTTGACACCTCAGCTTGACACTCCATTGCCTCAGGAAGGCTTAAGTGATGCTAATGGTTCCCGCATAATGACAACAAGCAGTACAATGGGACCTCAGTAGACGTTCGTCTGGGGCTGAGCCAAAGAAGAAAGGACAGGCTGAGCATTGACTTCTGCTGGGAGGGGCAGGAACTTTCACTTCCAGGAAGGGGACACACCCTTCTGATGAAAAGACTGTGCAGCTGCTACCTGAGAAGGGGAGTTTACGTAGGAGAACTTTGATGTTAAATCCTTATGTTTGACTAAAGTTTAGAACTCTTTAACTGAGCAACCTAAAGAGGAACACATCTGAAAATTGGTGGACATTAAACTAATTTCAACCTTGTGATTTGAAGACATTGAAGAAATGTGTACCATTTATGTAACCAAAGTTATGAAAAATGTCTTATTGTAGCAGAACAATCAATGTTGCAAACCTAAAATTGTATGTACATGATCCACTGATCAGCGCCCAGAGATGTACAGAATTAGAAATGATTAATCCAAACTTTTGTAGTTGAAATTGATAAAAAATCTGTAGAATGACCAAGACAGCTCGCACAAGGATGGGGAGTGAATATGAATGTAGACAATCGGATATGGGTCCAATTTTATTAGGGTATATAATGTTAGAAATGTACATTTGTGCAAAAGTTATGTTTTGGTAAAAATCCATGTGGGAGTTCCTACATCCTGTTATAAAGATGACAGCTCTGTTTAGACCTCCAACCAGGACAAAGCACATGCCTATAGCTACTCACAGACATGTGGGTGTGTTTTTGAAGTTTTTGAAGTTCTGTCCACGCCATAAACTTTGTAATGTATAAATATAGGAGTTTCATTACACATAAAAGACTGCTTCCAGAACCCATCCAGATGTCCGCGAAGCACCTTATTCCAGAACTTGTAGCTGACTCCAGAATTCTTTGAAGATCCAGATTTCTTGGCAGTATCCAGACTTTAGCATTGCAGAACTCTTGGTAGCTTGACCCAATTGCTAACCTCCAAAACTTAAAAGAATAATTCTGATTCAGCTTGTCTTGCTACCATTAAGGCTTGCACGCTGAAACTTGCATCCTGTCATCTGCCGTGTCCAGTAACCAGAAGGGCCCATCCTAATCCAGTATGAGGCGCAGTCCAAAATTGACCAGAACCGCGCCGCTGATCCGATCCCTTCAGAGGTGCCCTGCTGCTGGTAGACCTGACCCCATTCATTGACCAGAGTTGATGGTCCAATTTAATTACAAAGGACTGTAAGTATAATATGAAGAACCGTGACCCATAGTATATCTGCATTGTATTGTACCAATCTCAGCCCATCCCATCTTTAAATTCAGAACCCTAGTATTGTTACAATCCTTCTTGCACTGATGTTCTCACATGTGTTACAAAACCATAACTCCTAAGTGATTTTGAATAACTAAAGTAAATCCCAGAAATTGAGTATCCACCACAGACTGGTTGTGCTGGCCATGTAGCTGTGAAGTTTCATGTGTGGCATCCTCTGTTCCATAGCCCTTAATATAGTATAAGAAAACCCATCTGTTATTTTAAAACCGAATTCCTGTTTTCATTTTCGCGCCTATTTTGCAAAAACGCCTCCTACTAAAACCTCTATAACCTCTTCAGTTTTAAAGATAGAAACAAAATTTCAACTCTCACTGATACCTAAGACACTTAGCTTCATCCACAACTAAAATTGCAGAACAGTGTATTTGACCCGTTTTTCTCCAATATTGCATAGTAATTGTTGCTGTGAATTTGCAATTTTAGCCAAAGTTACATGTGTCTTTTGCCCATTTCAAAGTGCCTCTTCCATGCCATCCTGACCGGAAGTGTATATTGTTGTTTATATTATAGCTCATGTGTGTTAGGACTTGTTTAGTGTTGCTTTCCTTAGAACTTTTCCCCATTTAAGCATTTTTGACCATTTTGCAGTATTTTACAAAGCCATTCTCACCTGTCAGTTTAAAAGTGTCATTTGTCAAAACGATTTTCCTCTCTTGTGTGGAGAGGGAAGATTGCCAATAAACTCTAGAACTTGTCTTTCATTCCTGAATACCTGCTGGTTACTCACATTGGTGTAGGATTGCTCATTTGTATTTAAACAAAACTTTGCAGGGGGAACTATTAACCTAAACGACATCTGTGCACAAAATTGCTCTTTTTCCTGGGTTTTCTATTGTGCGCCATTATAAGTGAATTCAATTGCTTTGGTTATTTCTGAATTGTATTGTCACCGTTGGTGCTTGCTGCCCCATCTATCTATATATATATATATATATATATATATATATATATATATATATATATATATATATATATTTGTGATATATATATAACTTATGTGTGATTTGAATATTAAATAAATAAATAAATATTTACCCTTACAAACTAGACTGATTCCTTTTTCAATGTGACCTGGGGGGTATTTTGAGATGGGTGTGATATGAGAGGTATATCATTCAGAATATTGAACTTATAGACAAAAATAAATAAGGGATTCATCGCGCGCTACATGCTGGGCGAGACCTGGGTGAGCGCCTGATTGAAATCCCTTACAATGTCAACAGGAGTGAGACACGTTGCTGTTACAATTCTTTTTAAAACCTGGGGGTTATTCTTGAGGAGGTTCAAAACCAGGGCAGGGGCATTGCAGCCATTGACCGAAGATTCCAAGGAATGGGTGCAATGGGTTAGGACATGACTAAGCAGGTGTCCAATGTGATCTGTGTCGCAACCAATGCACCCAATAGCCTCAGAGGATTGCCAGGTGATTGAAGCTTCAAATGCCGAACTTTCCATCTTTACAATCAGGAAGAAATGTCACCTGGTGAAACGTGTAAAGAAACGCGGAGGGAGGGGAGGGGCAATGGCCTGCAGTAAAATCTCTGAAGCACCTGTTTTACCTGCAATTGAGCCACTTAATTCAACAGCTATTGCTGTCAAGCCAATTCAAGCTAAGAAACTAAAGAAAAAGGATACTAGATGGCAGAAGCGTCTGCTTAGGTCCACTCGTACCCTAACCAGTTGGTAAGTTGGTGATGGAGCCTCAGTGACACCGGAAGTGGTGGCCAATGATCATGTTCTTCAACTCGCAGCTGAGATTGAACCAGTGCAGGTGGTCTCTCAGGGGCAGTTACTGGTCGAGTTTCTAACCAGGAGCTGTTAGACAATAGGGCTCTGGAAGTGGACCCAACTATTTTTACAATTGTAGGGGGCCCGTTGACCTTTATGGAGAAATAGACAAACAGATTGGATTGATTGTCCTTATACAAAAAGGTTCTGGCTCTGATAGTTCTGTCCACAAGTGACTTTGTCTTCGTGGAGCCTCTGAAAACAAATGAGGGTACCTTTGCAAGAGTTCATTGTACTGCATCTGAAGTGCCACTGCTTATTTGCACTGATCAGGCTTCCATTCACGGTATGGGCTACATGCTAGATAGTCCTTCTCATGTTTGCCAATTGAACACAGCTGTCCCCACCCAATACAGGCAGTCAGATAAGGTTAATGGATGGGTACCAGTTAAATCAGAGCTGCTAAATCTGCCTGAGGATTTGCCTAAAAACGCATTAGGGTGGGAATTGTTTAAAAGGCTTTTGCTGAAACAATTGAATGGATGTAAGGGAACTTGAAAGCTTGTGAGTTGGAATAGCAGGGGGCACAAGCACTTCCTGGCAGATAAAGGTTCCCTTTCTCTCTTGCTTGAACATGACATTATCTTTTTACAAGAAACATGGCTCACCTCCTTGATAAATATGGATGTGTATCTTTTATTGCAAGAATTGGCCAAAAATGGTACAAGAGGGCATCCCTTTGTGGGACTCATTATTGACATAAAACAAAAATGGTGTAAACACAACATGAGATTGCCAACAAACATTAGAAACGACAGTGGCATGGTCCAGAAGTATGTGAAAAACAAGGGTGGCCAGTGGAGGAAATATCTCTTGAAGTGGGACCCTCATTATAGTGATGACTCCATCATTGTGTTAATGTTATGCATGCCAGGGCCACATACAAGGGCCAAGAGTGGAGAGGGAGTAGAAGTAAAACACGCAGGGAACTGCTTGCGATGCACCCAGGGGAATTTGCACATGCTTCAAAGTTGGCCAGTTGAGCTCACAGAATTCTCGTGATCCAATGTGAACGAAATGCAAGGGCATCTCAAACAGCTATCAGTCAATGCAGGGACGCTAGTACTGGGGCTGTCAACCATGTCTAAGTCAAAGCACTCAAATGTCCTTGACATTGAAATCTGTGATGCTAAACAAGAAATGAGAAGGAACATCAGGAAATTCAGAGCGCCTGAGGCCTCTAGGACAGGGCTGGGGGGAGAGTGGAATCAAAGATTAGGCAGATCAAGCAGGGAAATAGATCATAGTTAAAAGATGGGTATTCTCAGCTTAAAATACTCAATGGCAATGCATGTTTACCATGTTATGAAGTAAAGAACCACGGTCCATATGGTAGATGCTTATGAATGCCAAGGGGAACAAAAGGAAGCATATCGTCAATCCTATCAGTGAGCAAAGGTGGTTTGAATACCTCAGAAATCATACTGGGGTAGTAACCAATGCAAACTATGGGAGTTGTACAGGGTACCCCTGGCCCCTACACATAAACATGAATAAGATATATTCTGCTATCACTCATTTAAAAAGCTCAGGGACACCTGAACCCAACGGTTTATTGAACATGGTGTTGAAGGCGGACCCTGGGTCATGGTCGAAGGTTCTTAAAATTGTATTTGACAAAGACTGCAGGGATACAGAAATACCTGCATCTTGGCAACAAGCCATACTACCCCCTGTCTACAAAAAGGGAGACAGAGATTTTCCAGCAAATTACAGATTGCTCTCTCTCCTTGATGTGAACGGTAAACTGTTTGCCTCTTTCGTGCTGGCTGCACTAGAACAATGGGTGACTGAGAAAAATAGTTCAGACCCACTGCAGACAGGTTTCCTCCCTGGCTCTGCTACCTCCCATAATACTAGATTGATAGATAGACTGATTCAGGTTGCTGCGGTCAGCATTAGCCCAGTAATGTACTTGATTTACATGGACTTTAGTGCAGCGATTGATACTATCAACCGTACCATTCTGTGGAAGAATTTGAGATAACTGTGTTGCCCCGGTTGGCTGTTATTGATCCTGACAGTCTACACACAAACACAGGGGTGCCGGTGCAACTTGAGGATGCAGGTTCTCCATCCGACTCGGTGATGACCAACAGGGGAGTCAAACAAGGTTGTATGGTCGCTCCCCTGTTGTTTAACCTCTACTTGGCAGATCTTCCATTGCAATCTCCAGCATCCTTTATGCGGACAACATGATTTTAATGGATTGCACCATTAGGGGATTAGAGCCAAGTTGAATACTTCATGAAGTATGCCATTGTAAATGACCTCTGTATAAACATGAGCAAAACCAAAGCTATGGTTGTGGCCAGGTGCAAAATAAACTGTGTCTTCTTGGGATCCCAACTTGGAAATATCGAATATGTGGAACATTACCCGTACTTAGGTTTGGAGTTGGCGGTTTGCTGGGTCTACATTAACATCAAAGAAGGTGAAAAAAGCAAAGCCTGCCAACTCACCTTACTGATAATTAAGTTTGCAAAGCAAACTGCGGGTTACACCATTGGTGGACTTCTGAAGTTCTACAAGCAGAGTTCTTGCCTTGCAATATTATCGGAGCTGGAAGCATTAGCCATGAGGGATTTGAACTGGCTCAATATTTTGGAGAGGGCTTTTTGGATGTGAATACTGAATTTAGCCTCCTCCACCCCCATGGCATATATTTGCTTGGAGTTGGGCCTGTGTCGCTTAGTAGCCAGGTTTGGATGCATAGCGGGATACTTCATATTAAATCTAGAATAGGTCCTCAATGTCCCCTGCTGAGTATGTTAGCCAGTAATCATGATACAGAGCCCACAGGTAAGAGCAGAAATACTGGTTTTGTGACATCGAATGAAGAACTCTTTGCCAGAATCAATTGGTTTCCAGATTTTGAGAGGGGCACACGCTTTGATATCACGAAGAACCTTTATAAGAGCAAAGTAGAACAATGGGATAGGATCAAGAATTATTACCATTTGAATACTCTGCAGAATGTGTCACACATATCTATCTCAAAACGCAACCATACTTACTGCAGAGCCCTAGTACAGCAGTTCGATATCTAATGCTTCGACTCCACATTAACCAACTTTCGCTGCTTGTGATACAATGTGCTTACACTAAGATACCAATTGAACATAGATAGGTCACATATGTAGTTCACAGGAGAAGCAAGAAACTGTTCGGCATGTTTTCACTGAGTGCCCAAAGTTGGGACCAACTTACATTTCTACTTTGGTGCAGTTTATGAGCCATTATGATTCTATCAATACTGTTCAATTCTGGAACTACTGTTTGAATACGAACTCAGAATCAGTCCACATGGCACTGTTCCGCCTATGGCAACAAATCACTAGCACCTAAAGGATTGAGGGAATATCCCTAATTAAGAACACTTTGCCTGGACATAATGCATAATATGTATATTTATTTTTACATTATGCTTTCTTCCAGTGATGAATTTGCAGTGATGTATTCATAAATTGTTCTTAGCTATTTATTATTGAGATTTTATCAATTGAGTGATGAAAGTAATGTATCATGGTGTTGATATTAGATTGTTGAATGTAATTTTATATGACTTTTACATTTGTAAAAGTTCTTAAATGAACTAAAACAATTAAATATATAAACTCTTTACTGTAGTACTTACTGTATTGTCGTTGTTTGGCAGTTTCCACCCTCAACCCACACTACTATTCATGAGAGCAAGGAGGTACATTAATGACATCTGGTTCACTTTTCTGACCACAATCCCTTTGAGGCAAGTTATGGTGCACAATTGGGGTTCGCACATAGTAGCCTTTGCTCCTGCTTGTACTGCTTTTGGCAAGAAAGGATTTAGTAGAACCTGCCTACATATAGACATCACCTGTGCAGTGAAATGACCCTTTAAGGTGAAGGGAACTACATACTGAAACCATGGTTGATTGGACTATTCAACCAACGCCCACATCAGAGAAGAAATGATACAACATAAATCAATAATTCTTGTGTTTGCACTAATGCCAAACCAAAGCTTTAAGAAGACTAAAAACGCAATGCAAGTCTGCCTCATGCTGCACACCATGGCTATAGATGCCCACTAAAAACAGTGAAGGGGACTACACTCGAGGATAAGTAAGTGTCATTAACATACAGAGAGTTTGTGTCAATGTGGTGCGTTTTGTTAGAATGTACTCACTTCTAGAGCTCCAATAACCAAATGCAAAAATATATGTCTGTGCAGGCTCTGCTCAGAGCACAAAGACAATCATCCTAAGTGTGGACCAAAGGTTCCAAAAGACTCAATGAAGTGGTTAGACCTATTTGAATGGCAAAATATTGAAAATATGTAATACCAACAATGTAGGCAACATAAATGCAATATTAGATTAAAGAAAACCGATATCAAATTAGAGAAGACAAGAAAAATGTCTTGATGCAAAACCTAATTGACCTTCACACATGGGCCTTGGGATGATGATGGTCTCAGGCTCACAAAATCCTGAACATAAGCACTGTACACAATAATATATCATATGTAGGCAAAATGATTCAATGAGTAGAGAAAATAATTCATAAGCAAAGTGCAATTAGTACAAATAAAGATTAACACAAAATGAGGGCAATGATGTATCTAGTCCTACATGTTCTGGGGCCCAAATGCCTCATCATCACGGAATTACCCTCCATTTGTTCTGTAAACAACAAGAGAAATGGTAAAGTGTTAGAATTTGTCTCCAATTAACATTAGGAAAGACCATAAAAAAACAAAATAAATAGCCAAATGACTAGCCTTTGTAGTGTGTCCATAATTAGAGAAAGCACTGTTAAAAAAATAGAAGACCACAATCAATTCAACATGGCCCACAGTGTCCTGGAAGGCAAAGAAAAACATATTGTATCGCTGATGCTCAAAGAAAGTCAACCATCACACCTACAGTACATGGCAAGCAAATGAAAGCATCTGGATACTAGTAGGTTACTGTATAAGAGTGCCAGGAATGGCACAATGACTGAAGATTTACAGCATATTTTATTAATCAGCTAATTGCAGAGTGTTCTAGAATATCTACAGAAAGAAAGACTTATTGTCTAGTAAGGAATCCAGTACTAAGTCAAAATGTCAGAGAAACAACCGAAGTGTTGCGCTTTGCTTACCGCTCTGACTGCAAAGCAGAATTGTTCTACGAAATGCCACGCATGGATTGCCAGGTAGAATGTTTATAAAAGCACGGCTTGGAAAACCGGAAGTGATGCTTATATCAGGTGTCTGTAGTTAGTAAAGTTTATGGAGACAGGCCGCCATATTGGAGAGGTGGGCACTGCCTATGGTTGAAGGCAAGATGTTTACTAGAGAAATAGGAGTACTAGAGAATAAGATCTTAGGAACGAATACAAGTTGGGAGATCTAGTAAAAGAGAGGGAACGTCCCCTTGTCAAAGTCTGATCAGCAAAATATAATGAATAAAGAAATTGAAGATGAAGATAAACAAATAAAAAATTGATAACGTTACCCGCGTTTGTGCGCAAAAATGAGCAGGATCACAAGTAAATAAAGAAAATAGGGAGACTGATAGATATAGTAATAAAAAAAGACAATCAGTGAAAGACAAGGTATGCTATGAAGACCTGCTCCTCAGACATCTGTACAGTGTAAGTCCTCAGGTGCCCACCTCCTGAGGGAGCTAGGTAAGCTGAGACCCACACCGATAACAGAAAGCCTCAGTCACTGTGTGTAGAAGTAAGCCCCTTGCGGAGAGCGAGACACTGTTAGGAGAAGGGTTACCCTAAACAGGAATAGTATTGTAAAGGATGCCAGAGGGCAGGAAGGGGTACAGTAATCAATAAAGGACCAAGTAACGAGGCAAAAGGTCTGTCCTAATTTTGAAATGATGAATAAAGATATAGGACCCTGTCAAAGCAAGGTAAGTAATCCCTGTGGTTTAAAGAGTGGCTCCAGGAAGCTAAATCTACCAAGCAAAATATAGATACCTGGCTAGCTCAGTGAAGGGGTCATTAGATATAAGGTAAGAGAGGAGGGTTGTGTATCTCGTGCCAGAAAGGAATTCTTACTTTTAGCAACAGATAGAACTCTGTTTTCATAGTGTCTTGCTCTAAACCATTTCAGCATTGCATTACATTGTTTCTCATATTCAATTGGGTGAGAGATGATCCAGCGTAGTCTTGCCAGTTGACTAAATGGTAACTCCTTCCTAGTACTCGAGGGGTGAAAGCTCTTAGCATGTAAAAAAACAGTTCCTTTCGGTTGGTTTTGTGATGTGATGAACTTTCCCTCACTCAATTGAATATGAGTGTCCAGAAAGTGAAATGCTGTTTGATCAGTGCAAGAGGTAAATTTGATGCAATCATGTAGGGTGTTCAACTCCTCCTGAAAGAACCCTGCCACATACTGAACATATTATCTAAGTAATATTTGTAGAACACTAGATGTGATTGTACCTTCTTACTTTTCAGCATCAAATGCGGTACAAAATTGTGCATGAAATCATTAGCATAGCATGGAGCCATGTAGGCTCCTATTGAGGTACCGATGGTTTGGAGGGAGAAATCGTTTATGAAGTGGAATAAGTTGTTATTGAACACTAGTTTGAGTAGATGCTCACTTAACCAGACTCAATCATCAGTGACTGCCAGTGCTGTAGGTGACAAAGAATATTCTGAGCCAAGACATTCACCGACAACCATCATAACTAGATGTAGCTGAGCTCACAAATTGAGCAGTCATATACATTGGCATGGGAAGAAACCACACCATAAATTACCTCTTCAAACAGTTCTGTAAAGTATCAAATCAGCACCTATTTCTCCTGAGGTGACCCCAGATTAACGGAAGCCTTATGTAATCTCCTGTATATTGCTGTAAGAGGAAGTAAAATACATATGTTTAAGACCCACAGTCCTGTTAGGGGTTTTGTCATTGGGCTATTACATAACTTTGGTGGTATTTTAGTTTCATGGTAAAGTGGCGGTAAAGTGGTGTTAGTTTAGTATTGTGGTATAACAGTGGTGAGCATAGCTATAGTACTGCCCTATATGATGAGACAAGTCTCTCCCCCTCGTATTCGTATTCTGTTTAGGGTTGACTGTAAGTACAAATTATTGGACCCTACGCTTATAGGAACATAACAGCATCAGTTGTTTTGCCGATAACTTATTTACAAAATCAGCCTACCGTCGTTGACGGATTTGTTCAGCTTCCAGCATGCACAGCTGAACACACACACACACATTACAGGTTTTATAGCTTACTATTTGGTTCGCCAATCATTACTTTTCACTTTACCACCTGAGGTAAATATTTTACTGCTTTCATTTGTGTTTGCACTATGACAGCTCCTTATTTTTCCCTTCTTTAAAATAACTCACATACACACAATAAAATATTCCCACTAACCCGGCTTTTGCAATTTTTATATACAGGTTATAATATAAAAAGTTTTGCATTGTCCGTGTTATCATTGTTTATAATAACACATGTCATTTTGTTTCACAATACAAACAGTTGTTTTGTTCTTACCAACACCTTGAAAGTTGATGCGGTTCTCTAAGAGAAACAATATGAAGCACAGCACAAAACATGGAAACTTTTCCTTTCATCAGCTTTCATAATTCCCCATTAAACATGCAAGAGAAAGACGGCAAAAACTCTGTTAAAAATAGTCATTTAACCCTAACTGACTGGTGGGAACTGCACACACAATCGTCACTCTCCTCAAGGTTCCATCATACTCACCCGCCATATTTAGAATATCTGCTTGTTTATTGTGAAAGGGCCCCACTCTTAAGTCTGCAATTGGAATTGTGGGATATATTGACCCACTCAGCTGTGCTTCACCACATCACTTTGCTGCATTGGTGCAAGAAACAACAAAATGGCTGCGCTGATTTCTGTGTGCGCCAGGATCTCAAAATTGCGTTTTTACAACCACCAAAAAAATGGCTGCACCACCCTGACACACACCTTTCAGGCGGGGGAAAAGAGTACACACTGCAGGAATGTGCCAGTGTGCTATGCAACATTTAACATGGAATTAAGTAAATAGGCATCATTGCCTTGCTGAAAAACCCCAAAATTCCCTTTTAAAATGAAACTTTTTCACTCTTTGTAAAAGCTGCTTTGATGCTAATTCCATCCATTCATTGAACCACTGTGATTAAAAAAGCCATGCCATGACCAGGATCATCCATTGTGTCTCAGCAAAACCGTGCCTAATTCCTGAATGACAGCCCCTGTCAAAAGTAACTTTGAAAAAATAACCAAGAACTCTGCTTTTACTCGCATGGGAAAGCGTGCGTATTTCTCCACAATCTATCAAACACCAGCTGTCTTCAAAAGAACTTTAACTATCTGAGCCTGGTCAGTTTCATATACCAGTGTTGAGATAAAACTCATGTATTCAAAGAAAAATGACTTTAGCTGCAAGGACTTTGTGGAAATCTGAGTGAGCTGCCCAAATCCGAATTAAAGAAAGAAAGGTCAGTTTGCACCACGTGTGAAAATAGGCTGCTTACAAAATAAGGAAAAACAAATGCCTGTGTTTTGAAACTGTACACTGCTAAATAAAAGTGTTACTTGTCTTTAGAAATATAAAGGGGTTTGTTACTGGGGAGAATATATCACATGTGTTATTTGATGTAACAGGCTTATTTAATTCTGGATTTAAGGTCAAAAGTGAAAGATGTTAAACCCAGGGTGGCTTGACTTACCAAGTTGAAAAACAGGTTTTCTGCCAAAAGGGCTATCTCTCCCAGCTGTTCCTGCCAACCCACTGATTATTATTATAGGGTGGAGCAGACTTTCATCTCTGTTGGAATTCAGGACAATGCAGCTTCCCAGGAAAGGGAGCCAGAGGTGTCCAAGACCATAAAACTTCACTCAGGCTTAAGCAACCACCTCTCCTGCTTGGAAGGAAATGCCAGTTGGTGTCAGCTGGGAAGAAACAAATGGCAATGACTCCCATTTGTTCTTAAAACTATTTTATAAATAATTTTAAAAGACTTGTATCTCAGCAGCCAAAATTGGTAAACATTTGGAATTTTCACAGTGTAAAAGTGGAATTCCGCCCTGTATTTTAAAACTTGGTAAAATGTATTGACACACTCTGGACAGAAATGGTGATATAAGTTGTATTACAAGAAAAGCATGTTGCAAACATAACATTTTGTACATACATCCGTGGGGATAATTCGCATCTGTGTACAAAGTTGGTAATTTTAGGCCAAATCTTTCATGTTTAAAATTACCAAAATGGATCAGAAAGGTGAAACACGGTTGCACAGACTGGAGGTTTGGACTAATCTGTGCTGGACATCATATGTAACCTGTGTTTATAATTGACCAAGAGATTGCAAGTAAAGAAATGTAGTTTTTGTCATGATGCCTACCCACAGGGAGCCAGACCGGGCCCAGCAACCCCAGAGGCAGACATCATGTTCCCGAGGGAAGTCCCAGCGGCCCCAGGTAGGGGCCCTTTGGAGTCAGTCCTGGCGCCTTTGGCGCCAGGCTCATGTTGGACAACAGTCCAGGCGCCATAGGCGCCAGGCTCATAAAGGATGACTTTGTGTTAAGAAGTGCTTGGTGTGAACTTACCTGATGCAGACTGTGCTGCAACACCCAGGCCACCTAGTGGCCTGAATGGGACTATTTTACCTATGGGACTACTTTACCACACGGGTGTGGCTGGAGGAAGAATACATACCTGGAACTACTTTGAAGGCTATTTAAGCCACGCCCAAGCTTCGCGTTGGTGTGCACCTAGCAGCTGGACGCTCACAGTGTCTGCTCCTGCATCCGGACTCCAGCCACGCCTGACAGCATCCTGGAACACCTGTAAAGGGAGAAGAGAGGAGAACAGGAGAAAGAAGAGACATTACCTGCTTAATCCGCATTCCAGAGTCATCTCGCCGACGATCCTAAAGGGAAGACATTCATTTTTAAAACCACATCGCATAGCTCGCTGCAGCGCAGCATTCCACTCACCTTTACTAGGCGCCTTCTTGCCCATCAGCGACAATCTGGATTTTCCGCCGCATTTCAGCGCCTAAAGGAGAAAAAGACAAGAGCAAAGGTGAGCTAGGGAAGAGAATAAGAAAGGCTTAATTTCCACCATAAGACTTACCTGTTGGGTCAATCTCTCTTCACTTCGGGTTGGCGCCGTTTCTTCAGCATTTCCGAACCCCCGCCCCTAAGGGGAAAAAGACATTAGCATTAGTGAGCGAATGCAAGGACATTAGCGGAACGCTCATCAAAGACTTACCTGATATTTATTGGGACATCTCTTCTTACTTCGGGTCGGCGCTGCATCTTCGGCATTTCCGAACCCCGGCCCCTAAGGGGAAAAAGACACAAGCATTAGTGCATTAATGCAAGAACACTAGAGGAACCACTCATCAAAAACCCACCAGAATTTTCCTTCGACGGTTCCATTCCCTAACTCGGAATCTTCATTCGGCACCTGAAATAGAGAAAACAGACAATGGTTATTTAAAGCTTGAACTTGCAACAGAATTCTTACGATACCTTACCAGAAAAGTCAAGCAAACCTGAACTCTCACCAATCCGAGATCCAGTGAAGTAACTGGATAACAACGCGCCCCTGCATCAGAAGCAGGATGGAGAGCTCCTCCTTTCAGACCCTAAGGTGAGACTTCACGGGGAATCGCAGAAGGGTTTCGTGGAGGGTGAGAAGGGGAGTGGGAGGCCTACGCATTATCCCGCAGATTGTTAATACTCCCTTTTCAGAAGGATATTTCTACGAGCCAGACAAGCCTGATTTGGGGGTCCGGTCCATTCCATCTTCCGAGTCCTGCGCATCACCCTAGAAGAGGCCACAGCAATCCAAACCAGGCCAGCGCCTCTGTGGGAGTCAGGTGAGCGTTACAGTTTTTTGGCAAAATCGTATTTTAAGTAAAGTGAATATGGGAGTGTTGATACATTGTGTCTCATTACGACCCTGGCGTTATGGGGTTAACAGCGCTGGTAGAGCTGCCAGAATTGTTAACCCCATAACGCTTCATTACGAGGTCTGCTCGTGGGACCCGCTCTGGACGCCTGGTTTTAAAAGACATCCTTAGCTTGTTCCGCGAGTGGCCCAGCATGCTAACAACGGGCCCGTCATTAACGGGCCTGTTGTTAGCATGCTCCCCATTCCCATTGAGCCCTATGGGGGCTCAAAAGGGAATGGGGATGTACCAGGTCCAGTTTCCCTGGATGGGGAAATACCGGGTCCTCCTAGGTCGTAATGGCCCGGTATTCCCCCATTCAGGGAACCCGGACCCGAGTTTGGGGGTAGCCATGCCCTTTTTAAGGGCATGGCTACCTCCAAACTCTTAATGAGGCCCATTGTAAACTTCACCTCATATACCTGACATCATCCCCTTAGAAATCCAACTAGCAGAGAGCAAGGCAGAGATTACTACCCTTGCCCAATCCTATTGTTAGGGGCGTGTGTAGTAAAGCCTGCCCCTGTCATATACTGTGATGATGTTACCTGGCATTATAAATGAGAGCCCCTGACAACACACATTGACACACTGATTCCTGACTGATTCCTGATTTCCTGCCCGGCGTCCTGTCTGTTCCTGTCTTCTTGCAATTATCCATCTAGAATCCAGATCCCAACCACAAGGCCAAACCTTACTGATCCTGCTTCTGCAGGGCCTCAATTTGTAATTATCCCAATAACCAAAGGGAAGCTGTGGTGTTTTGGGAAAGCATCCTGAATTTAACCTGGCTTGCTGCTCACTAAATGCATGCCTGCTGCAACCCTGCCGTCCAGCTGATCTGTAGTATCCAGTAACCAGAAGTGCCAGTCCAGTACCAGTCCAGTGCCCTCCAGTGACCGAACGGCCCAGCTGTCTCGCCAGGAGCTTTGTCTTGTCGTGACCAGAAACCTTGACTGTCCAAGATCCTAAACTAAAGTGGACTGTGAGTATCAATAGGAACCATAGAAAACCATAGCACACCTTGCCTTGCCTTGTCCTATCCCAATCTCTAAACCATCTTATCCTTACCTTAATAACTTGTAAAATTGTCAGAATCATTATTGCAACCCTCTCAATCATTTATATTGCTAGCCCCTCTGCAATAATTCTATCTTGTGTAAATCCTAAGCTATCAATCCTATTTCAAGTGATCGGACTGGTTCCGCCAGGGCGGGCGCTGGGGAAATAGGGTTGAATTCATGAATCAACTCAGAGCTTACTGTGTCTCTCTTCGGTATTCTAGCCTGAATGCTCTAGTATAGAGTAAAACTGCTCTTGTCCACAATGAGTTTCTTTCCTTTTTCACAGCCCGATTTTTCCAAAAACGCACCTCATACTATATTGCATATCTCCCTCAGGTTAATAGCTAGAGACTTCATTTCACTTCCAGATTGTACCTAAGATCCATAGCTATCCCCCTACAAATCAAAACCCGTCTGGTTAATTTCAGGCAGGAATTAACATTTTTGCAAAGTTTTACGCATGCTATTTTGATTATAAATTGTTTTAAACCTTCCATTCAATTTTGAATTGTATAATTTCGCTCGATATATTGCTTATGATTGCTAGTATCTTTCCAATGTTGCTCCACTAAATAGTCGTACTTATTTAAGGATTTTTGCACACATTCATTCTTTTCTTCAGCCATTTCCGAGTGTCATTTTAACATTGCAAGGGTTTCAAATCCGTTTTTCAGTCTCATTTAGGGAGGGAAGGTTGGATTCAAATTTTGTTTCCTATTCCTTATTCCTGTTTAAATCCTGCTTCTGTACAACCATTTAGATTTGATTATTTGTGGGTTGAGGGAACATTGAGGGGGAAATCTTAACTTGAGTGATATCTTTCCAAAAATCAAAACTGTTTCTATTCTCTGGTGTTTTTCTATCTGTTTTGCTAAAGGGTTAATTTAAGTGCATTGTTCACATTCCTATTGTTATTGTCACCCAATTGGTGATTGCTGTCCCTTATTAAAAAGTGTATGATTGCTTTGAATTTTTAAATTAATAAATAGATATTACCTTTACCAACCAGCCTTGTTCCTGGTCCATTGTGACCCAGTTTATTTGAAAATGGGGTGTGATATGAGTGGTGTATCATCTCAATATTGAATCTAATCTAACATAAGCATTTCAATTGTGCGCTGCATACTGGGACGAGACTAAGGTGTGTGTTGCCTGATTGAAATCCTTAACAGAATGTTGTAAATTTGGCAGCTGTTGGCAGCACAGCGAAAACCAGCGACCTTTCCCTGACCTCCTTCAGATAGCTGCTTGGAGAGAATCTGGCACTCTCTCAATACAGCTTAGCCATGCCCACATGCACAGCCCAGCTGCAGACTTCACTTTGCCTCCTCTCTCTGCAAAATGAAGACTGTCTCCTCCTTCTCATTTTGTAGCACATTCACATCTGTTTCACGGCCGTTTGCTCCATCTTGGTTGGTTTGCTGACAGAGTCCCCTCAGTGCTGATTTTTTGGGTGCACAAATGTTCAGTGTTGGCTTGCCACCTGCACGACTTCCTTCCTGCCTATCAATCCTGTGAGATGACCCTATTCTAGCATAACGCTCTGTGGATGCAAGAAACTGTGTTGTTGCCTTATGGTAACAGTCAAAGCATAGGAACATATGAGCTAACATAAAATTACAGCAGGGTTCCAGACTGTGAATGCATACAGAAGGACAAACATCTATCCCTTCTCTCCCAACCACCCAGTTTGTTGCGCATCCACCTCTGCCTTTCACACAGTCCAATGAACTCATGCTGCATAGGTAGGTTGGGCTATGTTTTCTCACTTAGGATGGCTATGAATTGCTGTGATCAGATAGCCTACTCCCTCGTAAATTGTCACCCTCTCTCACCATGAATTAAAAAAAAGTCTAGCATGACATGATGTTGAAAAAACACGTGATAAACGATGCCAGACTTTTGATATTTGACCACACTAGTATGACCACTCCATTCCTTTGCCTTCTGTTACCAGTAACATTCACCTTTATACACAATTTATTCTTGATTATGCCAGTCTTGGCTCAGGCTTGGGAGTCACAGAATTAAAATTGTGGAGTTTGACTGGGGGTAGTTTGTATGGATATGCCCAGGCAAATAAGTCACCCAACTTCCATGACTGTCCAAGCATCCAAGCGTGTGTATAAACGGACAATGCCTTCAAATTACAATCTCTCTTTCTCTCTCTCTCTCTCTCTCTCCTAAGAAAATAAGGAGTAACATGGTAGCATGCACCTGTGCTACCATAAATCATTGCTCCCCTGTTGCATCACCACCCTCCCTACCAACTCTGTTTGGCATGGACTTTACAGTACAAAGAGGTGTGCTTTGATTATGCCAAAATTACTAAATACACATGATTTTCCATGTTAAGTCACGTAGTCGATATGTATTTATTTATTTATTTGTACATGCATGAAGCGTGCAAAGCCCAAAGGCAACTATGCGTTCCCTTTGAACCACGTTTCTGGAAGCAGTAGCACACACTTTGAATTGGTTTTAATGTTGAAAAAAGATGAGTTTCAGGTCTTCGTCGTTGCACAGGCCTTATTCCTATCCATCGGACACGTGCTCTAAGACATTGTTAAACATCTGACTTCGAGGACAGGCGTGAGTCAGCGGGTTCTCTTGTCTATTGAATATCTGGTTAAATGTTTTAATCCCCAATGCCTTTCTTTGTTTTAAATGTATTCATTTTAAGAACGTGTTCTTGTGTATAGTGCTCTAATCCCTGTTTTGTCCATGCTTTGTTGTTTTAATATATATATATATATATATATATTCGATCAAATAAAATGAAACAAGATGAGGAAGAGGGGCGTTTTTTGGGGGGGGGGATATGTCAGCGGAACTACCTAAGTCATTCTAACTGCTGTTACAGTTTTCTTTAATCACACGTTCTACTGTGCTTAACCTAGCTTTTGTTCACCCTTTTATGTTTCTTTGATGTTAAGCTCTTTGTTTGCACATATCTATAGTTACTTTGTATCAAAGTTACCTGCGGTTTTTCTTGTTTCAACCAGGGCTTTTAGAAGTTCTCTGCCTCATTTCCATTTAAAGGAAGTCTAGACAGCATACCAAATAACACAAGAAGACTTACATCATACATTGTTCCTCAACTCATTACGCGGAAGTTTTAAACGTTGGATTGAAATTTACATAATGTGTGTCTCGAAATGCATTTCATTTTCCAAAGAAGCGGCATGCCTCTTAGAAGCCTTCAACTTGATGTTGCCCGTACCCGAAGATGCTGTAAAACACGAGCGGCTGTCACTTTGAACGGAAACTGACTAATCCACCTGACATTAATTCATTTTTTTCCATCCTCCTAGGAGCAGCAGAGAGGAAAAATGTCAGGAACGCTCCCTTCTTAGCGGAAACGCTGCTGCCATAATTCAGGGCCGCCGCAGAAGGCCTCCTCCTGTCATGTCAAGCTCACTCTCTACAGCCTTGATTTCCTAGGGCAGCAGCAGGGCAAGTCACCTTTCAGGAGGAAAAAAACCTTCCACACGCACACATACATTAAGTACTCTGCCGGTAAGAAAATACTTACGTTTAGATTGGCACTTCTTTGTTAAGTCCGCTTATGAGCGGTTCATATTCCTAACAATTAAAGAGCCATCATTAAAACAATTGGGATCACAGAAACCTGGCTCTCTGAGAACTACTCATCACTCAGACACCGAACTATACCAGGCGGCCATGGAGTTAGGTTTGCGATCAGGACAGCCATTACAGGAGAAGATATTGCGCTTGTTCATAGCGACTCCATCACAGTTGCAACCTCAAGCCTGCTTCATGAGATCTTAGAATACAAATCTCTGCACTCTCTTCTCATATGCACAAACCACAGCCCTAGAGCCATTCCTTCGCAAACATTCTGACTGACGTAGTCGCGAATCTATCTAGAGATCACCAAGACCTCCCGGTACAGGGACATTAACATGTCTGCCTTGGAAAAGCGCAATACACAGCTGCAAAGTCTCTCCCCTGAAACTTTGGAATACTTCACCCGAAACAAGTGGTTAAATTACCGTTGTATGAACCTACACATGCCTTGAAGGGAGGTTTTTGCAACAAGAATGTTACCACCATTTCCTTCCTATTCTGCTTACACTGAGGGGCGACCATCTTTCTCTCCCATTTTCCAAATTCACTGGAATGTCAGAACTCCTGAAACCATCTAAAGGGCTGCCAACATTAAACAGACCATAGAAAACAATATAGCCTGAGGGAAAAAAAATAAAGGAACAACATTGTAGATTGGAATGGAAAAATCAGACCAGAACTCCGAATGATATTCAAAGCTGGAACACCCCGGAGAACATCACACCTAAAAGCCACCTGCATCTTATTTCAATCGCCTACAGATTCCACTCTGGAAGCTATCTAGACACAAATGCAAGACTACATCCATTGGGAACCCAGCGCCTGGAATGCCCTCCAACCCACAATTGTTCCTAACCTTCTATTATCAGCTTCCGTAAAACCATCAAAACATGCTACTTCACCCACACCCATCAAGCCAGACCACCTCTCCTGCGTTTCTTTCTTTCTTTCTTTCTTTCTTTCTTTCTTTCTTTCTTTCTTTCTTTCTTTCTTTCTTTCTTTCTTTCTTTCTTTCTTTCTTCTTTATTTTGACAAACGCCATAAAAGAATTATACAACAGGGACAAAAATAAAACAATCAATCACAAGACACTTACAATGACATAAATTACATCTCCATGATTAAAACCCACAATCAAAAATTCAATTACTAGCTACACCCCACAGTATACTTTAAAAAATAATTGAATATTAGTTTAACATGAATCTCCTCTTATTAAAAACAGAGCTAAGAAAGCAAAACACAGCCATTACAGATGCATAGGTAGCTCAACGTAGATGATACATTTGACTGAGGCCATAATGGCTTGAACCATTGAGACCGCTCCACGTAATAGAATGGACAAAAGCAAAACAGGTGGACTTCTTCTTCTGCCACATTAAGGCAAAATGGGCAATCGGTGATGAGCTACCCTGGCTCGATTTGGCATTGAAATGGGCATGAAGAAGGATGCCCAAGTGAAATTTAGCATATACGCTTTTAAAATTGGGGCTCAACTGATAGTCCAAATACGCTTCCAAGCCTCAATCCTTTTTAAGCTGCAGATACATTCCCACCTGGCAAGTGTCAATCATCATACTGCATTCCATTCAGTGAATCGATTCTTGACATGGCCCCTGCCCCCAGCACCAAACGTCATGGGATTATCCCATGAGTCCATAAGCCCAATGTTGGTTAACATATTTCTCAAGTGTCTGCCTCCCACCTGAAGTATGAAGTACCTCACCTAGTCCTTCTCTATAAAGTTTGAGGGTTTCAGCGTTCCAATCTCTTAACCAATATAAAACAGGTAGGAGCACGATGATGCATTTTATTTCAATAACACCAAATTCACACTCCACCGGTGTTGTTACACTCACCTGGACCCCACAGGGGTGTCGGTCGGACCCAGACCGCTGCGGTCTCCTTCAATGTGATGCGTAGTGCAGAGATGACTGTCTGGACTGGCCCGCCTAGTCTTGTCTGCTGGACCCGAAGAAGTATTTTCCTGCAAGTGGAGGCAAGGATTAACCACCTGTGGGTTTTAGTGATGGCCTCCCAACTGTTCTCGCTCTCCCACACTAATCACCTCCGATATCCCCTTAGTAACCTCACCTTATGTTCGTAAAAGATGAGCTCTCCATCCTGCGTGTCTTGCAGGGGCGCGTAGATACCAGTTACTTCACTGGTTTGAAGGCGTTGGGAGAGTTCCGTTAAGTATTGACTCTGAAGTCCCTGGCGGGATTGGTAAGTATAAAGTTCAAAGAGTTCAATGTGCCCGATGTTCACTCTTTTCCCCTTCCTTCCTTAAGTTGCAACTGAGTTTGTGAGAAGAAGGTCTCGTAGCTGCTGCTGGCGGTCAGGTAAGAGTCCGCGTTACCCAACACTGTCCGGCAACTATTACATGCGTTAACGTGTTGTTTTTCTCCCTCTTTACAGATGCGGCATATGAAAATGTGGAGAGTTATGGAATAATACCGCCGGTGGTAAATCAGGTGAGTGTATGGTGGTAAGAGGTTGTATTTGTTGATTCCCTTGGCTCACCTTGTTTTTTCTTGTGTCCCCTAGGTGCCGGATTACGGCGAAGAAATGATGGAGACAGTGCCGGATCGAAAGATGCTGTGAGAACTGGTGAGTATGGCGCCGTGCTGGAGCTGGCGAAGCGTCGCGTACAGGACTGATGTACTTTCCAGGTCCGGAGATGAAATGGTTCCGGAATTAGGTGAGGAATTTGAAATAAGTTTGTTTTCTAACCTTGTCCTTTTCTTCTTTATTCTAGGAGCTCGAGATTCGAGGCGGGCGTGGCAGAAGACTGGATGCTGGCTGCAGGTACGGTGAGCGTCACACTGCTGGATGCAGAATAACGCGAAGCATGTGCTGCTGTTCGGGTGTGGTTTAAATAGCCTCCAAAGTAGTTCCAGGTAAGAAGTTCCCTAGAGCCACGCCCGAGTAAAAAATAGTCCCTGTAACAAAATAGTCCCATCCAGGCCTCATGTAGGCTTGGACTCTTTTGCAGCATGGTCTGGATGCCTGCTCCCGGAGCTGAGTGCTTTGGTCCTGATGCCCGGGGGTAGGCATCATGACAGGTGTAGAGGGTGCACTTAGAGGTAGGCCAAGAAGATTTTTTCCAAAATCTGCTCTCTGCTATTTGTATGGAAGTGCAATCAGTGTGGCCCTATAGTTCAGCTCTGTATATAACCATGGGAATTGTCTGGGCCCTGTAGATGTTAAGGGTATCGGAAGAGCCTCACCCTACCAACCCCTGCTTTTCATTGCCCATCCTAACCTTCCTATCTGTCCTGAAAACATCTTTATTTCTTTTTCACCTCCGCCCTTTTCAAAAGGTACTCCAAAGCTCCCTAGTTAGGGTCAGGGCATTATACAGGTTCAAATAAATTAAAATAAAATAAATCTTCAGAAATTAAACTAGTCTCCAAATGGTTTAAGTTCAAGCTACATCATATCAAAATTTGAAACTAGATGCTCTAGATAATCTGAAGAAGAAACAACCTCACAAAAGAAAAAAATGGAATGCCATCAGCAGCTGCAGTACTAGAGAGCAAAAACCAAAGAAAATAAAAAGCTCACTCCAGTAATCGCAGAATTGCTGATTTTCAGCTTTTTTATTAGAATAATAAGAACTATTTATAAATCAATTATCAGACTAGGCGTGGTCCCTTCTGCTTAACTCAACCATCAAGTGGGCTCCCACCTCCTTAGTCCAGGCTTCCCTATCCCACCCCAGTGCTATTTCAATCTTTGTAACTACAGCCAGGTGACCACTGTTGTCTATTTATATGCCTTACTCTCGATGAGGTCATGAAGGCCATAGCCCATGTCTAAGTCTTTCCCTTAGGAGCTTCCTAAGGGATCTGATGGGCTTTGCCTGATCATGCTGACTCTTGCCTTGCCTTTCAAACGGTTAACTACACAGATGTTTCTGGTTTTCCCGCATAATCCTCCTTCCTTTTTACATGCTCCCTTTTCTGATCTTACTACACACATCCACATCTCCTATCCCCACCCTAAAACTGATCCACCCCTTCCCCTATACTCTGTCTCCTGGTTTATGTCTCCCTCTATCACTCCCACTTCACATTTCTTCTCTTTTTCTTACTGCTCACTCTTGATCTCCCGTCTTCTGTCCCTCTCCAACTCTCTCCTGGCCTTCCCTCTCTCCAACACTCCTTGTGTCGACCACTATACTTGCCTCTACTCTACCTACCGTCCTGCCTCTCACTTCCCTCTCTCTCTCTCTCACTCCCCATCCCCCTCTCTCTCTCTCACTTGTTCGCATCCACATGCAAACACATACATACACAGTCTCTCTCACATAACACTCTCCTTTTCTCTATGCTCAGCTCTGCCTTTCTAATCTCAGCTTTCAATTCACACACACACCTTACCTTCACTCTCTATTTATACTCGAGCAGTCTCCTCCACTCCTTCTCCATTTGGTACACCCTCTGCGTTTGTCACTTGGTTAACATCTTCTGCTCGGTTCCATATGATAATGTCCCCACAAAAATGTCACCTGGCAAAAAAGTTGCAAAAACATGGCAGTTTTTTGCAGGGACATTATCACATTGAACATGCGGGGGACACCCCTGCAACCTGCAAAACCTTTTTTTTCAATGCAGCAGGAGACACCCCGTCACCATATATAATGTCACCACAACCTTTTCACAGCGACAATATGTATTGCAACCATATATATAGGGATAATATTACTGGATACCTTCTGCTTTTGACCTCAACCGAACACGTCTCAACCTCTTCTCCACACGCTTGATTTGTATAGCCGAACATACTCTGTTGTAAAGTTCCTCCCAGCTTCCATAAGACCCCCATGTTAGATGCTCCCTTTTGCCAATTTATGGCTAAGCTATTCCCCTGGGGGTTGGGACTTTCTCAGGACTTCTTAACGAAGGCGTCTAGCTCTGGTCCCTTTTCAATCTCTATTTGTGTGGTCACAGCTTTGTACTCTGGTACTCATTTTCACAGTGGTTCTCCTCATGTGCATGTGAGCTCTATTTACAACTAAGTTTAGGGTGGACTTCTGTGTCTCCCCGGCTCACCTGCAGTCTATTTTCACTGTTCATCCATTTTATATTACCCCACCATTCTCCTGGGGTTGGTTGGACAGTTGCTGGCTGTGTCTTAACTTTTGGGAAAGATACATTCCAGTAAACTCTCACTCTAGTTATTATTCAATTTATCTGGTTCTGGTCCGAGTCTCCTTGTTGTGACCAGGTGCATTCTGGTAGTTGAAAGAGATGAAAAAAGTGACTGGGCCGGAAAGAGGTTTGCTGTCATTGAGGTTGGGATAGTGGTACCAATGTCCTTGGTACCACTATCAAGCACTCTGGCCCATCAGGTACTGGGGTTTCCATCCCCCTTCTTTTGACAGGATCATATCCCTGACCTTGTCACACTACTCAGATTGTATCGAATCGGAGCAACAGAGTCCAAAGAACATTTTGGAAACCATCGAAGAATTCAAGAGCCCTGCATTCCATAACCCAACTCCAACACATATGCAAGCCTTCTGTGATTCCATCATTGGAAATGTCAGCAACATAATTCAACACATCCAAGACCACCTGGACAGCAAATGACCTACAGCACTACACCCAGCAAGTGAAGCGATATACAAGGATTCTTGTATGGCATCAATAACTGTTTTCTGCACTTTTCCAGCATTCCAACAGACTCTTTGGAAGATCCTTGTCTAGCTATCATCTACAAAACAATAAGCAAGGAGTGCCTTCCTATCCCTTGTAAACACATCCATTCAACAGGGGACTTTCCATCTACTGTGCAATCTCCAACAGACTATGAATTGGCAATATTATTGCGAAATCTGTCTACCAACATCTTTGCAAATGTACTGAGATCAACAACCTCTCCCAATGAATCACAACACTGATTCAGGCCAATAAGAGGGACATCATTGACACTTGAATTAGGACATGCTAAAAGAAAATGCAGACAGGGACTCAACCACTACAGCCATCATACTGAGTGTCTCGGACACATTTAACAACATCAGTCATGAGATTCTCCTAAAAAGGCAGAGATGACATTTGGGTTGGGGGAAATCTTCCTTTCCTGGATCACCTCCTTCTTAACTTTGAGAACAAAAACAACATTCATGGCACCTTTCAGATCGCTACCCTGCAAGATGAAATGCAGAGTACTTCAAGAAGTCTTTATCTCATCAACATAGGCATCAAATGCTTCAACTACATAGATGTCATACACATTATTTAAAAACTCACCAATGACCCAACAACACACATGACCAGCCTCAACACATGCCTTGCACATGAGAACTCATGTATGACCTCCAACAGACGTAAGCTCAATCCATTCAAAACAGAACTCATAATATGAGGTATGATACTACCTCCACCTGTAAGAATTCCTTGGATGGGGATAATGGGCTATTGTCCACTGCCTACATCTAGTGTAAGGAACCTCTCAATCACAATGGATAGCAACCTCACACCAGAACCACAGGTTAAAGCAATTACAAGAAGTAGCTTCTTCCAACACTGCATCTTACGATATGTCATGCCCTTCCTAGCCTTCATGCACGGGACAACAACATTTATCCCACTAGTTCTATCAAGTCTCAACTACCCCAACAGCTTTACATCAGACTCATGGAATATCTACTCAACAGACTACAAGGAGTTCAAAAAGCAACAGCCATATTACTCCCTATTACATATTGGTGCTAGCACATCATGCATGCAGCACTTTTCATTGGCTGACAATCAAAAAAATGATCTACCTCAAAAGTCTATGCATTGCTTACTGCTCTACTATGGAAGGAGTCCAAAACATATCTCTAGAAAAATGTCATAGTTGTAAAGGCATCATGAAGTAAGACAAAGACAACAGACTTAAGTTAAAAAAAACAATATTTATTAACTTAAACATCAGGATGGTAGAAGGCCTATCTTGCTCTTTACTAAGGTGGGACTTCCCTACCTGAACAAAACTAAGGAAAACCTGAGTCAAACATTCCAACTTAAAATCTGGTCTGTGTCCAAAACCTATATTGCCCTGACAACTAAAACTAAACAGTGTATAGGGATGCCAATAATCAAAGAAATTGTGATCAACACAAAATGCTGAACTTCTTCCAACTTCCAGTTCAAGTTCCCTTCCCCAAGTTCAAAGTAATACAGGTCAAACAAAAGAGGTCCTGAGACCCTGTCCTCAAGACGGTAGCTGTAGTTCATTAAGTCTCAGGGTTCTCTTTCCCAAGACTTCACCATTGCAACCAATGAATGATTTACTCTTTTAAAAGTTGAACTTAACTCTGGATAAACTTGACCCTTCTTCTGGTTTGCATCACCAGCTCACTCGTCGTGTTGCTTCTAGATAGTTTGTGCAGTGTCGTTTTCTTTAATAATGTAGTGCTCACTGGTCTTGGGGCAGTTGTCAGACCACATGGTCCACCCATCACTGGTAGCACAACCAGGGCCTCTTGGTTCTTCAGCCCACATAGGTTTCTCTGTAGTCACCCCTATGTGAAATGTCACGTTCTCTTAGATTCTCGTTGTAGGCCTCTTGGCTTTTTCACACTCCTTTTGCCAGTCGTTGGCCTTGACACACTGAATTTATTCACAGTCTTATTTGGTGGTGATTCTGTTCATGCCCACCTTTGGTTGCACTCCTCCACATATGTTACTTTCCTGATAGGTTTCTTTCACATGGATACTCTCCTTTTAATCTGTATTGGTTATTGGTTGTATTCATAAAGTTCATTAATGTTTGGATGTAACTTTTGTATTTTCATCCAATTCGATGTTCAATTTATTTGATTTGGCACGGTTGTAAGCTTTCATTCAGCTCAGCATTCAATATGCGTGGTGTAATGCTGTTAAAAACTTCCACATAGTTTTGTGTTCAACATATATAGTTTTAATGCTGATAACTTTCATTCAGATCGAAATTCTAAATGTATAGTTTAGTGTTATTTGGAAACTTCCATTCAGTTCAGTATTCAAGATAGTAAGGTTTGCGTTACTTGGAAAACTTCCATTCAGTTCAGAGTTCAATACGTGTCTCGTTTCGCTTACAATAATTAATGCATTTGGATCATCATTCATAGTAAGCAGCCCCCTAGTAGCACCCCAGTTTGCGAGTGTCTTTTTCCCGAGCACTCACCGGTCTGCGGCATCTTCCTCCAGCTCCTCTTGCTGCTCCTCTCGGCTTCCTAGGTTGGTGCCATGACCTCAGTGAGCCACGCTCGCATGCCGCTTTCATGACATTGTGCGCCGGCAAATTTGTTGCCACAGGATGGACGCAGACAATGTCCTCTCTTTCTTTGGTGCTCGCTAGCAGCTCCCAGTGTTACTGAGGCTACCAAACCTCAGGATTCTCTGCTGGCATCCTGGTCACACTTCAAGTCCACGTGGGAAGGGTCCCCATGTGTTGCATCTACAGGCCTCCCTGCTGCTGCTCACTCTGCCTCCTCACTGGCTTCTCTTCATAGACTTACAGCCCATTGACAGGCTGCAGGTGAGGATTTCACATTAGACTTGCCTGGCACTGTTGTCCGACCCTCAGCCTGCTTTACAGGCATATTCCTCATCTCAGTATCTAAATGGTACAAAGTTGTAGTGTTAATCACACTTAGTTTTCTCTTCCTTGTCCCAGTACTTTCTGATTTTAAATGTGGGACAATGATGGGAGAAGTACTACAATACTTCATAATGATTGGGGAAGATTGGCCACAACTAGGGAAAAGGGGGTACCATGTCTTGCCTAAGAGCACCTTTCCTTTTCTCACTCTCTTTCTGCATCTCTGAGGTTTATAATTCTTCCCGATGCTACCTTGATCAGGGTAACTGGGATAGCAGCACCCCACAAAAGCTTCTGGGACTATAGATTCAGTATGGAATGGAAAGAGGAAGTATGGCTTCTCCCTCAGGGCTGTCCTCTCCCCAATCCCCAATGACCTTCCAAGAGGTTCCAAGAGCGATGATCTTTCTCTGTCTACTTGAGAAGGGGACGCAAAGGAAGTAAATGTGAGGACACCCACGGTTTCTTACACAGTACATACCATTGAGAATACTCTCATCCAGCAATAGTGCAGAGGGAACGATACCGGACAACAAGTGGAAATGGTGCAAAGGGATCACATTTCCCTCCTAGCCATCCACTCTGGAACTGCCTCCAAAACTCCATACAGAAGAATACAACCTAACCTTCAAACGGTGTCCAGTCATAATGTCGAATACAATAATATCGAAAGTCAAAATGTCGAAAAAAAAATGTCGAAAATAAAAATGTCGAATTACAAAAATGTCAAATTTTTTTCGATTTTTTTTTCGAATTAATGTTTAAATAAATAATTAATTAATTATATTTTATAAAACATAATTTTTTTAAATGGTTAAAGGTATATCCATGGTGAGTGGGGGGGATGGGGAGGAGGGGGGGGGTTGGGGTAGGGGTTTGGGATGGTTTTTTTTAAATAATTAATTTAATTAATGTTTTATTAAATACTTTTTTTATAAAAATTAAAGGTATATCCATGGGGGGTGGGGGTGATGGGGAGGAGGGGGGGGTAGGGGGTAGGGGTTTGGGATGGTTTTTTTTAATAATTAATTATTTAATATTATACTAAAGATTTTTTTAAAATAATTAAAGGTATATCTATGGGGGGTGGGGGGGATGGGGAGGGGGGGGGGTTGGGGTAGGGGTTTGGGATGGGGGGGGGTTGGGGGGGGCCCCCCCATAAAAAATGTTAGTATTTGTGTAAAAAAAAAAAAAAGTGTTTTGGGGTTTCGATTTTTTTTCGACATTTTTTTTTCGAAATTATGACTTTTCCTATTATATGTATGTGTTTTCGACTTTTTTACATTCGACATTTTTTTTTCGACATTTTTGCTATTCGAAATTAAGTTTTCGACTTTTTGACTATAAACCCCTTCAAACAGCTAATTTATTTTATTTATTGAACTTATGTAAGGTGCCTATACATCAGAAAGTGTTTCCAGGCACCACAAGGCAAAGGGGATGGGGGACAGAGGAGGATAACAACAATAAACAGTCCTACTAGGCCTTATAACATTCAGATCATGCAGGTGCAGCAACAGGAAGTGCAGAAGGAGGGATGGGTGAGGGTGAGGGGGATGGTAGGGAGAGGGGAGAAGAAGATGTAGGAGGGAGGGGGGCCCAGGGGCTGGGTAAGTGCTTGGGGATAAATGCAGGGGGGAGCCTGGAGAGAAAGTGCGCAGGGGACAGGATAAAGGTGACTAGTGTGAAGAGGTGGGTGGACCAGCCTCCGTAGTCCAGTCAGGGGAGTGTGCTGAAGGCAAGTGATTGAAGTGGGTACTGAGGCAGACTGGTTGAGGGGCGGCCTGTCCCCAGTATGACTCAGAAGGGACCAGGCAGCCAGTCACAGCAACAGAGGGGCATTATCAAGGAAAGGGCAGAGTGAAGGAGGAGAAAAGGAAGGTTTTGAGAAGTTTCCAGAAGTTAAGGAGATCCGGCTCAGGTCTGAGAAGGATGGGAAGGCCATTCCAGAGGGAGGCTCCTGCCAATGAAAGAGATATACCCCCGCTCTCTGCTTAGAGAAATGTCGGACCTGCAGAGAGTTAGAGCAAGAGGACCAAAGGACTCCAGCAGGGAGTTATTTAGGGATAGAAAGTTGGATGTAGTGTGATCACAGGCCCCAGAAGCCTTGTGGATGATGCAGAGAGTGTTAAATGTGATGCTTGCAGCCACAGGGAGCCAGAGGAGAGATTTTAGGGCTGGGATGATGTAGTCCCTCGGCTTGAGGCCAAGGATAAGTCTTGCAGTCCTATTCTGAATTCGTGGAAGTGGGCTGATGGAGGAGAGAGGCATATTGAGGAAGATTGTGTGTTTGTGGTTCCAACCTCATAACAGTTGGTGGGCTGAAAGTTTGGCTCAAGATCGGCATACCAGTCTGAGGTGTACAGGCAACAGTGAAATGTAACAAACCCCACCCGTTTGCCCTGCACAGGGCGTGGTCTAGCCCTGTGCTATCAGTATAGGTGATTTCAGAAGATTGATGATTTTGCGTCTTTTCCAAAAATAGGAAGTTAGGACACAAGGTTGCATACCATTCTGGGGTGTACTGTTGATAGTGAAATTTGAACAACTGCACCCATTCGCCCTGCACAGGGGTGGAGTGGGGTCCGGCCCTGTGCTATCAATATAGGTGATTTCAGGAGATTGACGATTTTGCAATTTTCCAAAAATAGAGTTATGATGCAATAAAACAAACACACGGCTATAGCAGACCCCAACGTGCATGTCTGCTACAGACCAATGCAACACTGGGTGGTACCACACGTACACAATAAAATAAGACATTGAGCACTCAATTCCATGAAGGCAATACCCCAAATGATGGATATTGCACTGAAAAAACAACTTCACATGGAACTAACTGTAGTCTATCAATTTATGAAAGCAACCCAGCCAGCACTCAGATCCACCATCAGATCAATGTGAAGGAATAACAACATGGATGTTATGATTGCTCCCTGATGCACGCAATAGGACACCTGAACTTGTGCCAACTAGACAGAACCCACTGTGACCCGATTAATCTGGCTAGCCAGCAAAATGTGTTACCGGTCAAGAACCACTCCTAGGTGCATACACTGGTACATGTCCTTGAAAAGCACTGAATGGAAAGACTTTTTATAATTGTCTGAGATACCTTGTATCACTAGAAACAACAAAAAAAACCTAACAACAATTATACAAAATCCAAGCTCTGTAAGGTGGAAGTATCTAAACTGCAGCCAGAACAGATGCCAGATTGATGAGAGGAGAGGAGACTCTGTTCAACCATCCAGTGGTTCACCTGAATAGAAACAACTGTTTCCAAAAATCTACCCAGAAAGGCTAAATATGTCATTAAGCAAAAGTGCATAGAGAACTGTGGTCCAATGAACATTTCACTTTAATACATTGTATAATGTTCCCTGTTTCTAAAAAGCAGGGTCATAGCCCTGGGTGAAGCATACCTTGATCATCTGAAAGCAAAATGGGTAAAAACTCACCAACAAAACAATTGTTCTTCATTGTACCAGCCAGAGATGGTCACCTCGACCCTCATCAAACTGTACTTACTCCCACTGCAAGCCATTCTCATATTAAAATCCTGCTTCATCATCTATAAGGCTGCCACTCTGAAGTGCCCAAGCTACCTCACTGAGAAAATCAACATCTCTGGAGGACTGCAATCCACCTTCAGTAAGAACATGTGTAGACTTGAACTCTGCTGGTACAGGAAGGAACGAATCAGAAGGTAGGCCTTCACTGTCAATGCACAAAGACTCTGGCACCTCTTCCCCATCAACATCAGACTTGCCCCCTCACTTATATTGTTCAGGAAGAAGCTCAAGATCCTCCTCTTCAAGTAATGTCATCTCCCTAATACCAAGATCCACACATCCTCCACTTCCCACCCTGCCTGAGACTGGATGATCTGATCCCAACTGTTTTCCCCTAATTGCTAATAGATCCATTGCTGAAAAAATGCCCACCTTTCCCCTCTGCTGGTGTTAGCTCCCCATTCCCTTGTATCTCTGCTCCACTCACCATGTTCTTCCACATACGATTATAACATGCTCTGTTGTTTCTCAAAGCTTGTTCCACGCTCAATAAATACCCTAAAAATATTAATAATGAAAGTCAAATAACATCTGTTTGTTCGACAGATGCCAATTTCAGAAATAAATCATCCTAAACCCTTAACTCATTATTATAAATGAGTATTTGTAGGTCACATTAGCAACTATTCTAATATGTACTTTATTTACACTTCATAAAACAATGTTAGCCAACTAAATACATTGCAAATAATAGAAGATCAATGCAGAATGTATTAAGTGCTCCCATGACCTAATTGTAGATTGGTTTAGTTGCTCTATAACAATTATGAAAGCACTTTTTCTTTCCATGTTATAGTACAATGGTTTCTTAGTGAAACAGAAGCATGCTAGGAGCGCAGAGAACCTTTTAGGATTTCATGGAAAGAAACATCTGAGGTATATGCAAGTGAGAATCCTGCAGATAAATGACGAGCAGAGACATTAGACTAACCAAGAGCTGTGTTAGTCTAACAGTAATTCTCAAAACACCTTTTTAATTGTCTAAACAGACTTCTCATTAGCTGGTCAGATCTCACAGTGAGTTAAATCACGAAGAATCCTATTCAGTATACAGCTCCCAAATGTGAATTAATGTGGTATCTAAGGACTCACACTGCAGACTACTTCATAACACTCATTTTAAATATAGTGCTGGTTTATAATCATCCTTTATGTAAAGCAAGTGCTTTGAAGTACTGTTATATCTAAATGAAAAGTTTAATTTGCAGTGTAATTGTCTTATTTTAGGTTGTGTGGTAATCCCAACATTGTGTTTGTTTTTCGATTTACCATCAGGAAACCTTTTTTTATACGCACTGGCCAATGATGTCTCATTTTTGTGGGCATTTCTCACTGTATTTATGTAGATCTGTGTGTTTGTGTGATGATGTGTTTGTGGGTGGGATGATGTGTGTGTATGTAGGATGATTTGTTTGTGTGTCTGTTTGTGTGTGTGTGTAAGAGAGAGAGTGAGAGAGAGAGAGAGAGAAAGATGGAGCGAGCGAGAGAGAGAGAGAGAGAGAGAGAGAGAGAGAGAGATGGTGTATCTGTAATCCAAGCATATTGTGTGTGTATGTGTATTCGGTGTGTACTCAATGTGATTACTTATATTCTTAGGCAAAATATGTGTGCATTATGCTTAATTATAGTCTGAGTCTTTTTGTATTTGTGTGTACACTTATTCGGAGCATGCTGTTACTAGTTGGTCTGTGTGTTCCACTCAATTTGTCTGGGCTTACTTCTATGCAAAGTCAGTGGTTTGTAGTTATTGTGTTTGTGTGTGTGAGAATGTATTTTGGATATTCAGAGAGTGTTCAGAGTGTGTAAGTATATGTGTGTGTTTGTGTGGTGTATTGAATGACTGTGTGGTCTTGTGTATTGCATTTATATGTGTGTGGCACGTATATGAGTGTCTGATATGCACTGGTGGTGCCAGGGTGTGTGTGTGTGTGTGTGTGTGTATGTGTGTGCACACGCGTTTGTGTGTGTGTGTGTGTATGTGTGTGGTGGATATCTTTCACTGTGTTTGTGGGAGGCCTGTGTGACGGTGGTTGAAGGCCAGTAAAAATAAGCTTAGAATGCCACATATGAAACTGAACAATGTACAGGTACTAGAATATATGTCTGTAGGTTGCAGAAAAATATGTGAAATATTTTCTGGCTGGAAAGCTCCCAGGAACTAGCCACAGTAATTTGATATGTCTGTTAGGCTAACCCATGGGCATTCTGAACTGTATCAGAACAAAGGGTTGGTTCAATGAGTTGTTACCACATGTGTGCAGAGTCCCTGAATCACATGGGAAGCCACACAATGCATCAGCCGCATGATACCTCTGCAGTGTACAATGCCTTGTAAATCTAAGATTAAGGCATCTTGGATTGCTGATTGTGCCTCTATCATGCAAGAAGATGTGCAGTCATTCATCTGGAAGAAGATTCCCAACATGTCACAGTCAGCCCATGTGTCCGAATCCTTATATATGATCAAACTGAAGAATTCATATCAGCAAACTACTCCTAGGATAGGCTGGGCTTGTCAAAATTATATTAGGACCCGTATTCATATGCTTTTAACTTGCCAATATACCAAACTGTTCTGTGAGTTCATTTGCCTTATATGAACCATATTCATCACATGTCTTCCACCTTTCAAATTGAAGCAGTGATACGTGGCAGTATTGCTTATGACTTTCAAGGAAACATGGTTCATGGTAAACTGTTGAATACCTTGTTCGCCATAGCCTTCAAGGTCCTTTTTTCCATTGGAAGAATCTTTTTAAAGCTCACATTCACTATATATATATATATATATATATATATATATATATATATATATATATATATATATATATATATATATATATATCCAGTGAAAAAACTTTGTTAAATACAATATGAGCATATATAGAGAAAGTGAAGTATGCAAAAAAGCAGTAGTAGAAGCAGAAAGTGTTCAAAACCTAACTGATTATCTTTATGCACAGAAAAGCTTGCTCTGCTTCAAACTACTACTTCCCTATGTACAAATATCACATGATGTGACTGCACCCTAAAGAAAGTAATGCAAATACAAATATGAGCACATCCAGAGAACGTACAGTAATATAAAAAAAACAGCAGAACAATAACAAAGTGTTGATAACCTTACTGATTGTCTTCAAACACAGAAAGCATTGCTATCTTTTAAGTGTGTATTTTTCCTATATATATATATATGTTTCATATGCTGTGAGTGGACCCTAAGTGAATTATTGTAAGAACATATTTGAAGTATAAGTCTACACATATAGTACTTGTTTATTTCTTTATTCCCAACTATTACTGTCCAAAATACATCACTAAAGGAAAAAACAGCTAGTCAGACATGTGATGTCATCAGTGATGTCATCAATGACATTTGTGATGTCATCTTTGATGTCCTGGGTGTTAGTCTTAGCAGTGCACGGTGGTGGTGCGAGTTATGGTTGCTTAGCTTACTATAACTAGCGAATTTCAGGGGGTTTTCGGTTTCACTTGGAACCATAACATCCCTTTAACAAAGTTTTTTTACTGAATTTCATAGGTTTTTAGTAGTACAACTTAACCATAACCTCTCTTTATGAAAGTTTTTTTTACCTAAATACACATATACATAGTCTGAATTTGATAGATGTTTACTAGGATTCCCTTACTTTATATACATGTAATATAGAACATACTGAACCTCCAGCTAGTGATTTTGATGTCCGCGGACTGTGCCTATGTCCGCGGACAGACGTGGACAACAGCAACACTACCCAAAAACTCAGGGGGTATCTTAAATTCTTATATCATGCCATATGAACACTGCACAAGTTCAAAAAGCAGCACACAAACACATTATATGTAATAATAAATAAGAAGTGCGACCTATATATCTAACACATCAACCATCCATTTAAATACCATATGTACTAAAATGAAATATACCAAAACAAGAAAGATATGCTTCCGACATAATTACCTCACAGAAACTGCACAACTAGGAGCAACAGCAGATCTACAGAACAGTAAGAACACAACTTACCAGACGATAGTAAGTAAACTTAATTTTTCTTATATATTTCTAAAATTTCTGTATTAGATACAAAAAAAGTAATATATATTTTTTTTTTTCGACATAAATGTCTAGTACTTTAGAATGGCTTGAGGAGAATTTCCCACGTGAGGAAATGTCTGAAGATAGTGAGACTAATGGTAGACACTTCTCTATATAACCAAATTAATAAGCATTACTTAATGTGTACTTAACGTATATATATATATATTTTTTAACAGAACATACAAATATTGAAAATAGTACACCAAAAGATACATTGGAAAAGACTCTCCAGCGCATGGATGAAAAAATTGACATGCTCATGGCAAATTTCAACCGTTTAAAAAATGGTGTGGGGGATCAAATAAAAGAAAAAAATTAAATACCATTGTCCAACATGTACCTGTCCCCACTCTCCATATCCCAGTCAATTATCCCCAAACCCACTCCACGAAGAAAAACGTTTTGATGAGACTTCCATCCCTTCATCTCCTCCTATCCATCCTCTTGAAACCCCCCATTCCCCTGTGTTTGTGTCAGTTTCTGCTTCCCCTTCTCTTTCATAAATTGTACATCTATATATAATTTAAAAAAATATGAAGTGTGTTTTAATTCAGTCCTTTGTGTCTTATTTTTTTTAAAAGGCAGTTGGGGTGTCCGTGGACAGCGCGGGTGTCCGGGGTGTCCGTAAATAAACAAAATGGGGGTTTCCTAAGGACACTATACCTGTCCGTACTGTTCGTAGGCAAGGTGAAACTGTTCTAAGAACACACGCGGTGTCCGGGGATGTCAGTAATTAAACAAAATGGGGTGTCCTAAGGACACGATACCTGTCCGTAAAGTCTGGTGATGTTCGTAATTAGCCAAAATGGGGGTGTTCTAAGGACACTATACCTGTCCGTACTGTTAGCAGGCAAGTTGAAACTGTTCTAAGAACACACACAGTGTCCGGGATGTCTGTAATTACACAAAAATGGAGGTCTTCTAAGGACACTATACCTGTCCGTACTGTTCACAGGCAAGTTGAAACTGTTATAAGAACACACATGGTGTCTGGGTTGTCTGTAAATAAACAAAATGGGGGTGTCCTAAGGACACTATACCTGTCCGTACTGTTTGTAGGCAAGGTGAAACTGCTCTAAGAACACACACGGTGTCCGGGGATGTCCGTGATTAAACAAAAATGGAGGTGTCCTAAGGACACTATACCTGTCCGTAATGTCTGCAGGCAAGTTGAAACTGATCTGAGAACACACACAGTTTCCGGGATGTCTATAATTAAACAAAAATCAAGGTGTCCTAAGGACACTATACCTGTCCGTACTGTTCGGAGGCAAGTTGAAGCTGTTCTAAAAACACACACGGTGTCCAGGATGTCCGCAATTAAACAAAAATGGAGGTGTCCTAAGGACACTATACTTGTCCGAAATGTCCGCAGGCAAGTTGAAACTGTTCTAAGAACACACGCCGTGTCCGGCGAAGTTCGTATTTAGCCAAAATGGGGGTGTCCTAAGGACACTATAGCTGTCTGTACTGCCTGAAGAACCTCTATGCACATGTGCACCACACTCATAAATCCTACGAAGATTGCGCGTGTCCGTAACTGTTCGTCTCACTTGTATCGCACTTTTAATTAGTTTCAGGACCCGAACACTGTCCGTAGAACATCTACGCACATGCGCACCACACCCATAAGTCCTATGAACATAGCGCCTGTCCGTAACTGTCCGTCTCACTTGTGTCGCACTTTTAATTAGTTTCAGGACCCGAACACTGTCCGTAGAACACCGAGCGCAGGCGCACGCCCATTCGAGTGCATTTGGTGTCCTGCGGACACCCGTTCCCTTTGCGGACATGTTCGTGATGCCATCATGTGACCGCACCCACGCTGAGCGTGTGTCCTAATTGCAGACACTGTCCGGGTCCCTGAACATTTTAAAAGTACCTTTTCAGGCAATCCACAGTATTTTATAGTAAAAATTCACCATAGCACATGTCCCAGACAATGTCCCTGACTTTCTACATAATATTTGGAACTTTTTGAGCCTTTTTAGGGTGTTCAATCTGTCCGAGGACAGCGTGGGTGTCCACAGAGCGTGCACCTGAACCCCTTTTAAAGGCCACACCCCAGAGCTCATCCTCATTGTGCTTTGAGCTATCTGACCAAGCATTGTCTACTTTGGCTGGTATTTTGCTGCTCTTGCTGCTGATTTCCATCAGACCTGATGGCATCAATGCTTGCTGCTCCAGCTGGTGCTCCATCTGTCTCAGCACTACCCCCACTCCCTCCACGACCACCACCTCCCCAAGGGCCTGAAGAGGGGAACAGGCATGAGGATGTAGAGGAGGAGGATGAAGAGGATGACGAGGATGGAAGTGGAGTCTTGGGTATGGCGGTTATTTACCATTCATGGTAACGTACCCAAGGCACGAGCGAACAAGGTCACCTGCAACCAGTGCAATATCGTGCTGAGTCGTGGGAGACCTTGTTCGTACAGCTTTGGTACGACATCTATGAAGTGACACCTAAGGTCATTCCACGGTGGGGCCATTCACAAGGTTGTACCTTGCGATCAACGTAGTAGGTTGAGTTCCACTACTACATCCTCCATTTCTGCTCCTCTCACCACAAGAGACACTCCTGTGGGAGAGCGCATCCCTCCAGCTGCCTCACAGGCCATTCACAATGCTATTGACCCTTACCTTTCGAGGGTCACAGTTTTGTGTATGTACCAACATATTCCTCTCTCCACCTGCCCTTTCTTATCCTCGTGGTTGGTGTCCCCCTTGCCCTCCTTTTCACTCCTCTCCTAGTGTGTCATGTGTAAAAAAAAAACAAAAAAAGAAAACAACAACAATCCAAAAAAAAGACTCTTTTCAGAGCCACCTTTCACAGTCTAAAAATAGAAGTGACAAATAAATGGAGCAGGGCCCTGTGCATTTTTTAGAAGTCCGCTGCCCTATCAAAACCATTGCACTTTTCTATTGGAGGAAGTGGTGGCTCTGAAAAGAGCCTTTTGGTGGTGGTTTTTTGTGTTTGAAAAACTTGCAATACTCAACACCTACTGCAAAATGAATGGCTGTAATTCCAAAAAAGGTCGCAATGCATTTTGTACATTTCACAGAGAAATCTGATTACCAGCATAAACAAGATGAACTCCATCTCTGCGAAAAATGTATGTGCTATGAAACATAATATTTTCATTGTGGAAAGAGGACATGCCAACATCTCTTAGAAAGGCACAAACAGCCTTATTAACATTGCGTCTTGCTTTCTCCATTTGTGGACCAAATGAAGAAGAATGCAGCCACATTTGTCTCTGCACAATACGAGAAAAAATTGCTTGGGAATTTGGAAACATGTCCATGCCCTTCCCAAGTCCTTCTTTCATTGCAAATTGCAAAGAAATTCCTGACACATGTCCTAAACTGTTCCCTCCACAATTAATTATAATTATGTCTGGATGAAGCTCAGTCTCCAAACTAGCACAGGAACCAAGTCCAACCACTTCATTCCACGCACTCCATGCCAGTGCACTTCCACATGAGGGAATCCAAGATCTGTAGCTACTCCACATGCATGCACCTCCAACCAATGTATCCATGAGTCTCCCCAAATCCAGAAAATCTGTTTTCAGAAAAACACGCCATAGCTAACTGTTCTTCTCTTAGGAAAAATACTTTCCGACAAACTCTCTCCTTACACAACACACCCACTAAACTTTACTGACCAATAAGTTACTCTGCTCATTCTCATTTGCATGCCTCCCCACCCCAAAATCCCTGTATGTAATACGGGATGTCCGCAGACTAACGCCATGTCCGTGGACATATCGAGAATCTGAACGTGGTGAATGTATATTTAAATAGTGTACCCCATTTACCCTTTGAGGTTGGCTCTGAAAAGAGCTGTTTTTTTTTGGTTTTTTTTGCAGATGCTTAACAGACACCTGCTATTTTGTATTTTCTTTCCTTACGTTAGTCCTAAAATATTCACATAACCTTCTCCAAAGTAACCCTTACATTCCAAAACAGAATTGCATTTCCCAAAAAAGATAAGGAAATACCATCTTCTTCAAAATTAACAGCATTACTGGAATCAATGTTCTCATTATTATAGAAGAACATACCGGCTCTAAGCATGAAAGCACACATGCCTTCGTTGATTGCACATCTGGCAAAGTTTTGCTGAGGACAAAAAAACAGAACGATTGTCCCATATTGCACTAGGTACCAATCCAGAAAAAATTACTTTGAAATTTGGAAGGATGTTCATTACTGCTTGAACCAAGTGTTTCAAATCTTCCAACAAAGTAGGGGCACTGACATAGCCCAAATGGTGAACTCCATAATGCAAAACTACCACATGGGGACTGTTCATCCTGCCCATATCTTTACAAACCTGTACAACTCCCTGTACATTGCAATCAAGCACAGTGCTCCACACCACCTCCACTCCCTTAACATCACAATTATTTGCCACATGCCTGCATTTAGCATACTGCTGTAAACCATGCACAAACATATCTCCAAGCACCAACACCCTGACTTTCTTCACCTCTGCCATCTTCACTACACTCAGTGTCTTTCAACACAAATCCACAACCTCAACAACTGATTGGCTGATCCCTACAGTACCCTTTCCATGCTGCATTTGCTGGAAAACCCCGGATGTGGCACGCCCTGTCCGAGGACAGCCACGGCGACCGCAGTCCGCATAACTCTTAGGCAGCCCTTCTACCCTTTCTGCATCACTTTCTGTGCCATTTGCTCATTGGATACAGCTAAGCAGTCACACAACCATCCACCAATCACATCCAAGACCTCTACATCTAACTCCATCATCAGAGTTCAGCACTTCAAATGTACTGTTGATCTCTCTGAGTACAAGTCTCATATCATTGGAAAGCACCTACTACAAAAACTACTCTACAAGTCTCCAAGATTTCTACTTGAAGCTGCATACATATCCACATGCATGAATACAAACTGCAAGTATGCATATTATCTGCACAGTACATGTACAACTCTTGAAAATGCATATAAACAGAGTAACTGCCACTTAACCTTTATAACCTATAAAATGAACTTATTGTCATTTTTTCATATATTATATTATATTATAAGATGGAAGAAATAACAATATAATTGTGGAAAAACACTTAGTAGTGTATCAGAAAATTACACACAGCCAGTAAAATTTCATGCATCTTCATACACTCACACACATAGACACTTTCATTGAAATGCTCCCAGCTGCAATAACACCACTACCTGTAAATCACATCCTTCTACGTTATTACCCACACCTTCACAAATACATATATTCCATGCTTTTCTATACGGTTTCTGCCATTTGCCTTATAAAAATTGCAAAATAAATATATCATTATTTCTTCTTTCTCCTAACATTCTAGAACACAGCTTTAAAAAACCAAGTGAATTTCATACACATAATATTCTACTCATTTACAAAGCATGTTGAACTAACATAATATAAATAAAATATAAAGGCTGCACATAGTCAAATGAAATTGCATGCATACACTATGTTCAGAAATCAAACAAGAATACTACTACAAAGACATAAAAATGAACTTCTCAATTAACATCACTGCTATAAACATACAACATTACTAACGTCTTTCTTTTACAATTGCAGTGAAGACCACTCTCCTGGAAAACAGCAACATCTGAACTACAAACACCAACTACAAAGAAACCTGCTCATTTCACAAAAACGAGTAAGTACAATACTACCTTAGTTTCTCTGCCTAATCTTTAAATCTCTCCACGATCGTGCTCCCCCTTATCTCCCCTCTCTCCTCTCTTTCTACACTCCCTCCCACTCCCTTCGCTCTGCTGACCACTTTCTTCTCACTGTTCCTCCTTCCCCGTGTGCCACATCCCGTTTACGCTCCTTCCATCTCCTAGCCCCCCTGCACTGGAACTCCTTACCTCTCTCACTCCGCTCCATTTCTACCTTTTCCTCATTCTGCACTTTCCTCAAATCTCTCCTTCTCCATTCCCCACCATGAAACCCCTCCCACCTTCTTGCCCCCTCCCCCCTTGCCTTATGTCCTTAATCATCTCCCTCCCCTTACCCCTCCCCATTTTCACCCTTAACCCCATCCATTCCCTCCTCCTCCTCTCCCCAGCCATCCCTCTCTCTCACTTATAATGCACTACTCTCCTTCTCCCCTTCAGTTTAATTGCTCTACTTACTGTTTTCTTGGTCTGATTCTCAATTTTAAATTGCTTCCACTGTTACTGTTAAAATGTTAATTGTTGTATGTAACCTGTTAAAATGTGTTACTCAAACACACTGTGCGGGTGATTCATGTAATTTGTGCACCAAAAAAACAAAGATTTGTGCACCATTCTGCCCACAAATCCCCATTTATTAAACAGGGATTAGCACGCAGAATGGCACACAAATCCGTTTTTCGGAGCACAAATAACATAACTCATCCCCTAGAATATTAGTATTACAAAACAAAGAATTGTTTTAATGTTATACCATTTGATTTACTATCAAAGCTTATCCTAACCACTAGCTCACTTTCTACTGTTATCTGAACCGCAGTATAGTAATACACAAATAGAAGAATAGCCTTCCCAACTAATTGTAGCTGCCCAATGCACAATCACACACCACGAGATACATCTTTACCATCATACGCAGACACTCATGCATACAGCACACATACATTGCTCAACAGCCCAACCCATACCTTCTATTTTTTTGTTTCAACAGACCCCACAGAATGCCTATCAGAAAGCAAGTCCATAGAAAGCAACACAGAAATAGAGCAAATGAAAATAAAAATGGCCAAAATAAGCATCCATCTCTAGCAGAGTATGTACAAAAAGTTAAAACAAAACAGCTAATACAGTCATTTAGCAAAACAAAACAATCTTCCAGTACAGAAACGTTGCCCCCTCTATGAAAATGTAAAAGAAAACAGAAAATGATTAACAAGAATGCAGCTACCACGACTGCTAAAACTGCTGCTATAAATCCTGATATAGTAGGAAGTAACCATACCAAATAAAGTATATAAGCAAAAATGTTCCGCCACAGAGTCCTTCAGAATCAGAATGTTAGCGCCTGTCCGTAACTGTCCGTCTCACTTGTGTCGCACTTTTAATTAGTTTCAGGACCCGAACACTGTCCGTAGAACACCGAGCGCAGGCGCACGCCCATTCGAGTGCATTTGGTGTCCTGCGGACACCCGTTCCCTTTGCGGACATGTTCGTGATGCCATCATGTGACCGCACCCACGCTGAGCGTGTGTCCTAATTGCAGACACTGTCCGGGTCCCTGAACATTTTAAAAGTACCTTTTCAGGCAATCCACAGTATTTTATAGTAAAAATTCACCATAGCACATGTCCCAGACAATGTCCCTGACTTTCTACATAATATTTGGAACTTTTTGAGCCTTTTTAGGGTGTTCAATCTGTCCGAGGACAGCGTGGGTGTCCACAGAGCGTGCACCTGAACCCCTTTTAAAGGCCACACCCCAGAGCTCATCCTCATTGTGCTTTGAGCTATCTGACCAAGCATTGTCTACTTTGGCTGGTATTTTGCTGCTCTTGCTGCTGATTTCCATCAGACCTGATGGCATCAATGCTTGCTGCTCCAGCTGGTGCTCCATCTGTCTCAGCACTACCCCCACTCCCTCCACGACCACCACCTCCCCAAGGGCCTGAAGAGGGGAACAGGCATGAGGATGTAGAGGAGGAGGATGAAGAGGATGACGAGGATGGAAGTGGAGTCTTGGGTATGGCGGTTATTTACCATTCATGGCAACGTACCCAAGGCACGAGCGAACAAGGTCACCTGCAACCAGTGCAATATCGTGCTGAGTCGTGGGAGACCTTGTTCGTACAGCTTTGGTACGACATCTATGAAGTGACACCTAAGGTCATTCCACGGTGGGGCCATTCACAAGGTTGTACCTTGCGATCAACGTAGTAGGTTGAGTTCCACTACTACATCCTCCATTTCTGCTCCTCTCACCACAAGAGACACTCCTGTGGGAGAGCGCATCCCTCCAGCTGCCTCACAGGCCATTCACAATGCTATTGACCCTTACCTTTCGAGGGTCAACATCTTCCTCTCTCCACCTGCCCTTTCTTATCCTCGTGGTTGGTGTCCCCCTTGCCCTCCTTTTCACTCCTCTCCTAGTGTGTCATGTGTAAAAAAAAAACAAAAAAAGAAAACAACAACAATCCAAAAAAAAGACTCTTTTCAGAGCCACCTTTCACAGTCTAAAAATAGAAGTGACAAATAAATGGAGCAGGGCCCTGTGCATTTTTTAGAAGTCCGCTGCCCTATCAAAACCATTGCACTTTTCTATTGGAGGAAGTGGTGGCTCTGAAAAGAGCCTTTTGGTGGTGTTTTTTTGTGTTTGAAAAACTTGCAATACTCAACACCTACTGCAAAATGAATGGCTGTAATTCCAAAAAAGGTCGCAATGCATTTTGTACATTTCACAGAAAAATCTGATTACCAGCATAAACAAGATGAACTCCATCTCTGCGAAAAATGTTTGTGCTATGAAACGTAATATTTTCATTGTGGAAAGAGGACATGCCAACATCTCTTAGAAAGGCACAAACAGCCTTATTAACATTGCGTCTTGCTTTCTCCATTTGTGGACCAAATGAAGAAGAATGCAGCCACATTTGTCTCTGCACAATACGAGAAAAAATTGCTTGGGAATTTGGAAACATGTCCATGCCCTTCCCAAGTCCTTCTTTCATTGCAAATTGCAAAGAAATTCCTGACACATGTCCTAAACTGTTCCCTCCACAATTAATTATAATTATGTCTGGATGAAGCTCAGTCTCCAAACTAGCACAGGAACCAAGTCCAACCACTTCATTCCACGCACTCCATGCCAGTGCACTTCCACATGAGGGAATCCAAGATCTGTAGCTACTCCACATGCATGCACCTCCAACCAATGTATCCATGAGTCTCCCCAAATCCAGAAAATCTGTTTTCAGAAAAACACGCCATAGCTAACTGTTCTTCTCTTAGGAAAAATACTTTCCGACAAACTCTCTCCTTACACAACACACCCACTAAACTTTACTGACCAATCGGTTACTCTGCTCATTCTCATTTGCATGCCTCCCCACCCCAAAATCCCTGTATGTAATACGGGATGTCCGCAGACTAACGCCATGTCCGTGGACATATCGAGAATCTGAACGTGGTGAATGTATATTTAAATAGTGTACCCCATTTACCCTTTGAGGTTGGCTCTGAAAAGAGCCGTTTTTTTTTGTTTTTTTTTGCAGATGCTTAACAGATACCTGCTATTTTGTATTTTCTTTCCTTACGTTAGTCCTAAAATATTCACATAACCTTCTCCAAAGTAACCCTTACATTCCAAAACAGAATTGCATTTCCCAAAAAAGATAAGGAAATACCATCTTCTTCAAAATTAACAGCATTACTGGAATCAATGTTCTCATTATTACAGAAGAACATACCGGCTCTAAGCATGAAAGCACACATGCCTTCGTTGATTGCACATCTGGCAATGTTTTGCTGAGGACAAAAAAACAGAACGATTGTCCCATATTGCACTAGGTACCAATCCAGAAAAAATTACTTTGAAATTTGGAAGGATGTTCATTACTGCTTGAACCAAGTGTTTCAAATCTTCAACAAAGTAGGGGCACTGACATAGCCCAAATGGAGAACTCCATAATGCAAAACTACCACATGGGGACTGTTCATCCTGCCCATATCTTTACAAACCTGTACAACTCCCTGTACATTGCAATCAAGCACAGTGCTCCACACCACCTCCACTCCCTTAACATCACAATTATTTGCCACATGCCTGCATTTAGCATACTGCTGTAAACCATGCACAAACATATCTCCAAGCACCAACACCCTGACTTTCTTCACCTCTGCCATCTTCACTACACTCAGTCTCTTTCAACACAAATCCACAACCTCAACAACTGATTGGCTGATCCCTACAGTACCCTTTCCATGCTGCATTTGCTGGAAAACCCCGGATGTGGCACGCCCTGTCCGAGGACAGCCACGGCGACCGCAGTCCGCATAACTCTTAGGCAGCCCTTCTACCCGTTCTGCATCACTTTCTGTGCCATTTGCTCATTGGATACAGCTAAGCAGTCACACAACCATCCACCAATCACATCCAAGACCTCTACATCTAACTCCATCATCAGAGTTCAGCACTTCAAATGTACTGTTGATCTCTCTGAGTACAAGTCTCATATCATTGGAAAGCACCTACTACAAAAACTACTCTACAAGTCTCCAAGATTTCTACTTGAAGCTGCATACATATCCACATGCATGAATACAAACTACAAGTATGCATATTATCTGCACAGTACATGTACAACTCTTGAAAATGCATATAAACAGAGTAACTGCCACTTAACCTTTATAACCTATAAAATGAACTTATTGTCATTTTTTCATATAAATTATATTATATTATAAGATGGAAGAAATAACAATATAATTGTGGAAAAACACTTAGTAGTGTATCAGAAAATTACACACAGCCAGTAAAATTTCATGCATCTTCATACACTCACACACATAGACACTTTCATTGAAATGCTCCCAGCTGCAATAACACCACTACCTGTAAATCACATCCTTCTACGTTATTACCCACACCTTCACAAATACATATATTCCATGCTTTTCTATACGGTTTCTGCCATTTGCCTTATAAAAATTGCAAAATAAATATATCATTATTTCTTCTTTCTCCTAACATTCTAGAACACAGCTTTAAAAAACCAAGTGAATTTCATACACATAATATTCTACTCATTTACAAAGCATGTTGAACTAACATAATATAAATAAAATATAAAGGCTGCACATAGTCAAATGAAATTGCATGCATACACTATGTTCAGAAATCAAACAAGAATACTACTACAAAGACATAAAAATGAACTTCTCAATTAACATCACTGCTATAAACATACAACATTACTAACGTCTTTCTTTTACAATTGCAGTGAAGACCACTCTCCTGGAAAACAGCAACATCTGAACTACAAACACCAACTACAAAGAAACCTGCTCATTTCACAAAAACGAGTAAGTACAATACTACCTTAGTTTCTCTGCCTAATCTTTAAATCTCTCCACGATCGTGCTCCCCCTTATCTCCCCTCTCTCCTCTCTTTCTACACTCCCTCCCACTCCCTTTGCTCTGCTGACCACTTTCTTCTCACTGTTCCTCCTTCCCCGTGTGCCACATCCCGTTTACGCTCCTTCCATCTCCTAGCCCCCCTGCACTGGAACTCCTTACCTCTCTCACTCCGCTCCATTTCTACCTTTTCCTCATTCTGCACTTTCCTCAAATCTCTCCTTCTCCATTCCCCACCATGAAACCCCTCCCACCTTCTTGCCCCCTCCCCCCTTGCCTTATGTCCTTAATCATCTCCCTCCCCTTACCCCTCCCCATTTTCACCCTTAACCCCATCCATTCCCTCCTCCTCCTCTCCCCAGCCATCCCTCTCTCTCACTTATAATGCACTACTCTCCTTCTCCCCTTCAGTTTAATTGCTCTACTTACTGTTTTCTTGGTCTGATTCTCAATTTTAAATTGCTTCCACTGTTACTGTTAAAATGTTAATTGTTGTATGTAACCTGTTAAAATGTGTTACTCAAACACACTGTGCGGGTGATTCATGTAATTTGTGCACCAAAAAAACAAAGATTTGTGCACCATTCTGCCCACAAATCCCCATTTATTAAACAGGGATTAGCACGCAGAATGGCACACAAATCCGTTTTTCGGAGCACAAATAACATAACTCATCCCCTAGAATATTAGTATTACAAAACAAAGAATTGTTTTAATGTTATACCATTTGATTTACTATCAAAGCTTATCCTAACCACTAGCTCACTTTCTACTGTTATCTGAACCGCAGTATAGTAATACACAAATAGAAGAATAGCCTTCCCAACTAATTGTAGCTGCCCAATGCACAATCACACACCACGAGATACATCTTTACCATCATACGCAGACACTCATGCATACAGCACACATACATTGCTCAACAGCCCAACCCATACCTTCTATTTTTTTGTTTCAACAGACCCCACAGAATGCCTATCAGAAAGCAAGTCCATAGAAAGCAACACAGAAATAGAGCAAATGAAAATAAAAATGGCCAAAATAAGCATCCATCTCTAGCAGAGTATGTACAAAAAGTTAAAACAAAACAGCTAATACAGTCATTTAGCAAAACAAAACAATCTTCCAGTACAGAAATGTTGCCCCCTCTATGAAAATGTAAAAGAAAACAGAAAATGATTAACAAGAATGCAGCTACCACGACTGCTAAAACTGCTGCTATAAATCCTGATATAGTAGGAAGTAACCATACCAAAAAAAGTATATAAGCAAAAATGTTCCGCCACAGAGTCCTTCAGAATCTTATAAAAACAGGAGACAAAATCGTGCACAACCCTTAAAAACTACTGTAAAAAAATAATCTTAGAAGCTTTGATAGACAGTGCAATCCTTCTCAAAAGAAAGTTGTTTATTTTAGTGTTAAACAGAATGAAACCACTAACAAAACTAAGTACTAAATTACAAAAAAGGCTTCTCAATAAACGGAATGTCAACAAAAATAACTCCTTAAATATCTGTGGAGGTGAATGGAGTCACACCACAAGCACAGAACCATATTTCAATGAAGAAGCATACAAACAAAATCAAACAAACACAATTGCCATCCATAGCAGTGGACAAGGTTATGAAAAATTTAATAATTCCATAATGGAATAAGAAATACTGCTTACAAAAATATCCCCAGAAAACTCAGTATCAATTCTCCATTCGACTGAACCAGAACGTTCAGTATAGAAATGGCCATGCACTTCAATGTGTAAAATTGTCAAAATATCTTTCAAATCTTCACGCCAGTTCCTCAATCAATATGTGAAAGGCAAAGACAAAATCAAAATAAAACTGCTGCAAAATACAGATACCTGTCCAGTGCGCAAATACACAGGACTGCAAGGACATTCATTGGCCTGCATTTCAGGACCTATTTGCAAAAGCAGCTTCCATCATATCAAAATGATATCAACACATCATTCAACTATAAGAAATCTCGTCTATAAACTGTACTATGCTAAAAGTCCTGCTTTAGCACTAGCCAATTTAAATAACAATCTTCTACATGGTACTTAGAAATCAACCATATCAAGAGGAAATATTTTGGAAGTGAAAACCACTTATAAAATGCAATAGCTTTACAACAGACTAGCAACAATTCTGCACATGGCAACCTTCTACTACACACATACAAAAAACAAATACTAAAATTCAAAAGTAAATCAGCTGAAGTACCAGACCATGTGTGTGTGTGATGCTGCAGAACTTTTTATAAAAATAACACAAAAACTATAGATGTAACATACACAATAGAAGACAAAGAAGATTCCAAATGGTTTGAATTAACTCTCTACCTTATAGCAGAAAACAAATACGAAATAACTGACCCGTTAACACTTTGCAGTTACTGCACTACAAAAATTGACAACAATCAAACTCCTTCACGTGCTATCACAAATAATCTGGAATTATTCCCACTACCAAATCCCTTGCAAAAACTCAATATATATGCGAGCATCATAATTCAAACAGTGCACCCATTTCCAGCAATAATACGCCCTCAACCAAAAACAGCTAAATTACCTCCCTCTGAATTGGTGAAAGGCATTCGTGGCAAAGTAGTATTTACCATTAGATCTAAAAGAAAATGTGCACACTCTGGCAGTGCAACTTCCAATAGAGCAATCTTTAATTGTCACAGTAAATGGTGTACCTACAAAAAGACAAAAGAATTTGGCAACAACTGGTAGACTTACATAAAGTTAGACAAGCCTTGCAATATCTAAAAGCCAATAATAAATACTACAAAGAAATAAATATTGAAGCAAACATAAGGGAAACAACTGAATTAATTCAAGAGTCACCAGAAACCGGTCAATTTGAACTTCTAGATCCTGCTACAGTATCCAATATTTAAGACCATTATACAATTTATCCATTGCACTCTAATGACACCATAGAAGATGCACTAGAAATGTACCAAATGTGACAAATGAAAGGTTCACCAATCAGCATATGGGAAAAAAGTATAGAAGCACATGCTTTTCCTCTACTCTTTCCTACTGGCAGAGGAGGAAGTTACGATGATAGACTTATTCAAATAACAGCATCAGAATACCACTCGTTACGGATGTATTCTGAAGATCCCAGATTTAGACAAAATGTGGAATACATATTCCACCTACTCTTTGAATCTGAACTAGCAACTCTATGTTACAGAGTTGCACACATATTAAAATCAGGAACCCGCTTTCAAAATGTCAGCTACGCAATTACTACAAAAAGTACAAGAAAAAGATGATATTTTACAATCAAGCATTACAAATCTATTAGCAAACATGTGTGGTACTAAAGAGTACTGGTTCCGATGTCACAGAGATGTACATTGTATGATAAGAAACCTTGGCCCACCCACTTGGTTTGTTACATTAAGTTGTGCAGAATATGCATGGGAAGATTTACATGATTTCCTACGCATATCAAACAAAAACAAAACAAACATAGATACACCTACAGAACTTTGCTCTCTAGATCCTGTTAATGCGTCAAGATAATTCCATCATCGCTTCATTGCTATGCTACACTTTATTTGTAATAAAACTGTTCCTCCCCTCGGAGAAGTGCAACACTTCTTTTGGAGAAAAGAATACCAAGCCAGAAGAGCACCACATATCCACATGCTTTTATGGATTGAAGATGCTCCTAAATGTGGTCAATACAGTAATGCCGCTGTGTTACAGTTTATCGAAAAATATGTCACTTGTGAAATTCCATCAGAAGCAACAAATAGTGATCTTCATGCACAAATTGTACAATTTCAAAGACACAAATGTGGCAAATATTGTTGTCACAAATACAAAAATAAAGGGAAATACTACACCAAATGCCGCTTTGGTTTCCCTAGACCAGTTAAAGACATATGCCCTCATTACAAATCAGGCATTAAGGGTTTAACGGTGCCGTTGGCGCCGTTAACCCTTAACGCCTGATTCACACTTTAACGCCTGCTTTTTGCTAAGCGCCCTTGGTGCTAATTACGGCACCGTAATTTACGGTGCCATAATTAGCGCCTTCCCCATCCCCATTATGCCCCATGGGGCAAAAATGGGAATGGGCAAGGGCAAATGGTGAATGGGGAATTACCGCCCCACTCACTTTGGAATGGGGCGGTAATTCCGCCATCCACCATGGCGGAATCCGGAATGGACCATGGTGCTAATAGCATCATGGTCCACCGCCTGACTTGTAATGAGGGCCATAATGTTAAAGGTAAATCACCTAAAAATACATATTACATAAAAAGAACAGAAGAAGTAAAATATATCAATGATTACAATGCAATCATTGCCCTATTGTTGAATGCAAACATAGATGTGCAGTACATTGCAGACAATTCCACTGCGGTAGCACGATATGTTACAGCCTACTTAACCAAAGCAGAAAAAACAGAGCTTCAAGACCTCTGGAATGACCTATCATCAGACAAAACACTGTCTCAGAAATTGTACAGCTTTGGCATAAAAATGAGAATGTGGCTGCTATGAAACTGCAGATCATTTAACCGGTACTGCTTTGTATGGAAAATCTGAAAATATAGTATGGCTAAGTCTTGGTCCTGCTAAATCTACAAAAAAGAGTTCTCAAATCAAACGATGACATAGAAATAATAGCCAAAAATGATCCCAACAGCCAAGACATTTTGAAAAACAATTTACTGGACACATACTATAGAAACAGAAGTACTACTTTGGAAACCATGTGTCTATACCACATAGCCCAAAACTTCACATACAAAAATAATATAAAACCCGATGAAAATAAATGTAGATACAGAGTGACAAATTGTGAAGGCAGCTTAGTAAAACTTACCAAACCAAGTTTAATTAATCATATCAAATTGTCATTAAAAACTCCTCAACATAAAGAACTATATTACATGTCCCTGCTACAACTCTTTAAACCATGGAGAAAAGAAGAAGAAATACTTGATAACTATGACTCCTATGAAGACGCTTTCAAAGCAAATGAAAGCACTATAACCAATGTAAACTTTACACAGTACAAAACAATGTTGCACAATGAACAGCAACACAAAGAAAAACTCCAGGCCCAACTAGATAAGGACACTCCTGACAGTAGTCAACCTTCTGTAACAGGAAGCCAAGAACCACTGGGACAGCCACTAATAGCAAATGAGGCAGAATTAGCTATGACAGAAGTAGAAAACACCATGTGTCAGTATGAAGATACAGACGACTTAACTATACTACAATCAAAACTAAACAATGAGCAGTGTAACATTTTTGAAGAAGTAACAAAAGAAATTGCACATGGTCTACAACATGAAAATAAAGAACTTACCTGCCAAAATTACAAACCTATACTACTATACGTCAGTGGTGAAGCCGGTTCAGGCAAAACATTCTTAATCAAAATCATCAGCAAGTTGCTTCAACAATTGACAAACAACAAACTGTCAGCTGTTGTAACTGCCCCCAAAGGTTTAGCTGCATACAACATAGGCGTTGTCACTTTACACAGATGACTACTCCTGCCAGTAGAACACTAACACAAATTAGAATATTACAAACTTTCTACAGAAGCTGCAATGGAACTACACAGAGTGTTAAAACAAATGAAAATGCTACTAATAGATGAAGTGAGCACGGTCTCCAACCTAATGTTGGCTTTGATTCACCTCAGATTAAAAGAAGTACTTAAAACAAACTACAAAGAGCTCTTTGGAGGAAAACACATTATTGTTTTTGGAGATCTTCTTCAATTGACACCAGTGAAAGGTGAACCTATTTTTAAAACCTTAGGACACAAACTCTGCCGTAGAACTGTTGGCAGCATAGGAAATTTCAACCTTTGGCAACATTTCCAATACAGAGAACTAACAGAAAACATGTGACAGTCTACAGACCTCACCTACACCAACATTTTAAAAAAGTATTAGAGTTGGTGTACTATCTCAAGAAGCACAAGCAATATTAAAAACCCGGCACATCCATGCAGTTTATGGCCATAACTCATGTGCTAATGATGTTATGGAACAATTAGTGCACAAAAATGTCAATTGTATGTCCTTAATGCCAGCTCTTGCAAGCTGTTCCAAATTCAATGAAACAATATTGAAAAAAGAAATGAAACCAATAATTGAAATTTGCTCCACAGACAAACTGGGAGTACATGGTATGACACTACCCATGTGTCAACAAGCCACAACAAGACGTAGGGGGTAATTCATAGAATTCAGCGCACAAGTGGCGCACGCGGCTGGCGCACAGTGTGCGCGTGTGAATTACTGCGCCAGCCGCGTTCACTCAAATCCATTTCCGCGCACAGCGTATTCATGGATTTTAGCTTCCAAAATCAGCCGTGGCGCAGAGTGGCGCAGCGACCCTGCAGCAGCACCAGTTACGCCCCCAACCCATCCCTGTGCGCCATGCACAGCACACAAATCCTGTACATGGTGCATAGGCCCCCAACCACGAAAACGCCTGAAAATCTCCCTGCGCACCCCTCCGAATACACATACCCCATTGCACGGGGAGTGTCACACATGATTGGAGCTGGGAAGTTTCACACAGGAAATGCCCTGTGCGAGTGGGGTACATTTATTCCTGGGATGCGCGGGAAGTTTCACACGCAATGGAGAGGGGAATGTGTATTTCGGGGGTGCGCGGGAAGTTTCACACGCGAAATGCCCTGTGTAAGTGGGGTACATGTATTCCTGTGGTGCGCGGGAAGTTTCACACGTGAAATGCCCTGTGCGAGTGGGGTACGTGTATTCCTGGGGTGTGCAGGAAGTTTCACACGCAAAATGCCCTGTGCGAGTGGGGTACGTGTATTCCTGTGGTGTGCGGGAAGTTTCACACGTGAAATGCCCTGTGCGACTGGGGTACGTGTATTCCTGTGGTGCGCGGGAAGTTTCACACGTGAAATGCTCTGTGCAAGTGGGGTATGTGTATTTCGGGGGTGTGCGGGAAGTTTCACATGTGAAATGCCCTGTGCGAGTGGGGTACGTGAATAACTGGGCTTCGCGGGAAGTTTCACACGCGATTTTGCTGTCAGAGCAGGGTACGTGAATTTCGGGGGTGCGTGGGGAGTCCTACACATGAATTGGCAGTGTGGGTCCTCCCAGGTGTTCCCTCTACACCATCCACGGCCCCTGCAGGCAGCCCACACCACAGGGGACTACCCTGCACCCCTGGTCATGTCCCGCAGGCAGCCATCCACCATGGGCATGCCCCCCAGCCAAGCCACATGTCACCTTGCACTAGTGATCACCAACTCATGTCCCCCAGCACCCCCACCCCCACGGTCCTGGATAGCCACGTCCACAGGGAGAGGAAGGCCAGTTGTTGTGCGCTCATCCCCTCCCTGAAAATGGGCCTGGACGTAGGCATCCCTGCTGGTGCCAGATGATGCACTGACAGGATCAGGGACAGGATTACACACAGGCACCTCCGCGGCTGCCTATGCTGCCTCCTGTCCCTGCCCCTGCATTGCACCACTAGCACCAGTGGAATCCCCACCTCCAGACGCCGTGTGTCCCTTCCGCGGCCGCCTCCTCCACCAAACCCCCCACCAACCTGGATGACTCTGTGCCATCTACCTCCATTGGACCCTGTGGGGTCTCAGCTGCCCCTTCTGCTGCCGAGGAGTCCACCTCCGACCTCTGCCTCTTGGACCTACCCTCGGCAGCTGCGGCCTGGGACGCAGCAATAGTCTCCTCACTCCCTGATGAGATGACAATCTGGGAGGGGAGCCGGGCCTTGCGTCTCCGGCTGGTGGTGCGATGCCTGCCGCTGTGCTCCACATCACCCTCTCCGCCCTCTTCATCAGTTGACGCTGCAGACAGGGAGAGATAAAACACAGACATCAGGGCACTGTACAATGGACTGATACACACATGACAGTTGCACATGGGTGGCAGTGTCAAACTTCAGACATGGCATCACACTGCACGACTCACATGTCATTTCAACTCACACACATGAGCATTTCCACAGCAATATTGCACCAGGCAGAAACATCCATACACATACAACAGCATGAACAGCCGAAGGTGAGCCTGACATCACATGAAACACAGGGAGTGCACTAGACATGCACACACGCCACCAAACTTACATGCATGTCTACATCTCCTCCAACTGTCGCAGTGATGCGATCGCCATACATGTCACATCTGACATTCAGCCTTCTACATATTAGTGTCATGTGCATCCATGTTGCATTACAGTTGCACACTTGTCAAATACACACACATGCACATGTACACAGTGTAGATACATGCAGCAGGAACCACCATCCATGTGTGACACCACAACCATGCCAACGTACATACACAGAAATTCAAACATGTGTGCTACCAGACCTGCATTTGCACAGCATGCTTACCAACACATATACCATCAACGTGTCTCACATCTAAGAGGACTCACATGTGGCAGCCTCACGCCCCTGTTCATACACATCGTTACATGGCTCTACGAAAACACATGTGCAACCTGCACACTAGTGTTAGGGAGAATTATCTGTTTAGGCTGAATTTCCTAACCTAGTGAGTCCCCCAGCATCTTTGCTGGATTTTTGGGGTTTCTTTTATTCTCCTGCCAAGAGTGAGACTCTTTTACCCTCACTCTTGGACATGATTTAAGTGTGTTTCTTTGAATCTAGAATTGTTTAATGGGCTATGGGGTCTTTTACTCCATAGGGCTTCATGTGTTTTTGTGATGTGTGTTACACAGCACCCTCAGTGCAGTGACACAGGGGTGTCATAGTGACCCCCCAGTATAGACTCCAAACCCTGGGACTGACTACTGTCTCCCAGGGCATGTAAAGTCACCATTGACTTTACTAGTCTTAAATTCTGACAGAAACAGTACAAACCATCATATTGTGGACGTACTGGCTGGGGCGATTCAATTGCCCCAGGGTCTGTTAGTCGAGGGGGCACGTCTCCGTTCCCCCTGATCGAGTTTTGGCTGGTGGCAGTGGATGCTACTTTTTATATTCAACCGCAAATATTTTCCTATGGGATTTCCCATTGTTTTAGGCTACTATCTTTATTTAATTATTTCCGTAGCCTCGAACATACCGCCGGTTTATTTAATTAATATTAATTCTCCGGTTGGTATTTTTTGCCAAAACTTGATTCTAAAATGGCGTTTGTGTTCTCTTCTGTGACTCCCTTTGTTCCACTTTTTGGCGGGCTTCTCCACAGAAGCCCTCCAAAGTGGTGCCACTGTGTCTGGGGTACTTAGGAGGGGTGGAGGGGAATTTAGGCACCCTGGACTGAGTTGCCTAGGCAACTCAAGTCGCACTCCGTCCTGATTGGCCCAAGTGGTGAGCCGGCCGGCTCACCACTTAGCATGTTTGAGTGACAGCTAGGCTGAGTGAATGGGGGTTTGCTGCATAAAAGCAGGGCTTTGGGGACTGGAACTTCAGAAGTCGCCACAGGACCTAAGAATCCGACGAGGGAGAAGCTAAGCCGACCTGCCATGAACCCACCACCGGTGGAGCCCTGCTGGACTGCCTCACCACTTTTCCCAACGACAGAGGAGATCTCCCGCCGGAGAGTCTTCTTCCTTTGACTGGTGGGGATAACCAGTTTCACTGCCTTTTCGCTTTCCCGACGTATCTCGTGGCCGCCTTGCCCGTGCCAAGCACCCCGGCAACCGGGATAGCACGTTTTACCAGGACCGCGAGACAAAGGTACCACCTTTAACCGGAAAACTCTGCGGCTGGTTTCTGCCCTGGTAGTGCAACGACCTTCATCTTTCCTCCAAGTCGAGATCTTCTTTTCCCCTGGACGACGACACAACTTGCACCCACTACCAGGAACAACTGCCACCGCTGGAGGATCCTTCCCACTTAAGGTACCGTGTCCCGCCTGGCTTCCCTTGCTACCGACTGTACGGGGTAGATTTAGCCCCCGGCTTTCGAACCTGGGTTAGTCTGGGACACCTTGGCTAAACTTTTCTAAGCCTCTCACAACGATTGTCTGAACCCTCTGCAAGACTTTCTAAGCCTAGTGTAACTGTGTGATCTTCGGCGCATTTGTGCTCTGCTCTCCAAGAGTGGGCCCAGCCTTTGGACTTTGACTCACCAGTGACTTTTTGCTCTCTGCCTTGCTAACAGTGTTCTGGAATCGTAGAGTGGTGTACCTCTTCCTATTCTGTCTTTTTCCCTCCCTTTTTCACACACTTATTAGAGTGCAATCTAGTTAAGCGCTCACCTCTGTATGAAAATAAGTGGTGTTTTACTGTGATTTCCTAATAGGGAAAAAGGTATATATCATAATAGTAACTGTGTTTAGAATATTTTACAATAAGAGTGCTGGAGTGTTTCAACTGTGTGTTTTTAAATAAATAATTATATACTTTGATACCAAAGCTCTGGTCAGTGTTTGCTTGTATTGTTGTATCTGAGTGCCTATTGAGTATACTTTGCATACTGCCTAACTCTTCTTGAGGGAAGTCTGACTGCTCAGCCACAGCTACCAGGTAAATCTGGGTGGTACAGACTGCTACCAAGTGGGTTTACTGCCAACACCTGTAGTCTTAAATCTTTTGCAGTGGTCCCTAAGGGAACTGCACAGGTTTCTGCCTAACAACTACTGGCACACCACCACACGCACAGCGTCCAATCAGTATGCATGTACACTTACCACTCGACTCCAGACGGGTCTGCCTCTCAAGAACCTGGACGTGGAGCGCTGGGCATATGTGTTCCAGGACACTCATCTGGTGGTCGGACAGGTGGCCCCGGCGCCCCTTGGCATCCGCTGCCTACAAGAGGCGCCGGGCCTTGTTGAGGGTCCTGGACCTGAAGTCCTCCCAGCACTTCTTGACATGGTGTAAATCGCGGACTGCCACCCCCTCCGTGTTGATGGCAGTCACAATGTCCATCCAGATCCTCGTCCGTCCTTCATTGTCGGCGCGCAAACTTCCAAAGAGGGCATCATACTGCCCCAGGACTTGCTCCACCAGGACACCAACTTCCCTGTCACTGAAGCTGGTGGCCCTCTGCCTCTCTGGCTGGGGATTGCCAGTGGTGCCAGATGGTGTTGTGCCCGACATGGCAACCCCAGAGGCAGGAGTGGGTGGGCAACTGGGTCCTGGGGCTGGGCTGTGGAGCGATGGTATCCCAGTCGGGAGTCTTCAGTTCCAGCAGGGGTGGTCACAGCAACTGCACCCCTGGCTAACATGCAGGCAGCAAATAGTAGGGCACGTGGGCAGCAGGCAGTCAGGCAGCAGCAGATGGCAGGTGGGAGCGTGCTCGGGGCTCTGGGGGGGCAGTAATTCGGCCTTCTGGGCAGGAGCGTGGTCTTCCGTGTGTTGTTGCATGGCCAGCTTGATACGGAATGATTTGGCACGTAAAAATCTTGCACGTCAGCATGTAATTCGAGGAAAGGCCCTTCGCGTGTAAGCGTATCAGCACACGTACGCAGTTTCATTGGACCAAAGGCCCTTACTTCTGTGACGTGACTCGCGCAGGCGTTTCCCTTGTGACGTGGGCATGGTGGTTCAGCGCGCGTGAAAAAACTGAACGTCCATGTGTGGATGTGTGTAATCCGAGTAAAGGGCCTACGCGCATAAGTGACGTGACGTGTGCAGGCGTTTCCCGTAGCATGGGTTAAAGGTGAGCGGGGCCAGCAGTTTGCTGTATGTGCCTTTCGTGGAGACCGACGTGTGTTGCTGCTTCGTGTTGTTTCGCGCGCCATCACAACTTCACAGCTATCAAGGACGTATCTCTTCTTTTGGTGGGGGTATTGGCTATGCGTGTTTTTCTGCATCGCGCTAGTCAGACGGTGAGTCGCGCACGCTATTTTTCCCACTGCGGGTGCCCCTGTGTATCGCACCCGTTTTCGAGGTCATAGTAGTCCCACGCGTACACGTTTTTCATGTTACTGGGTGCCACTGTATACTGCGGGAGGTTGATTCCACGCATGTAGGCTGCAGGGTTGCGTGCACAGTTTTACTGCAGTTTTGGGGTGCCTGAGTGTTGTGTGACCCATCACTACATACCGGGGTCACATACAGCCTTGCAGCTGCAGGGGGGCTGTTAACATCTTGCATCCCACCCTCTTCACCCCAATTGCCCAGGTCATTTGTGGTGTACACCTCCCATTGGCACTACTCCATCTGTGCCGGCACTACTACATCTGTGCCATGGTTGGGAGGCCACCAAAGGTGAGGGGTGCCTCAGCTGGGCGTCCTCCTTATGGCGGGCATGGTTGGGGACATGGCCGGGATGACCAGGGAGTAGGGGGACTCCAGGGTGTCCAGGGTGGCTGCAGAGGGGGAAGAGGCAGGGGTGCGCCACTTGAGCACGATGTTGTGCCATGTGTCGATGCAGTCATGCCACCACCCCCTGTGGTTCCGGGAGATGCAGCTTCTGCATCTGGCACTGGCGCCCGTGTGACCCGGCAGTCCGTTTCATCGACTGCCACGGGCCCGAGGGTAGTGGTAGCTGCAGGTGCAGCTGTGGACACCACCACCCAGACTCAGGGTCTGCCAGCGCAGGCTGCGTTGGCACTTGAAGAGCCCTTGGAAGATTTCCAACAGGCCAGGAGGGAAACCGTAGGGGCACGCAGGGCTGCCCTGACCAAGACATGTGTCCCTGGGGCAGTTATGTCATCTGCTGCCCCGAACAGCCGGGTGTTGGCAAGTGCAGGGGCAGATGCACCCAACAACACCCCGGTTGTGAGTCTGCCAACCAGGACAATTGTGGTCAATGACCCTGCCACAGCGGATGTTGCTGCGCAGGGTCCATTAGAGGGCAACCAGCTGCCACTGACACAAGTCAGGCCTTTGGTCGTCCCTCCAACTGCCACTCCCTTGGCTCAATCCACCAAACCCACTGGCAATACTGATCAGGGTGGCATTAGCCAGCCAGGGTCTGCGCCACAATCCAAGAGGAGGAAGGTTGCACCTGTAGCACAGGCTGGGACCCCACACACAGCCACGACCTCCGGCACGTCGAGGAAGAAGCCTTTCTGCAAACAGGAACTGGACTACCTCATGGACTACGTGCGGGAGCACAGCCGTGACATGCTAGTGGGTGCTAATTGTCAGACTACGGCTGCCCACCGTGATACCCACTGGAAGAAAGTTGCGGAACATGTGAGTGCATTCAGCCATGAGGTGCGCACGGCGCAAGAGTGCAAAAAGCGTTGGAATGACCTCAAACGCAGTGCTAAGGCTAAGCGTGCCTCAAATTACAACTTGACTCTGGTGACTGGCAGTGGGCCTGCACCAGAGGAGGAAGACCTCACTCCGCATGAGTCACTCGTTGCAGAGTTCATGCCATCTGAATCGGTCGAAGGAGTGTGAGAGATGCCAGACTTTGATGCCAAGTCCAGTGAGTGTTGATGCGTGTTTGTTGAGGACGTGTGTGTTTTACTTGTGTGATGTGTTGTGCATGACTGCCACTGCATGTCACGTGTTCATGGTTCTGATGTGAAAGTAATGCAATGTTTCCCTGATGCATGTCTACTCTGCTGGATGGTGGACATGTGGAGCAGACGGGGACTGTCCGCATCACCACTATTGCACCCTACTCAAATGCTGGTTAACAGTATGCCCCTCCGGTCCATGTTCCAGCTCACTGGCACTTCTGCATGTAGTGTGGGGTGTCCTTCCTCTCAGCCCAGGGATTATGCATAGCATGACTGACGTGCATGTGTCCTTTGCCTGCAAGCGGGTACTCAATGTAGGCATGCTCCCTTGCCCCTCAACCCCCCGCAATGCACCCCAATTCCACCTTAGCACTGGTCTGCCACAATATTGCCTTTGGATACTTCCCTGTTCAGGCCTCCTGTGTACATGCTAACATCCAGCGGCCAATCTGCCAGACATATGCTGTGTGGTAGGTCCTTAGTACTTGATGCAGGGTGTCTCACTTGGACTGTGCAGAGGTCAGATGCCCCGCAGGGACATGAGTACCCATTCATGCGCCGTGTGCATTCCATGCATGCCCCTATGTGTCCATGACTGGATGATCACTGTAATACAAGTCCTGGATGACCTACATTGCATGGCATTTCATCCGCCTTCCTATGTCAACTGTGCCCAGTACTGCATTGCACACATGTTTAGGGTCTGACAATCTGTGTGGGTCACAGGCCTCAGCCTGTTTAATGGCCAATGACTCTGTCCAACTAGTGTAGTGTCTTCTTCACACGTGGGTGTACTCCAGAGGTTTCATCATGTGTCCTGCTTACTGTCCCATCATTTGCTGTGTTGTCACTTGACTCACATGATGCTGTTGATGCTATTCAACACTGTCTGTCAATACACAGGTCTATGGTCAGCCTTTTGATACCATACTAGGCATACCTGCTTTTGCACTTGGGGGAGGGGTGGTTTGCTTGTAGACATGTTACCCATTGAATGCACATTGCACGTGATGCCTGAAGTTGACCTTGCACTGCCTTTACATTTTCTGACACACCATGATGTCCTTGTACATGTAGATAGTGAGTAACATACATATTTGCTGCACTGCATAGACCCACTTCAGTGCAAACTGCCACCTTTCCACAGGTCTAATCACAGAAGCAATTTCAAGTTTACCCAGCATGCATGCCAGGTTCTATTTTGTGTGTCACATGTCTGCTTGATGTGTTTGGTGTTGGGGTGTGTGTGTGTTGTGTGCTTCTAACATGTGTAGTGACCTAATTCCTCTCAATTTTTCAGGTGATGATGCAATGGAGCTGGAGGATGGTGTTGTCATGCCAGGCACAGGTTTGTTATCACTACATCAACCCAGCACAAGTGGGGGTCGTGGGGTGGTAGGCCACGAAAACCCCCAAGTGCTACAGTCCATCTTGTCTCTGGCTGCCTATGAGTCCAGCTCTGATGAACACTCTGACGACCATGTCGAGTTGGATGAGCATCGGGTCCATATGTCAGGGGTGAGTGATTCTGATGTGGACACTCCTCTGTCCGCGACACCTGCACTGAGGGGTCAGACAGTCTTGGAACCTCCGGCCGTTGTGGATCGGGAAGCAGGGTCACCCTCCACACCAATCACTGATGTGCCTGGGACATCACGTCGACAGGGGCATGTAGTCATGCAGCTGCGGGTGGTGCCAAGACGAGGACACCCGGTCCTTGGGTCCCGCAGGGGTCAAGCCCAGCAACGCGGTCGCTGTGCGCAACCACTGTATACTGAGTGGGAGCAAGACATGACTGCCAATTTTGAACACCAGGGGGCAGCAATGGAGAACATCGCTGAGAGCATGGAGCGTGTGGCCCGATCCGTGCTCCCCCCTGTTAGGCAGGTGCTTCTCCAGCAGCAGGCGGCACGGTCCACGGCCCGCTCGCTCAGGCTGGGCATGGCGGCCTCAGACAGGGCACGCCAGGCTGAAATGTTGTCTCTGCGTGAAGCAATTGCTGCTCACGCAGAGGCACACATGGAGGTCCTGAGGGAGGAGTATGCTTCCCTCAGATACACTCTGTGTGTCCTTCTGATGTCCCAGAGGTAGCGGGCAGAGGAGAGGTTTGCACAGCTTGAGCGTACCAATTCGGCTGAGCTACATGCTTGCTGGGAGGTGCAGCGGTTGTCCAGCCAGGCCTTGCAGGAGGAACTCCATGTTACACGTGCTTCCTTGCAAGAGGAAGCACGTGTATCACGGGAGGTTCTGCATGCAGACCTACGTGTCACCGCCACACAGAACCAGGCTCACCCGTCTGGCAGACTTGCTGCCGACGAGGGGCAAGCTGCGGCTAGGCGTGGTCATGCTCCTGTGCCACGTCCTCCTTTCCAGGAAGAGCAAGACTTGGACGACAATCTATCTCCCACATAGGTCGGGCTGTGCAGGCGTTGAGCCCATGGAGGTTTTTTTTTCCTCAGCATCATCGCATGTGGGTGTTGAGCAGGACACTGTACCTCCCCCCTCCTGGGTGCCTCCTCCCGGGGTCATATGTGGCCATTTTGATTTTTCCTTTAGTTTAGTTAGTTAAGTTTCTGTTTGATAGTTCGTTTAAATAGGTAATGTAGGTTTTTCATAATTAGTGTAATTAGTTAATATAGTTTAAAATTGCTTGTCTATTGTGCTTTCATGTGACGGTGTGGTGCCTTGTGTGGTGCTTTGTGGCTTTTGAAAGCATCCACTGTCTGTTCCAGCTTGGCCCTTCAAGCTTGTCTTGTGTATGTGTTTGCTGCTTGGGGTCCTTGACTCACATACGCCACTCTTGCTTCCCTTATCCATGGGCTTGCAAGGATGGCTCGATGCCTATTACACAAGGGCTTTGGACTGTCATATATGTGGCATGTCTGCTGCTGTGGAACTTGTGTTGACACCCCTAGTGGGGATGATTGGGGTGTAATTGACCACTGTGCTTCTTTTGCTAGATGGGGTGTTTCATGATTCATGTGTACATTCATTGCTATGCATTGTGTAGTATGTTTCTTATCTTTACTGTACATGTGCTTGTTGCAATTCATGCCGTAGATAGTGTGTTCCACACTTTGGCTGTGAAAGACGGACTGATGGTGTGATTTCTGATGTACGTCTCTGACATGGTCCAGTCATGAAATGCCTGAAGAGACACACACAGATGAATCGAAAGCATTAATCATGTGTTTCATGGCCTTTCTGCAGGGGGTTGATCCTCCATATCACCTTTGCCAGGAGACATGGGCCATTGGACGTCTGGAATCTGGACACGTTTGGTGGTGCTGACATGCGCATGTGTGCGCAAGCAGAGGCACAGGGATTGCGATCATACATCCGAAAACTGCTGACGTGTTTCAAGGGACTCCAGGCAAGGTGAGTGTTATGCTCACCTGGCTCCCACAGGGGCGTTGGTCGGACCCGGACAGCTGCGGTCTCCACCCACGTGATGCGTAGTGCAGCGATGACTGACTGGATCTGCCCTCCTAATCTTGTCTGCTTAACCCATAGAAATATTCTCCTGCAAGTGGAGAGATAGGTTTAGCCACTTGTGGATTCAAGTGATGTCACCCCCACAGTCCTCCCCAACTAATCACCTCCGAAATGCCCTCACAGCAATCTCACCTTATATTCTTGAAAGATGAGCTCTCCATCCTGCGTGGATTTGCAGGGGCGCGTCGATTCCAGTTACTTCACTGGTTTGTTAAGTTCATAGAGTTCAATATGTCCGATGTTCACTCTTGTTCCCCCCGTCCTTTCTTGTCTTGCAGCTGGCTTGTGAAAAGATGCTCTTGTGGCAGCTGGTGGTGCTCAGGTAAGAGTCTGTATTACCCGGCGCTGTCCGGTAAATGTTGCATGAGGAAAACGTGTTGTTTTGTCTCTCTTTACAGATGTGGCACGTGAAAATATGGAGAGTCACAAAAGGATGCCTCCGCTAGTAAATCAGGTAAGTCTATGGTGGTAAGAATTATATTTGTTGGTTCCCTCGGCTCACCTTGTGGTTTTCTTTTGTCTCCTAGGTGCCGAAGTTTGTCGAAGAAATGATGGAGGCAGCGCCGACCCAAAGGATGCTGTGAAGACTGGTGAGTATGGCGCAGCGCTGCAGCTGGAGGTGCGGCGCGTGCAGAAATGATGTTCTTTACAGGTCCGGAGACAAGATGGATCCAGAATCAGGTGTGGAATAGAAATAAGTTTGTTTTATAACCTTGACCCTTTCTTTCCTCTTTCTTTTAGGAGCTCCGGATTCGAGGCGGGCGTGGCAGAAGACTGGATGCAGGCACGGTGAGTGTTATGCTGCTGGATGCAGAATAACGCAAAGCGTGTTTCTGGTCGGGTGTGGTTTACATAGCCTCAAAAGTAATCCCAGGTAAAATGTCTCTAGAACCACACCCGAGTAAAAAATAGTCCCTGTAGAAAAATAGTCCCTTTCAGGATTCATGTTGTATTGGAGTCATTTGCAGCTTGGTCTGCTTGAGGTAAGTAATGACTATGAGCCTTGCGCATTAGGCACCAGGACTGATTCCTACTATGAGCCTGGTGCCCAAGGCGCCAGGACTGAACCCTGATAGCCCCTAGCCAGGGCTGCTGAGGTTTTACTAAATGTCTATATGCCTGCTCCCGGGGCTGATGGACTTGGTCTGGATGCCTGGGGGTAGGCATCATGACAGTGAGCAGCACAGGGGGGTCACAACACAGCAAACCTTCCACCAGGCCAGTTGGACATGCATGCTTAGTAGTAGCACTGACAAATATTGGTGTTGAAGCGCACAATACAGCTCAGATGTGTTAGTGGACCGATGGCTAGTTGATAGTGAAAGTTGTCTGGGGCACCTGCAGGGGCAGTGGCACATACCCTCCGGTCCACCATGGGCCATTGAGGCACTTGTATTAGCCATGTAGCGTTCCGAGACATGGAAAGAAGCAGCTCACAGGGACAGACAGCAAGGGACATACTCGGGTGCAGTGCATTTCATTTCGCAGTGGAATTTGCAAGATGCACTGTCTACGTTATTTTGGTCATGGTTGTACACAACTTGTCCTGAAGTCATACTTTGCTATATGCGTCTGTCTGCTTACCTAGGGAACATTGCATGTTGTGTGAATCGTGACACATTGGTGTTCCATTTGCCATGCACCCAGCGGCGCCTGACTTACTGCATTGACTGTGTATGAACCATCACAGGGGTAATGTTACGTATGGGTACGAAGCATCCACACAAGATTGTCTGTTTTTAGAGTAGTTTGTTACTTTAGGGCACATTTGGTGGTGTGTTTGTGTGTTTTGTGCATGCGCAGATTATTAACTGTGGCTCTCTTTGCAGCATTGAACTGCTCCTGTTACCGGCCCTGAAAGTGCGCAGGCAGGAGGCCAGCACTCACCCCAGAGATAGGTTTCTCTTTGACTTCCATTTGAGTAATTTGCTGTTATGTGCATGATGAACAAGTTTGGTCTAATTGTGTATGTGTTAATGTGAGTACTAAATTTTTGTGCATTCCCTACTTTCCCGTGTCAATCCTACTCCCCTCTCCTGCCCCTCATTCCGGTTATCCAGTATGCCAATGCCTGACCCGACTGCATATCCCTGACCCTCCTTCCCCACCAGGGTCTCAGAGGCCTGTGTGAGTTTGACCTTGCAGGCACCCAGACCACGGTGGGGGTGGTTGTTTCGTGCCACTCCTGCGCCTGTACACGGGAGCTGTGACAGTACACATCCGTTCGTGGTGCATCATTCTATGTTATGTACCACACATGGTACACATCCTGTTGTGGCATTGTTTTACTGTGCTACTTTGGTTGTTAACATCATTGTAGTAGTACTTGGCCTTTGTGGCGTACTGCTACTTCAAGTCATCTACTGGAGGCTGTTCTGGTTTGTTTTCCTGCCTGCAGGCTATTTGCTTGGCTTCTGTGTTGGCCTGCTTTGAGTCCTCTTGGATTTGGTGCTTTTGCAAATCAAGGTGGACTCTGAGGGTGCTAGCAACTTTTTACACACAAGGTGGGAGATGGTGACAAAGGAGAAGGGTGATCCTGTGGCCAGGTGAAATTAAAGGATGAGGCTGAATAACCCAGGTGCAGTTGTTCAGTGGGTCGTGGTGATTTGTGAGGGTGGGGGGGTGTTTTGTTGTTGATAGTTGCCTTGCCCTGCAGTGTGATGGGCACCCTGACATTGTAATTGTGGTATCCTATGTACATGATGTATTCTGCTGATCAATGCCTGTTCATGTATTGTGTTTACCTTTCAGGTGTGAGGGGATAGTTGTGGTTTGACATGCTGGGGTGTACACATGGTGAATGTTCACATGTGATGTGTAGAGGACACTGATGGTCACTTGATTGCACATGTATATGTTGAGTGCATGCCCCTACTGACCCACACACGCGCACTATTATCCACTACATGTACAACCACCCTTCCATGTCCACGTGTACACTCTGTTTGCCTTATGGTGCCCACTGTGTCCCTGCAGCACATGTTCTATGAACATTTGTGGATCCTGTACATGCCTAATTTGCTTTTTGATATAGTTTGTCGCTTAGATGTGATTCTCAGGGTGTGCATCACACACAATGGCTGTTCACTGTGCTGTGCACTGAGCAGTGTGTTGCAGGAGGTGGACACGGCACACAGAAACTGCAGTGTTGATTTTGCAATGCACATTGTGCATGCAGACAGGCATTCATTGTTATGTTACAACTACAACTTTTGGAATGCATTTGGGCATGACTTAGTTTGGGTGGGAGGTTGTTGGTCAGTCATTTCATCTGATTCCAAGTCAGGCATCATTGTCTGATGCAAATTTACATTTTGCACATGGTAATGTGTACCTTATTGGTACTGTGTTGGTGTATGGCTATTGCTTGCCATGTCATGTTGTGGTTTGGGAGGGTTTGAGTGACATACCAGTGATAGTCATGGCCTGTTTTGCAGGTCTGTGTGATTCACACCTTGCATGTGTGCCTTTTGGTCACACAGGATTGCTTGTGTTTAAGTAGCTAGGGATGCACACAATGTGGCAATTCCATGGTAACAATCTCAGGGTGGTAAGGTTGTGACAGTTGACTGTCTCCTTGTCATCATCGATTGTCAACTGGTGTGTGCCAGGCCTGTGTGCACTCCGCAGGGTTGGGAGTTTAGGTGAAAAATGTGGCCACAAGCTGGGTTGGGCTGCCTCGCCACGTGCCCTATCCCCTCCCATGTGCAGCGCCTGTGCCTGGGGATGTGGGGGCACCACCATGTCCACCGGTACACCCTGCCGTGTCGCAACATTGTGCAGGACACATGCTGCCACAATGATCCTGCACACTACTGATGGTGCATAGAGTAGCTGCCCGCCAGAGCGGTCAAGGGAGCGGAAGCGTGACTTGAGCACTCCAAATGTGCGCTCCACTATGGCCCTGGTTGCAATATGGGCGGCATTGTATCTTACCTGGGGTGGTGTGGTGGGGTTCCGGATGGGCGTCATCATGTGGTTGCTCAGTGGGTAGGCTCTGTCCCCTGGAGAGGTGACAATGGTTGTGATTATTGGGGTTTGTGTATTTGTGTGTGTGTGTGACATGCATGCATGTGCACGGGCATTTGTACTCACCTAGGAGCCATGTGTCACCATGCTGCCCAGCTTCCAGGGCCCGGCTCAGGGCGGACATTCTGTATATGAAACTGCCATGGGTGGAGCCAGGGTAGTTTACATAAACAGAGGTGATGTTTCCCTTTGCATCGCATACCACCACGTTGATGGAATGCCAGTGCGTGCGGTTTCGGTAGATGTGCTCAGTGGCCCTAGGTGGAAGTAGGGCCACATGGGTGCAATCTATGGCACCGAGCACTTTGGGGAAGTGTGCCACCCTGTAAAAGTCCTGGAAAACAGTCTGCCTTTCTGCGGGTATTCTGGGCATGTATATGTGCCTGCGGACTGAGGGCGCACTGTCATGATTGCCAAGACCTGGTGTAGGCAGCATGACTGCGTGGCCTGTGAGACACCCCCCACTATGGCAATAGTCCACTGAAAAGACCCAGTGGCCAAAAAATGCAGGACATGGAGCACCTTCTCCAAGGGGCTCAATGCTTGAGAGCAGAGGGTGGGGGATGTAAGGGCATCTTCCCACTCCGTGACCAGGTCTAGGATGATACGGGGTGGAAACCTATACCTGCCATAGACCTGGTCGTCAGACATCCCAAAAAGGCTTGTCCGTGGTGAAAAAATGTATGCCCTGGCTATTCTCCTCCTCCTGCGGTGTCCCACGATCAGTTCTGCGACAAATGGGTCATTCATCGTAGCTGTATATACGTGTTTGTTGTTTGCGCGCACTTTTATACTGTGCGCAGGGACGCTTCCGCCTGCCTTTGTGTGGCGGACGCGTTGACGAATGTGCGTGTCTTTTGCCTTGCGCGGGTTTCCCGTATTCGAATCCATGAATACGGGTTGTTCCCGTGCGTGTGGGCGTTCCGGTGTAGTTCCCTGCAGTACTTCCCCAGTTACTTTTTCACACGTTATTCCCCATTCCACGTGTTACACCCACTGTTCCGCCCACTTTTGTTGTGTGCGCCACGCTATGTGCGCTTTTTCTGTGCACGTAGCGCACGCCGCTTGATGACGTGTGTGCCCGCGTGCGCCATGCAAGGATTTGGTGCACAACCAGTGGGAAACAAGCGCAGCGCCTTCCTTGAATCGCACTTGTGCGCTTGCTTTCTCACGCTTGCGCCACCTTGCGCCTGCTTGCACTGGGATTTTCGGTGCACATTTGTTCCATGAATCGGCCCCTAAATACCTTAGAAAATTCTATCTGCAACACAGCTGGTTTGGAGAAAATATTAAAATTATCCTTAAACTGTAGAGTAATGCTTAAATGTAACCTTGACGCGGAGCAAGGACTAGTTAATGGAGCACTGGGTACAGTTGTTGGCTTTCAAACATGCCCACGTGACAACAACATTCAGTTTGTCAATATTCTCTTTGACAAACTTTCAGAAGTAAAAAGGATAGGGCGCTCAACACCTCCATTCTTTCTCTTCAAAGACATGTATGTACGCAGAGAACAATTTTCTCTAACTCTAGCATACGCAGTCACCATTCATAAATCACAAGGTCTTAGCCTAGACAAAGCATTGATAGATATTGGTAACAGTCTTTAAAGAAGGCATGAGCTATGTAGCACTGTCACGCTTACATACACTTGACGTTCTATTTCTAATCAACTTTGATGCAAGTAAAGTAAACGCTGATATTCCTTGCATTTTAGAATACAATAGACTACGTTCACTATACATCCCCATCTAAAAACATATCCTGTTCCACAAAAAGGAAAACGTTTAAAAGAAAACTAATTCAAACAGAAATGCAACTGGATCTTACTGCAAATCCTCCAAAGAGAGGAAAAGAAGCTAATACTTCATCAATTACCACAACCAAAGAAGAACCTATTACTCAAAGTAACTCAGGTACTTCTTCAAAGAAGCAAAACACACTCCGAAAAAATGACTTGGACACAGACCTATCTGGTCCATTCAAATTTTCAAATATAACTGGTGTAAGTTGCTATGCCAATGTAGCAATGAATATACTATTTCAATTGCCACAAATTGTTGACAACATTTACTTACACAGTACAGACCAATTGTGTTTGCAAATGTTAGTACTTCATAGAAACGCAACAAACAATCCTGACAACACGTATAGTGTTCATGGAATAAGATAAGAATTGGACTACTGTGCTAGAATGGTGAAATTCACTATAAACTCACAAGAAGATCCACAAGAATTTCTAATGTACTTACTACAAGTACTGGAAAACAAAAACATACCTATAAATGAAATCTTCCAGATTTCATACATGTGGAAACATACAAGCACTCTCTGCAACAATGTGACACAGGAACAAATCCCTAATGAGCGCTTTGTGTATGTATCCATACCTAATTGTGAATCTGTTCCATTTGATCAACTTTTACAAAATGCAAACCATGGTAGATTATGTACTACCTGCAATTCAGATAATCGCTCCACCTTACTAATACAAACACATAGTAAATACGTAATACTAATGCTTCTATGTTACAATGCAGATGGCACCAAAAACAACTGCAAGCGACTGAATTCACACATGGTCAAGAATCACTTGGTAAGAAAACCTTCACAACAATAGGTATAATCTACCACGCAGGAGACACAACCAATGCAGGTCACTACACTGCACATATTAAAAAGAAATGTGGATGGTTTGAATGTAATGATAGTAGCATTACTCTAAAGCACATATTACCAGCAAATCTTACAAACGCTTATTTAATCTTCTTAAAACCAAAATTTAATAAATAATCTGTACTTAAACATTAACAAAACTTCAATTAAAAAACTATAAACTGTTAGAATACGCCAACAGGTATATAACTGCCCTAAGATTCTATAACAGCCAAACAGATAAATCAATACCACTACATTATAACAAGAAATAAACAGTTAGAATACGCCAACAGGTATCTAACTGCTCCAAAAATCTGCAACAAGCCAACAGATAGAACATTAGCCAGAAACAACAAGTGAACACTGAAAACAAACAAACTGTAGCATAACAAAAAAGGTTTTTTTTTTAATCCGACATGGATTTTTTTCCCACAGACCCACAGACCCAATGATTTGAAAAACAAACACAGAAACTGAGCAAATTGCACAGTACACTGGTTTGTAATCTACTAAATTTGAGGGTTGAAATGAATAAAAAAGGTCTATTATTCAAAGTTATAAGTCCTTACAAACTACCAATACTAACATGATCTTTACTTTTATTTTGACAAAGAAATTGACAAAGAATATATGTACTCCAATTACGAAACCAAACAGTACGTATATTACAATAAGTACAACTTATGAATACTGCTGCATAACACAACCAATAAAGCAAACAGTGCATATAACATCAGTCTTGCACTTCTGTACTTATAACTTTGGTCTCGACTCAAGACTCTAGGCCCTGACCACAACCACTGCATGCACCCAAGACTCTAAGCCCCGGCCACAACCACTGTAGCATATCACACCCATAGATCACACCCATAGAATCATTTAACTATGCCATATTGGCAATTTTTATGTCCGCAGACACCGCAAGTGTTCTTAGAACGATTTCAACTTGCCTGCGGACAGCACAGACAAGTATTGTGTCTTTAGAACACCCCCATTTCGCCTGATTACGGACATCCCGGACACCGCACATATTCTTAGAACAGTTCCAACTTGCCTGCGGACAGCACAGACAGGTATTGTGTCCTTAGGACACCCCCATTTTGACTGATTACAGACATCCCGGACACCGTGTCTGTCCTTAGAACAGTTTCAACTTGCCTGCGGACAGTACGGACAGGTATAGTGTCCTTAGGATACCCCCATTTTCGTTTAATTACAGATATCCCGGACACCACACGTGTTCTTAGAACAGTTCCAACTTGCCTGCGGACAACGCGGACAGGTATGCAAAATGTTTAATTCCATGGATATGTTATACTGCAGTGCTTGTTATCAAACTCTACAATCTTAATGGCATGATATAGCCAAAACTTTAGATACAAACTATACAAATCAATCACTGCATAAACTGTATATTTGCAAATAATTCATACATATTTGATTTTATGGGAGTGATCTATGGATGTGATATGCTGCAGTGGTTGTGGCCAGGGCCTAGAGTCTTGGGTGCATGGCCTACAGCCTACGGTATTCGGCCATGCTCCCAAGACTCTAGGCCCTGGCCACAACCACCGCAGCATATCACACCCATAGATCACACCTCTATAATCAAACATTTAACTATGCCATATGGGCAATTTTTATGTCTGCGGACACCATGTGTGTTCTAAGAACAGTTTCAACTTGCCTGCGAACAGTACGGACAGGTATAGTGTCCTTAGGACACCCCCATTTTTGTTTAATTACGGACATCCCGGACACCGTGTGTGTTCTTAGAACAGTTTCATCTTGCCTGCGGACAACACAAACAGCTATAGAGTCCTTAGGACACCTCCATTTTGATTGATTACAGACATCAAGCACAGCACGGCTGTCTGCGGACACAACAAACACAACAGGGGTGCCTGCCACCTAAATAAATACAACATTTGACCCATCTCTAACTCCCCCACCCTCCCCAAACAGTCTTACATGCCAACACACTTGCCAAAATTGCATTTCTCCACCATTTGTCACCACGCTGTCCGCGGATACAAGATGGCGGGCGTTCCCAAAAAATCTGACGCACTCCACGCTCTTCACTATCCAATCAGTGAACACGTTGCATGTCCGCGGACATGACACAAGCCAATTAGCCAATCAGGACACTGTCCGCGGAGCGAACAGGGAAGTGTGTCCGCACAGCAGACATAGATATCACAAATTTTTTGTGACCTATTTTTGGTCATTTTTTAAAAAAACTACTGGACGGATTTTCACCAAACTTACAAAAGCACGCTTTCCGGACCAAGCCGCTGATCCTGAATTTGGTGAAAATCCATCCAGCGGTTTGGGCTGTAGGCATGAGCAAAGTTTTTTCCCCATTCAGTCTATGGGAAAAAAAGACAGTTTTGGACCTCCCTATAACTTTTCCCCCCTTGGACAAAACCTCACCAAACTTTGCAAAAAATAATTTAGAGTGGGCAATAAACTTTTTTTTGCAAAGTTTGGTGAGGATTCGTCCAGGGAGAGCGAAGTTATAAGCCACCCAAAAAGTGCTCTTCCTATGGGATTAGCAACCTAACCATAACTACACAGCCACTACCATGCTGTGTAATGTCTGCCCAGTCCTAGATCTATACAGTCCAGAAGGACAATGGAATAATAATGGCATGCTGCTTTGTTATGTTAAGCTATTAGAATGTGACAAGTTATGTTATACTATAATAATAAGACAATTGGTGTACATTTGGTCCCAGTAATTCATCTTCTGTGTTCTATACTACTTTCTTAATTTGTTTAATTGCTTAATCTCTACATTTCTTAGTCTCGTTATTCCTTTGGTCCTTATTTTTAACTCCTCAACTTCTTTTATATCTATTTTCCGTCTGCCGTCTGTCTTCTGCTGCTTGCCCCATCCCTGTCTCCCTCCCCAGTGTACTTCAGTAATGGTCACAAGACGTCCTAATGCAACGTCCGATGAATACCAAGTTCAACATTTGATTTATTTGTCATATATTTTCTATCTTGGATACTTTAATTCAGATTTATTTGGCCACACTGTATTGTATGGTATTATTTTCTTTTTGGCTGTACATCTCATATTATTTCAATAACATTTGTTAACACATATATAGAATATGGCACAAATAAGAAAAGCATAATTACACCAAGAAATGACACTTTTCTTATTTTACAGAGTTGAGAATCAGCCCTAAATTGTTGTAATCAATGACTTCTGAAGGGCACATTTCTGACATTCACAGCCTGATTCATGGAATTATTTGCGTGAAAAATGCATATTTGTGTGCCTTTCTGCCCGAAAATCCACGTGTGAAGTATGGGGATTTTCGGGCAGAAAGGCGCGCAAATCTGCATTTTTCACACACATAATTCCATGAATCAGGCATTCAATGATTAAGAGTTCTGATTTTACACTGAGCGAAGAATCAGGCCCTGAGTTTTATGCAGTTCACAAATGGTGAAAACTTGAGATATGTTCTTGTAGGTCAAATATAAGGGTCCTTCTTATGGCAATTATGTTCAACCTATCTTTCATGACAAATGTATATAGACAATTATAAATATTGGAGAAGTTGCACCCTTTGGTGGAACATACGATAATTATTTTTCCCGAACAGCCAGTTCATATAATGTTCTATCGGAAGGTGAAGAATACTGTTCTTTGCCCTGCATTTCCCTATTCCGGGAGCGTGTTGATATCTTGGCATTCATCAAGAATTCATGTAAGCATATCATCAGTTTTCCTTTTTGATTCGGTTCTGTCAGTCACATCTCTCTCCTATCCAATGGTGTATATTTCTGTTTCCAATCTAGTTGGTTGAATTGTGAAATGTTCCAAGTGTACTAATAACATGTTTAAAAAAGCTGTCTTTAAAGTATACATTAATTAGGACAGAGAACAATCGATTGGTACAAAGTTATGCTATCACATTATATGTACATCTCCTTATTTAAAATATGTATGGCATTGTTAAAAAAAGAATGATTTCTCAAAAAGAGAGAAGTCAGCTCACATTGGTATATGAGAATTAGTCATTATTCGCAATAAAAAACAACAGAGAATGAGACTTCGCCTGCTACATTCTGCCTAGTGGAACATCAACTTGGTGGCAATCTGGATGTTATTTGTTAATGTCTGAGTGGGTTTAAACCCAGTGGTGTTCTTCGTTTGTCCTAGAAGGTTCAGTATAGGGGCCACGAGCTTCCTAAGTCAAATAGCTTTTGCTATTTGTTTAGGGGGGGACGAACCTCAAGGCCATTAAACTATTCCCCTCAATCTTTTGATTGTATGTGTGTGGCAATGTGGAGCACACCAAAGCTTTGGAATTGTAGTTCTGTGGGAACTCAAGACCTTACTCTTCGGTCAATATCTAGGTTCCTGCATCACATTCCACCACCATGGCCGGAGCATCCCGGAGCATCCCGAGCCATATATTGCAACCCACTCCTTACATCATCTGTTACCAATCAATCAAAATATATGTTAAGTAACATACTCATACAATACAAGCCGAGACATCAAAGAAAATAACACAACAATCAATTTGGAAAAAATCAGTATCAAATCAATTACATCAAAACAATCCCCCAAAACATAAATCCATTCAGTTGAAAATAATAAATCATTAATAAATAATATATTCCCACATCCATGCAGGTATCCCTCTTCTCTGTCTCCAAAAAGCATTTCTATTTTCATTACATTCAATGAATTTGGAAGTTCTGAACCTCTCTTCCCACAATTCTTGAGGTCCACTGCAAATATTGTGATGTACATCTGATCCTGAATGATAACAATAGGACAATGTTACACTCTTGATCTTATGTTATTCGATCTAAACATTGGAAATACGTAAGTAGTTCTCAATGGGGCGTAGATGTTACCCTCAACAACATGAACAGTGTTCTGTTTCTTCCTCGCTAGGTTTGCATTATGTAAAATCCAAACTCAAATACAAAGCACAAACCCACTGTTCTTCAAATAACAGAGTGCACATACACATCTATATAAATGGCAACTAGCTCTGCCTCTCTGATGCTTAGAGCTAAAGTGATGTACATCTGAAAGGCCCATATTACAGCTAAATTGGGCATCAGTGAAAAATGAAAAAGACATGGTGAGGTCATTCCAATTTTGCCACTATCCTAGCGGAATATCGGCAAGGATACCAGTAAACGGATTTACCGTTACCACCACTTGGTCCGGCAGAACTACTGCCGGAATCCAAGTGGGGGCAAGGGTGGTAAATCCCAATTCCATTGAGCCCCATTGTACTCCAATGGGTTTTTGCCTATATTTCCGGCACCAGTAATACTGGTGCTGGTAATACAGGCTATTTCTGGCAGTGAGGTGCCTGACTAATCTCCAGCCCTTGGCAGAAAGTAAATGAGGTGCCCCACCATCAAACTTGTAGCTTGCTGACCCGGAAAAGTGCTGGTTAATGTTATTACCAGCTCTTCTTTTCTGGACAGGCAAACATGGAATGAGTCTCAATGGTCTGTATTCAACAAACTCCCTAGATTTCAATAGTTATTCAATAGCCTAGTTATTACTAGGCTCGTTTTTCTGGCAGAGTAGAGTGAAATCTTTAGAGGATTAAATTTGTTAACACTCAAGCTAGCACTTATACATAGGAATTACGGAACATGAGTTATATACATTTCTAGGCCTTATGGGAATCTTTCTGGAATGTCGACGAAGGAAGACCTATGCTTTGGATGTGTTGGGTCGAGGAGTTTAATGTATCACAAAAGATGTTGACCAGCACCCCACCATATAAAATAGTTTCCGACATACTTGCCATTTAATTTTCCTGGAAAGGAGTTTGGGAACCGCAGATGCCCTAGCTCATTTTGCCCTCCGTTTCAGAGTGGAAAAACACAATCTAGCCATTGTATATATAGATAATTGCTGACTAATTCCAAATGAGGTCAAGCAAATGAACACAATGTACTTTTGTCCAGTGCCTTCTGAATGGATTATTTTTCAGATGGATGACACAGATATTAATATTCCCTAAGCAGAACAACTTGTTTGTGTTACATAGAAATCAATCTTCAAGGTCTCCTACACTTCTGAAAACAGATCCAAATATGACGTTAAAAAAACGTGATATCAGTCTTGGGGATGAGCAAGAACGTTTTAGCCTAAATGTTTTGGCCAGATAACATTTATAAATCCTAGCCACTGTGTGCGCAAGGAAAGATATTATTTCAGTTTTAAAGCACACCAATCTTCACAGCCACAATTTTGTGTTTTAATGTAAATGTGTCCACTGTAGTCCTGTAGCGACAACTTTGGTGTTTGCAGTTTTGAATGCCATATAAAAAAAAAACATTTATTTTGGCTACATTGAGCATCCATTTCAGGGGATCATGGAGTTTCTAGGGACTGTTCTTCTATAAAAAATAATCATGCCATGATCACTTTCTATACTAAATTCCCAAAAACGAAATGGACCTTTTGTGCCACAATCCACAATATATAACTGCCATTATAATTTCAAGAGGCAGAACTTTATTAGGATGTGTACCATTTTAATTGCTATTCAAGCAAGGCAAAACAGCTGACATGTGTTTTGACCATATTCAGAATTATCTTTCTTAGGTATTTAAATTTCCTTTAATTGTAAAACAATTGTACCCAAGTAGGCCTTTCCAAGTTGGATCCACAGGCACATTTCTTCTGTATACCTGAAATGGGCCTAAAATGCATCACTAACAAAGTGTTGCAGTTCCTGCTCAATATTAATTAGATGTATATAAAAGGATGTTCTGGTATAGCTCATCCCTGAAATTGCGGGTTCAAAATAATGGTGTGGTCCTCTTGTGATGGCCTACTTGGATAGAATTGTTTTAAAATAAAAGAAAATTGAAAGCCCTGAGGATGACCATTCCGAATATGGTCGAAACACAAATCAGCTTTTTTGCCTTGCTTGAATAATAATTAAAATTGTACAAATCCTAATATGTTTCCACCTCTTGGAATTACAAAGGCAGTTATATATTGTGGATTGTGGTCCATTCTTGAAGGCAGGGGGTTGTTGACTATACAGATGTAATTAGGATATGCAGTTCTTTTATTGTTTGAATACAGGTGTGGGAGCAGCTGTGTAGGGCACAAACTCAAACTCAGTTACCAAGTTCCATACTATTCTGAAAAATAAGTCTTTTCAACTACTGCTGCTCATTTGATCTACCAGCCATTTTCCATGGAGTGTTCTCTTCTACTAGTATACTTGAAAAATTATCCAGATTGTAGTTAGTGATGTCATTTACTCCTATGTCACTGAGATGTGATTGTATATCCATTCCAGTAGCACCTTCCATCATTTTCTATCACTTATTACATTTCTATCCACCTTTCCTTAAACAGATAATACATACTTCTTGAAGGGCAGTACATTCGGTCTAATCTTCACCCAAGCAACTTTAGTCAGTTCATGGGTTTTCCCTAAGACCTGTAAGAGATTTTGTCTTTAGAGCTATTACCTAACTTGGCAGTATTTTAGTATCGTGATATTATGGCGGTTAATTGGCATTCCCTCATTTTGGTGGTAATTTAGAGGTGAGCTTACTTTCTATAACACTGCCCTATGATAAGAAAACTCTTCCCTCTTAATAATTATGATACACTTTGGTCTGACTGTAAACATCCCCCGAGGCTTATCACATTTCTAGGAAACCCAGTAAAATCATAAATAATGTCAATTATTGCATATAGATCGTGATAATGGTTTATCTACACCAAATACTTATGCCCTTGGAGGGCGCTGTTCCCCCTTTTAGCATGCAGGGTGGAACACATTCATACCAACACACAAACTTTCTATCTTGCATATATATTTCCCCTTTTCTCTGACTTTGCCTCTTGCAGTGAATAAAGTGGTAAATATTGTTTCAGTGTGGTGCAAACACCAGAGCCTCCTAGTTACTTTTCCCCGCTAAATACAAAGCTTTGGAAACATAAAAAAAATCCTTACACCAAAGCAATCTTAACACCTTTTATAAATCTGGTATACACCATATGATTTACAATAAAAACATAATTCAATTAACAACAATGCATTCCCCAAATCTTACCCATGTCAATACTGCTGCATTTACCTAAGAAAGAAAATAAAAACAAGTATTGCAGTGCATGGACACGTGGCATTCGGTAACTGTGTCATGCAAAAAGAAAACACCAAGCACTTTGTTTTAAAAATAGACCCCTGTGCTAACTGATAAGGAATTGCATTCAAACCACGCTGCTCATGTTGAACTTCACTTACAATTATTTATGAGACTTCTGCACTTCATCTGGACAATCTCTTTCTGCTGTGATGTATCTGCGTGGGAGTATTTCAACCCCTGCACTGCCCCCGGGATCAGCCTTGGGATCCCGGCAATCTTCAATGCCAGGGCGTTGCCTCTCTCCAGACTCCGTTCTGCAGACTGCAGCGCCAAACAAGGAAAAATCCAGCACCCAGTAGTGGAACAGGCAGGATCAGAATGACCCAACCTTTTGGTTCAACTCCCTATATTCTATCTGTCTGTCAATCAAGAGCAGCACAGCCTTCCCATTGACGTATCGACACCCCCTAGACTTCTGACTCCACTGTCCAATCACTTCACAAGAGCCTTCATGTATCTACTTATTTCCTGTGCAAACAAAAGAGGTTTCAGATTGCACAAGAAAACAGCTATTCATTTCTTATTGTTTTTTTTCTTCACATTTCTGTTCCATGGAGAAATACCAAGACACAATATCCATCCGTGTTTACTGAAATTGCATTGCAATGTTAATCAGGAGAACTAATTAGTTATTGGGGTTTTGTTAATAGGGAAGTTAGTTTGTTATATTTGTTATTTTCCAATGCACTTCTTCAGTTATTCACAGACAGGAATGCTCATAACTTTGTATATGTGTACTGTACATTGAATTCACTGTCTTTTTCTGCAATCTGCTTTGTCATGTAAGGCCTAATGTGGCATTTCACCTTCCCATCCCTTTTATACATTCACCTGACCTGCATCCCTAATCTGCTAAAGGTTTTGCACCCATCTTACTGGCTGCTATTGAAAACATTGTCATCTGCACACATTTTGTACTGGGTGCTTTTAAAACACTGCCATTTTAAAACACTGCTATTAAAAACATTGTCATCTGCACACATTTTGTAATGGCTGATTTTAAAACACTGCCATCAGCATGTGTGTGAATCAATGCCATATATCCCTACAGACCCCTACTAACTCTGATGTGTTATTTTCATTTCCATCTCTCCCGCTGTTCATCTTCTCTTTGCGATGTGCATGCCACAAAAGCAGCTTGTAAAATTTCTGGGCCAGGGAGCCAATCTTCCTTTCTTTTTTTCCTGCACCACACCAGATCAAATACCTAAACTCTACATTTCTTAACATCATTGATTTCCCTCTTTGACTCCTTTAACTGGTCCAGTTCCTCGCTTGTTGGTGGACCAATGATGAATGGATGTGGCACACTCAAAGCTCTTGCAATGTTGCTAATAACATGTTCTTCCTGGTTACCTTTTTCCACCTGTTAGAGTTGGGGATCATGTGTATTGAACTGCTTTTTCGGGCAACCTACTTCTTCATATCTTAGATACCAGCAACATACCACCCCAACTATTCATCAAATGTAAACATGGACTTTTTACACTTCTACATTGAGTCTTTACTCTGCCAATTATTCCCTATTTGTGTAGTCTTCAAAACACCACTTGCATGTTCAGCATGCTTGTTTATGTCACCCTCTCTGCTAATGTCCTAATTAAAAATTTAAAGCACGCTTTAGTAGTGTTTAGGTGCACTTCCCTTTTTCACTCAATGAATACTTAGGTTGTTCGAAATTCAAGTGTTGATACAATTTACTGCCATGGCATTCCCACTGTTTAGTAACATTTATACTGTTAACATTCCATGCTGGCATGTCCGTTTCTCCCTATTCATCCTTCAAGTTGTATTAAGCATTAGATACAAGTTTTTGCACCACCATCCTCTCATTAATGTTCTATGCAATGACTTTACTCATCAGCATGTTGGTGTGTCAGGGCATGCTGCCCCTCCTATCTTTGTTTATACATTTAACTTTGAGGAGCTCTACTCTGGCCACTAATACACAATTATTGCCCTCGAACATTAGGAGGCACACGTAGTGAAGACCTCTGCAATGAGAGTACCCTATCACCCACCTATCCTGCGTTCACTAAGGCACTTTCATGACAGGCTGGTTGTGCCATTATATTCTTCTACCGTATTCTTCTTATTTATGTCACTATGTTTCCACCTTTCACTCCAGTTAATAACATTCTGCATTTCTCGCTTCACCGATTGTAGAAACCTGCAGCTCATCACCAATTAGCCCAACAGAGGGTCATGCAGTATAGATAGAGGCAGCAATTTTTTCCATATAGCTGAGTAGAAATTGGGTTGAGAAACCTACATAGTACTTCATTTAATAATATTGACCCCTGATCACAGAATCCTTTAATACTTAATATAGTTTCACACAATGGGTTTAATACCAAAAAGTCAGTTTGATGCATTTTCTCTTTTACAGTAACAATGGATTTTCTAATGATACATCCTACAGTCATAGCTCTACACTACCATTCAAGCTTTATAAAAGTATATTTTTCATAAATACAGCCTGATAGTAAACATTGGCCAAAGCACATTTGCATCCGACTGTAAATTGCATTGAATTAACCTGATACAGGCTGATTATGCCGCCATTTTAAAGTTATACGCCGTTATGATTAAGTCCTGCCTTCTGTTCCATGTTAGAATTTTTGTTTTCAGCTCTAGCAGAGCAAAATGAACTCTGTACTGTGTCAACATAGACATGAATGCTGAAGCTGCTACGGTGGATTGTTTGTCCTGCACTAAAGAAACCTTGGAGCTAAACAAGAACCATATTAATCAGTAATTTAGATGCAAGTTGTACCAAAAGTGTCTTCCCCGTTCAAATAGCGAAACTGAATGATGAATAGCTGAACATGTGCTTTTGCAGAAATCTCTGTTTTTGCTCCTTGAAACTAAGATGACTTTAAACTTAAGAACAAATGGTAGACAAATATAAGTAAATGAAACAAGGACTGCTACCTTTGTGTCCAATGTTTGGAAAACATATGAAGTGTTTAACAGAAAACAACCAACTATTAAACATTTTTAAACATGTATTAGTTATGTGGAAAGGCTATGGACCCTAGGTAAATGTGTTACACGAAGCGGGGCTGGACGATGTGTCTGGGATTGTGGAATATTGTATAAATACTCATGTTTTTGAAATGTCCAGCACTCTCTTATCTCACGGTGTCTGCTTGCACACATTGCGGGGTGTTGAGAGCCAGACAGCTGCCTGTTAAATAAAGTGTAAATGTACCTTTGGACTCGTGACTGGCGTATTTCTATTATGTGGTAATAAGCCTCAATATGTTTAATCTTTCAGATGGCGCCCAAATAGGGACCCTCAAGATTGATGTCACATCGCTAGCCAAAGACAAGGCTGCCGGACCGGGATCGGAGTGTGACAGGGGCCCCTGCAAAGTGAGACGCGATTCCTCCGCAGTACTGACTCCTGATCCATGGACTGTGAGCAGCGTTTAGTAGGACATCATGACGAGGGTTCCCATATCGAGGCTGTTTTGCGAAAACGCCAGCCACAATGATTTGATGTCCGATCGGACCCTTTGATCTTTGAAATCAGGTGAGTTGTGCCCCGATTCTTAAAAGTCCTGATATTGGTCCTGATATTGGTTGCAGTTTTGTTTTTGCAAATACAAACAATGCCAGGTAAAAACAGTGATTTGTTATGCCTGGGAAATTGTCACCTTGTTTCAGGGTATTATTCCGCAGAGATAGACAATCCATTGGGTCACCAGCTTATTTAATGTATTGTAAGTATGGCCTAGGAACTAATGTATTTAATGAAATTTGGCACAGACAGACCAGACATGTTTCCAAACTTCAGTGGCCAGTCTATGGTAGCTTTGAAATGGTCCCCCTAGATCATTTAGAATCTGTATTTTTGAGAAAAAAGGCTAGACATGCAGCATGAGATGCAGTTTGAGTTTGGACGAAGGAAGCTATGCAGCAACTTAGGAGTAGAATAAAGCATGCACGTAGACATATGCCAAATGCTGAGAAAGCATTGTTGCAGGATCAGCAGGTACAGTCAGAATCCATTAGAAGAATGGACAGGGCCTTCCAACTAGGTGTGCAAAAGATATATCCCTCTAAGGATTTTAATACATCAGATGAGTTACTTAATAAACTATTGAATAAATGTAGTACTGTTTCAACTGCACCACCTCCTAATGTGCCTCCTCCCATTGTTATTCCTCCTCCTCCCATTGTTGTTCCTCTTCTTCCCGTTGTTGTTCCCCCTCCTGCATCTCCACCCTTGCCGACAGCTGTCGTCCCCATAGTTCGGTCTGCACCGCCAGCGGTATTGCCTCTGCTACCTATTGGTTCTGCTCCACCTGTAGTGGTTGAAGGGGCGGGAGCTGATCCAAGAATAGTGACTTGTGGCACAAAATCTAAACACAGAAAGAGAGAATTGTATGCGTGGGCTAAAAAGTACATCAAAGAGGGTGATGAATCGACTATTTTAGTTGTGATTTCTGATCAAGGTGGTATTCCTGAACAGAATATTTTGATAGAATGGATGGGAACGTATGCAGTTGATATATGAAGTGATTTAATGGACATGAATATCCCACAGGGGTTGAGGGATTTGAATGTCCTTGCTCGCTCAAGGGACACTGCAGAGAAAGTATATGAGCATGTAGAGAAGGCATTTGAGTTTAAAAGGGAGCTAGATCGATTACAGAAAGATGAGATGGATGAAAATGGACGTCATGCTTCATATGCGCAGAATCAATTTCTTCCTCCATTATAACCAATGAGTGAAGAAATGTGCATTTGCACAAGAGACGTACTTAGATGGATTTTGGATTTTTCAATTTCTCCCATTGATGTGCATGGCACGTTTAGTCAGTATTCTCCGAAAATGCAAAGGAAAGTGTTACAGGTGATGGTAGAGTATCTACAAGATGAATTCATGAAGAGAAAAGAATGGTGTCCTGCAGATTTGATGGTTATTTATAAAAGAGCATTTTTGCCTGATATTGCTTTGACTACTTTGTCACTTGATTTAGCCATGTTGCTTAATAGATGCTCGGATTTGCCTACTTTACAATTGCTGATGAGAGAGGTTCCTCCGACTTTAGTTCCAAAAGTAGAAATTCCAGCTAATGCTGCAGCAGGAACAGCTGCCATCACTATTGAAGCACATTATGTCTCACAGTTTGTCCATATCCCATTTTCTAAATGTAATACCATTAGGCAATGAATTCCAGATATTAGGAACAATCAAACAGGATTTTATAAAGAAATTGAATCTGTCTTGCATTCATCAGTTTTCACGCTGGGTGATATAGAGTTGTTGTTTCCCGTGATCCTTCAAGCTGATTTATGAAAGCAGATTAGAACTATAGATGATCAGGCATGGATGGGTGATACATGGGATACCTTGGTACGAGTAGATGGGGAAAGGAATGCAGGTGAGAAACTGCCACAGGTGATACTGATGTTGCTGGATTGAATAGTGACTGCATTAAAAACTCTGGTTCCTGAAAAAAGAATTATATGGGATAAGCTTACGGCTTGCATTCAAGGGAAGTCGGAATGTGCAACAGAGTATTTAAACAGATTTGAGCAAGTAATTTCGGATATTAGTGGCCAAGATTTAAGTACAGAGCCAGGAAAGCTCTGTCTTTAGTCAATGACTATTTTGCGGATGTATGTGGAGGAGCAGGAGCTCCCTCGCATCTCTGGAGCACTACCTAGCCACCCGGAACCCATCTAAGGTAGGCCTGGGGCCACACCGTGCTTGGTTCGACATCCACGACATGGATTTACTCTTAGCGCACTAGGCGCAGTAAATCATTGCTCAGAATAGCACTGCTGACCTTCTCCAAACCCTACCATCTGTATTTGCATTCTGCTATTTCTTTATGAAATATTCATGGTGTGCATTGATCTCTGCGACACACCACAAGATTCTGGGCTTTCTAAGATGGCCACCCGCCGTTTCGACAACAGAACATCTTCTGCCTCCTCACTCTGATTGGCAGACAATGCGCATATTTCGGCCAACCCACTGCTGGGAGGTGAGTGCCGGCACACGTCCCTGTAAGGCCCAGCCATGTAAGGCCATCATCTGTCTTGAGTCGGTGACTATTTTGTGGATGTCTGCAGAGGAGAAGGAGCTCCCTTACATCTCCAGAGCACTACCTAGCCATCCAGAACCCATCTAAGGTAGGCCTGGGGCCGCACTGTGCTTTTTTCGACATCCACCACATGGATTTACTCTTAGCGCATTAGGCACAGCAAATCATTGCTCAGAATAGTACTGCTGACCTTCTTCAAACTGTACCGCCTGCATTTACATTCTGCTATTTCTTTCTGAAATATCCATGGTGTGCATTGATCTCTGTAACAGGCCATGAGATTACGGACATTATAAGATGGCCACCCGCCGTTTCGGCAACGGAACATCTTCTGCCTCCTCACTCTGATTGGCAAACATCGCGTATATTTCGGCCAACCCACTGCCGGGAGGCAAGAGTTGGCCCACGTCCCTGTAAGTCTCACCCATGCAAGGTCATTGTCTGTCTTGAGTCGGTGACTATTTCGTGGATGTCTGAGGAAGAGCAGGAGCTCCCTCATATCTCTGGACCACTACCTAGCCATTTGGAACCCATCTAAGGTAGGCCTGGGTCCGTACCGTGCTTTGTTTAACATTCACCACATGGATTTACTCTTAGCGCACTAGACGTGGTAAATCATTGCTCGGAATAGCACTGCTGACCTTCTTCGAACCCTACCACCTGCATTTGCATTCTGCTATTTCTTTCTGAAATATCCATGGTGTGCATTGATCTCTGCGACACACCACGAGCTTCTGGACATTATAAGGTCGCTGTCCGCCATTTCGGCAATGGAACATCTTCTGTCTTCTCACTCTGATTGGCAGACAACTCGCATATTTTGGCCAACCCACTGCTGGGAGGTGAGAGCCAGCCCACATCCCTGTAAGTCCCACCCATGCAAGGCCATCGTCTGTCTTGAGTCTGTCCTGAGTTGGCCACAGACCAGGGCCCAGAACCCTACTCCACCAGCCATCTATATATGGGACTACTCTTAAGGTAATCTAACCGACTATACTGCAGTGACATCTTTCTAATATCTTGGAAGTGCCTGCGTCAGTGACATTGTATTGGCATTTTAACCATATATTGTATGAGTCTCACTGCCCTTTCATTGTATGTGCATTGTATATGATATCCACAATACTATATTAACACAGTGAAGCCTCACTGCATTTCTGCCTTAATCGCTATCTGCATTTCACCCCACCACATGCCACAACTACTACTCTGTTACCGCTCCCTCCATTGACTGTGCGTTACATCCCATTACTATTCCTTGTGCGCACTTGTACGCATTACCCCCAACCGTACCGTTCATTGTTGAATCTTGCGCTCTTGCCCTTGTCCGTCTTACATGCCTCTACTATTCACCTGCCCTATCAGCATGGCTTCCCCAACCCCCTTCTGTCTGATACTGCCTTAATGCACCGCTGCTCAACTGTCCCACGAGTACCACTACTCTGCCCTTACGGCCATTAGGCCATTCACGGGAACCACATGTTACTTTCAACTCTGCTGAGCGTGAACTAGCCCAATTGGCACTACCTATCACCCTTCTGTGCCAGTACGCGACTGTTATGTAGAAATTGTTTATTACACCAACGTGTATACTGGATTACACTGAAAAATCGGAACAGCCCACCCTATGAATGTGTTTTATGCCTTTGCGTTGAGAATCTGTTTTCTACCTTTGCGTTGAGAAATTCATAATAGCCTATTCTACTACTCCAGTATATTATCCCATGAATGTGCACTCACCTGGAAATAGCCGAAATAGCCTAGCCTATCCTATTGTTGGGCTTACTGGCCAGAAAAGTCAACTACCCCACCACCAAACAGCCTACAGCCTATAGGCAGAACTGATAGAACCGCTTAACTACATACTCACCAATATCTTACTAGGTCACACTAACCTTTTATCTCACATCACAACCGCACCTTATCATGTTAGTTTGGTTAATTATCATCATATTCCCTTATTGCCTTATCCTGCACTACATTCCCTGCTCTGGCTGCTATTATAAAGTACACAAAAATGGATTAGGCCTCACCAAACCAGACTGCCTAAGGCACCATCCCATCCCATGCCCCACACCATTCTTGCCCTCCACGGCACCCTTCCCACATACTTCAAATGATAGCATTACCATAAAACCTAAGGCCAATATACAGCCCGCTACCCACAGCTCCTCCATTGTACCAGCCCCTAAGCTCACATCGAACCATAGTAACATTGATAGGATACAGACGACACCTGTCCTAGGTAAAATTAGACAATTTCGCCTAAGATCATGTACCCAGTATCAGATTAACCATCACACCTCCCATAGCACCCCTTTATCTCACGCAATCACCAATTCACCTCTAAGGGGTAACCAGGTCACACCCAAAACCAACCCTAAGCCAAGTACCAATGCTAAACTAGCGACCACAAAAATAGAAGAAAACCCCACATCAAAACCTCCCTCTACCCTCATAAATGCCCGCTCCCTATCGGCAGCTTTCGATTTAGTGGACCACAAAAAACTCTGCGCAACCTTAGCCAAAGACTTCAATTTCTCCATGAACGCCACCACCTGGATCAAATCCTTCTTGGAAAAACGCACTTCCAGAGTGTCTATAGGCAAAGAAGCTGCCCATCCCATACCAGTCCCTATAGGCGTCCTGCAAGGCTCCTGCCTTTCGCCCACACTGTATAATGCCTACACCAAGCTACTATTCACAGCACTGGATGATATGGGTGATATGGGTGACTTCTACACAAACTTTGCAGATGAAACCCTATCCTCAATCCCTTATCAGGGAACTACATCCAAGACACATTGACCATAAATAAAATCTACTCTATAATCCAAAACTGGATGGCTTTAAACTGCCTTTGCCTTAACAATGACAAGACAGAGATTTTAATTGTGGGCTCCCAACACAAAATAAATTGTCTTCATCCCGACTTTGCTGCCACCAACATAGACGGCACCTCCATACCAGTACTTAAACATGTTAAAACACTAGGGCCCTCATTACGACCCTGGCGTTGGACCATGGTGCTAATAGCACCATGGTCCATGCCAGTAACTTACCGACTCCGCCATGGCGGAATGGGGAATTACCACCCCATTCCGAGGTTGGCGGGGCGGTAATTCCCCATGCCGCCATGGCCCTTCCCCATTCCCATTTTTGCCCCATAGGGCTCAATGGGAATGGGGAAGGCACTAAGTACGGTGCAGCAAATTTCGGCACCGTACTTAGCATCAAGGTCCCTTTGCGGGTTGGTTTTTAACGCCTGCAAAAAGCAGGCGTTAAATTCCCCAACCCGCAAAGGGACCTCGTAATCAGGCGCTAAGGGATTACCGGTGCGGGTACCCTTACCGGTACCGGTAATCTCTTAGCTCCAGGGTCGTAATGAGGCCCTAGGAGTCTATCTGGACTCCAACCTCTCCCTAAGTAAACATATCAGCGCACTCTCATCTTCCACAGCCTACACCTCAAAACTCATCTCCCTCAGTCATCAATTCTTGATACCCACTAACTGCATTACGCTGGCCAGGGCCTTGATCCTATCAAGATTTGACTATTTCAATGTACTACTCCTAGGTACCGCCACCATCAACCTCAATAAACTGCAGCTGATACAAAATAAAGCTTTGAGGGATGCCCTCGGAATAAGAAAATCGGATCACATATCCAAAACCAGAAGAGATCACCATTGGCTACCTATCAAAGCTAGAGTCATTTTTAAAACCTTATATATTTTCTTCAAATGCCTCCACAATAATGCCCCCATCTACCTAAATCAAGTAATTTCCAGAAAAACGAATACTAGACACCTAAGATCTAACAGCCGGTCACTACTGGTCATACCGAGATTCACGAAGAGCAGAATAGGGGGCTCTAGTTTCTAACACCTAGCCTCTAAACTCTGGAACTGCCACTCACCATTAAAAATCAGGATACCCTTACAGGTTTCAAAAAGTTGCTGAAAACTTGGTTATTCAACCATTACCAATAAATAAAGCTAGTTCTACACTCTGTATATATGCATACTTTTCCTCCGTCCATTTATATATTTCCATGATGTTCTCAATTATTTCTGTGCTTCCATGTATTCTATATTATGTATTTTTGTGTCAATATATATGCGCCACACCGGCCTATTCAATGTTTGCATTTTTAAGCTGTCTGTAACCTCGCCGTGATACCTAATGGGTCTGGGCAAGTAAAAAATGTAATAAATAAATAAATACATAAATACATAAAATAAAGAGGCTAATCGTTGATAAGTTTGTTCATGGATTATTGCCTGACATCCAATCACAGATAATGACTTCTGAGAGTGCATGGCAAGCGAAATCACAATTTGAAGTGTTACACATGGTTCAGTACTATGAAAATAGGGTTAATACAGAGAAGGAGAAGGTGTAAAAGAAGAAGGAAGACCTGAAAACTAGACTGTTATTGCAGCAAAAAGCTAGAGGAGCAAGGGGTGGGAATACACAGTTTAGAGGCCAATTTACACTACAGGGTCGCACACAACTGGGCCTGTACAAATAAACCAGTGTGCATATTGTAGCCAGGAGGGCCATTGGCGAGCACAATGCCTGATTCTACAGCAGAGATCAAATAGCACATATGGTAACATGGGTAGACCATCCAGAGGCCGTCCTGGGATAGGGGGTTCTGGTAGAAGTCAGTTTGCACAGAATCAACAGACACCATCACAAGATAGTCAGCAACAGAGTGTTAGTAGTGGGAATATTTATTATAATCCTTTGAATGTCTATTTTTCTGAAGATTTTGGATCTGACGATGTACTGTTTCGAAGCAGGGTCTGGAACCGGTACCTATTCCTGTCGATCAGAAAGGGCGCTACATTCAAATGAAGGTGGGGAATAGGGAACATCTCTTCTTGATAGATAAAGGAGCACAGAAGTGTTCTATTGATCATTCACAGGCTCCAGATATTCCACTGACAGGGCAGAACAAGATTTATGTAGGGTTCTCAGGTACGCCGGTGTTTAGTCCGGTCTCTCGGCCGGTACCAATTTCACTGGCACCATTCACTGATTCTTGTCCATTTCTGTTGATGACAAATTGTGGGGAAAATGTGTTGGGATTGAATTTATTAAAGAAATTGACTGCTGTACTTTAATGTTCCGTAAGTGGAATGTACTTAACGATTTTGCCGCAATAAACTTCCGTTCCACAATTTGCGTCTATGCCTTTACCGATTGAATTGAATAAGGTTCCGACATGTTTATGGGCAGTTACTGATAATGACATCGGAATTTTACAAATTGAGCAAGTTGAAATTGTGTTGAAACCCAGTGTAAAATTGCGGCGTATCCCGCAGTATAAGATTTTGGTTGAAGGTGAACAGGCTTTGAAGAGTATTATCTCTGATTTTGTACACTGAGGTGTAATTGAAGAAATTGGGAGGAGTGTGTGTAAAAGCCTGATGTTACCAGTTTACAAGAAAGGGGATAATGCAATTCCTTTTCGTTTTATTATTGATTTGCGCGCAATTAATAAGGTTGTTGCTCCACAGTTTCCAATTGTGCCTGATGTTACCACAATTCTGACTATGATTCCAGCACCGGCTACAAATTTTATTGTTGTGGATTCTTAAACCGATTTCTTTAGTATTTCTGTGCATGTTGAAAACAGATATTTGTTCACTTTCACACTAGGGGGACGCTCATTCACATTCACTCGTGTGCCACAAGGGTGCACTGAGAGTCCACATATCTATAGTAGAGCATTGAAGGAACAGCTTGATACACTTGAGTTACCTTCCACTTGCACGTTGTTGCGATATGTTGATGATCTACTTCTAGCTGCTGATTCTGAAGCTGCTTGCAAAGAAGGCACCGTGTTGCTGCTCATTCATTTAGCAGAGCATAAGGCTTTGTTGAAGAGGTATCAGTATTGTCAACAGGAGGTTGCCTATTTAGGCTATCTCCTGTCGAAGGAGGGAAGAAGACTGACACCTGAACAGATACAAAGCGACTCTGATATATCTGTTCCAAATACACAGAAAGAGGTTGGAGATTTAATAGGCATGGCCTCATATTGTAGACAGTGGATCACACATTTTTTTTGTTGGTAAAATCTATGTTGGCACTGACAAAGAAGGACAGTTCTTTGCCTTAACCGTGGAGCATGGATTGCCAGGACGCTTTTGATCTGCTTAAGGCTGTGTTGTGTTCAGCACCAGTTTTGGGCACACCAAATTACAAAAAAGGCTATGTTTTGTATGTGAATGAACGTGATGGATGTGCTTTGGCTGTTTTGACACAGAAATATGGGGGCAAGAAAAGGCAGTACGGCTATTTTTCCTCCACGTTAGACACTGTTGCATGCACTTTGCAAAGATGTTTGAGAGCTGTAGCTGCTGATGCTGCATCAGTAAAGCAAAGTGAGGGTATGGTTTTAGGTCACGCTTTAACCGTGATGCTACCCCACTCTTTATATGTTCTATTAAACAGAACACAGACGCAACATCTCACATCAACCTGATTAACAAGATACAAGCTGATTCTATTTGCACCGCATATCCAAATTAAGAGCTGTTGTTCATTGACTCCGGCTGAACTATTGCCTTCTCCACAAGAGAAGGATTGCAGTCAGGAAATGTCACATGATTGTTTCTATAATACAGAACAAGATACTAAGGGCATAATTGATTTAATTGACACACCCTTATAGAATCCACAAGGGGGGCTATTCTGTGATGGCTCTTGTTTTAAACTTCCAGATGGTACATCCACCGCTGCTTATGCAATCACCACATTAAACACTATTGTGGAGACTAAACTAATTCTGCATAATTCTGTGCAAGCTGCAGAGATTATTGTTTTAACCAGAGCTTGTGAAATTTCTGAAGGGCTTAGTGTAAATATATATAAAGATAGTCAGTATGCATTTGAGCTGGTTCATAATTTTGAGAGAGGATTCTTGACCTCACTTGGAACAAAAATTCAACATGGCACTCTGATAGTCCGGTTGCTGTCAGAACTTACACTTTCTACATAACTAGCAATAATGAAGTGCACTGCACACCAGAAAGAGACGGACGAAGTAGGAAAAGGGAACGCTTTTGCTGAAAAGAATAGCCAAACAGACTGCTACTGACCTGCACTCAAAGATGTGTGTGTTAGATCCAACAAAATGGGTTACTGATACTTGTATGATGGACGAAGGGATTAGCAGTATAAAAGAAATTCAGGCTGACACTACTCCAGAAGAAATGAAACAGTGGACTGAGGGTCCAGCGTGTACAGACGATGAGAGTTGTTGTGTGGATAATTAGAAGCAAAGATGGATGCTACCCAATGACTATGTCACTGTTATGGTCACCATGGTTCATGGCCCAACACACATATATGCCAACAGTTAGATCCTGTCTGGTATAACACTAATATTCAGAAAGCTGTTGAACGTCTGGTCCAGAGTTGCATGATATGCTTGCAACAGAACATTGGGAAGGGAACACCGACACCGAAGGGCAGTTTTGGTCCCCCCTCCATGCCTTTTAAGGTGACCCATTTTGATTTCATTGATCTGTGATCTGTGCCTTTAGTAAGTGAGTTGAGGCTTTCCCACTAAAAGATGCCACAGCAATGTCAACTGCAAAGACCATGCTTAAAGAATACCTTCTGAGGCTTGGCTTGTCAAGAGTAATTTGGTCTGATATTGGCCCACACGTTATCGCTGCTGTCATCCTACAAGTATGTGCAGGATTACAGACCGATAAACATTTCCACTCAGCCAGACATGCTCAGAGTGACGGCCATAATGTTATCTTAAAGAATAAAATCGCTAAAGTTTGTGCACACAGCAATCTGAAATGGTCTGATGCTTTGCCAATAGTCTTACTATCAATGTGGACGACCGCACAATCAAAGACAGGGCTCTCCCCCTATGAGATTGTCATGGGGAAACCAGGCAATGTATGCAATGCTCCAAGACCAGCAGTTAAAAGATATCGAATATCCACTTTTGTCTGACTATTGTGATCAATTGACTCAAAACGTGTGTTTGATTCACCAACAGGTACTAGAAGCCCTCCCTGTAAAATATGAGGGTGCAGGTCATCGACTCCAACCTGGTCAGTGGGTCCTGGTGAAGAATTTCGAGAGGGGCACATGTCTTGCACCTCGTTGGAAAGGACCACACCTGATCCTTTTGGCTACGCAAACTGCAGTACGAGTGACCAGAAAGAAACACTGGATCCATGCAACACATGTGAAGAGGATTCCTTTTCCTCTGCCCTATGACGAAGGGGAGGAGAAGGGAATTGATGATCCCGATGCTCATAACAAGCCTGCTTTGAGCGACAACGAGGGTGCCACAAAAGTTCTTTCTGAGCCCTTGGGGCCTGGGGAGATTGTTGCTTCTTCTTCAAAAGTCCTTCCTGAGCCCTTCGGGACTAGGAGATTGCTGCTTCTTCAATTACTTCTTCACAGTCTATCAATGTTGTTTCTGCTTCTTCATCTTCTTCGGGAAACAACAACACTTTGTTCACCGATCATTCCGCACCTGGTGTTGTAAGGCAAGATCTGCGACCATTTAGATTTAGGGCCTGCTGACATTACATTCATGTAAATAGAATAGGAAAGTACAGCTAGGATTATGTGTCCACAAGAAACCCATGAGAACCCACCGTTGAGCCAGTCCCTTTTCATTCCTCTTCTGCATACAATGAGAGGCAGAGACTGGCAAAGTTACCTTCAATCAAGATAGGCCACATGGTTAAGTGCCACCCATGGATGATCTAACAAAGCATAACAGTGAAGCTTCTTAACAGACGCTGTGAAACTATGGCTATTTTAGAAGCCACTCGTACTAATAAGGATACTGATAATTTTACTGACATTGGGCCTAATTACATGGTAGGCGGTAGGGATTTAACGTTACCGGTAATGGAATACCAGTAACGTTAAATCCCCATGCTAATTACGACCCGGCTCACCGCTATTAGCAGCACCGCTAAGTACGGTGCCACTAATAGCGGGTAGTCCGCGTGTGTGCGACCCTCCATCCCATAAATAACGCAATGCCGCTAATAGCACAGCATCACAAGGCGAGCGGACATGCCAATAGCGGCATGGTAAAGCCCCCAAAACCCCTGACCGCCATGGCGCTAATACCGCCATCGCGAACCACCCATTAAGAGAACTGAGCAGTCTTCCCACCTGCCACAGGTGGACACAATCAGCACAGGTGGAGGCAATGGAGACTGTGGCAGCTCAAAAGGAGCAAACCACACCCCTTCCCACACCCCTTCCCACACCAAGATGGTTCCAATACTTTCAGCATTACATGGGCTGGAGGACATGATTGCAGCACAGCAGCAACAACAACAGGCAGCACAGAGGAGATGCAGGAGGAGGAGGAGGGCAAGACAGGCACAGCAAGCACCACCACGACACCTAATCATACCACAGAGGCACCCACCAATCCCCAGGATCAGAGCCAGTCCATTTAACCTAACCCCAGAGCAGATACACACCCTGTACCGTGTGGACTGGGATACCATCACCAGCATCGTGGACATGATACACAACGACATTGTGAGCCTCATAGACATCCGAACTGCCATCCCCCCTCTACTCAAGGTGTTGACTGTGCTCCACTTCCTGGCCACAGGCACCTACCAGCATACAGTGGGCCAGATGCATGGCATTGCACGACTAGTATTCTCACGCACGCTGAACCAGGTACTTGATGCCCTCCTGAAGCATGCACCTGAACAGATATTCATGCCACGGACTGCCCAGGAGATTGCAAACACCAAAGTTGGCTTCTATTCACTGGCAGGCATCCCAAGTTGCATCAGGTCCATCGACTGTACCCATGTGGAATTGGTTGTACCACATCACAATGAAGTAGTCTACCGAAACAGCAAGCAATTCCACTCCATCAATGTCCAAATGGTATGTGACGCCAACAAGGTAATCACACATTGTTGTGCCCGTTTCCCCGGATCAACCCATGATTCCATGGTCCTGCGGAACTTAACTATCCCACGCTACATGGAGCGACAAGCTAGACAACGTTTGTGACTACTTGGTGAGTTGCAGGGAAAGCACATGGCAGTGTGATGGGGGGGATACATACTCCAACTGGGTGTGATTGGGGGGGACAGAGATACATACTCGAAATGGGTGTAGCTTGTCGTCCGTTGGACGAATGCACATACAGATGTACCCCAATGTCCATCTGGGAAGCCCGCAACGTACTTGAGATGAACGGACATGCAAGTATAAGCTACACAACATAGATGACAATCCAGGTCTAGAAACCTTAAACATCCATCCACATCCACATTGCACAACATTCCACGCCACAAAATACACAAATGTCATACATGCCGTCAAGATAGTCATACAGAATTAGTCCAGCACAACAACAATTATGCAATGTGCCCTTGAAAGCATGCAAAGGGATCACCCCTAGCCATAGCATTGCACCACACACCTATAGCACCACTGAAGTGATGCCTCTCAGCATGGGAACATCAATGTTGGAATGGCATAACACCAGCAGTGTGGTACCAAATCTGCCTGGGCCCAGGGACACCTAAGACCTGGCCTCACCCAGGACATGTCAATTACTGTTGGAGGCATTAATGGGGCATTTCTACTTGCAGGGCCGAGCTCACCTTTGCACATTGCAGTCACACAGACCATCAGCATGTATGCTGTTAATTGTATACTTCAATCACAATGCAAAGTCAATTTGTGTGATATGAAGAGGCCGCTCTTGAGGTGAACAGTAACAGGACCCCATTCGTCCCTCCATACAGATGATGCCGGCTATCCCCTGAAGAGGTGGCTCCTCACCCCTGTACAGAACCCATAGAACAGGCACGAAGAGGAATCCAATCGTGCACATACCCGTACCCGCATTGTGATCGAGCAGACTTTTGGCCTTTTGAAGAACGGTTTAGGTGCATTAGCAGGTCTGGTGGCGCTCTGTTGTATGGCCATGAGAAGATGGCCAAGATCACCACGGCATGTGTCATGCTGCACAATATGTGTATCAGATGGAATGTGCCACTGCCCCCTGACATTGAAATAGAAGCACCTGATGAGGATGATGATGGTGATGAGGACGGAGGTGAGGGGGATGCAGGTCATGCAAGAGGGGATGGCCAGGAGGGACGTGCTGTGAAACAGCATCTGATCAACCAAATATTCTGAGTAACATGGTTTCATACTGTCACATGGATATGGGTAGTAATGCACTGGTGTCTGTTTGGAAGCGCACAATGGACCATGGCGTCAATAAAGTACACATACACAATGAAGAAGTCCAAGCCTGTGTTTTGTTCGAACACCAATGTATTAAGGAACGTAAAGAAAAAAATGTGCATGTCCCCAAACATCCCACCACCCTCCCCCCACCCCCCACAACAGTCCCATAACACCCTTCCCCCCACCCCCCACAACAGTCCCATAACACCCTTCCCCCAACCCCCACAACAGTCCCATAACACCCTTCCCCCCACCCCCCACAACAGTCCCATAACACCCTTTCCCTCACCCCCCACAACAGTCCCATAACACCCTTCCCCCCACCCCCCACAACAGTTCCACATGTGTCTGCCACAATGTTTCCCTCCAGCCATGCATGCAGAGGCTTCTCCATGCACTCCCTTTTGGCCATTGCCAACACCAGCATTGGGAGGCTGTGTAGACGTGCGCCTGGTGGTGCGTGAGGAGCGGCGGAGGGGGCTTGTCTGCCTCGAACTGGCAGATGAGGATGTGGCAGACTGCCCTGGTGGTGGTGGTGGTGGTGGGAATTGGCGGCCCAATGCGTCCGCTATCCGTGTGAGGACTTCCCTGACTCTGATGATATCCCCACACAGCCTGTCTGTACATGCCTCCATCCCCTCCCTGGAGTGGCTTGCTGTCTCCGTAATCTCTGCCCTGAGACGGGCAGCCTCCTCCACATGCTGCCCAACCAGCACAGTTATTTCTTGTTGCCGCTTGCTGATGCTGGCCAGGTCGAGGGCAGTGTTGGGTTCTGGTGGTGTGGCTGCTGTGGCCTGTGATGGTACCAGGTCAACAGATGAAGCCACCCGGGGGCTTCTAAAAGCTCCCATGTTCTCATCGCCAGTGACATTGGACCCAGGTGTGTGCTGTGGTGATGGCTCAGGAGTTCCAGGGGGGGTTGGGGTGTACATCTCCATGTGGAAGTCCGTTGGGTCCTCCACATCTGATAGTGGGGCAGTGGCTGCCGCCTCTCCTGCAGAACTAGCTGGAGCTGAGGGTGGGCCCTCTGTGGCTGGGATCGGTGGTGGTGGGTTGACCTCCGGAGGTGGGGCAGTTGTTGGTGGTGTGGCAACTTGTGTCTTGGAAGTGGCGCTCCACCGATGTTTCGCACTCTGCATCTGGACCCTTCTGCCTTTGCCCCTTGATGTTGTGGGGGTGTCCTCTGTGTCCAAAGCCCTTTGTTTCTTATGCGCAGGGGGTGCCTGTGATGCATTGCCAGCATCCTCACTGTCTGTATGTGAGCCTGTCGGGGACAAGAAGTGGGATGTTATTAGTTAGGGTTCGATGTACTTAATGCAGTATACATCAATAATGCAGTTGTGACCATTTTGACTACATTGTAAAGGATGCAGGTGATGTGTCAGTTCAGTGGCTCATCCATACATGGTTGTGTGAGGCACTTGTCTCTGGTGATGTGTGCATGTGTGTGTGTTTGGGTCTGACACTGACATGGCCAGGGTGTGATGCATGTGTGGATGTTTGGCCATCCATGAGGTGATTCTGGGCTCACATTTGGGGGGACCAGTAGATTCACATTGCATGCTTTCATGTGTACACTCACCTCCATCTGAAGTGGTTGCCACGCCATGCTCCATCATGCCGACTCCCTCTATGCATTCCACTCCAATGAGGGTGGTGCATGTCTCCTCCCATTCTTTAAGTTTTATGGGCGACCCAGATCCACCTGCTGTGGCAATGTTGTGGTTTTCGGCAAGGATGCTTCTCACCCGGAGTCTCAGGTCATCCCACCTCTTTCGGCACTCATGCACATTGCGGGTGGTGGTGTCCACAGCACTGACTTTCAAATCAACCTCAGCCCAGATTGCCTTTTTTTTCATGAGTGTCTCCCGCCGCATGTCGCTGGCAAAGACCACAGCGGCATTGTCAGCTAGGGTCTGGGTCAGCATTATTAGCTCCTCTAAGGTAAATTTTTCTTTCCGCTGCCGGTCGGTGTTTTTTTTCAATGCCTTGGGTATGTTGAGGGTGTCCCTGATGATTTCCAACTGCAAGCTACTCCAAACAGTTCCAGGGGGCAGAGGATGGCAATGGATTGTGTTTTTAAAGATGGCCCACGTGCTCTTTCCCGTTCCTGTGCAATGACGCTATTTCCGGTTCCGCAATTTAACGGTCACCGCTAATAGCCTTGCGTGAGGGCGGAGGTGCTATCTGCACTTTCGTCGAAGGTGGTAAGAGACTTTTTGGGGTCTTTAGTGGCATGGCGGTAGGGTCATTACCGGCATGGCGCTATGCTCATGTCCGCGTACTCGTAATGGTACGCTATTAGCGCCCTCTTGCGAGGGCGGACACGTTAAGAGCGCCATGCCGGTAATTTGAGATTCTTAGAGCACAACGTGTAATGAGGCCCATTGAGTCCGTCCATCCAAGGCCATGGTGCCCTAGGACCACATGGATACTGATCACAATAACAGCTCGCATTGTAATTACACTGACATTTGGGTTTTGCTATCTGCAGAGTAAACATCCGCTTGATGTTTTATTGCCAACTGCTACGCTCACCTGGTCTCTGCGGAGGTGTTGGGGCACGGTTGCAGCCCTCCCTGAACTTGAATCATCCCCTTCAGACCTCTCCCTCAGTAGAATAGCTCTGAGCAGTGATACATTGTGATACGGCTCCTGCATGGAGATAACAGTGTGTGAGTGCGCCAATCTGCGATTGTTGTACCTCTCGAACCCTTCACCCCAATGTACGGTTTCTGTGAGCATACGCCGGCCCATAAAGCTCACCTGTGAATTATTGAAGATAAGCTCTCCGTTCCGCTACTTCTGGCAGGGGCGCGTCGAATGGGTTCTTGTTCCTTCACAGATCCCTGATAAGGATTAGTCCAGTCCAGCTGCGACTATGCTTCTCCTTATGATTGGTAAGTCTTTCTTGAGCTCTTTTTATGCTGTTCATTCTGTTTAATGTCTTTATTTATGTGTTGCTCCTATTTATGCCTGCAATAATGTCTCTCTTCTGTTTTCTTCCCTTAGAAGGAAAAGCGGCCTCAATACAGCTGTGAGAATCGAGACGTGGCCGGATGGAAGATGGATGCTACCACAATGTCGACAGCAGGTAAGTGATGGTTTAAGGAAAGCGGAAGTATAGTGAAGCACAACCGTAAACTGACTGTTTTTTCGATGTCTAACCTTGTCTTCTGTTTTTCTTTGCAGGCGCTGCTGTTGACGATGCAGAGTGTTGTGCTGCGGTGCCAAGATGAAGATCTCGGCGTTCCAGAAAGTTTAAAGATGAATACTTGGTTCGCCGAAGGGATGCAAAGGTAAGGACAGCTTCCCCCAGTTGGTAAGTATGCTGGCAGGAAGCAGGATGTCCAGGAAGCAGGATCTTCAAAGGTGAGTCTGACCTCAGGCAACGATGAGCGTTGCGCTGCTTGCAAGTGCAGAATAATGCGAAGTGTCTGTCTTGAGGATTGGGCCAGCTTATAAAGCTGATATCGTGGGCACGCCCATTAGGGCCGACTTACCAGCCACACCCTGCCACTCCTAGAGAGTGAGGACATGCAAAGGCAATCCATTAGCAGCCACACCCAAGAATACACGTGGGACTGCATAATGGATGGAATGTTCAAGGTTAATGCATCTGAAGTGCTATGTCCATAATAAAAGCTTGTTGGTGTTAAATGGATGTTCTTGTTTACTTTTGTTCATGAGTCTGTTGTCAAAAGTGCCAGGACAGTGTCCACCCAGTTCTCCTGTGCATGCAACCCCTGCATGCCTGTGCCCCTGACTTCATGACCATGACACCAACTACAAGTGTCTCCACTGTGTCTCCACCATATGTGCATTCGCACACTCTTTGTCCTCGAGACCTCCAACATAGAGGGGGTTATCATAACAACACCCTATTGATGATCATGAACTCAACGCATGCCATTCTGAATAAGACCAATTATTGGATATGTTCACATCTGCCACAAAATCGGGAAAAGGGATTGGGCTGGTATATACATCCACTCCCTCTAACTACTGCTTATTATGCTTCGCTTAGAGCATTATTCTTTGGCTGATGGAATGACAGTGTCCTTGGGAATTTTGATGGGACTAAACTCAACAAGTTTTAAAAATGAGTTTTAGCACCTTTAGGATGTTCTCTGTTTGCGAATAGGAGCAAGCTAAATATTGCTACTATTAGGCCTTCTGATAGACTCTGCAGACCTTTACAATCAATGATTACCTTTAAAATGGCTCCCATAGGTAATATGGATACTGTGGGCCTCATTACACGGAACGCAGTAAGGGTTTACTGGTACCGGTAAGGGCACCGGTACCGGTAAACCCTTACCCCCTTACTACGAGGTCCCTTTGCCGGACCCGACCTCAACAGCTGGTTAAGGAACAGGCCCGCAAAGGGACCTTGGTGCTAATTACGGTACCGCAATTTGCGGCACGTAATTAGCTCCTTCCCCATTTTCATTGAGCCCTTTGGGGGCAGAAATGGGAATGGGGAAGTGCCTTGGTAAATGGGGAATTACCGCCCCCGCTCACCTTGGAGTAGGGCGGTAATTCCGCCATCCACCAAGGCGGACACAGTAAAATACCGGCGGCAACCATGGCGCTAATAGCGCCATGGTTACCGCATACCGTGTAATGAGGCCCAATGACTCCTTCCTATACTGTTAACCCTAGTCCAAATTCTGTTCCATTTTGGATACAAAGCGAGGGTTCCCAACCAATGGGTACATTTGAGGGATGTATGAACATTGCTGTGCTAACTAGTGAAGATAGACCTCTGTACCAAGGTGATCCTGTTTATTTTGTTTGCTGTAATGAGGTATATCCATGGTTGCCAAGAGATGGAGAGGGTACTTGTTATTTAGGTATACTGTTATCAGGTGTATATGTTGTCACCACTGCTGAAGTTTCTAGGACTCATCCCAGGACCGGATGAGGATGGTGACACTCCCTCACAGATTCTGGGTGACATTGCTAAATCCTTTGTGCCATTTTGTGGACAGAAATAAACTCCCAAAATATTAGAACATTGGCAAGGGTTTTAAAGAAAACCATCAATGAAACCACTGACATTCTACACAACATGACACTAGAACAAAAGGCTATTAGATTAGTGGCTCTTCAAAATAGGATGGTGCTAGACATCATTCTAGCTGAGCGTGGTGGGGTGTGCAAAATGGTGGGATCTGCGTGTTGTGTTTTTGTACTCTATTCCTGCCCCACCATATTCAAGGCAATTAACAAATTGCACACCTTAAGTATTGAAGTACATGTTCCAGAGGGAAACTGAAATATTGGCACATGCTTCTGGGACTTGTTACGATCTTGGGGTTGGAAAATCTTTGCAGTTCTGCTGGTAATCCTTCGCATTGTACTTGTATTGCCTCTGTTGCATATAGTGGCTTCTGTCATTTGTTCTATGATAGGGGAAGTTGTGCACAAGCAATTGGTAAACTAGAACTTAAAACACATATGCCCGGAAAGATTACTAATGCCTTGGTAATGCAGGATATCACTATAAAGGAGTTAATGGTGATCAATGTTTTTGAAAATAGCCATTCAGGATCTTCTGACGATGATACATCGTTTTCAGATGTTGCTAATGTTTGACTAATGCTCTTGGCTTAGGCCAAAGGGAGGGTTTGTAATAGTATGTTTTTTATAAATACCACCTGATAGTAAACATTGGCCTAACCAAATTTGCATCGCACTGTAAATCACATTTAGTAAACCTGAAACAGGCAGACGATGCCGCCATTTTAAAGTTATCTGCCATTTTGATTCACTCCTGCTTTCTTTCCCATGTTAGAATTTGTGTTTTCAGCTCCAGCAGAGCAAAATTAACTTTGTACTGTGTCAACATAGATAAGCATGCTGAAGCTGCTACGATGGATTGTTTGTCCTGCACTAAAGAAACTTTGGAGCTAAACAAGAGCCGTATTAATCATTCATTTAGATGCCATCTATACCAACAGTGTCTTCCCCGTTCAAATAGCGAAACAGAATGATGAATAGCTGAACATGTGCTTTTAAAGAAATCTTTGTTTTCGCTCATTGAAACTAAGCTGGCTTTAAACTTAAGAACAAATGGTAGACAAATATAAGTAAATGAAACAAGGACTGTTACCTTTGTGTCCAATATTTGGAAAACATATGAAGTGTTTAACAGAAAACAACCAACTATTCAAAATTGTTTAAACATGTATTAGTTATGTGGAAAGGCTATAAACCCTAGGTAAATGTGTTACACGAAGAGGGGCTGGACGATGTGTCCGGGATTGTGAAAAATTGTATAAATACTTGTGTTTTTGAAATGTCCAGCACTATCTCATCTCACAGTGTCTGCTTGCACACATTGCGGGGTGTTGAGAGCCAGACAGCTGCCTGTTAAATGAAGTGTACATGTACCTTTGGACTCATGACTGGTGTATTTCTATTATGTGGTATTAAGCCTTGATGTTTTTAATCTGTCAGCTTGATAAGATCTTGTCCCACTCAGTCTTACATGGGCATACCATAGCAATCTCTTGTATCAAAGCATTTCATGTCTGGACCAACTCAGCACCATACCTTATATCCTCCATTTTCCAGCCAGAGCCAAGCTACTCCTCACTGCTGAAGCCCAATGTAAGGACCCAGACATGGGGAACCCCACAACCCAGGAATATGGAAGGGAGACAAACGCAACCTGTATGATAGGCGAGTGGTGGGAACACACAGGTAAACCCAATGTACCCCGAACAGAGGATCTAAATGAGTGGGATAACACATCATCGGTGCTTGGTAAGAACCCCGAACAGCCGACCATGGGTCAGCCCGCAGAGACAAGGTTACCGAAACATGCTCGCGAGGACGAAAACCCTGACTATACGGGCCGAGAGACAGAGAGCTGTGTCCAGCCGGAAAGGTCCCGCCTCGCCAGAGCGACACTGATGGCAAGACGGAAGGATAGCCGACCCCGCTGGAACGAAGCCCCCAAGTTCTCGGAGCGAGAAGCAGAACGCCGTGTCCAGCCGGGGAAGACTCGCCTTGTCAGAGCGGCACTGACGACCAGCAGGAGGGAGGAAGGAAACTGTTGCCGCGATGAGGAGCTGACTACAACCGGCCGCCGGATAGAAGAAGCCCAGTCTCCGCATGAAGACGCAGTCCACGTGTATTGCAACCGCGAGCCAGACACCAACCACGTGTCCCGCAGACTGGAGGAAGCTGATCCACTTCAGCAATGACACAGACCCACAGGGGAGGTCCTATTACCGGGGATACATAGCCCGAACATGGGAACAACCAAAACAGCAGACACTTACCTGGGCGGCAGCAGGACATTCAGGGCAACAGGGTCAGGGAAGAGCACGGAGGGTGGCTCACAAGGAAAAGGGGGTGGGGCCTATGGGGGTTTCATGCTCCAAGACAGGAAGTAGACCCTGATTGGCCCATCCTTACCTGCCTATATAAAGAGCCAGATAGTTGGAAGAGGTGTGCTCATTCTTGTTCTCCTTGCAGAGCAGATCAGACCTGGATTCCGGAACGACAGGAAGCACCTGGGCGTATGAGGACTAAGTGGAAGAAGATTGTCAGAGGTCCTTATAGCGTGCCCTACAAGAAAAACAGAGGAAAACATTTGCTCCACAAAACGAACACCCAGAAGGACTCTGGGAAGAGAATTTAATTTTGCTAACGAGCATTATTTGGTTAAATCAAAATAAAGACCAATATTTTCTTTCCCTTTAACCATCTATTTGCCTCATTGTCACACCCAACAAGGCCAAAATATGTCTAGTGATGCTCGTGGTCTCATGCAGAAGGGATGTGACCAAGCAGTTTGGGCTGGACTGCCCCTTTTGGAGTGGAACCAAGACTGATTTGTATATGGCCTTTCCCCTTTTGTAATGGCTTGGCAGGCAAATAAAAATGGTCTGCAGGGTTGCCTAGAGCAATGCCAGCGGTTGAGATTCATTCTAAAACTACCAGCCATCACCTCTTTTGTTTTGCTGTAGGCACACCAAGCCTTTCTTCAGTTTACAATGGCTTAAATGAAATATGCTTCTGTAAACAGTGGCAAGGCCTTGACCTCCTGTGACTTACATAGCTCATAGGTACCTGTGCAGCTTCCCTCTCACTCTCCTGGGGACCTTGCATGCCCTGCTTACCTCCATATCATGACTAGGAGTCTGTATTGTCCTTAATGGTATTCTCTCAAACCAAAAAACAGAAACCAAAAAAATCAAATCCTATATTCAAAACAGATATACAAAATGCATAATCACAGGTTTAATGACATGACAATTAGTGAATGGTTGATTAGTTAGACAATTGTTAGACAATTGTTATCAATTGTTAATAAATGTGTATGCTTTACATATGATGTGGCTAGAGATCATATGGACTCTTTATGAAAATATATGCAAAGGAGGTGGAAGAGAAGTGGGGGTATGAGACACAGAAGGAAGAAAGGAAAGGAGGACCAGCGTAAGGTTGGATGAAAGAACAAGAAAGAGTTGAGAAGATAAAAATGTAGCTAGTTCAGTTTGCTGGCTGTCTGTGTGCTGAGCTGAGCTGCTGAGAGTCTTTAGTCGAATTTAGTGCAGGAAGAAGGATAGACAGGGAAGGTTATTCACTGGACTGCAGCAGCTGCAAGGGGTGGAGAGCCTGCGTGCCTTGTGGAAAGGATCTCACTGTCAGCAAAGCAGGCAGAATACCCCTATGCTCTTAGTAAGCACAATTGACAAAATTAGAAAATACCCAAATAGAGATGCTATTTTAATTAGTGAAATGCCAAATTAGACATGAAAAGGGAAAAGCTATTTTTTATTAATCCACTGGAGAACAAATGTATTTTCTTGTATGGAGAAAGCCACTTATAAAAAAGGGAGTTTGTTGCACTTCCAAAGTAACAGTTATATCTCAAGGTTGTACATAAAATGTATACGCTCTGCAATGTTTGGTAAAGGAGAGGCCTGCTTCGCTGGACTCAGAGGAGAGGTTTTGCTAGGTGTGAGGGAAGCCGGGGAAAGTTGATGCTAATATAATTACAAATATAAATGCACCATATTGACAATGTGAAAACTGTAATATCGGCTGATCTGGAATATGATTTTCACAAAGTTTTACATGTATCATGATATTGCTCTCCATGGGCTTTTGTTATGGTCTGTAGAAAATGTATAAAGTGAATCGCAAAATCACAAAAGCTGCATATGGCTGGTTATTGTATGATCTTTTCATTTTTGTGATGCATAGAATTTGAAGATTGGTGCATCTGATACCATCAGTGGCAAGATTAGTGTTCCTGCTTTAGAACTAGGTCTGGCTTCGTCTTAGCCAAAGGGACCCAAAATAAAAATAAAATATACCATAGTGAGGTTGTTCCCCAAGCTTTAGCCAACAAAGAATCAGAGATTCATTGTTGCAAGCTCTTGCACCTGATAGAGTGACCTCTAAAATTCTTACATTTTTTGGTGGAGATGCTGGGGATCTTCTTTGGCTATGTACAATTGCTAGGCATGGCCTTTTGTAGTAGGGTCATACTGTATTGTGCTTTGAATTCAATTGTTTTGTTCTCTGCTGTTTGAATTACTTCAGTGACATTGTGACATTGTGTTTATGATAGTGATTGTGCTGTGTGCACTCTAAAATGCATTTTTTCTCTCTCTTTCTCTTCGAATAGCTATTGTATAAGTTATTGTGATTGTACCTGTGCTACATTGTGATCCTAGATTTTTCAATTACTTTAGTGGCATTGTGGGAACATTAGTGCACTGCAAACATGACAGATGTTATGATTACTGACCTTTGCACATATGCAGAATCAAAGCTTTATGCACTGGCAACTTGGTCCCCTAACACGATCTCAAGCTGGAGAGGGAGGATTGTCTCGAGATAGATAAGGAATATCCTGAGGAGCTATTTGAAGAGGGAAGTGTGTTACAAACTTGCCTATTAAGGCTCTTCCAGGCCGAGAACCACCAGGGGCAGACAGGTTGTGCACTATGTTTGTGTGTAAATGCATGATTTGTCTTAGACAAGTTTAACAACCTTAGAACAAAAGAATCTGAGCTCATGACAAGTTTGCAACCTGAGTTAGCTGATATCCATCAGAAAGTCGTTCAGAGAGTTCGAAACAGGATAAGCATTGTCTGCAGTTACAGGCCAAGTATGATGAGGTAAATGCACATTTGGCACAGAAAGAAAGACAGCTGGCTGAGAGTCAAGTAGAGGTTGTACATTTTAAAAATGATATTGGAGGTTGTTCAAATGTATAGAGACATTGCCTTATCAGAAATGCACACACTCTGCAAAAGTGGTATTCATAATTCTAAGGAATTAAAGGCACTTGAGCATGACATTTGTAGGCTGATGGATGAAAGTGATAAAACATGGAAGCTATTAATCATTTTAAAATGCAAAATACGAAATGAGTGAGTTAATGGTCAAGCTAAGAAAAGAAAACTGTACACTATATAATAAAATACAAGAGCAACATGCACAGTGTAACAAAATAAGGCGACACATTTCAGGTGTCAGGGGTGTCAGGGGTGTCAGGAATAGAGAGCTGTTATTCACCTGCCAGCAGCAGGGCTTTACCCTCACTGAGGCTGAATGCAGCCAGAGTCTAGGAAATGTACCAGCTGCTTTCACTCAGCAAGGCCCAGTCCGCGTACCCAGAGCAGAGAAAGGGGGGTCAAAATGATGCATTGTACAATACTCTAAAAATATTGAAAAGTACCAAGAGTTTGATTAGACCACTCAAAATCGATTCAGGTATATCCATCGAGGTACATCTCAAGAGTTTGAATGAGCTTTTTCAGACACTTGAAATCCCTAAGACCCAATGCGGTAGGTTTTTATACCACACATAGGACCCTGCTTCTGCTAGCTTCATTTTGGAGCTTAAATGAACTGGGGAATTTATCATGGGAGGACTTTGAAAGAGAAATTAGGAAACAAGTACAGTATGATGGCTCAATTAGATGGGTTGCCACACCAATTCTTGCAAAACCTGATGTTTTGATGTGGCCTCTGAAAGTCATACAACATAGTTCAAGACCACATTTTTCAATGGATTGCAATAGGATGTGGTTTCACAACTCGTCCATGACTTCAATAAGGATCAAAGTTTTCAAGTGTATTCTTCAACAGGCCACTAACATCTGTAAAATAATATTTCATGAGAAGGGGGAGGCTAGAAAAAAGGAACCTAGACCCCAAAAAGGTAAAGAAGCTATGCCTGCAGTTCTAGAAGTAAAGTCAGGGAAAAATACCTTTGGCGACAGCTCAAACAAAGAATGGCGCACTATATAACCAGAGGGGCGCAGCAATGAAAGGGAAGATGGCACCACCCCAAACACGTGTGTTCCGATGAATAGATCCCAGCGACAGAAACGTGTACATTAGCCCTAGGTAACTTGGTATTCCACCCAAAGTGGTATTTCACTATGATATGTCAGGGCTAAATAGCATCCAGAATCTTGTGTATAACGGGCCATACCAGTCATTGCAGACCCAGAGTAGATTTGACCCTGACACAATGGCATTTGTCAATCAGGCAAGACCAAGGTATATAGATAGGTCTATTGAAAATGGAAATAAACAAAGGGAACAATTTCAGTCAAATGAGGGACGGAATGTGACCGATGCCCCTCACCATGATGTTCAGTCCTCTCCCCAGTTTGCCCACAGGCAGAGGACGGTCACCCCATGATCCCCAACCCCTGTGTCCCGGGAAATCAGGGGAAACACACACAGAAACCAGTCTCCCAAAAGGTGCCAAGACAGGCCTGACCAATGTGAATTGAACCAGTACTGGCCTAGTGCACAGAGGGATGCGTTTAGGGATATGGACAGATTTCAGTGCTTGGAGGCAGAGGTGAAGATGTTGCCTAAGCAGATAGGAAAACTGTGTGCAGTGCAGAAGCAGCAGCTCTGTGAGGGTGCAGAATGTCACAAGAGGGACAGTGCACAGGGTGACAATAAATGACTACTTAGCCAGACTCCCTACAATGAAAGCACAAATGACAATGTTGTATCATTGAATGAACAAACTGAATTGCCTAGTGATTTAAAAACAAGAAAACAAGTGAAAAATACTGACATAGGAAATGAAAACAAGCAAGAGAAAGGGGTGTGGTTTAATTTAGAGTTGAACCAGACCATTCACATGCGAGAAAATGAGAGGGAGCAATAGAGAAATACTCAGGGAGAACCCAAAGAACAACGAATCAAAAGATAGCAATGTGAAACAAATAAAATGATAGGTGAAGCTACAAAAACAAATGAAGACATTGCGTTGCCTGACAGTTCTAATAGTGATCATATCTCGACAGAAATTAAAATGTTGCAAAGGTCATTTGCAAATTAACTCCCTGAGGAATATTTGAGCCACAGATGTTCGATGAGGTAGAAATGGCAGATATGGTACAAGAAATAGGTAAGTGTGACACACCAGAAACAGATATCCTGCCACACGATGGTAATGAAATTACAGAAACATTTGGTTCCAGAGTGGAGGTAAGTGAAAGAGATCCAGGAGATGGGGGAATAAGCAGAAGAGGAATGGGGCAGGACACTGGTGGTCCTTAGATAGAAAGAGGGCAGTCAGTGGCAAAGCTCCAAATGGATTCTCAGAAAAAATAAATAAACAAAGACATTGAAAAAGAGATGGGCACAAAGGAGGCTAAAATGTCATGTCACATGGACCCCAAGAAAAACTGGCAAACACAGATAGATGAAGGCACATTGCGTTTTAATCTAAGTGAGGAAAACTGTAAGCAAAATATTACTACAGAGTCAGTTCAAGAAAAATATATTTCAACAATTGCAGAAATACACATGAACAAGGGTCAGGCCTTGATTCCTGTGCAGGTGAATGGGCATCCAGAAATTATTGAAGCAATGTTGGCCCTATAGCTGGAAAAGAGTTCCATTAATGCAAATGGGTTTAAACAATGCTTGACAGAGAAGAGATACCAATTTGTAAAATTAAAAAAATCAACACATTTTTGGTCTAGTTTGTCCTGATTTGGGGCAAGGAATTGTGGGAAGATAAATGTTGAGAATCACAATAGGGTCCAAAAAGCATTCGCCACACTGTATGGATTGTAAGAAGAACCAAAGCTAAATTCTATTTAGGAAATTACATTGTGCACAGAATGTGTCTGGTATTAGATTTCAGGAATCAAAAGGTTTGTTCTACGCTGGGTGGAGCAGCTCCAGAATTTGAGAACAGAAGACAAGCTTATCATTGTGCTAAATTGTTGCCACATGCAATTGAGCTTCAAGTAAAGAAAGATGTCATTATTTTTGCTTTCACAAGGCAATTTGCAATAGCATTACAGTACAGAAAGGGACAACAGATGAAAGGGCCTGATGCATTTGTATGTCTCAATGAATCGATGAGACAGCAGGGGCTAGGATGTGAATATACACCATTAGTAGAGATTTTATCTGGCCCCATTCAAATACTTGTGAATAACAAGGAGTGTCAAAATACTCATTTGGAAGAAGGTACAGCATTAGGGATGGCAGTTCGTGAATCACACTTCACTGCTGATCTAAATAACCCAGAGATTGGAAACATCTCTGAAAGCTATGTCACTTTCCAGGATGAATTGCCTGAGTCCTTAGATTCGAATCCAAAGGGGATTTTCAGGATTCAGTCTGTATACCCTTATGAATCAAAGGATGTGGTTTGTTGTCATCAGGATGAATGCATCCTATTTAAGGTTGGTGAGGATAAAAAAGAAAAACCTCAAATTGAAATGGAAGCTGATGTGCCAAGATATTTGAGGGTGACATTGTAAAGACACCGGTGGGGGGTGTATGTACTTCCGCTCTCTATATGGTAGAGGAGCGGCACAGAGGACCCCAGCCAAGATTCTCTATTATTGGTGCGTGGTCGAGCAATCAAGGCCTAGCTTCTCAGGAGGTGATGCAGGTAGGTTCTTAAGTACAGTGTAGTCCCCAAGCACCCACAAATGAATGTCCACACACTGTATCGGTTACAACACAGTCTTTATATAATTAATATTCAAAGGTATATGCAATATCACGATAACTCACTTTGTGAATCAGCAATGGTAAATATATACAGTTCTAAAGTGGTACCACTAACGTTATTAGATCTCATTAAAGTGCATACGGTTAGAATGACACACAGATCAGAATAAAGAGGAAACCAGCAGTAGAGAGAGGAAGGAAATGAAGATGGTTGAACACTTGGCAGAATACTGGCCCTGTACCACTAGACACAGTTCTGTGTGGAGATCCCCCCATCTGGGCAACCTGTAGAAGAGAGATACAAGCCCAGTCCATGTATTGTTCACACTAGACTTTCCAATAGTTCTGCAACCGCAAAGTAGCTTGGCGTTGTAGCGCTCCTCGTCGGGGAATTGATGGCCCTTCTTGAGTGCCCTCCCTTAAAGGCAGGAGTCATGGGTCGTCGAACGTCCGACGGAGAGCATGTCGAGCTACGACATTGAAGTGGCCGCGTCGTTCCTAGCGGTGCTCGTTGACGGGAAGCGTAAATGTCCTGCAAGGATGAGGCGTGCGGGGCACCTCGGTGTCGATAGTTCTGGACCGCAAAGAGTTTGAAGAACTGTGGCCCAGCAAGGGTGTCGAGTCGTCAGCGTCTCTGTGGTCTCTTGGGTGGCGGGACACCCACTGGCAGATGCTCCTCTGCGCGTCGACGGTCAGGCCTTCTCCAGCAGGATACAGCGGCGACGATGCGGACAAGAGCGTCCTTGGAACAAATTAAGTTCTTAGGAAAATGGGAGCACGGCGGCTCCTGTCGGCGATGGCGGTCGGCGACAGTGGCGGACAACAGTATGGGTGCTTCTCTTTGGAGTTTCGCAGCAGTCCCTATATCGGGTCGGCAGCCTGTCGAAGGTCTGTCTACCAGGCAAGCTTAGGCAAAGGTCATCTGGTGCAGGATGGTCCCTCGTAGCTCGGGAGGAGGGCACGTTACCAGGTCCTCTCTGGGTCAGTCCTTGGAGACACAGCAGCTTTCAGATTGCGAAGGATGGCAGCAGCAATTCTTCTCTTCCAGCAGGGCTTCAAGGCCAAGCATCAGTTTCACTCCAGTTACTCTTTGTAGTTTGGACTTCAGCTCTGAACACTTCTGAACACTTCCTAGCAGTGAGAGATCCCCAGATATACTGTTGATCTCCCATTCATTCCGCTGGGTCACACTGAAGCATCCAATCACTACGAAGGGCATTCATGCAGGCAGACAACAAATCAAGCACACAGTGAATTCAGGCCATTCAATTCCACCCAGAAACTCACAACAAGTTATGTGTATTGGGACAAGTACCGAGTTATTCAACACTTCATACTGCATTCATACCGGTTTCGGGCAGGGCTGTCTCAGTCATTGTGTCAACCACCAGATACTAGACACCCACAACATAGAATGCGTATTCGTCACACACTCCATTCACCCAGGTCCCACCCACAGGCGTACCCACAACATACGGTCGTTGGGAAGGCTCCAGCCAGTCTGGTCAGCACTTCCCCACACTACCATATATGGAACTTCCACCCAACAGCCAGTCAGTGGGAAGGGACAGAGTCAGGGCTTCCCGGGTCTTCGGGAAGATAAAGGTAACAGGCGATGGAAGGCAAAAGGCCATGGGGGCCATTTTGTCTCCATCAGGAATCTACCGATTCCAATGACAGGGCCTGGGCATCCCAAAATGGAGGACGCTCAGGGCACCAGTCATTTCAGCACGGAGCTGCCACCAGCCCGTACCCTGCTGTGTGGGCCACCCACAGGTGCCCAAAAACATACACTAGGGGCACAGGCTTGCACCCCTACCCATGGGTGCCATAAGGGTATCCCATGGGTCTGTTCACCAAACCAAGAGAGAGGCGCACTGCCAGGAATCCCACACAAACACCTGCGCGGAAAACACAACATCACACATGATAAAAAGCAGTTGAGGACAAGGATACGGAAGCCCTGTCCCTCCGATGCATTTCCAGCATCACAAATATCTATCCAAATAGACACTGCCACACAACTAGAAGAAAGCACTGAACTCCCCCCAGTGGTAGAGGAACACATTAAAGCTGCAGATCCTTGCACAAATGAAGAAGAAAGAGATCAGTTGAGGAAAATATTGATGGAGTTCAAAGATGTAGAGTACAGAGGAATTGTTAGACCCATTCACAGCACTTCAAATACACCCATTTTAGGTCTGATAACGTGCAATGGTCATTGGCACTTGTGTGCAGACTTGAGACAATTAAATAAGAGGGTACCTTTGTCAAGGTAGACACTACCTTTCATTGTTCAAGGTCTTGAACAGATTCAAGGGTCAAAGGTATTTACCACTTTGTATCTTACAGCAGGGTCTTGGTGTGTGCCTCTAGATGAACACATAAACACTATATTTGCATGTTTGTTTAACTGACTACAGTATGCATGGAATAATACACCATTCAGTTACATCAACAGTGAGAGTGAGTTTGGGATATTTCTGAGCAAAGCACTCCCAGATGAAGCATAGAGGGGAACTGTGATTTATGTGGACGAATATCCTAATCAAGAATGAAGACATATACAGTCACTTCAATTGGACATGTGCTCAGCTAGTTGCAAAAGGCTGTCACAAAGGTGTTGTTACAGAAAGCATAGTGGTATTGAAGAAGGGTACATTTCTTGGGACGTAGATCAAGGGCTAAACCCACAAAAGAAAATAGGTTGAAGCTATTCAGAAATGGAGAGATCCCACCAATCTGAAGGGTCTGAAGAGTTTGTTAGGGATGACAAGTTCCAACAGGAAATGTAATGAAGATTATGCAGAAATTACACAAACATTGACTAAATTGCTGAAGCAAGATGTACTCTGGAAATGGGGAATGGAACATTATGAGGAAGTAGCCAAGTCAAAATATAATATGGTTTGCTAAAAGCTTCATGTTTAGCTTATCCAAAGAAGAATCAAGACTTCTTTACAAAGATAGGGTTCACAAATCAGTTTATGTCAGCAATTGCCTATCAAGCACATGATTCAAATAACAAAACCATTACATGTGCAAGCAAATCATTTTCACAGATAGAAACAACATTTTTTGACTGTGAAAAGGCACTGTTGACCACTGTGTGGGCATTACAACATTTCTGCTCCATTATCCAGGGGGAGCGAGTGATTGTTGAAACATATCATCAGCCTCTGCAAATTCAGCAGAGTAAAAGAATCATATCAGGGAACTTAGCTCAGTCAAGAATCACATCATGGAAATTGGCATTGCAGGGATTCCAAGTGGTAGTGAAATGTGGGCAGAACAAAAAAAGCCCAGGTGCTCAATGGCTGGCAAACTTACCTGATTGTGCAGCTGTGAGTGTCACAGATGATGCAGAGTTAGAAGCAAATTTGATGGAATTTGAACAATCCCCACACAAGGTAGTCAACAAAGGGACATGTAGGCGTCTCCAAATTGTGTATGTAGATGGATGTGCATATCATATGGGGGGTGAATCTGAGAAAGAATTGATGGCAGGAATAGAGAATGTTTGTATGAGAAATAATGGTATCCCAGGAGTAAGCATGAGGTTAGGTTCCAAAAACAGTGAAGTTGCTGAATTAGCTGTCATCTATAAGGCAATATCCACAGCAGTTGAAAATAAATTCAAAGAAATAGTTTTAGTTACTAATTCTGATTATGCCCAAAATAGTTTATGGAATTTTTACTGCGGTGGAAATTGAGCGGAATGGTCACGTATAAAAAGAAGCCACTCAAACATGAGAAAATGATTCAGGCCATTGATAATCGTGTTTCAGACAATGACATGCTCATTCATTGGAGATAAATACAAGGCCATCTGAAAACATATGGCGAAGACAAAGAGGGGAATGACAATGCAGATTAGTTAGCCAAGATTGGAGCGGTGATGAGGGAATTATTTCCTATTGAGCAAGCACCTCATTGGTGAAATCCATGTGGATGCAATAACACACTCCGAATCTCAGGGGACAGTTGATCAGCCTGTGGTGCAATGGAGTTTTGATACCTATCATGACTTGGTAAAGGTACAAAAATAAGATCCCATTTTATGTCTTTCATACAACCATTTCTTAGCTTAGCTGCAGAGCAAAGTCTTCTGACAGAGGAGGACTGTAAAGGGAGAGATGAATTGAGGGTATTGTTAAAAATACAGAAACAGAATTTGATTACAAGATGGACTAATGGTTCAGGAATCTGTTTCAAGGTAAATCCAAGGGCGGTACCTTTTGTCATTTCAGGGTTTGATGCTATATCATGCCCATAATGCAATAACTGTGTGTCAAAGATGTTTACAGAAAACATTGGACACTTTGAAAAATATGTATACTCAGGGAATTTTGATGTGTGCACAATTTCACTCTGCCACTCCAACTCATAGGGTGCCATTAATTAAAAGAGGTATGACACTACCCTGGTCAGATGTTCAAATAGACTTCATTGGCCCAGTCCAAAGATTAGCACAGGGAAACAGATATTTGCTGACAGTCACTTGTTTAATGATTAAAATTTTGGAGTGCATTCCAGCACCTGAATGCAGTGTGCAAAGAGTGGCATACTTGCTAGTGGATCATATTTTCTCTAGGTTTGGTTTGCCTCAAAGAATATAATCTAACCGTGCAAGTCATTTTAGTAGTGCAGTGATGACTGAAATGGGGCAAATTTTAGGTGTGAAAGGAAACTGCATATTTCCTATTGGCCATCTTCTTCTGGTGGTGTGGAAAGTTGCAATAGATCATTGACATTTTGAAAAAGTTTGCAGCTGAAGCAGGGTCCAGCTGGTATCTGCGACTCCCTCTGGTGCTAATGGCTATTAGGTTAAAACTGTCAAAATCCACAGGCCTCAGCCAACATGAAATTATGATGGGCAGGAAAATGTTTTTTCCACAACTTACATTGTACAGGACAAATGAACAAATCCTAGTAAATGCATCCATGATTCATGAATATGTGGATCATTTGAGAAAGCACTTGCTGCATGCATTTTTATTTGCACAGACAAATCCGGAAAAAACAGCCAACAGCCAAGTGAGTTTGAGGACTGGGTAAGTCACGTAGACCTAGATAAGGGGAGTATAGGGGCACGATTTCACTCTGCCTCTCCAACACATAGGGTGCCATTAATGAAAAGAGGTCTGACACTACCCTAGTCAGATTTTCAAATAGACCTCATTGGCCCAGTCTAAAGATTAGCACAGGGAAACAGATATTTGCTGACAGTCACTTGTTTAATGTCTAAATTGTTGATTTGCATTACAGCACCTGAATGCAGGGCACAAAGAGTGCCAACCTTGCTAGTGAATCATATTTTCTCTAGGTTCGGTTTGCCGCATAGAATATAATCCAACCGTGCAAGTCATTTTAGTAGTGCAGTCATGACTAAGATGGGGCAAATTTTAGGTGTGAAAAGGAAACTGCACATGTCCTATTGGCCATCTTCTTCTGGTGGTGTGGAAAGTTGCAATAGATCAATCATTGACATTTTGAAAAAGTTTGCAATGGAAGCAGGTTGCAGCTGGTATTTGTGACTCCCTCTGGTGCTATGACTATTATGTCAAAACTGTCAAAATCCACAGGCCTCAGACAACATGAAATTATGACGGGCAGGACAATGTTTTTTCCACAACGTTTGTTGTACAGCATTCATGAACAAGTCCTAGTAAATGCATCCATGATTCATGAATATGTGGAAAATTTGAGAAAGCACTTGCTGCATGAATTTTTATTTGCACAGAAAAATCTGGAAAGAACAGCCAACATTGCCAAATCATACTATGACAAGAAAGCATCTGTGAGGGAATATGAAGTGGGCATAGAGCGGTGCAATCGCTGGCAGAATCAACTCAGAATAGAGTAATATATATAGAATCAAAAGACAATTCTGCATTGGCGGAAGACGAAAGGCGTATTAATAAAGGTAAAAGTAGGAAGTGGGAACTACATGAGGGACAATAGAAACATGGTTATGGAATGAGGAGCCACAGCAGACTCGGACGAACAAGGTTAGAATTACCAAATTTGGAGGTGAGGATGAGAACAGTCCATAGCTGAGCTGGTTTATGAAATTGATGAGTTTGAGGACTGGGTAAGTCACATAGACCTAGATAAGGGGAATATGGGGGCATAGAAAAAGATTGCTATTAAGACCTCAGGTTTAAAAGCCATCCTAATTTCCACTATGATTAGGACAAAAAAGATTACAATTGTTGATATATATGTCTCCTCTCATAGCCCATTCTTAAACAGAACAAATGCTCTGGAAATGTTACACCAAGTATCTGACCCGAAAGTCATTACCTTAAACAGATCACATTTGTGGAAATCCCTAAAAAAGCATGTGAACTAAATTGGGCTATATTACACCAGTATCCTCCATGGCGTGTGAGCGTATAATGGCGTATGCTAGACAACTTAAAGAGGTGGAATACAAGTTGTTAATAATTAATGAAAAGATTAATAGGGTGCATGATGCTAAACTGAAACAACCCAAAGTGAGTGACAAAAGGGAACATGAGAGGATGGAGTATTGAGAATCCCGTACATAAAACTGTGCAATAACTTAATGCCAGTGGTTTGTGTACCCCCAACATGGATAATGAGCTATCAGCTAGTAGAGAGTGTGAGGATATTGATTGAAAGAAGGTGCTATATACGGAGGATTTAAGCTTTATAACAAGGAATTCCAGGGGTTATCATTCCTTTGCCAACATGGAGGGTATGGCCATGCTACTGGGTGCAGATGTTTCTGCTATTCAAGAGACATGCTTATGTTATGATTTCATTGTGGATGGTTACAAAATACTTGGGGAAGGGAATTCTGATTGGCGGCCTTATAATATAAGCCAAAAATCTTATAATTTTAACAGAATATAACAAGTCTGTTCCTCACCCATGTATATTGGTGGCCACCCTTCATCTTAAGGTCAATGAGGTGATACAGAAAATACTTGTGATCAATTTATGTAACCCACCCAATGACATCACTACAGGGTCAGTCATAGAAGACATAGAAGAATTGGGTAACATCATTGATGAATGGACCAATGAAGATATTGGGGCACTATATATAATTGTAGGAGACTTCAATTATACAAGATTCGCAAACCCTAGGAGAAAAATCCGAGAGAACCTATTTAAAACTGTGAATCGTTGGGGAGCCACCATTATACAAGAGAGAGAGAGAGAGTGATTGATGTTGAACCAAATGATGTATGGGAATCTTTTATATATGCCAATGGTTTGTGCCAAATCTATATCAATAAAGTGGTGAGGAAACGTGTTCATACACATGGTCCATTAGAGACATATATTAATGGATAGATGATGTATATTTGTCCAACTCAATGACGGTACTTTTTGGACAACTATCCCTTCACCCCACACACCTAAGCGACCATGTAGTGCATACATTTAGTATTCAATCTGCAACAATAAAAAAGGTTGGTCTCCTAGATAGATGCATAGTTAAAGAAGGTGGCAATAGAAATACCTGGTCAACTAAGAACATAGCGAGATACATTGCTTTTTTTATCATTTATTGAAGAAACATCAACTGGAAGATAATATTGGTCCACATATGTTCAGCTCAATATCAAATAGGGCTAAACATTTTACACACAAACTTGAAACTGGATATGGGGACACAACTATACTAAAGAGGAAATCATATGATGTAGTGATTTCAAAGGAAAAAAAGATACATGAGAAAGAAATAAAGAGTGCAATGAGGAGGGTCTCCACAGATTTGGAAAGGTATAAAATAATAATTTATATAAAAAAAAAATATGAAAACTTTGTTGAACAGCACAATTTCTCACTGGCTTCATTAAGGTGGTTTCAGTTGCGAAGCTTACTCAAAAACACTGATGGATGCAGATTTTGGAATTTATACCAGCCCCACTGTAATATGCATAATGGAGAAAAAAGAGATTTATCCAATACCATAGGGGAATTGAGTAATGCATATCCACCAGTTATAATATAGAGTCGATATCATCGCTGCTCTAAAGAAAATGTACCTAGATACAGATATAACTCTGGATCTCTCAAATGAAAATATTGAGAAATTGATAATCAAACTGAAATCATCTGGAGCAGCAGGTCCCGATGGTATCCCAATTCTGATATATAAGCATAGACCTCAATATTGGTCCAGAATACTCTTACAACTGTTCACTTCAATTGCAATTACGGGAATAATACTAACAAGCTGGAAAACATCAATTTTGATACCACTCTCCAAAAAGGGGGCAAGAATTAACCCCAATAACTATAGATTGCTAGCCATGTCAGATCTGTGTTCTAAAATGCTTCCACAAATTCTATTATCGGAACTAAATCTCTAGATTAATAAGAATAATATACTACCTAGACAGCAAATGGGATTCAGACGTGGGATGGGGGCACTGTTCAATATTTGGACACTTATGTATTTATTACACCAGAGCATAAATCAGAGAGGTACATCTTTGTACATTTGCTTCATAGACTTTAACGGAGCATTTGATGAAGTGGATATGCACATTTCATAGGCAAAGATGAGAGAAAGAAAGCTGAGTACTATAATATTGTACTTAATCCAAGAATTGTACTGTGATAATGTGGTGCAGATTTGACTCAATCTGGAGGGGGGACCTGAGTGAGGAAATAACTACAAACACTGGATTAAAGCAAGGTTGTCCTCTTGCGCCCACATTGTACAATATATGTGCCAGATATGAATGACATATATGAATGACAACCTCAGCCGAGCCCATAACTTTCCACCCAAAGTGGGTGGCACCCTCATAAGTTATAAGGTATAAGGTATAAGGTATAAGGTATAAGGTATAAGGTATATAAAGTCCACCACAATAGGCAACAGAGTTAGCAGCAGCAAACCTAAAGAAAAACCAGCAAAAATAAATAGTCTAATGGCAACATGGGGACTAAAACCAATAGTCGGACACTACCCGTGAAGCAATTGTGCTATGTGTAAACTAACCGGTTTACGGCATGCCGCTAATATCGGCATGGTGTGTCGCGCGCGCGACCCTTGACCGCTATTTACGGCATCGTACTTTACGGTGCCGTAAATAGCAGTCTGGTTGGTCAGGATAGCCCGTAGTGGTAAGCGATGCCGGTAATCCTTTACCGGCATCGTTTTTCCCTTACCTCCAACCTCGGAATGACCCCCTATGTTGGAGAATTTTATATGCCAGAAAATTGAAAAAAATGATTTCAGGTAATTACGAATTTTATCAAACATAAAAATAACCTATCTATTGAAAGTTTTGTGAAACTGTATAAATCATGCGTAATACCATGCCTAGCATATGGATCGGAGGCATTTACTGTAAAGGAAATATAGATGGGTCAATAAATTGGAGGGAAAATAATAGTGCAGAGTGCTGGGACTACAAAGAAAATGTCCCATTAGAAGCGAGAGACTGCGAACTAGGCCTGACATCATTGGCTACACAAATGAAAATAAGGATGGGCCTTTTCTATACCAGCAAGTTGCTTAAGACAGACAAAAAGGAATCTCTGTTTTCGGTCTTCAGCGGCATGCTGGAGGAGAATGACCCGGAGGCAGTTTGAAACAATGGAAAATTGTGGCATGGTGTTCTTCGATGAGATTTGAGAAAGAAACCCTGGTAATGGTAATGGAAAGGAAAATAAAAAATCTGGCAATGGTCTGGGATCATGATACAAATATCACAAAACTGCGTGAAATGAAAAAGTATGGGTTATATGTCAAACGGAGCTTCCTGGTCAATACACAATGTACTTACCTCACAAACCACTATGACATACAAGTTAGAAGATTTATGATGATGCTCAGATTGGAGTTGCTCCCAACCTATTCAAGAACTGATGCATGAATTGGCATCTCATACGCAAAAAGGTTGTGTCGATTTTGTAACATAGAAATTGAGACCTCGAGAGATGTATTAACAAACTGTGACACGCTGGGCGACATACATAGAAAATGGCTATCTTAATCTGAGATATGAACAGGCTAATTATACCTCAGATCAATCATGGGCACTTAAATTATTTGGGAATGCAACAGTTTTGAATTTTACAGTATACTATATGTGGCAAAAATACAAGCACTATTGGAAACTGCTAAATGAAATCAATGGGTTTTTAAAGGTTAGAATGAATTATATACAAGGAGCACACTAGCTATTGCTCAAGATTATAAGTATATTAATATGTAATAGAGATGTATGGAAAGTAATTTATATAGATCATAGATAGGAATTGGATTGATGAAATGGTTCATTCAATTAATGTATTTGATATATGTTTCTGTAATGTTAAAAGGTGTTTTTAAACAATAAAATAGCACCAAAAAAACAACCAAAGAATTAACACAGTTTAACTATATTTACGTATTGAATTCTAAATTTGAATTCATGAATGCCAGATGAACTGACTCACGCTTGATATTGAATGAGTTAGCAGTGATTTAATAAATATTGAGTGTTTGTTCTTTAGTCCCCAACCCTGAGCACAAACCCAGCTTCATTTTTGACAGTATGTTATTCTACAATACCCACTGCTCCATCTTCAATTGGAGTGCCCTCCCAACTATCTCAAAATGTGAATCTAAAAGGGAGACGGGTCTATAGGGCACTGGGTTTTTATCTCTTACCATTATTGAAGATATGTACAATTGCATCCTGTTTCCAGGACTGGGGAAATGTGCATGCTTCGACAATGGCACTGAAGTTCATTTTCAATGAAGGATCCCAGAAATCTACTCGATATTGGAACAAGTCAGCTGTTATCTGATCAGAATCTGTACAACTATTGGACACCTGGTTCTTTACAGCACATATGATCTCTGTCACAGAAATTCAAGTGGGTCTGTGTGAGCATTACCTATATACTTCCTGCTGACTGAATCTGTGCTTGCATTTTAACATTATTCTCACTCATCACAATGCTAGGAAGCACATACAGCAAGAAAGAAATGTCCACCCAAACATGGTCCTCAATATTGGTTTAAAAAATAGTTGGGTCTCAAGTATATCTTGGACCTTTAACTAACAAATTTCTTAGAATTTTTCCAGAAGAAGCCTCAACTTAATCTGCCCTGGACTCACTAGCTAACTCAATCTTGCATCTAGAAATAGTCTTATTGTAAAAGGCACACGCATATACTATCTTCATCCTCTCTACATCTGTTTTTTTTCAGCAGAGAAGTCAGCCTAAGTTTAGCCACTCTAAATACTGTATTAAACCGACTTTGTTGTTAGAACCCACAGAAGAGGAGTCATGTTTATAAACAATTGTTGTGATCCCTCTCATTAACAGTTTGTAAGTATCTAAAACTAGATTAATATCACTGTCTGGGTCCAGTAACATTTTTTACTTAGTCAGGCTTTGCTTAACGATTCTTTCATGGCTGGAAGACTAATAAATAGCTGTTCACTTTATCCTTCTGAATCCTTCAGTTACTTCCTCCGTAGTAAAATAAATATGTCTATTTTCATGAGTGGAAAGACCCTACAATTCAATCCTTAAAGAGATGGTGTAATGATCACTGAAAGATCATCTGGTACACATAAAGTCCTCTATAAATGACCATTTGACTGACGAGTCACAAAAGCAGTTCATAGTAGTACTCCCCTGGTGGGTACAAAAAATAAGGTTTCTTTGGGTATCTTTGAGGAATTGGCCATTAGTGAAATGTAAGCCACAAGTCAAGCATACTTAGTTGTGGAATGACAAGTGGACCATATTTTAGTTGGTCACACTAGACTCCCAGGTGGTCACTGCCCATTTTAAAATTTAAATCACCTCCAAGAATTACCCAAGCCCTTTTCAATCTTTTCCCAATTATATTAAATCACCCATACATGATTTCAAATTTTTAGACTAGTAGTATCCTCTATATTTCTCAGGACTGTTATAAAAATGTAATACATGCAAAATATCCCCATCATCAAATTTCAATGATAACTATTGTTAGAAACATAAATCAAGGTTCCTTGGAGTAATAAAACAATTGACCAAAGTCTTTATTAAAACAACCATACCTCCAAAGTATCTCTCATGGGCTTTGATAACAGCTTTAATTTGATAGGTGCAATAAACATCCAGGCTAATGTTGTTTGGTGCACCAGGATCTTGATTAAATAATGTCATATAAATTCAAATGGTTAAGTGTATCAGCATGAAACAGTTTATCCACTGCCGCAGCAAAAAGACAAAAGCAAGAGTTAGTGTGAATTGTTCTCAACGGGCATAGCTCTAAAAGTGGCGATAGTCTTCATGCTGCCTTCATGCGACACAAGGTCCAATAGATCCAAGTCACCAACAGTGCCCAAGAACATTTCTCAATGGAGTTCATGCCTATCCCCAGAAAATATATATTTTTTTAAATTCTCGCTGCACCCATCTATTTTCATGCAGTCTGTACCAATATATGTTGTGTTCCCATATATGAACATACTAATGTTTGCTTAGTGCATAATGCCATTAATGATACTATGTCCAAGGTAGCTCTGCCAATATATGCCACTGCCCCACATAAGAACATACTCCTGTTGGTTTTGCCATTATAAATGCAATACCACAATAAGAAAACATATCCAAACTGGCTCCAATGTAAGGCAGTCTAGACACATTAACACTTGCCATAATTGCTTTATCATAGATGCTCAGTATATATTCTGGTTTAGCCACAAAGTAGCATTCATCATGCTTTTATTATCATAGATGCTCAGTAAAAAATGTCATGCCATAGTAAGAAATGGCTAGACATGCTAGAACAAAACGATAGTATTATCGTATAATACCCCTTATTATGATTGTTTGCTTTATCATAGATGGCTGGAACAAAATGTCATCACACAGTAACAAAGGACAAGCTGTCTGGACCAAAAAAGTCAGTCTCATTTTGTGATAACATTTACCACACTTGGCTTATCATATATGGGTAGTAAAAAATGCCATGCCACAAGAAGAAATGGCTATACTGAGAGCATAAAAATGCTAGTCTAGCCACGTAATAACACCTATCATGCTTGCTTTATCATCGCTGCCCAGAACAAAATGACATGCCACCGGAAGCAATGGCTAGATTAGCTGCACCAAAATGCCAGTCCAGCCACGTAGTAACACATATACAGTTGGATTTGTCCAAAAATGTCAGTAAAACATTCCATGTCACTTAGAAAAATGTCAACAGAACTCCAGTGCTCATGGGCTCTCCAGTGCCTCACAGTCACAAACAATGACATTCAGAGCCATTCACCCAGCAGCCACTCACTCTATACTTTCTCTCACATTCGTGCACACATGCACCAAGAACATTTACACTGCATTTTTCACATAGGCACCCAACCCAGAACATTCACACAAAATCATATTCATGCCTATTCTGCCACCAATCATTTACTGTTACACATTCACTCACACTGCATTCCCCACACATGCACCCATTCACAGCATCCACGGCCACAATCATACCGATTGACTCACCTGTCACTCATCTATACACCTTCTCTTACATTTGCTCACACTGTATTGTCCACAAAGGCACCCACTTAAAATACACAGGTGCACACAGACACACACACACACACAAACACACACACTAATACCCATTCCTCCACCTGTCAATAACCCATGCACCTTCTCTCACATTCACTCACAATGCATTCTCCACATAGGCACCCATGTGCCCAGAACATTCACAGTCAACCTCATACCCATTCACCCACCTGTCACATACCCATACACCTTCTCCACATTCACTCACACTGCATTCTCCACATGGGAACCCACCAAGAATATTTACACAATCATATTCATGCCTATTCACCCACCAGTCACATACTGGTATATTTTCTCTCATGTTCACTGACACTGCATTCTCCACACATGCAACCACACAGAGCATCCACATTCATATTTATTTACTCACCTGCCAATCATCCAAATACCTTCTCTCACATTTGCTCACATTGCATTCTCCACATAGGCACCCACCTAAAACACACATGCTCGCAAACACACACACAAACACACACAAACACACACACACACACACACACATGCACACACACCCATTAATGCCAACTCCCCCAGCAGTCACTCACCTGTTTACATTTTCTCATACAGCTGTTTCCATACAGGCACCCACCCAGAACATTCACAGTCACTTTCATACCCATCAAACCACCTCTCACATACCCATACTAGTCTAACGCACTGTATTCTGCTAAGGGGCACCCACTCTGAATATTCATACACTACTGACACGTATTCACATTCATACTCATTCACCAACCAGTCACTCATCCATACACCTTCTCTCGCATTCACTCACAAAGCATTCCCCACACAAGCACCCACCCAGAACATTCACACAATAACAGTTATACCCATTCACACACCAATCGATCACCAATACACCTTCTATCACATTTACTCACACTGCAATATCCACACATTCACCCATCCAATAAACAAACACACACACACACACAATCACATTCATACCCATGTATCCACCAGGCACCCACCTATAAACATTCTCTCAAATTCATTCAAATGAATTCTCCACTTGAGAACCCACAAAGAGCATGTGCACAAACACATTCATCCCCATTCACCCTCCATTCACTCAGCCATACACCTTCTCTCACATTCACTCACATTGCATTCTCCACAAGAACACCCACCCAAAACATTCACACAATCATATTCATACCCATTAATTCACTCACCCATACGCCTTTGGTCACATTTACTCATGCTGCCTTCTCCACACAAGCATCTACCTATCCAAAACATTCCCAGTCACATTCATACCCAATTACTCATGTGTAACTTACTCATATATCGTCACTCACATTTACTAACTCTGCATTCTTCGCACAGACACCCCTATCCTCCCCACACACACACACATTCATACCCATTAATCTACCAGTTACTCACGCATTAATCTTCGGTCACATTCACCCACACCACATTCTCCACACTTGCATACACCCACCCAGAACATTCACAGTTGCAATTATATCCATTCACCCACCTGTCACATACCCATAATCCTTCTCTCACATTCACACACACCACATTCTCCACATGAGAACCCACCAAGAACATTCCCTCAATCACATTCATACTCATTCACCTGCCAGTCATTCACCCGTACACCTTCTCTCACATTCACTTACACAGGATTCACCAGATATGCACTTACACACAACATTCCCAGTCACACCTAAACTCATTCACCCACCTGTCACATTCCTGTACACCTTCTCTCACATTCACTAACACTGCATTCTCCACTAGAACACCGACCCGAATAATTCAGAGAATCATATTCATAGTATTTAATTCACTGACCAGGCTCCCAGTCTCTCACCCTTTCATCTTCACTCACATTCACTCATAATGCATTTTGCACACATGCATCGACCCACACAGAACATCCACAGCCACAATTATACCCATTCACCCACCGGTCACATATCCATAATCCTTCTCTCAAATTCACACCATATTACACTGCATTCTCCACATGAGAACCCACAAAGAACATTTGCTCAATCACATTCATACCCATTCATCTACCAGACATTCACATGTACATCTTCTCTCACATTCACTTACACTGCATTCACTGCACATGCACCCACCCACCTACAACATTCCCAGTCACACTCATAAACATTCACCCAGCTGTCCCATACCTCTACACCTTCTCTCACACTGCATTTTCTACATGGGAAACCACCAAGAATATTCACGCAATCACATTTACCCATTTACCCACCAGTCACTCACCCATATGCCTTCTCCCGCACCCTAATCTCCACAAATGCAACCACCCACCTAAAACATTCTCAATCAAATTTTTACCCATTCACCCACCAGCCTCTCACCCACACACCGTCTCTCACCCCCAATCACACTGCATTCTCCACACAGGCAACCACCCACCCAAACATTCACAGTCAGATTCATACCTATTTACCCACCAGTTACTCACACATATGTCTTATCTCACATTCACACTGCATTCTCCACACATGTGCCTTCCTACCAAGAAAATTCACAGTTACACTCAAACCCATTCACCCACCAGTCACCCACCCATACACCTTCTGTCACAGTCACTCACACAGCACTCTCGACACATGCAACCACCCACCCAAAACATTCACATTCACATTCATACCCATTCACCCACCACTCTCTTACCAATACACCTCCTCTCATTTTGGATCACACTGCATTCTGCACACATACAACATCTAATGCACTGTATTGTGCTAAGGGGAACCCACTGTGAACATTCATACACTACTGACACGTATTCACATTCATACTCATTCACCAACCAGTCACTCATCCATACACCTTCTCTCACATTCACTCACAAAGCATTCCCCACACAAGCACCCACCCAGAACATTCACACAATAATATTCATACCCATTCACACACCAATCATTCACCAATACACCTTCTATCACATTTACTCACACTGCAATATCCACACATTCACCCACCCCATAAACAAACACACACACAGAAAAACACATTCATGCCCATGTATACACCAGGCACCCACCTATAAACATTCTCTCACATTCACTCAAATTAATTCTCCACTTGAGAACCCACAAAGAGCATTTGCACAAACACATTCATCCCCATTCACCCTTCATTCACTCAGCCATTCACCTTCTCTCACATTCACTCACACTGCATTCTCCACAAGAACACCCACCCAAAACATTCCCACAATCATACTCATACCCATTAATTCACTCACCCATACACCTTTGGTCACATTTACTCATGCTGCCTTCTCCAGACAAGCATCTACCTATCCAAAACATTCCATATCACATTCATACCCAATCACTCATGTGTAACTTACTCATATATCTTCACTCACATTTACTAACTCTGCATTCTTTGCACCGGCACCCCTAACCCCCCCCCACACACACACATTCATACCCATTAATGTACCAGTCACTCACCCATTAATCTTCTGTCACATTCACCCACACTGCATTCTCCACACTCGCATCCACCCACCCAGAACATTCACAGTTGCAATTATACCCATTCACACACCTGCCACATACCCATAATCCTTCTCTCACATTCACACACACCGCATTCTCCACTTGAGAACCCACCAAGAACATTCACTCAATCACATTCATGCTCATTTACCTGCCAGTCATTCACCCGTACACCTTCTCTCACATTCACTTACACAGGATTCACCAGATATGCACCCACACACAACATTCCCAGTCACACTTAAACTCATTCCCCCACCTGTAACATTCCTGTACACTTTCTCTCACATTCACTAACACTGCATTCTCCACTAGAACACCCACCCCAATAATTCACAGAATCATATTCATAGCATTTAATTCACGGACCAGTCTCTCACCCTTTCATCTTCGATCACATTCATTCATAATGCATTCTGCACACATGCATCGACCCACACAGAACATTCACAGACACAATTATACCCATCAACCCAACTGTCACATACCCATAATCCTTCTCTCAAATTCACACCATATTACACTGCATTCTCCACATGAGAACCCACAAAGAACATTTGCTCAATCACATTCATATCCATTCACCTACCAGTCACTTCGATGTACATCTTCTCTCACATTCACTTACACTGCATTCACTCCACATGCACCCACCCACCTACAACATTCCCAGTCACACTCATACACATTCACCCACCTGTCACATACCTCTACACCTTCTCTCACACTGCATTTTCCACATGAGAAACCACCAAGAATATTCATGCAATCACATTTACTCATTTACCCACCAGTCACTCACCCATATACCTTCTCCCGCACTCTACTCTCCACACATGCAACCACCCACCTAAAACATTCTCAAACAAACTCTTACCCATTCACCCACCAGCCTCTCACCCTCACACCGTCTCTCACACCCAATCACACTGCATTCTCCACACAGGCAACCACCCACCCAAACATTCACAGTCAGATTCATACCTATTTACCCACCAGTTACTCACACATATGTCTTATCTCACATTCACTCACACTGCATTCTCCACACATGTGCCCTCCCACCAAGAACATTCACAGTTGCACTCAAACCCATTCACCCACCAGTCACATACCCATACGCCTTCTGTCACAGTCACTCACACTGCACTCTTGACACATGCAACCACCACCCAAAACATTCACAATCACATTCATACCCATTCACCCACCACTCTCTTACCCATACACTTCCTCTCATTTTGGATCACACTGCATTCTGCACACATGGATCCACCAACCCAAAGAATTCACAGTCACATTCATACCCATACACTCACCTGTGACTCACCCATACACCTTCTCTTTCATTCATTCACACTGAATTCTTCACACAGGCACCCACCCAGAACATTTGCACAATCACATTCATATATATTCATCCACCAGTCTCTCACCCAGAGTCTTCTCTATCATTGACTCAAGCTGTAGTCTCCAAACATACACCCACCCACTGAAAACATTCACAGTCACATTCATACCCATTCACTAAACTTTCACTTACCCACTCACCTACTGTCACATTCACTCACACTGCATATGCAATAAATTCACACACCCACCCAGATCATTCACAGTCACACTCCTATCCATTCACCGACCTGTCACATACCCATACACCTTGTCCAAAATTCCCTCACACTGTATTCTCCATATGAACACCCACCGAGAACATTCACACAATCACAGTCTCTCACACATATGCCTTCTCTCACATTCTCTCATGCTGAAATCTCCACACTTTCAACTGCACACCTAAAACATTCACAGTCACATTCATACTCATTCCCTCACCTGTCACTCACCCATATACCTTCTCTCACAATCACTCACATTACATTCATCACAAAGGTACCCATTCAGAACATTCACACACACACACACACACACACACACACACACACACACACACACACACACACACACACTCACAATCACATTAATACATGTCCATGTACCAGTCACTTACACATTCACCTTCTACCACATTCACTCACACTGCTTTCAGCACATGTGCACCCACCCAGAACATCAGTCACTCACCCATGCAACTTCTGTCAAAATCACTCACATTGCATTCTTCACACAAACACCCACCCAGAACCTTCTCACAATCACATTCATACCTGTTCACCTACCAGTCTCCCACCCATACACCTTCTCTCACATTCGCTCAAGCTGCATTCTCCACACATGCCCCTACCCAAAATATTCACAGTCTCATTCATACCTATTCACCCACCTGTCACATACCCATACAGCATCTCTCGTATTCACTCACACTGAATTCTCAGTATGAGGACCCACCAAGAACATTCACACTATTGCATGTATACCCATTCACCCACCAGTCACTCACACATTCACCTTATACCACATTCACTCATATTGCATTCTCCACACATGCACCCACCCACCAAGAATATTCATAGTCACGTTCATACCCATTCACCAACCTGTCACATACACATACACCATCTCTCAAATTCACTCACATTGCATTCTCCAAACAAACATTCACACACTCACATGAATATCCTTTCACCCACCAGCCTCTCACACATAAACCTTTTCTCACATTCACTCAAGGTGCATTCTCCACACATGCACCCACCCGAAACATTCACAGTCACATTCATATCCATTCACCCACCTGTCACATACCCGCACACCTTCTCCCACATTCACTCACACTACAGTCTTCACAGAGGCACCCATCCAGAACCTTCACACACACACACACACACACACACACACACACACACACACCCCCACCCCCCCCCACAAAGAAACACCTATAACATTGACACACACTCCATTCTCAATCACACAACATCCGTGCACTCATTCACACATAGACCATTTTTTAAAAAAAAAATGTGGGTTATTACTTAACCTTTACAAAATGCAAAAACACAATTAAAAAAAGAATTTCGAAATATAGTACATTAAAAAATTCAAAGATTCAGATAAAATATAAATTTTGAAGAAGACAACTCAATATTCCTGCATCCAGAAAGTTCATAGTAGATACCCGACTCAAAAACATTAATTAAATAGTTTACATGTCTCCGTGAGGAAGCACAATACAGCTAACTTTAGCAAGACAGATCTGCTGTGCAGCATATCCCACCATAAAATATCTAAATTGATTCTTTCTAGATTCAATATTTTTTTAAAACAGTTCATATGTTCATTTCTCAATGCAGTTCATTATATCAGCAGATGCAATAAATTTTGTTTGCAATTATCAGATTTACAAAATCTACAAAAAGACATTGCCAAGGTTATCTCATCTCTAATTTCCTTAATCTCACCTGTCTTTAACACATTGGGCCTCATTATAAGTTTGCCGGCCCAGTAACAACGGCACCGGTAAGCTTGCCGGTACATTGTTACCACACCCTCAAACTACGAGGTCTGTGAGCGGGTGCCTTTCAGCCCGCCAGATCTGACCTGGCGGGTGGACCAGCACCCGCAAGCAGACCCTGTCCGATGCACGGGCACCATTCACGAATGGTGCCAGTCCATCCGACCTCCCCATTTCCATTGAGTCCATGGGACTCAAATGGGAATGGGGAGTAATATTTTTCGGTGCCTGGGACTGGGCAATTAGCAGGTCTGCCGGGGCTGTTATGCCCTGGTAATTGGCGATTCCCGGGTGCTAGATATAAAATGGCTCCGGCGGCAGCCGTGCGGTTTTACCGGCACGGCACCGCGAGTCATAATGAGGCCCATTGAATCTAAACCTCATGAAGTCATACAGTTGTTTCTTATTAGGGAATCTCATGAGGTAAGGTTCAGGGCAGCCCATTTATTTGTAATTGGACACAAGATGAAAGTAGATCTTTGAGTTCAATACTGCATCCACTGTTCTAGCCCAATCTGAATATTGCCATAACTGTTTAACTCTTGTGGGTTGAAATCTTAGTGTATCCCTTATAAGACACAATTTGGTGAGTGACTCACAAAACTCAGCTTTAAGTTTCGATAAAAATTCTAACTGAGGGGACCCTTGGCGATGTCCCTTTACTAGTACTGCATATAATGTCTTATTCAAACTGATGTATAGTTTCCTACACACTGGCAGCCTTCTCCACTCCACAGGACTATCCATAGAGTGGGCACCAAGTTTGTATTTAATGTCAGAGAAAGGGACGGATTTAGGTAAGCAATACAAATCGAATGCCAAATTTGGGCCTCCAGTTTCAGTAATTCTGCCCTTACCCAGGCCGGATATCATTCCAAACCATAACAGAGTTGAGGTATGATCGTAGTGTAGTAAAAACGTATCAATGGAAACATTGAGAATTTACCATATTTAAGGTCAAAATTTTTCATTTGTACTATTTGTTTATTAACTTTTTCCTGTAGATAGTGGTGACAATAACATTTGCTTGGAGCAGCAAAGATAGGGAAGCCTAGAAATGTCCGAGAACTCCTGATGGCCAATTTCACGTGATTCAAATCCCACGAATAACCAATTGATGATGTTCGTCTACTTATTCTCATTACTACCGTTTTCTTCTCATTAATTTTCAGGCAATTCAAGACAATGTAATCATTCAATGTGGTCATAAGGCATTGGAGGTCCATTGGGGTATGGTCTAAAAGCAGAAAATCATCTGCGTTATCTGACCAACATAATGGAGCCCCCTCTATTTTAGCTGACACAAACGCTGCCTTATCCAATGTTCTCCCCACATCCGCCCTATACAAGCTGAAGAGTGCTGGTGCAAGAGATACATCCTTGATGAAGGCGTTAGAGGTACCAATGGAATGGGAAAGGAGGACTTCTCTGTTTAAATGGACTTGTATTTGGGACCCCTCGTTCAGATGGATTAAAATAGACTGTACCCCTCCCAAATTTAAGTAGTTTCTTTCAAAGCATTGATCAATCCACTTAATCGAAGGTGAGTGAAAGATCCATTGCTACCACATAAATGGGCACACTATTCACCTTCCAAGCCTTCTCTTGCAATTTACTTAGCAGGATCTCTGCAGCGTCCGTGGCCACTTCCTTCCTAAAGCCAATTTTTTGGTACGCAAAGGATATTGTTCCTATCGGGCCAATCCTCCACACGTTGAAGAACTAAACCGGCGAACAATTTGAAATCCGCATGTAGGAGCGCGATTGGTCGATAGTTTGCGGGGCAACTCTGATCGGCTTATTTATAGATGGGGACAACATACGGAATATGCCATGAAGATGGAATGCACCTTGATTTTATAATATCCGAAAACAGTAAATACAACGCCTTCACCCACAGGTCTGAGAGTTCCCTTTCAAAATTATATTTGTGAGCTGATTGGGCCCAGAAGCTCTTGAAGAGCTAGCTTTATCAATTAGAACCTTAATCTCTGCTATAATGAACTTGCGGTCCCATGGACAATATTCGGTTGAGTACAGGCCCATGTTCGCCTCAGAATTAGATTTGTAAAGTGAGCTAAATTGACCTGCACAAACATCCTCTGAAATGGACCTGGTTTGCACCGAGGCTTGCATAGATTCCATCACATTTACTAAGACCCAAAATGGACTAGAAGTGCCATCTTTTAATGCAGCAAACATTTGCTCACTATCGTTTTGATGCATGTTTATCTTGTGGTCATTTATCCAGTTTTTCAACTTTTGTTTTTCCCTCCTTACCCACTCCATTTACACTTCCCATGTTGGACTTGATTTCAGTAAGTAGTGAATTTCTTTATGGCACAGCTATTTCCTCTCTTGTCCTTGGCTATCAAAACCACGGCTATGCCTCGGAATATCAATCTTTACGTGAGGCGTCTACACTGATTGTATTATGAGGTAGTCAACATAACAACCAAAGCGAATATGTGTACATAATGAAAGCTTTGTTTCAATTGTGGTGGAACTAAAATCAGACACGAAAAAATTAGAATGTCCCAGGCGGGGGTATGCGCTGTGTTTTCATTGTCTGGGACCTCAAATACTGCCATGTAAAATGTGAAATACATCACAATATCATTGGAGAATCATTTGCTGTAGGTCAGGCACTGTGGTCTTGGCTCCGCCCCCTGGGCGTCTACGCTGCCCTTTTGCGTGGACATAAACCCACTGACCAGCGCACCCGCACGCACACCCCGAAGTACATTCAAGTACTGTTTACTGGGGCAGCGGGTTGCTTTCAGCAAGCGCTCGTGAAGCATTGTGATCCTCTTTACCAGCAGGGCGACTTGAGGGAAATTAATCTGAAATCTGCCTGGAGGACGTCTTTCTTTGTTACACCTGGCTGCCTGGTCCTAACAACACAGAAAAAGGTGACTGTTTGCACTCGCGTGCACGTTTGAAATCAAGTTTGTGCACGTTTGGAACTACCGAATTTGTGCACGTTTGGGACTGTCTGTTTATGATCCTGACACTGTCTTTTTTTGTATTTTCTTTTGGTAGGTCAGGCACTGTGGTCTTGGCTCCGCCCCCTTGGTGTCTACACTGGCCTTTTGTGTGGACATAAGCCCACTGACCAGCGCACCTGTGCGCGCACACCGAAGTACATTCAAGTACTGTTTACTGTTCTTGGTGTGCGGCGCGCAGCCTCCTCCATGGGGGAAACTTCCAGAGCAATACTGGTATAGGGCAAGCCCCTATTGAGAGGCTTTGGGGGTCGTTTTTGGAGCTCGCCCTAACCTGGAAGAGAAAAGCTTTTTTTCGGTGAGTGCCGTATTGCCGGTTTTATGTTCAGTGTCATTTTGTGTGCATAATGGGGCACATTTGACTCGCTTCTTGTCTGTTATATACTTTGAACGTGTACTGAAATTGAGGTGGGTAATCTACGCACATAATAGGTACTGGAAAGTGCTGGATGTACTCTCTCCTCCGTGAATCGAATGGAGTGCACAATGTTTTTTTGATTCTGTGGGGGCCAATTAAAATTGATGCATGTAGCTAGGTCTCACGCTCCCTGGGGATTGTGCCACCACAGTCTTTAACTGCGTAAGACCAGTCTCACTGTCTTCATGCTGGAGTATGGTTGGTACACTCCGAAATGGAAAAATGGTAAAACCTATTCAGGTAACTAAAAAAACGTACTCTTTGGCAAAACCGGTTTTTGTGTTTAAAATGGATAGCCTGTTGGCGGAAGGTCCACAGTCTGATCATTCCTCAAAAAATTGCTTTAATGATGATAGTGCACCAAATGAAGAACTGCCCCATATAAAGGGCATGGTGACATGTATGGGTGCTACCGCCTCATCTCAGGAGGAAGAACATTTGGGGAACAAGCACTTGAACTGTATGACTAACTGTTCGGGTAGCGCCTTTTCATCTCGGGTGTAAGAAATTTTGGGAGACAAGTACTCTTATTCAGGCCCGCTAGCTGCTCCCCCACAGAAGAGTTTGTCAAATACATATGAGATTTCCCGTAGATACTCTCTGGGGCAAATAGAAGAAGAAGCAAAACCCAAAAGAGGGGAGACACATCCCTTCTGGCGCCGGTGGTTCAGGCAGAACTTGACAGAAGGATCAGGCTGTCAAAGGAGCCATCTACACCCATTAGACCCAGAGTTGGGGGTTTTGATAATGTCCATCTACATGAACCCATTGAGGAGGCTCTATTCTCCCTGCCCCTCTGCCCGTTGGGTAAAACAAATTTTGACATTGGTTTCGGGGCTAACGAGAAAGAGCCACAAACAGGGGATTTTGCAGGGCAGGGTGGTCCTGCGGCCAATCAGATAAAATCGTCCAGCCCAACTTCCCATACCGCTTCCATATTGAATCAGTCTTTTGGAACTAATGATCCCCTTATAGGACTGCTATTTGAGGGCATCAATCAAGAGGACACGGCCATGACATATGCCACGTTTCCTGTATTAACCAGGATTCTGAATCTTCTGAACAAGGGCCACGAACAAACCCATTTAGATATCCAGGAACTCAGATCTATGTTACTGGTTAATACAGAAAAGATCTGTAAAGTAGAGGGCTTCCTCCAGGCAATGGAAAGTTGTGTGCTTCTGGGGGGCATGTTAAACCACAAATTTGTATAGTCTCCCACGATCAGATAGTGTATACAGATTGTGTGACGGAGATATGTCCTAAATCCTATGCAGAAGCCCTCACCCAAGGAAACAAGGACTCTTTGGCTGCCGTGTTGAGTGTTCTGGCAGAACTTAAAGTTCTGGTGTCCACTAATGGTACTCAGATTATGAGTCTAAGGGAGATGATCGAACTGGTTCATACAAACTTCACAAGATTGGATGAGAAGCTAACAACTAGTGTAAGCATCTCAGATGTTCCGATGAATGCACCCGAAACGGATAGTCCATCTGCATTACGATGGGCTCTAGAGGAGGGTGGAGAGCCTGATGGTGAGGAGGGGGGTGTCAGAGATAGGGATTCCTCCTTAGAATGTCCAACTAACCATAACCCACATCTAACTCGAAGAGAGAAAAAAATGAGGGCCAGGGCCATTAGGCGTAGGGCGGCTAGGAAAACAATGTGGTGTAAACAATTGCGAAAAAAAGTAAGAATTTACCGGTACTAAAGATACACAATTCCAACGCCAACTTGAAAGATATATGTGGATTGGCTGTTGACGGCTGTATTGACCTGTTCCAACTTGATGATGAAAGCAAAAAAGCCCTAGAATTGATAGAACTAGGGACCCCAAAAAAAGCTAATCAGGGAGAGCGTGACCCCCAAACTCAGAGTCCTTCAAGCTCATCAGAAACTGTAGAAGGCGATTATGGGGAAGCATCTAATACCCTGAATGATGCCATGACCCACAAGGGAAAGGCACAGGCTCGTAAACAACCTGTAAAAAAAAAAGAAGTAAATAAAAATGAAGAAGAAACTAACAGGGGGGAATTTGTCCAAGGAACTATAAATGGCCATAACGTATTGTCCACTACAGAAAATGCCATAAAGAAAACAAAATGTAATAAAAAAGCAATGGTTGCAAACGATAAGGTGGATATTAAGCTCTTTTTCATCCCAAAAATTAAAAACGGCTCTTTTAGTAGTGAGGAGATTAAGAACTCTTCACCAGCTCCCAAAATCTCTCATTTAAAACAAGTAATCAAAAATTCTCCCCCCTCCCCCCCCGTAGGGCTAGAGAAGATGAAAATTGAGAATGTAACCAGGGAAGTGCTTAGGGGAGTGGGGCACTCCGTTAATACTGGGAGAAAAACTTTGGGAGGGGAATCCCACACATCTGAACATATGATGGGAAGGATAGCTGTAGGGGAAGCATTGCAGCCCTTGATACCTAGCCTGGTTCCAAGTGAGGATACCAACATTTTGTTTAAACAGGCCTTACAGAACCTGCTTGAAGACTCTAGGAAGGCAGGTGTTACAGCTTCAGGCACCCATAATTGGATGGAAGCAAGGCTCCAAAGTAGTGGAAAAAAGGATAATTCAGAAGGAGTGACTGGGGACAATATTGCATTTGAACCTATCTATGATAGTGATACTAAAGGCACATACCCATCTAAGTCACAAACTGATACAGGGCTGGGCTGAGATAAAAACCTCCTGACTCAGAACTCGGGAGGCCTTGCAGGGCATGGCAAGGAGGTGAAGGCTCCACCTCTCACCATGCATTTGTAACCCAACCCTCCCAGGAATCCGCAAAGTGCAGCAAAGCGAGAGGTGTGAGCAGTTGGAATTGAGACACAGCTCTGAAAGAAATACGTATGATCAGGCACTCGAAGCATGGATGAATTTGGTACAAGCTGCACATCATTATGAGGGGGGAAACAGTAAGACGCTTTTGACAGAGGTACGGGTATCCTGTAATGAACTGTAGAAAAATGTGGAGAATAAAACCAGCTCTGAATACCTGTTAGGGGAGGAAAAATACAATTCCCATAACTCCACTAAACAAGCTACAAACAACAGGGGGCCTAATAGAATGTATTGGAGACCTCCTGCCTTTACTGATTGCCCTAGCATTATGCTTTACTCCATGTTCCCGCAAGGGGGTGTCACCTCACTGCATCGCCATAGAATACTTACTTTATTCAGCGAAATCCCAAGGCTTTCCATGATCTCTTCAGGTGATATTAAACTAGTTGATTTTATCCATCCCCTGAGACTTGACTGTGTTAGACTGGTATTTTTTTCCCAGGCTATCATGGATCTAGTCGCCTCAGAAATAGATTCTATCCACCCCTTTGGCTTTGATTTAGAACCATTTAATAATCAGCTTATTAGCCTCGGGTTGAGGAAGAGGCAATTTATCTGGTGGATGTCAACCCGAACCCGCACTTTGAGGGGGAGGAGGGTGTAATCAGACAGAGAAAAACCTCCGAGACTGACCTAAAATGGCTGGCTCAAACTCTGAGCGATTCATTAGCGAAGATTCAAGCGCTGAATGTGAAACTATAGACTGCGCCATCATTTTCAGTGATTTCCTGGAATTCTCGAGGTAATAAAACTTTGAGGACAGAGTCTGACTGCTTATGCTTCCTTTTGGAGGCTAGTGTTTTCTGTCTTCAGGAAACTTGGGCACTCTCTCCGCTGGTGTTAGATGGGTATAACTTGCACCAAATTACAGAGGATAAAAAGTCAAGGGGAAGGCCCTCAGGGGGTTTGCTTATTGCGGTACGCAACACCTTGCCCTTCAAGTGCCTCAAGGTCTTCTCTCCGCATAAAGGTTGCATTGCTATGTTATTACACTTCACTTCGCCTGTTACCCCCCGGTACTTGTTGATTGTTAATCTTTATTGGAGTCCTGAGTTAGATCTGAAGGAATTTATTAGTATGGTGGACGAAATTATACAGGAGTGTCAAATAGCATGTCAAACTCTGAATATCATGGTCATGGGTGATTTAAATGCAGATGCGGGCACATGCTCTAATAACATGGGCTCGTTAAGGAAACAAGTACAGGACCATCAGTGGAATGTTTTTCTGAGGAATTGGGGCCTAGTTTGCGTAAATGATTTCCTGAGTAAGGACATGATTGATTATACTTGGACTAATGGAACTGAATTTTCTACCATAGATTTTATTTTTGTAAGCAGGTCTTTAAGTAACTTTTTACTTGATTTTAAAATTATTCCATCATTGGTGAGTGATCCTAGTATCCTTAAATTGACCATACAGGTTCAAACCATCCCTGTGTCCCATGAAGTATTTCCTCTGATGATGGAGATTAATTGTGCTGGGAAATGAATTAATTGGCACAGGGACAATGTTGAGAAAGTGAACAAGGTCTTTCTTGAGGATTATTACAAATATGGTTGTGAAAAAAAGATCTTGATGTATGCACATGGGGAATTTAACGGCTATATTAAGGATGTTATCCTAGGGCCAAAAGGGATTGGGTGACCCAAGAAAATGGGTATTATTTGTACTCACGTTTTTGATCCGGCTTTACATCAGTTTAAAAGGGAGAGAAACTGTGAGATTTGGAGACTACAGAAGCTCCTGTTCACCCTACCTTTGGGAGAAACGATCAGAAAAGTAAAACATAAATCGAGATCCATGGTAAGTGCATTGAAAGCAAACATGGTACAGAGGGATGCAGAAAATATACTTGAGGCTTTGTCAAAAAACAACACAAGACACTTTTGGTCTCTCGTAAACAGAAGAGGTGAGGCACATGCAAGAGAACAAGGAGTGTGCATATCCTCGGCTGTCTGGACGGGCATTTTGGTTCTCTATATAAACCATTGGTTTCTTATTGGGTGGTTCCGGAGGAGATTTCATCATGCCAGTGGAACTTCCCTTTTTCTTTAAAGGATGTGCAAAGACTGATCTCTAGATGCTTGTCTTCTTGTGCACCTGATCCAAATATGCTTGCCAATGTCGTCTTTAAAGGTAATATGACTCTGTGGGCCAAACTTCTGTATCTATTGTTTAAGAACATTGTCATAACTAGGGTTTTTCCAACTACTTGGCACATGTCTTATGTTGTTCCGATTTATAAAAAGGGTGATAGATCCTCACCAACTAGTTATAGACCTATCGCCCTGCTTGACGCTGACTCTAAGATCTTTGCGACTTTGGTCCTTGAACATATCCACCTTTGGATGGAGGAAGAGGCAGTATTGTCACTGCAGCAATTTGGGTTCAGGAAAGCAGCGGGAACTGATGCGGGGGGTCTTCTATTAACCATCATGCAGCAACAGACCAGACAAAGAGGTAGCCAGCCTACATACTTGGCGTCAATTGACCTTCGTTCAGCTTTTGATTTAGTTGACAGATCCACGCTATGGAGTAAAATGCTTGCCCTGGATATGCCTTTACAGCTCCTAGCTATCCTATATCATCTCCATGCAGAATCCAAAATAAGGGTACATCTCAATACTGAGGGAACTCTTTCAGAGGAAATCATTACAGGAAACGGTTTTAGACAGGGGTGCATATTTGCACCTACTGTTTTTAAATTGTACTTGTCAGATGTTGGCCCATGCCTGGAAGAGGCATCCTTTGCTGCACCAAAAGTAGAGGGTACTAGGATTGTGTGGACCGCATATGCAGACGACGTATTATTGTTTGTGAGTGTGTCTTACTTTAAGAAATACACAGTGGAAAATGCACTAGTCATAAATCAAACAAAAACTTTTATTATGCAATTGAGCTACAGGAAGAGGCTAACCAAATTTGCGTGGTTCTTGGATCACGCTAAACTTACTATATGTCATGCTTTCAGGTACCTAGGCTATCCTATTTTTGAGACTGTAACCAGGGCCAATCTATGCAATTATCTATAAAAAAATAACTCCATTGATCTCGCAACTATTAAAAATTGATAACAAATACAGGAAATTTTCGATGCTACCGTGCCTAAAAATGTATCATAGCAAAACCATTGCCCAGTTTTGCTACGGGATGGAACTGGTCCCGTCTTGGTTCAGGAGTGAATTTCAGAAATATGAGGCATGTTTGTTAAAGTCCCTGATCTGGTACCTCTCGAAGTGTGTTCCATTAGCGGCAATACGCTTCGCACTTTGGCTATACTCTCTCTCCAGTGTAATCCTCTGGCGTAGAGTATCGCTGTTTAGGAAACTGCTTGTGAGTAAGGAATCTACCCTGTATGGAATCCTTGGACGGTGCCTGGTTTCTGGTAAGGAATCCTCTGTGGTACTGCGGGATCTGGAAAAGGAGGCTCATGAAGTTTTGGCATTAGTAGGGGTCTCCAAAGAACTGCTTATTAGCAATCCAACTAAGGTGAAGATTCTTCTGCAATATGAAGACTGGAATCGGATGGTGAACTTAATACAAAGCAAAAAACTATATTGCCATCTGGTTGGTAACTATAAAAAAATTGGTACCACAGAACCCTACCTCAGAAGATTTCCCAGCAAAGGGCACAGACAGGAATCCATGGGTTTTATCTTTAATGTCCTGGCAACGGGCCAAATTATGAGCATAAGGCAATGTCTGTCTACTCCCATAGCTAAATGTATATTCTGTGAACTAGACATCAGGGAAGTAACTCTCCAAAATTTGCTGACACTATGTTCAGGATTAAGACTGCACGTATTGAATATTTTATTAAGCATGTGCCTAACCCAGAGTGTGTTGATTTGGAAGCCCTCTGGAAAGATATGTTGCATGGCTCGAAGGTTAAACTACAATTGGCGGTATTACGCTTTTTAAAAGTTAAATGCGAATTATAGGGAGGTAGCTCGGATAGAAATGATGGCTTCTTTTTATATTCAGTATTGCATTGTCTTTTGTGGTTTAGTTTGTGTGTAAGTCATTTTTTCTTTTTTTGTAAACATTAGGATTTGTTATATTGTATGTATTGGACTCTATGTAATGAAATTTAATGTAATGTAATTTTATGATCTGTTCTTTTTTGATTTCTATATTTAGTAAAGGTTACTGTGTAGCCAAAAAAAATAAAAAAAATAAAAATAAATAAATAAAATCAGACACGAATAGCATGTTACATTTCTGCACGTTCCCTTCATGCCAAACAATTCTAGATTTGGAACTGTTCACCATTAAGGGAACGTTATATACTGTCCTGGCAGCCATAAAACAGGCATTAATAAAACAACTTCTAACATCTTATGGTCACTTAGCATGTTGTTTTTTTATGCTAAAGTCCTGAACCACATCAATTAAGGCTTTAGACATGAAAATATAATCAATCGTGGAGGAACAATTTCCATCCAACCAGGTCGTTTGATCAGCGGAAACATCCAAGAATGCATTAGCTGGAAACAGCCCCCAATATTAAAACAGGTCATGCCAGAGATGGCCTTGCAGTTTCCTCCTATTACATCCAAGAGGGCCTCCAACAATGAAATTTTGGTGATTGGTGGAGAGAGTGGTCAAAGACCTAAACTCTTCTCAGAGACGACTTCTTGCACCCCTTCCATTAACATTTCTGTGTACAGATCACCTGCAACAGTAATCATCAGATCGTCAATCAAGGAATTTATTTTCCCTATTGTCTCCTGTAGGTTGGATGCAGAATTACAAATAAATATTTAAGAACAGGATGAAGTTGGAGGGAAGGTATACTTTTAACTCCAACAAAACGCTAAGAAAACCTTTGGACACATGCACACTTTCTTTTACTTCCATATCTGACCCATTTCATATGGCAACTAACAGGCCCCCAGAAGGCCTCCCTCTAGGGCCCATTAAGGCAGGATCTGTCGGATCATCAAAACCATCTATTAATTACAGACTAGTTATCCATGTTTCCTGGATGCAAATTATGGAATGCATTGTTAACATATAGCATAGTTCCAGAGAGGTGCAGAAATGGAATGAGCCTCTTGAATTCCACAATATCAAGGAGACATTGGGCCTCATTAGGACCATGGCGGTAATTATTTTTTTCCGGGGCCCAGAAAAGGGCAATAACGGGGTCATGCCGACCTTGGTGGACCCGGTTATTGCCCTTTTCTGGTTTCTGGGACAAAACATTCCCCATTCCCATTCGAGCCCCATAAGGCTCAATGGGAATGAGGAGGATGCTAACAACGGGCCCATTAATGACAAGCCCGTTGTTAGCATCCTGGACTGCTAGCATGAACCGCTAAGGTTGCCTGGTCTGACCATACATTTCTTAGCGGGTCCCGCTGCAGTCCTCGTAATAGGGCAGCCCATAATGAACGGTGCCGGTCTCGTACTGGCACCGTTCATTACGGGACCACCAGGGTCCTAATGAGGCCCATTGTTATGGTGGGTAAAAATTGGTTTTTAGTGCTTGCAGTTGGCAAATGGAGTCGTGTAGACTGAGGGCTAACCACCTCCAGTTGGAATCTTGCTCTTCTCCCAATTGTAACCTCCCAATCCCGTGAAACGCCTCCACATCCAGCTTCCCTCTGTCCGTTCCATCAAAGTGTCAGCCACGTTGTACATTGGAGAACCATGACCTGAAGTTTATAATATCATATCATAACCCAGCTTATTACATTGGTTTACCTCAGAGAATAGGGCTTCATAAACTGAACAGGAATACAAGACCAAGCATAGATGATCATATCGAGCAGGATGGATAAATCCACCAAGTTTATGTTTGCCATGGTGGTTAATCTGAGACTAGGGATTTCGTTTAGGTGAGCTAAAACTCTCCATCTGTTCAATGAATCCGGGCCTACATAGCTAAACATTTACAGGGTAATTCATAGAATTTTGCAGAAAAGTGTCGCAAGCGGCTGGCGCAGAGTGTCCACGTGCGATTGTCTGCGCCAGGCACGTGCGAAAAACCGATTTCCGCGCACAGCGTATTCATGGATTTTAGGCTCCCAAACCAGCCCTGGCGCAGAGTATCGCAGCGACCCTGCAGCAGCGCCAGTAACGCCCCCAAGAACGCCCTCGCGCAAGGAAAAGCCATCAAAATCGCTAAATCATCGCAAAGGGCTGCGCTAACCCTGGACCAGTTTACAGGGCTGCCAAACAAGGAACGCAAAGCGGGTAACGTGCATATCAGGGGTACGCGTGAAGTAATACACGCGATTAGGCAGGGTACGTGTTTTACAGGGGTACGCGGGAAGTTTAACACGCGATTAGCCAGGGCACGTGTATCACAGGGGTACGCAGGAATTATCACAAGCGATTTGGCTGGGTACGTGTATTACAGGGGTACACGGGAAGTTCTACACGCGATTTGGCCAGGTACGCGTATTACAGGGGAGCGCGGGAATTATCACACGCGATTTGGCTTGGTACGTATATTACAGGGGTGCGTGGGAAGTTCTACACGCGATTGGCCAGGGAACGTGTATTACAGGGATACGTGGGAATTATCACACGCGATTTGGCTGGGTACGTGTATTACAGGGGTACACGGGAAGTTCTACACGCGATTCGGCTGGGTACGTGTATTACAGGGGTGTGCGGGAATTATCACACGCAATTAGGCTGGGTGGGTCCTCACAGGCGTTCCCTGTACACCCTCCACGGCCCCTGCAGGCAGCCCACAAAACAGGGGACTACCCTGCACACCTGCTCATGTCCCCCTGCACCCCACCCCCCAGCAGTGCAGGGGCAGCCTCCACCAGGCCCCCACTCATGTCTCCCACCACCACCACCCCCCAGCATCCAGGGGCACCCTCCACCAGGCCCCCACCCATGTCTCCCACCACCCCCACCCCCCAGCCACCAGGGGCACCCTCCACCAGGCCCCCACTCATGTCTCCCACCACCCCCACCCCCCAACAGTGCAGGGGCACCCTCCACCAGGCCCCCACTCATGTCCCCTATCACCCCCACCCCCCAGCAGTGCAGGGGCACCCTCCACCAGGCCCCCACTCATGTCCCCTATCACCCCCACCCCCCCGCCACCAGGTGCACCCTCCACCAGGCCCCCATCCATGTCTCCCACCAGCCCCACCCCCCAGCCACCAGGGGCACCCTCCACCAGGCCCCCACTCATGTCTCCCACCACCCCCACCCCCCAGCAGTGCAGGGGCACCCTCCACCAGGCCCCCACTCATGTCCCCTATCACCCCCACCCCCCAGCAGTGCAGGGGCACCCTCCACCAGGCCCCCACTCATGTCCCCTATCACCCCCACCCCCCGCCACCAGGGGCACCCTCCACCAGGCCCCCATCCATGTCTCCCACCACCCCCACCCCCCAGCCACCAGGGTCACCCTCCACCAGGCCCCCACTCATGTCCCCTATCACCCCCACCCCCCCGCCACCAGGGGCACCCTCCACCAGGCCCCCACTCATGTCTCCCACCACCCCCACCCCCCAGCAGTGCAGGGGCACCCTCCACCAGGCCCCCACTCATGTCTCCCACCACCACCACCCCCCAGCAGTGCAGGGGCACCCTCCACCAGGCCCCCACCCATGTCTCCCACCACCCCCACCCCCCCAGCCACCAGGGGCACCCTCCACCAGGCCCCCACTCATGTCTCCCACCACCCCCACCCCCCAGCAGTGCAGGGGCAGCCTCCACCAGGCCTCCACTCATGTCCCCTATCACCCCCACCCCCCCGCCACCAGGGGCACCCTCCACCAGGCCCCCACCCATGTCTCCCACCACCCCCACCCCCCAGCAGTGCAGGGGCACCCTCCACCAGGCCCCCATTCTGTGAGAGAACGGATCTCAACGACCGGTGGGGGGTGTCTGTACTCCCACTCCCTATATGGTGGAGGAGAGGCACAGGAGACCCCAGCCAAGATTCTCTATTCGGTAGCAATGGTCGAGCAATCAAGGCCTACCTTCTCAGGAGGTGATGCAGGCTGGTTCTTAAGTACAGTGTATCCCCCAAGCCCCCACAAAGGAATATCCACACTCTGTATTGGTTAGAACACAGTCTTTATATAATCAAAAGTTAAGGTTATGTACATTTATCATGATAACTCACTTTGTACTCTGGAAAAATCTACAATGACAAATATTTACAATCCTAAAGTGGTACCACCCTAGATCTCATTGAAGTGCATGAACAATACTGTACAATATCACACAGACCAATAGAGTGAAACCAGCAATAGAGAGAGGAGAGAAAATAAGATGGTTGAGCAATAGGCAGAATACTGACCCCTACCACTAGGCACAGTTCTGTGTGGAGATCCCCCCACCTGGGCAACCTGTAAAGAAAGGTATAGTACCAGCCCAGTCCATATGTTGCTCTGCAAGTCTTATTCTCTCCTATAATGTTTTTACCCCCCCAATGTACCTGGTGGAGTCGAGCTCCTCGAAGAGGCGTCGACAAACGTCGAGGGACTCGCTGTTCGGCGACGGGGAATCGACGGCCCTTCTTGAATGCCTTCCCTTTCAAGCGGGAGGCACGGGGCGTCGAACGTCCGTCGACGAACGAGGTAGAACGATGTCGAAGAGGTGGCAGCTTCGTCCGAGCGGTGCTCGTCGGCGTCGGGGCGTCGGCGTCCTGCAAGGCGGAGGTGTGCGGGGCACCTCGATGACAATAGTTCTGGACCGCAAAGATTGTAGAGACGGAAGCCCAGAAGGGCGTCGAGTCGTCCGAGTCTTTGAGGTCGTCGGGTGGTGGGAAACCCACCGGCAGGTTTCTCCTCGGCGCATTGGTCGTCCTCGACCTTCTCCGGCAGGATAAGCGGTCGACGAAGCGGTCGAGAGAGTCCTTCGATTGAATGTTCTTAGGCAAAGGAGCGGACGGCTCCGGTCGTCGGCGGCACGGCGTCTAGTGGTTTCCACGGCTGGGCAACACAACTTCGACGGGCCTCCAGCGGTTCCACAAACCTGCGAACCCTGGTCGACGGCAATGGACTTCAACGGCGTCGATGTCCGGGTGCTTCACTTCGATCTCCTCAGCGGTCCCGTCTCGGGTCGACAGCCTTTCGAGGGCCTGCCTTCCAGGGCGCTTCGGCGAAGATGGAGCGGTGCTCGATGGTCCCTCGGAGCACGGGAAGAGGGCGCCTTACCAGGTCCTCTCTCGGGTCAGCCCTCGACGATCTCGTCAGCCTTCAGATCGGTCGAAGCAAATGCCACAGCAAGTCTTCTTCTTCCAGCTGGACGTCGAGGATCAGCAGTTCCAGTTACTCGTAGAGTGGAGACTCAGCTCCCTGGCTGCTTTAGGAGCACCAAGGTCCCTTCTGAACCAATGGTTCCTTCTGAACACTGAACACTTTTCCAGTGGTGAGAGGTCCCCAGATATACTATCCTCACTCTCATCCACGCTGCTGGCACACACTCAGCAGCCAATCATACTGCAGGGCATTCATGCAGTCAGTCAGCCAATCAGGCACACAGTGCATTCAGGCCACACTCCTCCCTTCCAGACACTCACAACAAGAAATGTGGATTGGGACAAGTACCCAGCCATTCAACACTACACACTGCATTCAGGCCAGTTTCGGGCCGGGCTGTCTCAGTCTTTGTCTCTCATGCCAGAAACCAGACAACCACAACAAGGAGTGTATATTGGTCACACACTCCATTCACCCAGGTCCCACCCACAGGAGGTACCCACAACATACAGTCACTGGGAAGGCTCCAGCCAGTCTAGCTGGGCCTTCACAACAACACCATATATGGAACTTCCACCCAACAGCCAGTCAGGGGGAAGGGACAGAGGCAGGGCTTCCCAGGACTTTGGGAGAACAAGATAACAGGCAATAGAAAGCAAGAGGCCAGAGGGGCCATCTTGTTTTCTATCAGGAATCAACTAATCCCAATGGCAGGGCCTGGGTATCCCAAAATGGAGGACACCCAGAGCACCTGTCAAATTCAGCATGGAGCTGCCACCAGCCCATACCCTGCTCTGTGGGCCACCCACAGGTGCCCAAAAACATACACTAGGGGCACAGGGTTGTACCCCTACCCATGGGTGCCATAGGGGTATCCCATGGGTCTGTTCACCAAACCAAAAGAGAGAGCTGCACTGCCAGGAGTCCCACATGGACTCCGAGGCAGAAAACATAACAGAACACACGGTAAAAACAGAAAAAGGACAAGGATTCAGAGGCCCTGTCCCTCAGATGCATTTCCAGCATCACAGTCGCCCCCCCCAGACTGAGGTGGAGGGTGTCTAATCTCCCACGGGATAGACACCCTCATCCAGACGGTCAACATACCTTCTGGAAAGGCCATCTGCATTATCGTGACTCTTCCCTGGTCTGTGCTCTATGGTGAAGTCTAGCCCTTGCAGGCTAATGGACCACCTGAGCAATTTCGGGTTCTCACCCTTCATCTGCATAAGCCACTTCAGGGGTTTATGATCTGTTTGGACCTGGAAGGTAGACCCCGTAAGGTAGGGCCTAAAACGCCTAAGGCTCCAAACTATACTAAAACACTCCTTTTCAACAGTAGCCCACCTAAGTTCTCTACCCTTGAGTTGTCTACTGATGAATATGATAGGGTGTTCTCTCCCTTTGTCATCTAACTGGGACAAGACAGCTCCAATTCCGGTGTCGCAGGCATCCGTCTGGACGATAAAGGGTCGGCTGTAGTCAGGCGCACTCAACACAGGTGCCCTACACAGACTTTCTTTCAAGCCATCAAAGGCCCTCTGACAGTCTTCGGTCCAAGTAACCTTCCTAGGCTGCTTGGGTGACGTTAGAGCTGTCAGAGGTGCAGCTATGGTTCCATAGTCTGCCATGAAATTGCGATAGTACCCAGTGAGGCCCAAAAAGGCTCTCACCTGGGTTTGAGTAGTGGGAGTCTCCCAGTTCTGTACATCCTGTACTTTACTGGCGAGAGGTTGGATTTGACCCCCTCCTACCTCATGACCAAGATAGGTAACTTTCCCCTGAGCTATCTGGCACTTGGTGGCCTTGATAGTGAGGTTAGCCCTTTTTAAGGCCTGCAACACCTTATCCAGATGTGTCAAATGCTCTTCCCAGGTGGAACTGTAGACGGCAATGTCGTCTAAGTAAGCCACACAAAAGGCTTCCAGCCCACTGAGCGCATGGTTGACCAATCTCTGGAAGGTGGCAGGGGCATTCTTCAACCCAAAAGGCATGACTCTAAACTGGTAGAGTCCCTCAGGTGTTGAGAAGGCCGTCTTTTCCTTGGCATGGTCCGTCAGAGCTATTTGCCAATAGCCTGAAGTGAGGTCAAAGGTGCTCACAACTTGGCAGCACCGATGGTGTCCACGAGCTCATCAGCCCTGGGCAATGGGTGCGCGTCAGTCTTGGTGACGGCATTGACTCCTCGGTAGTCCACACAGAACCTCCAATCCTTGGTGCCCGCCTGGGAACTTGCCTTGGGGACAAGGACCACTGGACTGGACCAGGGACTGGTTGAGGGTTCAATAACACCCAGATCCAACATCTTGGCGACCTCAGCCTGGATGTGGTTCTTAACGGTATCTGACATACGGTAGCACCTGCTTTTGACAGGCACACTGTCACCAGTGTCAATTTCGTGCTTACACCACGGGGTAAGGCCTGTCTTCAGTGAAAACAGAGAGGCGTACTGTTGGAGCAAAGCCCTACAGGCCTTCTGTTGCTCTGTTGTCAAATCTGGAGAGAGATGTACTCCCTCCACTGAGCCATCCTGACGGTTGCTATGCAGCAAATCAGGAAGGGGCTCACTCTCATCCTCTTCTCGCCCAGAAGCTAGCAAGAGACATGAGACTTCTGCTCGCCGGTGGAAAGGCTTGAGCCTGTTGACATGGAATATCTGAGGGGCTACCCCAGAGGCTCCCATGTCAACCAGATAATTGACTTTGCCCATCTTGGAGATGATCCTGAAGGGTCCAGTCCACTTGTCTGCCAAAGCTCTAGGCTTGGTAGGCTCCATCACAAGGATTTCCTGTCCCGGAGTCCAATCCACTTGCGAGGCTTTAAGGTCATGCCAGTACTTATTCAATTCCTGGCTGGCCTTGAGATTTGCTGTTGCCTGGCCCATCATCTGTGTCATCCTCCGTCTGAGGCCTAACACATAGTCCCCCACTTGCTTGGCGGGACCTGGAGGGGTGGCTTCCAAGCCTTCTCTGATCAAGGCGAGGGGCCCCCTCACGGGATGTCCAAAGAGTAACTCAAAGGGGCTGAAACCAACACCCTCTTGAGGTACCTCTCTGTAAGCAAACAGCAGGCATGGCAGGAGGAGATCCCATTTCCTCCTTAGGGGTTCTTCCAAAGCCCCTAGCATGCCCTTGAGAGTTTTATTAAATCTCTCAACCAAACCATTGGTCTGGGGGTGGTAAGAGGTGGAGAACTTGTAGGTTACCCCGCACTCTTTCCACATGGTTTTCATGTAACTAGACATGAAGTTGGATCCTCTGTCAGAGACAACCTCCTTGGGGAATCCAACACGGGTGAAAATGCCCAGGAGAGCCCAGGCAACCACCTTGGCAGTAACAGTCCGAAGGAGTATCGCCTCAGGGTACCTGGTGGCATGATCTACCAAGACCAGGATGAACCGATGTCCACCTGAAGTGGGAGGGTCAGGGGGACCGACGATGTCGATGCCCACCCTCTCAAATGGGGTGCCAACCACTGGCAACGGCTGCAGTGGGGCAATGACACTGCCTCCAGTCTTGCCAGACAACTGACAAGTTGGGCAGGTCCTGCAGTGGCACTCCACCTCTACTCCCATCCGTGGCCAGTAGAAATGGGCAGAGAGCCTCTGCTTAGTCTTCTTGGTCCCAAGATGACCAGCCAAGGGCACCACATGCGCCAACTGCAGTAGGAAGGGCCTGTAAACCTGGGGTACCACCAACCTCTTGCGGGCACCAGGTTCAGGCTTAGTAGGCTCACTAACAAGGAGCTCGCCCTCCCAATAAATCCGGAAGTTCCTAGGCACCTCTCCTTGTGCCTGGGCCAGGGCCTGTTTCCTCAGTCCCTCGAGAGAGTGGCACTCTCTCTGTCCCTTACAGAAGTCTGCCCGGGAGGGTCCCCCTTCAGCTAACAAGCATTGAAGGTCGGGATGATCCTCCGGGTTAAGAACCTCTCCCACAGGAGAGTCTTCTCCCAAAGGAGTTGAGTTGGGGTTTTCCATTGGACCCAGCCCGTCCGGAGCATGGATCCCAATGGGTGCAGCAGGAAGAGAAGGCGCTCCCTCCACAGAGGTGGCCTTCTTGGTCTTCCTCCTTCTTGCCTTAGGCCTCGCCTTTGGCTTGGGTATCTGACCCACAGCCAGACCCGGTGTCACCTGTGATCTAGTGACGGCAGCAGCAGTCATGGGAAGACCATCCGAGATCAACCCCAACTCTACTAGATCATTCCCTAACAAAATGTTAGCAGGGACATTGTCCTGAACCAGGACAGGAAGCTTCGCTGTCTTGTCGCCAATCATGAGTGTGACTAAGGCTACAGGTGATAGTTTGGGAGGCCCACCAGCTAACCTGGTGGTTTGCAGAGGAGCACCTTCATAGTCCTCTGGCCTGAGCAGGGTCCTGTCCACCACTGTCATGCTTGCCCCAGTGTCTCTCAAACCAGTAGAAGGCTGGCCATTCAAGAGGACACTTCTCAAAAATCTACGGGTGTTCTGTGGGATAGTCGCCAGTACTTCCGCGTACTGGTCCCAGGCCCCAAGGGACACTAAGGAAATCTCCACCGGAGCACCAAATGTGATACCGGCAGAGGAGGGGAGGACAGTGGCCTCCACCTCAGACACGGGGTAAGGGTAGGTCAGGCTGACAGCCTGTACTCCAAGTGCCTTACCTTTACACTTGGGGTCACCCCTTTTGTGATCCAGAGCCCCACAGTCCCAACAAGCGCCAGGAGTGCGGGGTACGGTACTGGAACCACTGGGAGCCTGCTTTGCAGCAGGTGGACCACTACTCTTATTCCCACCCCCAGATGACTTATCCCCACTAGATTTTTGGGTCTTAGGAGAGGAAGGTTTTGGTTTACCCGACTGTGACTGCTTGGAGGACTCCTCAGCTTTCTGAGAGGCCCCCTTCTCTTTGTCCTTATCCTTCCCACTGGAGTCCTTAGGGGACACCCGGTGGGAGACCCACTTGTCAGCCAACCTAGCCAGCTTAAAGTGGTCCAAAATGTTCTGGTCAGCCACATACTGACGCAGCTCCGGTGAACAGGCTTCAGAGAAATGCTCAAAAAACAAGAGGTGGGACAATTCAACAAAAGTCTTAACCTTGTATCCATCGATCCACCCCATCATGTTCATGTGCGCAGCACTCACCCAGTCAACCCAAGACATATTCTCCTTTTTCTTAAAATCCCTGAACCTTCTAAGGTATTGGGTAGGTGTCTTGCCGAACTTGGCAATCAAAGCAGACTTCATACACTCGTACTGACCCCTTTCTTCCACACTCAGCTTCAGAATACAGTCATACCCGGTTGGAGGCACTCTGCTTAACAAACACTTCGCCCAATCTCTTTTATCCACATCATGAATCTCACAAGCCATTTCAAACGCTTCAATCCATTGGAGGATATCCGAACCCTCCACAAATACACCAACCAAATCTTTCATAAACTTGGTGGCTGGGGACCTGACACTCTCACTGGATCTAGCTGAAGTCTCCACTCTAGCTTTCTCTAGCTGGATCCTCTGCCATTCAGTGTCCTGGCTCTTGAGTTCAAGGTCCTTATTTTTGAGAGCAACTTGTTGAGCCAACTCCTCTTTCTTAAGCTCAGCATCTATTTCCAACTTGCGGTATTCAAAGGCCAATTTCATCCTTAATATCTCAAGCTCTAAGGAATTGCTGGAGTTTGGAACAGAGGCAGCAGGAATGGCGGCATTCCCAGAAACAGATTCAGCAGAAACCCCAGGGGCAGAGTCCTCATTGGTTGCATTCCCCCCCTCATCAAGAGTTTCACTATCAGTCTGGTAGTCCACCAGGGCAGCTATAAGCTCAGCCCTAGACTTATCCACAAAGTCTAACTCCCTGGCTTCACAAGCACTCTGGAGAGCCTCCAAGCTCATCCGAGTTAATTTGCCATTTGCAATAGACTCCATTGTTTGTAATGCAGTTACCTTGTACACAACTAAACCTTAATTCAATAAAGGGTAAATATCCTTTGTAAGTGGCACGGTTATACACTGATTCTTAAAACCATAAGCATCCCACCGCTTGCCCCCAGTGTGAGAGAACGGATCTCAACGACCGGTGGGGGTGTCTGTACTCCCACTCCCTATATGGTGGAGGAGAGGCACAGGAGACCCCAGCCAAGATTCTCTATTCGGTAGCAATGGTCGAGCAATCAAGGCCTAGCTTCTCAGGAGGTGATGCAGGCTGGTTCTTAAGTACAGTGTATCCCCCAAGCCCCCACAAAGGAATATCCACACTCTGTATTGGTTAGAACACAGTCTTTATATAATCAAAAGTTAAGGTTATGTACATTTATCATGATAACTCACTTTGTACTCTGGAAAAATCTACAATGACAAATATTTACAATCCTAAAGTGGTACCACCCTAGATCTCATTGAAGTGCATGAACAATACTGTACAATATCACACAGACCAATAGAGTGAAACCAGCAATAGAGAGAGGAGAGAAAATAAGATGGTTGAGCAATAGGCAGAATACTGACCCCTACCACTAGGCACAGTTCTGTGTGGAGATCCCCCCACCTGGGCAACCTGTAAAGAAAGGTATAGTACCAGCCCAGTCCATATGTTGCTCTGCAAGTCTTATTCTCTCCTATAATGTTTTTACCCCCCCAATTTACCTGGTGGAGTCGAGCTCCTCGAAGAGGCGTCGACAAACGTCGAGGGACTCGCTGTTCGGCGACGGGGAATCGACGGCCCTTCTTGAATGCCTTCCCTTTCAAGCGGGAGGCACGGGGCGTCGAACGTCCGTCGACAAACGAGGTAGAACGATGTCGAAGAGGCGGCAGCTTCGTCCGAGCGGTGCTCGTCGGCGTCGGGGCGTCGGCGTCCTGCAAGGCGGAGGTGTGCGGGGCACCTCGATGACAATAGTTCTGGACCGCAAAGATTGTAGAGACGGAAGCCCAGCAAGGGCGTCGAGTCGTCCGAGTCTTTGAGGTCGTCGGGTGGCGGGAAACCCACCGGCAGGTTTCTCCTCGGCGCGTTGGTCGTCCTCGACCTTCTCCGGCAGGATAAGCGGTCGACGAAGCGGTCGAGAGAGTCCTTCGATTGAATGTTCTTAGGCAAAGGAGCGGACGGCTCCGGTCGTCGGCGGCACGGCGTCAAGTGGTTCCCACGGCTGGGCAACACAACTTCGACGGGCCTCCAGCGGTTCCACAAACCTGCGAACCCTGGTCGACGGCAATGGACTTCGACGGCGTCGATGTCCGGGTGCTTCACTTCGATCTCCTCAGCGGTCCCGTCTCGGGTCGACAGCCTTTCGAGGGCCTGCCTTCCAGGGCGCTTTGGCGAAGATGGAGCGGTGCTCGATGGTCCCTCGGAGCACGGGAAGAGGGCGCCTTACCAGGTCCTCTCTCGGGTCAGCCCTCGACGATCTCGTCAGCCTTCAGATCGGTCGAAGCAAATGCCACAGCAAGTCTTCTTCTTCCAGCTGGACGTCGAGGATCAGCAGTTCCAGTTACTCGTAGAGTGGAGACTCAGCTCCCTGGCTGCTTTAGGAGCACCAAGGTCCCTTCTGAACCAATGGTTCCTTCTGAACACTGAACACTTTTCCAGTGGTGAGAGGTCCCCAGATATACTATCCTCACTCTCATCCACGCTGCTGGCACACACTCAGCAGCCAATCATACTGCAGGGCATTCATGCAGTCAGTCAGCCAATCAGGCACACAGTGCATTCAGGCCACACTCCTCCCTTCCAGACACTCACAACAAGAAATGTGGATTGGGACAAGTACCCAGCCATTCAACACTACACACTGCATTCAGGCCAGTTTCGGGCAGGGCTGTCTCAGTCTTTGTCTCTCATGCCAGAAACCAGACAACCACAACAAGGAGTGTATATTGGTCACACACTCCATTCACCCAGGTCCCACCCACAGGAGGTACCCACAACATACAGTCACTGGGAAGGCTCCAGCCAGTCTAGCTGGGCCTTCACAACAACACCATATATGGAACTTCCACCCAACAGCCAGTCAGGGGGAAGGGACAGAGGCAGGGCTTCCCAGGACTTTGGGAGAACAAGATAACAGGCAATAGAAAGCAAGAGGCCACAGGGGCCATCTTGTTTTCTATCAGGAATCAACTGATCCCAATGGCAGGGCCTGGGTATCCCAAAATGGAGGACACCCAGAGCACCTGTCAAATTCAGCATGGAGCTGCCACCAGCCCATACCCTTCTCTGTAGGACACCCACAGGTGCCCAAAAACATACACTAGGGGCACAGGGTTGTACCCCTACCCATGGGTGCCATAGGGGTATCCCATGGGTCTGTTCACCAAACCAAAAGAGAGAGCTGCACTGCCAGGAGTCCCACATGGAATCCGAGGCAGAAAACATAACAGAACACACGGTAACAACAGAAAAAGGACAAGGATTCAGAGGCCCTGTCCCTCAGATGCATTTCCAGCATCACACATTCATGTCCCCTATCACCCCCACCCCCCCGCCAACAGGGGCACCCTCCACCAGGACCCCACTCATGTGCCCTATCACCCCCACCCCCCAGCAGTGCAGGGGCACCCTCCACCAGGCCCCCACTCATGTCCCCTATCACCCCCACCCCCCCGCCACCAGGGGCACCCTCCACCAGGCCCCCATCCATGTCTCCCACCACCCCCAGCCACCAGGGGCACCCTCCACCAGGCCCCCACTCATGTCTCCCACCACCCCCACCCCCCAGCAGTGCAGGGGCACCCTCCACCAGGCCCCCACCCATATCTCCCACCACCCCCACCCCCCAGCCACCAGGGGCACCCTCCACCAGGCCCCCACTCATGTCTCCCACCACCCCCACCCCCCAGCCACCAGGGGCACCCTCCACCAGGCCTCCACTCATGTCTCCCACCACTCCCACCCCCCAGCAGTGCAGGGGCAGCCTCCACCACGCCCCCACTCATGTCCCCTATCACCCCCACCCCCCCGCCACCAGGGGCACCCTCCACCAGGCCCCCACCCATGTCTCCCACCACCCCCACCCCCCAGCCACCAGGGGCACCCTCCACAAGGCCCCCACTCATGTCTCCCACCACCCCCACCCCCCAGCAGTGCAGGGGCAGCCTCCACCAGGCCCCCACTCATGTCCCCTATCACCCCCACCCCCCAGCAGTGCAGGGGCACCCTCCACCAGGCCCCCACTCATGTCCCCTATCACCCCCACCCCCCCGCCACCAGGGGCACCGTCCACCAGGCCCCCATCCATGTCTCCCACCACCCCCACCCCCCAGCCACCAGGGGCACCCTCGACCAGGCCCCCACTCATGTCTCCCACCACCCCCACCCCCCAGCAGTGCAGGGGCACCCTCCACCAGGCCCCCACTCATGTCCCCTATCACCCCCACCCCCCAGCAGTGCAGGGGCACCCTCCACCAGGCCCCCACTCATGTCTCCCACCACCCCCACCCCCCAGCAGTGCAGGGGCACCCTCCACCAGGCCCCCACCCATGTCTCCCACCACCCCCACCCCCCAGCCACCAGGGGCACCCTCCACCAGGCCCCCACTCATGTCTCCCACCACCCCCACCCCCCAGCAGTGCAGGGTCACCCTCCACCAGGCCCCCACTCATGTCCCCTATCACCCCCACCCCCGAGCGGTGCTCGTCGGCGTCGGGGCGTCGGCGTCCTGCAAGGCGGAGGTGTGCGGGGCACCTCGATGACAATAGTTCTGGACCGCAAAGATTGTAGAGACGGAAGCCCAGCAAGGGCGTCGAGTCATCCGAGTCTTTGAGGTCGTCGGGTGGCGGGAAACCCACCGGCAGGTTTCTCCTCGGCGCGTTGGTCGTCCTCGACCTTCTCCGGCAGGATAAGCGGTCGACGAAGCGGTCGAGAGAGTCCTTCGATTGAATGTTCTTAGTCAAACGAGCGGACGGCTCCGGTCGTCGGCGGCACGGCGTCAAGTGGTTCCCACGGCTGGGCAACACAACTTCGACGGGCCTCCAGCGGTTCCACAAACCTGCCAACCCTGGTCGACGGCAATGGACTTCGACGGCGTCGATGTCCGGGTGCTTCACTTCGATCTCCTCAGCGGTCCCATCTCGGGTCGACAGCCTTTCGAGGGCCTGCCTTCCAGGGCGCTTCGGCGAAGATGGAGCGGTGCTCGATGGTCCCTCGGAGCACGGGAAGAGGGCGCCTTACCAGGTCCTCTCTCGGGTCAGCCCTCGACGATCTCGTCAGCCTTCAGATCGGTCGAAGCAAATGCCACAGCAAGTCTTCTTCTTCCAGCTGGACGTCGAGGATCAGCAGTTCCAGTTACTCGTAGAGTGGAGACTCAGCTCCCTGGCTGCTTTAGGAGCACCAAGGTCCCTTCTGAACCAATGGTTCCTTCTGAACACTGAACACTTTTCCAGTGGTGAGAGGTCCCCAGATATACTATCCTCACTCTCATCCACGCTGCTGGCACACACTCAGCAGCCAATCATACTGCAGGGCATTCATGCAGTCAGTCAGCCAATCAGGCACACAGTGCATTCAGGCCACACTCCTCCCTTCCAGACACTCACAACAAGAAATGTGGATTGGGACAAGTACCCAGCCATTCAACACTACACACTGCATTCAGGCCAGTTTCGGGCAGGGCTGTCTCAGTCTTTGTCTCTCATGCCAGAAACCAGACAACCACAACAAGGAGTGTATATTGGTCACACACTCCATTCACCCAGGTCCCACCCACAGGAGGTACCCACAACATACAGTCACTGGGAAGGCTCCAGCCAGTCTAGCTGGGCCTTCACAACAACACCATATATGGAACTTCCACCCAACAGCCAGTCAGGGGGAAGGGACAGAGGCAGGGCTTCCCAGGATTTTGGGAGAACAAGATAACAGGCAATAGAAAGCAAGAGGCCACAGGGGCCATCTTGTTTTCTATCAGGAATCAACTGATCCCAATGGCAGGGCCTGGGTATCCCAAAATGGAGGACACCCAGAGCACCTGTCAAATTCAGCATGGAGCTGCCACCAGCCCATACCCTTCTGTGTGGGACACCCACAGGTGCCCAAAAACATACACTAGGGGCACAGGGTTGTACCCCTACCCATGGGTGCCATAGGGGTATCCCATGGGTCTGTTCACCAAACCAAAAGAGAGAGCTGCACTGCCAGGAGTCCCACATGGAATCCAAGGCAGAAAACATAACAGAACACACGGTAAAAACAGAAAAAGGACAAGGATTCAGAGGCCCTGTCCCTCAGATGCATTTCCAGCATCACACATTCATGTCCCCTATCACCCCCACCCCCCCCGCCAACAGGGGCACCCTCCACCAGGACCCCACTCATGTGCCCTATCACCCCCACCCCCCAGCAGTGCAGGGGCACCCTCCACCAGGCCCCCACTCATGTCCCCTATCACCCCCACCCCCCCGCCACCAGGGGCACCCTCCACCAGGCCCCCATCCATGTCTCCCACCACCCCCACCCCCCAGCCACCAGGGGCACCCTCCACCAGGCCCCCACTCATGTCTCCCACCACCCCCACCCCCCAGCAGTGCAGGGGCACCCTCCACCAGGCCCCCACCCATATCTCCCACCACCCCCACCCCCCAGCCACCAGGGGCACCCTCCACCAGGCCCCCACTCATGTCTCCCACCACCCCCACCCCCCAGCCACCAGGGGCACCCTCCACCAGGCCTCCACTCATGTCTCCCACCACTCCCACCCCCCAGCAGTGCAGGGGCAGCCTCCACCACGCCCCCACTCATGTCCCCTATCACCCCCACCCCCCCGCCACCAGGGGCACCCTCCACCAGGCCCCCACCCATGTCTCCCACCACCCCCACCCCCCAGCCACCAGGGGCACCCTCCACAAGGCCCCCACTCATGTCTCCCACCACCCCCACCCCCCAGCAGTGCAGGGGCAGCCTCCATCAGGCCCCCACTCATGTCCCCTATCACCCCGACCCCCCAGCAGTGCAGGGGCACCCTCCACCAGGCCCCCACTCATGTCCCCTATCACCCCCACCCCCCCGCCACCAGGGGCACCCTCCACCAGGCCCCCATCCATGTCTCCCACCACCCCCACCCCCCAGCCACCAGGGGCACCCTCCACCAGGCCCCCACTCATGTCTCCCACCACCCCCACCCCCCAGCAGTGCAGGGGCACCCTCCACCAGGGCCCCACTCATGTCCCCTATCACCCCCACCCCCCAGCAGTGCAGGGGCACCCTCCACCAGGCCCCCACTCATGTCTCCCACCACCCCCACCCCCCAGCAGTGCAGGGGCACCCTCCACCAGGCCCCCACCCATGTCTCCCACCACCCCCACCCCCCAGCCACCAGGGGCACCCTCCACCAGGCCCCCACTCATGTCTCCCACCACCCCCACCCCCCAGCAGTGCAGGGTCACCCTCCACCAGGCCCCCACTCATGTCCCCTATCACCCCCACCCCCCCGCCACCAGGGGCACCCTCCACCAGGCCCCCACTCATGTCCCCTATCACCCCCACTCCCCGCCACCAGGGGCACCCTCCACCAGGTCCCCATCCATGTCTCCCACCACCCCCACCCCCCAGCCACCAGGGGCACCCTCCACCAGGCCCCCACTCATGTCTCCCACCACCCCCACCCCCCAGCAGTGCAGGGGCACCCTCCACCAGGCCCCCACTCATGTCTCCCACCACCCCCACCCCCCACCATCCAGGGGCAGCCTCCACCAGGCCCCCACTCATGTCTCCCACCACCCCCACCCCCCTGCCACCATGGGCACCCTCCACCAGGCCCCCACTCATGTCTCCCACCACCCCACCCCCCAGCAGTGCAGGGGCAGCCTCCACCAGGCCCCCACTCATGTCCCCTATCACCCCCACCCCCACCATCCAGGGGCAGCCTCCACCACGCCCCCACTCATGTCTCCCACCACCCCCACCCCCCTGCCACCATGGGCACCCTCCACCAGGCCCCCACTCATGTCTCCCACCACCCCCACCCCCCAGCTGTGCAGGGGCAGCCTCCACCAGGCCCCCACTCATGTCCCCTATCACCCCCACCCCCCACCATCCAGGGGCAGCCTCCAGCAGGCCCCCACTCATGTCCCCTATCACCCCCACCCCTCACCCTCCAGGGGCAGCCTCCACCACGCCCCCACTCATGTCTCCCACCACCCCCACCCCCTGCCACCATGGGCATCCTCCACCAGGCCCCCACTCATGTCTCCCACCACCCCCACCCCCCCAGTCATCAGGGGCACCCTCCACCAGGCCCCCACTCATGTCTCCCACCACCCCCACCCCCCACCATCCAGGGGCAGCCTCCACCAGGCCCCCACTCATGTCTCCCACCACCCCCACCCCCCACCATCCAGGGGCACCCTCCACCAGGCCCCCACTAATGCTTCCCACCACCCCCACCCCCCAGCAGTGCAGGGGCACCCTCCACCAGGCCCCCACTCATGTCTCCCACCACCCCCACCCCCCCAGTCACCAGGGCCTCCACCAGGCCCCCACTCATGTCTCCCACCACCCCCACCCCCCACCATCCAGGGGCAGCCTCCACCAGGCCCCCACTCATGTCCCCTATCACCCCCACCCCCCACCATCCAGGGGCAGCCTCCACCACGCCCCCACTCATGTCTCCCACCACCCCCACCCCCCCGCCACCAGGGGCAGCCTCCACCAGGCCCCCACTCATGTCTCCCACCACCCCCACCCCCCTGCCACCATGGGCACCCTCCACCAGGCCCCCACTCATGTCTCCCACCACCCCCACCCCCCAGGAGTGCAGGGGCAGCCTCCACCAGGCCCCCAATCATTTCCCCTATCACCCCCACCCCCCACCATCCAGGGGCAGCCTCCACCACGCCCCCACTCATGTCTCCCACCACCCCCACCCCTCCAGTCACCAGGGGCACCCTCCACCAGGCCCCCACTCATGTCTCCCACCACCCCCACCCCCCACCATCCAGGGGCAGCCTCCACCAGGCCCCCACTCATGTCTCCCACCACCCCCAACCCCCAGCAGTGCAGGGGCAGCCTCCACCAGGCCCCCACTCATGTCCCCTATCACCCCCACCCCCCACCATCCAGGGGCAGCCTCCAGCAGGCCCCCACTCATGTCCCCTATCACCCCCACCCCCCACCATCCAGGGGCAGCCTCCACCACGCCCCCACTTATGTCTCCCACCACCCCCACCCCCCACCATCCAGGGGCAGCCTCCACCAGGCCCCCACTCATGTCTCCCACCACCCCCACCCCCCTGCCACCATGGGCACCCTCCACCAGGCCCCCACTCATGTCTCCCACCACCCCCACCCCCCAGCAGTGCAGGGGCAGCCTCCACCAGGCCCCCACTCATGTCCCCTATCACCCCCACCCCCCACCATCCAGGGGCACCCTCCACCAGGCCCCCACTCATGTCCCCTATCACCCCCACCCCCCAGCAGTGCAGGGGCACCCTCCACCAGGCCCCCACTCATGTCTCCCACCACCCCCACCCCCCACCATCCAGGGGCAGCCTCCACCAGGCCTCCACTCATGTCTCCCACCACCCCCACCCCCCACCATCCAGGGGCACCCTCCACCAGGCCCCCACTCATGTCCCCTATCACCCCCACCCCCCAGCAGTGCAGGGGCACCCTCCACCAGGCCCCCACTCATGTCTCCCACCACCCCCAGCCCCCAGCAGTGAAGGGGCAGCCTCCACCAGGCCCCACTCATGTCCCCTATCACCCCCACCCCCCACCATCCAGGGGCAGCCTCCAGCAGGCCCCCACTCATGTCCCCTATCACCCCCACCCCCCACCATCCAGGGGCAGCCTCCACCACACCCCCACTCATGTCTCCCACCACCCCCACCCCCTGCCACCATGGGCACCCTCCACCAGGCCCCCACTCATGTCTCCCACCACCCCCACCTCCCCAATCACCAGGGGCACCCTCCACCAGGCCCCCACTCATGTCTCCCACCACCCCCAACCCCCACCATCCAGGGGCAGCCTCCACCAGGCCCCCACTCATGTCTCCCACCACCCCCACCCCCCACCATCCAGGGGCACCCTCCACCAGGCCCCCACTCATGTCTCCCACCACCCCCACCCCCCAGCAGTGCAGGGGCACCCTCCACCAGGCCCCCACTCATGTCTCCCACCACCCCCACCCCCCACCATCCAGGGGCAGCCTCCACCAGGCCCCCACTCATGTCCCCTATCACTCCCACCCCCCACCATCCAGGGGCAGCCTCCACCACGCCCCCACTCATGTCTCCCACCACCCCCACCCCCCGCCACCAGGGGCAGCCTCCACCAGGCCCCCACTCATGTCTCCCACCACCCCCACCCCCTGCCACCATGGGCACCCTCCACCAGGCCCCCACTCATGTCTCCCACCACCCCCACCCCCGGCAGTGCAGGGGCAGCCTCCACCAGGCCCCCACTCATGTCCCCTATCACCCCCACCCCCCACCATCCAGGGGCAGCCTCCACCACGCCCCCACTCATGTCTCCCACCACCCCCACACCCCCAGTCACCAGGGGCACCCTCCACCAGGCCCCCACTCATGTCTCCCACCACCCCCACCCCCCACCATCCAGGGGCAGCCTCCACCAGGCCCCCACTCATGTCTCCCACCACCCCCACCCCCCAGCAGTGCAGGGGCAGCCTCCACCAGGCCCCCACTCATGTCCCCTATCACCCCCACCCCCCACCATCCAGGGGCAGCCTCCAGAAGGCCCCCACTCATGTCCCCTATCACCCCCACCCCCCACCATCTAGGGGCAGCCTCCACCACGCCCCCACTCATGTCTCCCACCCCCCCCACCCCCCAGCAGTGCAGGGGCACCCTCCACCAGGCCCCCACTCATGTCTCCCACCACCCCCACCCCCCCAGTCACCAGGGGCAGCCTCCACCAGGCCCCCACTCATGTCTCCCACCACCCCCACCCCCCACCATCCAGGGGCAGCCTCCACCAGGCCCCCACTCATGTCCCCTATCACCCCCACCCCCCCGCCACCAGGGGCAGCCTCCACCAGGCCCCCACTCATGTCTCCCACCACCCCCACCCCCCTGCCACCATGGGCACCCTCCACCAGGCCCCCACTCATGTCTCCCACCACCCCCACCCCCCAGCAGTGCAGGGGCAGCCTCCACCAGGCCCCCACTCATGTCCCCTATCACCCCCACCCCCCACCATCCAGGGGCAGCCTCCACCACGCCCCCACTCATGTCTCCCACCACCCCCACCCCCCCAGTCACCAGGGGCACCCTCCACCAGGCCCCCACTCATGTCTCCCACCACCCCCACCCCCCACCATCCAGGGGCATCCTCCACCAGGACACCAACTTCCCTGGCACTGAAGCTGGTGCCCCTCTGCCTCCTTGGCCGGGGGTTGCCACTGGCGCCAGATGTTGTAGTCCCCGACATGGCAACCCCAGAGGCAGGAGTGGGTGGGCAACTGGGTCCTGGGGCTGGGCTGTGGTGCGACGGAAAAGCAGTCGGGAGCCTTTGGTTCCAGCAGGGGTGGTCACAGCAACAGCACCCCTGGCTGATGTGCAGGCAGCAAATGGCAGGGCACGTGGGCAGCAGGCAGTCAGGCAGCAGCAGATGGCAGGTGGGAGCGTGCTCAGGGCTCTGGGGGGCAGTAATTTGGCCTCCTGGGCAGGAGCGTGGTCTTTCGTGTGTGAACGCGTGGACAGCTTGATGCGTAGTGAGTGATTTTGCACGTGAAAATCCCACACGTCTGCGTGTAAATCGATGAAAGGCCCTTAGCGCGTAAACGCGTATGCGCGTCTATGAAGTCACGTGCACGCGTAGGAAAAAGTTGCGTGACACGTCCGAGTGTCAAAGTGTGTTATTGCTGGAAATAGCCCTACACGCAGAAGTGTCAAAGCGTGTAATTGGTGCGAATGGACATACACGCAGAAGTGACAAAGCGTGTAATTGGTGCAAATGGACCTACACGCAGAAGTGACAAAGCGTGTAATTGGTGGGAATGGGCCTAGCACGTACACGCCGGGTAAGTGACGCTGTATGTGTGGGCCTGCATATAAGGTACGTGTAGAACACCAATTCCTTGTACTGCTTTTCGTGGAGAGCGAGTGGGTGAATTCTGTACTGCTTGTCGTTTCACACGCGATTTACTTCACGGCGTTTCAAGTTCGTACTCCCTGTTACCTCTGACAGCTTTTTCTATTTTTTCTCTTGTACTGGTTTACCTGGGCCTGTTCCCTCAAACAGTGTTCCCTTCTACTGTTGTCCTGTCTCCTCAGACAGCGTACATATCTTCTTTTGGCGGGGGTGTTGCCAACCAAACGCGCTCATTTTTCATGCTCTTTTACCTGGCAGACGGTGAGTCACGCACGTATCTAACATCTGTGCTTGCCCCGTGTGTAGCCTACCCCTTCAGAGGTCATTCTAGGCTGCGTGTGACACGCATACGTTAATTCTTGTGTTACTGGGTGCCACAGCGTAGTGCAGGTTTTTCTTTCTGCACACGTAGTCTAGGAGGGGTTGCGTGCATGTCATCTCCCTTTTTTGGGCCTCCTGTGCGTTGCATGACCCGTCATCTTTCCCCAGGGGTTACATTCAGCCTTGCTAGAGCACTAGGGTACAATTACCATCTGGTACCCAACCCCTTTGACCCCCAATTGCCCAGGACAATAGTCTACATCCACTCCCATGCGCACATTAACATCACTGCCATGGCTGGGAGGCGAGGATTCCGTAAGGGTGGCAAAGGTGGAAGAGCCACAAGTGGTGGCCGTGGTGGATCCGGTAGGGGACGTGGTCGTAACTTGCAGGGTGAGCCTGTCCCCCCATGTGTGGAGGACCAGTCACGGGCACCCATAATCCCCCTCCCCTCCGCCCCTCCCGTTGAGGCTGATGTGGCTGACACCATCCATGCTCAGCCCTTGTTGGACCAGCCCATTGTGGCACCAGACCTGGCTGACTCCATGGCTGACTTCCAGGTCAGCAGGGCTACGACACGTGCGCTGGTGCACGTTGATGCCATCATGCCACGTGGATCTGGGGCAGCAAGGTCATCTGCTGCACCAAGGAGGCAGGGCGGAGAGGCTGCAGGGGCAGCTGCGGCTCCATCCACCCCAGCCCTCACACACCCAGCCAGGACAGTGTCGGTCCTAGTCCATGCTGCTGACATTCCCCCTGACACCATCACACTAGAGCCAATGCCTGCACCAACTCCCATGCTGAGTGTGCAATCCCACACTCCTGATACAGAGTCCACCAGGGCTCCTGCCCCTAGTGTCCAGAGCGGCGCAGGACACTCAGGATCACCACCACCTTCCAAGCGGAAGAGGAAGAGTGCTCGTCCGGCACAGGCTGATGCCCCAGACACGGCTACACAGTCCGGCCCGTCCAGGAAGCCCAGCTTCACGGATGACGAACTGAATGCACTTGTCGAGTATGTGTCCGGACATGACAACGAGATGGTCATTGTTGCAGGATCCAAGACCACACCTGCACAACGCCAGGCACACTGGCAGACCGTTGCGGACATCGTAAGTGCCCTTGGAATCGTGAGGCGCACAGCCAATGATTGCTATAAGCGCTGGAATTACCTAAAGCGCAGGGCAAAGAGTAAGCTGGCCTCAAGTCATGCCGCAACTCTAGTGACTGGAGGTGGGTCTCCAGTAGTAGACATGGAACTCACTCCACATGAGTCAGTCGCTGGGACCTACGTCACGGAGGAACAGATCCAAGGCGTGCGAGATCTGGCTGATTACGAGGCATTGTCCGGTGAGTGCACATGCATGTGTGTGTCATCCATGTGCATGGTGTGTGTGGGAGGGCTTCTGTTTGTGTGCCAGGTGAGTGTGTGCGCCTGAGTCGTATGGGTCAGCCATGTGCTTCATGCAATACTTCCTGCGCAGCTGCATTTGGCCATAGCAGTATCCCTTCTGCCAACAGTAGACATCTAGCCCAACTGCACGCCAGTTGCCCTTGAAGTGTCACCTTGCCACAACATAGTTGCTTATTTTTCACTGTTCATTCAGTCAGATTGTTTGCATTCACCCACTTTTACTAGCCATGTCGCTGTCCACTAGTCACATGTCTGACATGGCTATGGTAAAGTGGAGTGACTTTGTTACCTGGCTATCATTTGTACACACATGTCCCTGTGCAATTGGACCATTTCAGACTGGCAGCTCCAGGTGAAAAATCTGACCTGTTAGAATTAGAAAAGCAATTACATGCGGGAACTGGACTGAATGAATAGGTGCTGCCCTCCTCTCCATCTTCACTCAATAGCAATGGTACATGCCATCTGTGTGATGGCATGTGTGTTTCACCTGGCAATCACAGGCCAATGTGCGATGCCACTGCCAGGCAGCATGCAGAAAATGTGTTCATCTTCCATCTTGGTGTCATCAGTGTGTGCCATTTGCCTGCACTTCATACGCAGTGAGGGTGCATGCATGGGAGGGTTTTAGTCATGTGGGACATGTGTCAATCAAGTACTGGTTCTCTTGCTTCTCAGCCCTCATTGTGTGCCATGGTGCTAATGCCTGTTTCCATTTCTTTGTTTTCATGTCTTTGCAGGGGAAGACGCACCTGATACTGCTGGGGTTGTGGAGATGGTGCAGACCCAGGAGGTGTCCGAGGGCCGACCAACCACCAGTGAGGGACGTGGTGTGGTGGTGGGGGAGAACCCACAAGTGCTGCAGGTCGTGCTCTCAAGGGGTGTCTCTGGCTGCACCTCCCCCGAGCTGTACTCAGGTGTTGATTCGGATGAGACCTACGTGCCGTCGCAGGTGAGTGTTCCAGGGAGGGATTCTGTTCTGTCTCACCCACCTGCACCAGGGTCAGAACCCTCCATGGGGATGTCAGTGTTGGCAGCTACGCCTTTGGTGGTTACGGATGCAGGGTCACACTCCGCGACATCTGATCCTGTTCCTGGGCCAGCAGATCAGAGGGGGAATGCAGTCCTGCAGCCTCAGGCAGTGCCGGCACAGCAAGGCGCAGTTCGCCTTGCCCCAGACAGGTGTGGTGCCCGCCGACGTGGTGGCCGTACGCCACCTGGCAATACCGCATGGGAGCAATCCATTTACGGTATGGCAACCCAACAGGCTGCATCATCCGAGATGATGGCTCAGACCATGGATAGGGTGGCCACTTCCATTGTCCCCCCAGAAAGGCTGATGGAGCGACTAGAGCAGGCAACCGACTCCATCTGCCAGTCACACAGGGAGGACATGTTGGGGTCCAACAGGGACAGGCGGGCGGCACTGGCGACTCTGCAGGAGTCCATCTCCATTGAGTCCCAGGGCCACAGGGAAGCCCTGAGGCAGGAGCTCCTTCACCTCAGGACGACTCTTGTTGAGCTTGAGGCTTCAACACACCAAAGGACAGAACAGCAGCTGGAGCGTCTCACCCGTACGCTCTCAGCTGAGATGTAGGCAACGAGGGCGGAGGTCCGGGCATCCCGTGAGTTGTTGCGTGGGGACCTCCGCACACTCATCCTCCAGAACCAGACGTACCACACCCGCATGCTTGCAGCCATGGAGGAGCAGACTAGGGCCTTGTGTGGGCTGCCTCCCATAGTGCAGCCACCTCCGGATGCAGCTGCACAGGGTGATAATAGCGACAGCAGTGATACTCCCACAACAGGGTAGCCGTGTGGGCCATGAGCCCATGGAGGTGTTTTATTTTCCCAGGATCCACGCAGGTGGGTTCTGGTGTGCATCCTGTCCTCGGACCTCCTGGGTGGCCTCCCCAACCCCCCGGGCCCATCAATGGCCATTTTTGATTGTTTCTTATTTTTATTTTTATTTTTATTTTTATTTATTTTATTCCCTATTTTTTTGGGACGATTTGTTGGCTTCCGTGGTTCCTGTGGGCATACGCTGCATTGTGGCTGGGCACATGCAGGCTTGTAATGTATTTGGTTCAGATGCTTGGGTTTGAGTCACACACACCCCTCCTGCTTCCCGTTTCCATGGGCTTGCAAAGGGTGTGCCCAAGTGACAGTGAATTACACAGTGACGTTGGACTCCCATGAGCTGTGTGGTCAGTCTGTAGTCAATACTGTGTATACATTCCTAGTGCATATTGCTGTTGTGTTGTACACTGCATGTTGCATTGATGTGTAACTCATCTTCTGTGTCTACCTCCCATTTTGCAGGTCCCTTCCTCATGTCTACACAAGGACCTCTAGTCTGGAGATGGGGTCCATGTTGGCAGCAGTGCACCTACAACTCTACATGGCGCCAACACTGCGCAGTTGGTAGTGGTGGGAGTGCAGGCATTACCAGGTGGTGAGACTACTAATATGTAACATTTGTGATGTCATGTTAATGGTAGTACGTGCTCAAGTATGTTGTTGGTCCGGCATTGCTGTGAGCATTTCAGGTGTTGCAGGTTTCTAATAGGGACACTGTACATAGTGACACTAGTGTCATGTTGTGGGGATTACTTTGTTTACCTGCAAATAGCATGACATGGCACGGTGTATCGTGTGGCGGTGCTGGGGTTGGGTTGGCTGACATGGCACTGTCCTCTTGTTGCATTTTGCAAGTGGGTATTCTTTTTAGCTGCTTGAATGTGTAACTCCACAAAACTGCATTGGTGGTGTCTGTGTGGGTAGGGATGCACACATTGTGACACTTCCAGGTGAACAATCTCAGGCTGATATGGTATTCACGGTTCATTCTCCAGACATTCAGGATCAGTGTCAGGTTGAGTCATCATTGATTGTCAGATGGAATGTGCCAGGGCAGTGTGCACTCCACAGGGGTGTGATTTCTATGTGAAGTAATTAGCCACTAGCTGTGTACGGGCTGCCTCCCCCCGTGCCCTTTCCTCTCCCATGCGCAGCGGCTGTGCATGTGGTTGGGGATGTGGGGCCACCACCATGTCTACGGCCAGGCCCCGGCGTGTTGCAACGTTGTGCAGGACACATGCTGCCACTATGATCCTGCACACTACTGGGGGAGCGTATAACAGCTGGCCGCCAGAACGGTCAAGGGAGCGAAAGCGTGACTTTAGCACTCCGAATGTGCGCTCCACTATGCCCCGGGTCGTAATGTGGGCTGTGTTATATCTTACCTCGTGTGGCGTGGTGGGGTTCCGAATTGGCGTCATCATGTGGGGGCTGAGAGGGTAGGCACTGTCCCCTGTGGAGGTGGTGATTGGTATCATTGGTGGGGTTGTGACCTTGCTCAGTATCCAACATGCATGCATGTGCAGTGGCATACATACTCACCAAGCAGCCATGTATCGCCATGCCGCCCAGCTTCTAGGTCCCGGCTTAGGGTGGACATTCGGTAAATGAAGCTGTCGTGGGTGGACCCGGGATAGTTGGCATATACTGAGGTGATGATTCCCTTGGCATTACATGCTACCTGCACGTTGATGGAATGCCAGTGCTTGCGGTTTCTATAGATGTGCTCAGATGCCCTAGGGGGACGTAGAGCCACATGGGTGCAGTCGATGGCACCTAGCACTTTGGGGAATCGTGCCACACCGTAAAAATCCAGGGCGGCAGCATGCCTTTCTGCAGGTGGTCTGGGCAGGTATATGTGCCTGCGGACTGATGGGCGTGCAGTGATGATGTTCAGGACCTGGTGTAGGCAGCGTGACTGGGTGGCCTGTGACACCCCACCCACTATGGCACTTGTCCGCTGAAATGATCCAGTGGCTAAGAAGTGCAGTACATTGAGGACCTTCTCCAGGGGGCTGAGTGCTTGGGAGCACAGGGTGGGTGATGTGAGGTCATCCTCCCACTCACTCACCAGGTCCAGTATTATGTGTGGTGGAAACCTGTACCTCCCATACACCTGGTCATCAGGCATCCCGAAAAGGCTGGTTCTGGGTGTGAATATTCTGGCACTGACTATCCTCCTCCTCCTCCTTTGGTAGCCCACTGCCACTGCTGCTAGGAACGGTATGTTCATCCTGGCGTCTGAGCTTGTTATTGTTAAAGTGCGCAAATTTATGCTTTGCGTGTGTTCTAGGCGAGCGTGTGACCCGCGCACCCCTGGAATCCAGTTCCCAGTCCAATAGCGTGTGGAAATTCCCACGCACCACGGGATACAGGTGCGCTGACGTACTTGCGTGTGTAAGTGCCCGCGCACCCATGAAATACACGTACATAGGCCAATCGCGTGTACGCGCACTTTTGTCCAATTACACGCTGACGTGCAGTATTTCCACGTGTGCTCCGTCATCACGTGCTGAGTGGGGAACACCCGTGCGGGTCACGTCACAGACGCGCTTACGCACTGAGGGACTCTGGTCCAATAGAATCGCGTATGCGTGCTGACGCGCTTACGCGCTAAGGGCCTTTCCTCGGATTTCACGCTGACGTGCAGGATTTTCACGTGCCAAATCACTCCGTATCAAGCTAGCCACGAGAAAACACACGGAAGACCACGCTCCTGCCCAGAAGGCCGAGTTACTGCCCCCCAGTGCCCCGAGCAGCCTCCCACGTGCCATCTGCTGCCTGCCTGCTGCCACCGTGCCCTGCCATTTGATGCCTGCACATCAGCCATCTGCAGGGGTCCAGTTGCTGTGTCCACCCCTGCTGGAACTGAAGACTCCCGACTGGGATTACATCGCTCCACAGCCCAGCCCCAGGACCCAGTTGCCCACCCACACCTGCCTCTGGGGTTGCCATGTCGGGCACGTCCACATCTGGCACCAGTGGTGTAAGAGGATTCAATTCAACACTACAGCTAAGTCAACGCCTAGTCTATAATACTGAATGAAAACCCTTATTGATATATCTTTATGTCCAGTTCATGCGTTCTGGATGACTACCCCTATATAACACCCCTCTCTTGGAATCCTCCTGACCCCACTGAGCCAAGAAGTAGTTCTGTTTTGCAAGTTTAAAGGTTTATTTGATAACTTAAACAATATATGTATATATCACACCTTATAATAAATTAATAATTGAATAGCACACTTAATCTGATATGATAAAGATTAACAACGGAGAATCTGGCACTAGCACACTTCTTTATAATCACTAAGGAGTTGACATGAAATGGATAAGGTAGCACACAGGTGAATAGGAACAAAAGAAGAAGGTGGTACAGAATGCTTTATGTAAGCTCAGGTGGATGCAATATTCAATGAATGCAGTACAGAAAATACTCAATATGATTTCAACCAAACAATGTAATCACTTTTCTCTGGCTATTCACTCCCCCCTCTTTATGCAATGCAAGGAAATGGGAGGAAAGCACACAGTTCTCAGAAATGCAATCAATGTAATTCAGTTCAATCCCCCCCAAGCACGCTTAAAGAAAACAGATAGGAGTTTTGAAAACACAGGCCCAAATGCTTTTATATGTGCTAGCAATGGATGAGAAATATGCTGGAAATGCTTTTAATTCCCTTTCAGAGGTTCAGGGTGAGTGGTATCTAGTTAATATTAGTCCAGGCTCACACTAGCAATGATTCAGGGATGATTAGCAGGTTAAACGAAGTTTTTGGCAAGGAAAAGCAAAACTGCTGTCTTTTTACACGTGGAGAAATTTGCAAATCGCGGCAAAATTCACGCGTGCGTTTTCCACGATTGCGGTAAAACTATAAGGGGTAGGAATGTGGTTCTTGGTGCGATTCAAAGCTAAGATTCTAAGCTTTCAAATGAAAGTTACTGCAAGTCTCTAGCACAAACGGTCGCAGAGATATGAGCGATTAAATAAAGGTCGTTTTTCAGATTTGAAATTTTAAAGTTCAAAAAGACAAGTGCAGCTTGCAACTAGAAAATGACAAGTGACAGCTTTACAAATGACAGGTGACAGTTAGGAGGCAGTTCTACTTAGATTAAATAGATTGAATTATATTATTTTAACTAAGAGATGTGTTCTGAGTTTTGCTGAGTACTCACAAGAGATTTTGAACCGGAAAGCGACTTGGTCACGGACTTCAGTCTGGTCCGGTCTCCTCGGGTTCCACTCACAGCGCCTGGCCTCTGGAACTGCTCACAGCATCGGGGTCAGCACTCTGGATACAATGGCCTGGTCTCTCTCTCTGGGTACCGCACTGCTTCTGGATTCTGGAGATTGAGGGATTTGAAGTCTCTGTTTATCTTGGAGTCTAAGTGTTGGCTCTTTGAAGTTTGATGGAGGTAAAGTATGGATTTTTCCGGCAGAGCTTCCAGCGGCAGATGGATTTGAAAGTCCCTATCTGTCCTGTCTGTCTGCTTTTATGTGTTTAGAATGTGGGTGTGTTCTAGCATCACTGACCCTACCTCTCTCTCAGCTTCTAATTGGTCAAACTTCCATTTCTCATTTGATTGGGGAAGGAAGTGTGTGTCAGCGTGATGTCATTTTATGGCTTGCAGAGAGTCCACTCCTCCTGTCAACTTACACACAAATCTAGATTTGAAACAAATACATATTTGCAGAGGTACATATTGTTTTAAAATCATATGCACCCATCATGCATTACAGGAGGTATACCCTGTTCAAACTCTGCTCTTCCTGGGAGCTTGCATTCAGAAATGGCACATATTTCACTTTTTAACTGATTTTGCAATTCCGGACATTGACCCAAATTTACACACATGTGTGCAGGGAGTATGGACATTAACTGATGAAGTTTCAGGTTTTTAACATTCATACATTTAGAGTAATATCCACTTTTCCGCTAACACCCCCCTGAACATGCCACCGGGTCGAAAAACCTCTTAAAATGTGGGCAGAAAAATCACAAGAATTATGGTATCATTTATAAAATTTTCACATGTCCGCACCATGAGTTATTCATCTTTTTCTAAACAATATTCTGGCTACAAAGGGGTGTGGTTTCCCAGGTCACATGGTGGAAATACTGGTTTATCCAGTTCTGCCAAGCCAGCTTGCTCTCACAGGCAGTGCCCCTCCCAGCTTCTGCCAAGAGGAAGCTACATTTTACGACCGCTGTAATAAAACCTTTGCCTGAGTCAAGACAGGCTTTGTTCAGAGCTCTTGTAGAGCACAGGTAATTCAATTATCAGATAGATGGCATATCCTTAGTGTGAATAGCAAAAGGGCAGCTAGGCCTGGGAACACAGCTGTGACTCAAGTTTCACTCCTGATGGGGGTAGTTGCCAGGCAGAATTCAGTTCCTTAAGCCAGGTTTCAGATAAAATGTCACTTTTTGTTCCCCAGTTTCTGCATTCAAATAAAACTAAACATTTTCACATATGCAGCTAGAAGGCTGATTCTAAGTGCAAAACTATGGCATTTCAACAGTTACAAAGGCATGTGACACCAAACATAGGTCACTCATTTAATCTAAACATTTCGATTTTAGTGTCTTTAAATCCAGTGCAACTTAAACTGCTGACTCCATAGCAGTTTTGTTATAAGCATTGTTTTGGGCTCTTCATTTCCCAGATTTTGTAGGCACACAACACTCCATTCTACCAAATGTCTGCTGGTGTCCAGTGAGTTTTTAGATGTGTTGCAATGTTTAAAATAGACAGTTTGAGCCTGCCTTCAGAGAAACACAGGGTGGTTTTAAAACGCCGGCTTTTGGATAGTGGTGAGTACTGGTACTGCACCCCTTTTTGGGATTTAAGAAAATGAATTCCCAACAGTTATGGGTTTGCTTTTGGCAATCAGCATTGCCATTCCCAATGGTTTCAGACTACCGTGTGGGTAGTCCAATGGTGGTTTTAGGCAGTTTCCTTCTGTGCCCATAACATCGGCAAAAATGAATGGCAGCCTATTCTTCATGCATTTCCCTGTGCATTTTCTGGGAAGCTCTGGCCATCATGATGTTTTCCATGTCAGTACTGCACAGTTTTGAGGTACGGCTCGGATGCATGGGTAAATACATCCCACAAGCCCCCCTCTTGCGATGGCCATTCTATTTCACGAATGGGACTCGCAAGACCTGGGATGTTTCCTCATCTTCTTCCAATAGATGGCACAGTTCAGCATCTTTTCCTCCATCCGGTACTGATCGATCGGTTCTCCTCGCCGGTCCTGATGGGAATATTGGGCGGTCCACTGGGCCCATTGGATCTTCGTTCCCGGTCTCCGGATTGCCCTCCTTGGCCCGTCTCCAGGTTTTCTTTCTCCTAGGACGACAAAGGAAGAGCGGCAATACCTACTCATAGACGTTTTTCCACCACTGTTGAGATAGTGGGGCAGCATATGCATTTCATCATAACGAAACATTACATTCTTATTTTGAAAAAAAACAGTATAACTAAGAGACAGTTTCATGCAAATCACAATATTTTAGAGACTAGATGTGGTATGTTTTATGATTGGAACTGAATTAGTCTGAGACAGTACCCGCTAGGATTCCAGAGGATTCCTCCAGTTGTTGCAGAGTGTGCGTCGGATGGCAACATTTCAACTGGTTTATGTGGACCCACTTGTCTTCTCCCTCTGCCAAAGGACCTTTGGGGATGTGGATTTTGTAGGCCACAGGGGAGATTTTGTCTATGATCTCGAATGGTCCCTTCCATGTAGGCAAAAATTTGCGCTGCTTGGCCTGGTTCCTTTGGAAGTTGTATAGATAGACCCGGTCTCCCACCTGATATTCCTTCCTGGAAGTTTTCAGGTCATAGTGGGTCTTCATGCTATCAGCTGATCTTTCTAGATTCCGCTGAGCATAAGCAAAAGCATGTTGGAGGTGTTTCCTTAAATTCTCCACATACTCATGAGTAGTGGAGGCATTTATCAGTGTCTGCTCTTGGGTCCTGTAGAGCAAATGCTAAGGAAGCACCATCTTGCGCCCAGTCATCAACTCAAATGGTGACATTTTGGTTGCAGATGAAGGGGTAGATCTGATAGCCATTAGGACCAGAGGTAATCGGATATCCCAACTTGGCCCAGAATCTGCCACAAACTTCTTTAATATGCTCACAATTGTACGGTTATATCTCTCTACTGCCCCAAAAGAAGCTGGCCTGTAAGCAATATGCAGCTTTCTCTTGACCCCCAGTATCTCCCACATCTTTGTCATTACTTCACTGGTGAAGTGGCTACCTCTGTCTGACTCAATCCTTTGAGGTAGACCAAAACGGGAAAAGATGTGGTTAATCATCAAGGCAGCTGCAGTTTCTGCCTTGCAATTTGGGGCTGGGAGACATTCCACCCACTTGGTAAACAAGCATGTCACAGTCAACATGTACTTATTCCCCCTAGCCGAGCGAATCACGGGGCCTACAAAGTCGATTTGTAAATCTGACCATGGCAGTGTCATCCCCCTCTTTTGGAGAGGTGCGCGGTGCGTGAGGGATGATGGCTGAAATTGTGCACACACAAGACACCCCTTCAAGTATTGGTCGAGGTCCTGCCCCATGTGTGGCCAGTATGCAACCTCTCTTAAGATTTCCAATGTTGTGTGAAACCCCCTATGACCGGCGGTGGCCGCATCATGGGCGTGACTTAACATCAGACTTCGGAATGAGGTAGGAACCACCCACTGATCGTGGCCAGCTTTGGATTTCCTTACCAACAAACCGTCTTGGATTCGGAACATTTTTGGACATTTCATCAACACTCTTAGGTCCTCTTTCCCAATGTAATCGGTATCCGTCAGGGGAAAGTTCTCAGGGTCCTCAAGGTGCTGGTAAAATTTACCAATAATTGGATCCCCCTTCTGAGCGGTAATCAAATCAGCATCAGGGGTCTCCTTACTCCATTGTGCAATTGAAAGGTCGTTGTGAGCATTTGTCTGGGACCTAGTGATGGCAGTGACCTGGATTTCCCCCAACAGGGACTCAATCTCAATTAGATCCCCTTGGATGGCCCCGGTTTTGGCCAGCTGATCAGCTAAGTCATTTCCAGTTTTGTCTGGTCCCTCTACTTTGGAATGACCCTTGATCTTTTTCCAATAGATGGTCATCTCATTCGATGTGACCAGATCATCAATGTTTTGGATCAACTTCCCATGTTTCAAGGGTTTGTTGTTAGCACATAACATGCCTCTGGTTTTCCAATTAACCAGGTGCTCCACGAACCCGTTCCGTACATAATCCGAATCTGTGATTATGACCAGTTTGTGGAGTTGATGCTGGACAGCAGTGAGGATGGCCTGATGCACAGCCATCAATTCTGCCACCTGACTACTTCGGGGACCAATTTTGTATCCAGCGGAGGGTTCTGGGAACTCATTCACCCATGCATTCCCTACGCCGGCCACCAGTTCTTTCTCCCCGTTGTTGTCAACATGGTAAGAGCATCCATCCACATAGACAGTGGGCATTCCCTCACACTTGTCCTCTTCAAAGACTTTGTGTGGGGAATTAAGGTATGCCCCCGTGTTGTCCTTGATTTTTAGACTTTCGTCCTCGAGACAGTTTTCTCTGGCACAATCATGCAAGTCAGCCAGACCTTGCCCGAGGGGACTCTTCTTGTTTTGGCCATATCTGACCTCCACAGGAAAGCCTTGCATTGACAGAATCCAGGAAGTAATTCGGGAATTACTCACATTTCCGGCCCGGATTCTGTCACTTTGGAGATATTGCAGAGGCTGGTGTGGAGTCTCCACTATGATGTGTTCCCCCTGGATAAACGGGCGGTAATTCTTCAATGCCCACACCGTTGCCAGGAGTGCCTTCTCACAATCGTTGAATTTTTCCTCCACAGAGGATAAGGTTTTGCTCGCATAGGAGATTACTTTATTGACCTTGTCATGCTTTTGGTATAATACTGCCGTCAAGCACGTATCAGAGAACCCCGTCTCCAGGAAGAACTCCTTGTTTCTGACAGGGTAAGCTAGGCAAGGCGCTTGTGAGAGGCTTCTTTTGAGTTGTTTTACCGCCTCGGCTTGTTCTGGACCCCATTCCCACTTGACCCCCCCTTCAGGAGATGAATCAGGGGTCTGGTGATCTCTGCGTGGCCCTCAATGAACTTTCTGCTGTAATTAGTCAGTCCAAGGAGGCTCCTTAGTTCCCGCAGAGTTGTGGGGTCTTTCAGTTTCTGAAGTGCTTCCACTTTCTTTTCCTGGGGACAGAGACCCTGAGGAGTAATCTCATGCCCCAAGAAATTAACACGGGTTCTACACCACTGTGCTTTCTGAAAGGAAAGTTTTGCTCCGGCGGCCCTCAACTGTGTTAGAACATAACGGATCTCCGCTATGTGTTCCTCAACAGTTGAGCTTTTGATGAGGACATCATCTACATAAGCCAGGTTACCCCTCGCACCCAGGTCGGGCATGGCCTTATGTAGGAAAATGTTGAATTCATTGCCGGAGTTAAGGTATCCGAAGGGAGTCCGGGTCCATGTATACTGCTGGCCCCCAAAGGTAAAAGCCAGCTTGTATTGGTCCTCCCTACTGACAGGCACGGTCCAGTATCCATTGGTCAGGTCTATTGCAGTGAATACCTGTGACCCCTGGATCTGGGCCAGCCCTTGGTCAATGTAGGGGAGAGGCCATCGGGAAGTATGGACCCGTTTGTTGAGCTCCCTGAGGTCAGCGCAGAGTCTCCACTGGCCGTTTGGCTTCAATATTCCCAGCACCGGATTATTGAAGGTGCTGTGGACTGGACGGATTATTCCCCGGGACTCAAGGTTCTTAATTATTTCAGTAAGGGACTCCATGGATGCGAGAGGCAAGCGATATTGCTTCACAAACACTGGGGTCATGCCAGGGTCCGTGGGGATTGTTGTTGTGTGGATGTCAGTGCGACCACAGTCATATGAGTCTACCGCAAAGAGATCTTGGAAATCCAAGAAAACTTGTTTCAACTTTTGCTTTTGTTCCAGAGTCACACAGGCATCAGCTAGGTTGACTCTCTCTTCCACCATCTGCCTGAAGCCTGGAAAGACTTCTGGTCTGGCTATCTCCGCGGCCTCCTCCAGCTGGGTGGAGAAGTCCCTGGTCAGAGTGCTGATTTGGACCGGAGGCTTCAGGTGGGAAAGGCAGCCTTCATGAACCTGGAAAATCACCTCATCCCTCCTGAAGTCACACGTCACATCTTCCTTACCATACGGGCAGGAAGTGTACACCAGGAAGTTCCCCCCATGTCAGGTAAAAATCCTGTCTGGTGTTGCGTTGTCATCACTGTCACTGTCAAAACAGTCCTTGGGGATTGGTCCTAACAGTTCATTTCTAAGATCAATGGAGAAATGTCGGTCATCAACCGCCATTCCAATAATGGTGCCTGCGGCTAGAGTAATACTCTTTAAGTCGCTGTTATCCACCTCTATTGGAATGGTGTCATGTTCTATGTTGACTAATGGTGTTGGGTTTACCCCCAACCCTTGCTGTTGGAGAGAAGCATTTAGATGTATGTAAGCGTCAGGGTTTTTCAACTCTTGTCCCCTTTTAACTTTCACTTCCAGGGAGAATTGTCGGGTCCTTTCTGGGATGGTGACTTCCTTTTTAGTCTGAATTTCAACTGCATAAGGTAGCAATTGAGCTGACCTAAATGTTTTTTCTGGATCATCAAAGCCCATGGGATTATCCGCTAATCGGGACCAAGCTTTGAAGTTTATTAGGTCCAAACTAATGGCGAAGCGATTGAGAATGTCACTGCCTAAGTAAAAGGCGGCAGGGACGTCTCGCACGACCCATCAATCATGGACTATGCTCTTGTTGCCAATGGAGATTTTGAGCATACACCTGCTTGGCAGGAGATGTTTGAAATTAGGTGCTTCCAGGTCCATTTCCCATTTGTCTATCAGTTTGAAGGTGGGAATGACTGGATCCTTTGGGAGTTGGCGAAACATGGCTTCGCTGATGAAGCTCTTACCGTTGTTCACACACACTCGAGCGAGACCAGAGTCCTTCCCATCATTTAACTGAACAGGGATGAACAACTGCTCTCCAATTTGCTGAATATCAGCCAGGCTCTGAGCTGATTTCACATCTTTCTGGACTATAGGAGTGGGAGTTTCTGATTGTGGATTAGTATAGAATTTCAGAGTGTTTCCTTCCAGCGTGGAATATCACTTTAGACTGGAGGGAAGGTTGATTTTCAGAAAAAGAGAGGACCCCCCATCACCAGTCTGTTGTCCTACTGCTATTACTGTCACGTCTGGAATCTGGTTGTTCTGGAAGTGAAATTCTACTTGGTCAGATTTTTGTTCAACCATGTGGCAGGTGCCGTTTAAACTAACATGGTTGACACTCTGTTTTAATTTTATTGGTCGGATAGTCTGGGTCCAGAGGACCTTGTTTACGCAATCTATTAGGGGTGACAACCTTCTCAGGAGGTCATTCCCTAGTAAACAAGGGGTGCCCTCTGGGGTCACAACTATGACCGGGTGTTTCAACTTGTGTCGCCCGATCTTAATGTCCAAGTCTGCAGTCCCCTCAACGGGAATTTCCTTCCCGTCAAAGTTCTGCAGTTGTCCAGGAAGAGAGGTGAGAGGAATTTGGTAATTCTCTCCCCTTCCTGCATTCAGTTCGTCAAAGGCCCTTCTGGACAGAAGGGTAGCTTGAGATCCAGTGTCCACCAGTGCCAAGATTGTATCCTGCCCCTGTACTTGTACCGGGGCATAATATCTTCCCTCCTTCTCCTCAAGGGGGCACAGATAATGTACATTTTTGGACAACTGGTGGGCTAATTTTCTGGTTTTGGACATCGCTAGCGAAGAGATTTGGGCAGAATTCTGTGGAGAGCCTTGGGAATCTGAAAGAAAAAGTTGGCAACTGGAGATCAGAGCCATTGTGGGTTCCCCTGGCTCCGGTTCTGGGCCGCCCCCCCCCCCTTTTTGGAGGCAGTCACCAGAATGGGTTTGAACCAGGGGATTTTCTTGCTGTTGGTTCTGGGATGAGATGGTGGGCGGCAGTAGCTCAGTCTCCACATCTCCCCAGTCTGGATTTGCATCCCTAGGGACCCATTTTTCTTTGGGAGGAGTTCCCCCCTCTCTGAAGGAGAAGATCCTTTTCCCAGGATCCTCTGAGGATCCCTCTCCCTCAAATTGGAATATCTGTACCTCCTCCTCAAACTGAGTCTGTTTGGGTCTTTTGTTTCTCCTACCCCCCCTCTGCTCCTTAGGAGGCAGACTTTCCGGGGCAAGAGATTTTGTTTCCGGTTCCTGGGCTTCCATGGGCTGTTTACAAGTGAGGAAGGAAGCTTCCTCCAAGGCTTTACACCCCCCTTCCCTTTGTGCCTCCTCCCTGGGAACCGGTGAGTTATCGGGGTGCTGCCCCCGTCATTGTTCTGGAGCACCAGGTCCAGAGTTGGGTGCGTTCTGCGCCGGCACGCCCATCTGAGGGTTCTGCTGAGCCCTCAGTATGTGACCCAGATCCCGCGCCATGTTTTGAACCTGGCGCTCTAACTGGGAAACCCGCTCAGGCTGATACGGGGCCCTGTTTTCTCCCCTGGGCTGATCCCGGGAAGGGTAGCTGTCCCTCCTCTGGTAATACCCCGGGTTGGGAAGATTTGGATACCCCTCCACCCTTGGCCTCCCCTCTCCCGGATTCAGTGGTCTGGGCTCAGGGAATTGGGGAAAGAAGGATGGATGGTTTTGGGGCTGAAAGTCGGGTGGATATCTGGGGAAAAAGTTCTGCCCAGGGTTTGGTAAATTTCTGCCCTCCTGTGGGAAGTTTGGAGGGAAGTTCCCTGGGTTAGGTGCTTGGCTGGATCCCCCCCCTTGGGCCGGAGGAGTCCACACATAACCCAGGATGGGTCGATTTCCCTTGTAACGGGGACTTACATAATCAGGAGAGCGAGGGACCCCATTTGTGGGGCTGCCTCCTTGGCTCCCTGTCTGTGACTGACCCGAGGACCTCCTGGGCCTAGCATTATTAGGTGCAGGTAGGTTTTTAGGCCCCCCCATCTCCAAATCCAAAACGGGGGTGACCTTTACCTCTGCCACCTTGGCAGCAGCAGGGGTGCTGTTGGCTTTGGGGTTTTTCTGGGCATTACTTTTGCTATCTATCGGTTTCTGCACCTCATAGATCCGGGTAGCCTGTTCAATGACCCAGTCTAAAGATCTTTTCTCGTGAAAATCCCTCACGAGCTGGGTCATGATATATTTGGGCAAGGCATGGAAAAACGTATTAATAAATTCCCTGCTATCCGTGCGCACCCTTCTTGTGGTCTGTGCAAAAGCCCGCTTTAACTCCTGCACAAATTCTTGTGGGGCCTGATCCTCCCCACATTGCAAATTGTAGGCTGCCTTCCGAGCCTCTTGAGGATTTCTGTGAACAGAAAAATGTTTCAAGATGGCCGCCTTATAGGTGGACCATCTTAAATGATTTTGGTCCTCCAGCCCCGCAAAGAAACTGGAGTATTCCGGGGAGAAGGTCCACTTTACATATTGAATACAGCTTTGGCTGTCCTTCAAATGGAAAGTCTCCATCATTTGTTCAAACAACTCTAAGTGCTCCCAAACAGAATACTTAGCGTTCTTATGGTAAGGCGTGATGACGCTCCTGATCGCCTTAATCTGCTTTAAGGGGTCCTTAAGCAAGGCCCTTTTTGCCTTATTGGCCTTTTTGGTTCGGGTAACCCTTGTCCATTCGTCCTCGGACTCAGAGGCACTGCTCCCAGAGGTTCCCGTCTGTTCTTCCAGGTTTTCCCGGATTCTGCGAGCCTGGCAATGGCTGGCAGAATGTGGGGACCTGGTCTCCTGTGTCCTGCGCAGTTCAGAGGAGTCTTCAGATTCCTCCTTGCTAGGATTTGATGGGTACCCCCTCCACTGACCTAACTGGGCAGAGGTTTTCAGGATGCCCTTAATGGGCCTATTCTCCTGGGGTTCCCCATTGAACTGTACTGTACTTGGGTGCCCATACCCGGATGCCCACCCCTCCATTCCTGAGTGGTACTGGCCTGTGAGCCCCATACTCTTAGCTGGATAGTAATCTGCCATCCCTGTGGCCCTGTGCTCATGTGCGCCAGGGGACATGGGGGTGGTAGAGTCCAGGGACTGAGAGGTATGAGGGCCTCTGGTACTAGGGCTCCTGAGGTTATGCTCCGGAGTTTCCATTTCCCAGCGAACCTCATCTCTATCCGCCCCTGCTCCCTGTTGCAATGCAAGAGCCTGCATTTGTGCTTTCAGTTCCTCTGTTAAGGCCTTACTCGACTCTATCAGTCTCTCCTGCATCGCTACCTGTTGTTGGAGCCAATCATTGTGTTGGCAGAGAGCCTCATTCTCTCTCTGTGCTTCCTGATTGGTCCTGGAGTACTGGGCCAGTCTTTGCTGCAGGAGGGTTACCTCCTGGGCAATGTCCCTATTGGCCTGCTCCTTTCTTGCCAGAGCCTCTTCCACCCTCCTGGTGTGCTCTAACAAGTTCTGGTTTTCTTTTTGGAGGTCACCCAGCCCCTGGAGGGACAGGTGATTTTCTTCCATTTTCCTTTTTAAATGGCAGACTTCCTGGCCTATGGCGTCTCTTTCCTGACTAAGAGCCTGCATTTGTGCCGCCAGGTCGTTCCTCTGCCTTTGGAAGGTACCAGCTTTCGGGCGCTCCTGGTCAAACTCTGTCTGGGTATCCAGGTCTTTCAAAATCAGTTTATTGCTCTCTGCCTTCTCTCTATCTAGGTGGCTTTGCAGGGTGACTACCTGCTCAGCACATGCCCTATTGAAGTCTTGCTGTTGCTCCAGCTTTTTCTGGCTTTGCAGTATGGAGTCCAAACCTTCTTGGTGTTCCTTCTGCAAGGCCAGAAATCTGGTATCCTGTTCTGACTTTTCCTTTTGCAGCACATCCATATCCTCCTTCATTTTAGTGATGTACAGTCTGCTGTCATTTTCTGACTCCTGGCTCCTCTGCAGCCTCTGCTCAGAAGAGACCAGGTCAGATTGGACCTTCTCTAACACCATCTGTTGCCTTTTTGCCAAATCATGGCCTTCAGCACATTTATTCTGTATGTCTCCCATATATAAGTACAGGTATGCTGCTATCCTGGCAATCTTATTGTGTTCCTCTTTGGCTTTAGGAGCCATATATAGTTCACTCAGGGCCACATGTAATGGACCCTGATCTCTCCATAAGTCTGACCCTGTTTCAGTGGCCTGTCGCGTGATGGCCTGCAACCAGGCATCCTGGCCCTGCTCAGCCCATTCACCTCTCACAAATAGTTTATGTAAGAAGTGCTCTCTGGCTATTTTCATATCTACCAAGGTCGTCATTCTAGAGATTGGTCTCTGTCCTGACTTACAGAAGTTAGTATTTTATTTTTGCAGAACAGAACTTTTCTTGGAGTGTCCCTTTTGAGGAATGCTTCGCAGCGTAATGCAGCGTGGTGATCTGACTGGATATGTGTATCTGGTCAGCTGGCACGCTGTATTAAGCTGCACAAGTGGTATTCTAACCCAAACGTCCGGCTCGAGTCCCCAATTTGTAAGAGGATTCAATTCAACACTACAGCTAAGTCAACGCCTAGTCTATAATACTGAATGAAAACCCTTATTGATATATCTTTATGTCCAGTTCATGCGTTCTGGATGACTACCCCTATATAACACCCCTCTCTTGGAATCCTCCTGACCCCACTGAGCCAAGAAGTAGTTCTGTTTTGCAAGTTTAAAGGTTTATTTGATAACTTAAACAATATATGTATATATCACACCTTATAATAAATTAATAATTGAATAGCACACTTAATCTGATATGATAAAGATTAACAACGGAGAATCTGGCACTAGCACACTTCTTTATAATCACTAAGGAGTTGACATGAAATGGATAAGGTAGCACACAGGTGAATAGGAACAAAAGAAGAAGGTGGTACAGAATGCTTTATGTAAGCTCAGGTGGATGCAATATTCAATGAATGCAGTACAGAAAATACTCAATATGATTTCAACCAAACAATGTAATCACTTTTCTCTGGCTATTCACTCCCCCCCTCTTTATGCAATGCAAGGAAATGGGAGGAAAGCACACAGTTCTCAGAAATGCAATCAATGTAATTCAGTTCAATCCCCCCCAAGCACGCTTAAAGAAAACAGATAGGAGTTTTGAAAACAGAGGCCCAAATGCTTTTATATGTGCTAGCAATGGATGAGAAATATGCTGGAAATGCTTTTAATTCCCTTTCAGAGGTTCAGGGTGAGTGGTATCTAGTTAATATTAGTCCAGGCTCACACTAGCAATGATTCAGGGATGATTAGCAGGTTAAACGAAGTTTTTGGCAAGGAAAAGCAAAACTGCTGTCTTTTTACACGTGGAGAAATTTGCAAATCGCGGCAAAATTCACGCGTGCGTTTTCCGCGATTGCGGTAAAACTATAAGGGGTATGAATGTGGTTCTTGGTGCGATTCAAAGCTAGGATTCTAAGCTTTCAAATGAAAGTTACTGCAAGTCTCTAGCACAAACGGTCGCGGAGATATGAGCGATTAAATAAAGGTCATTTTTCAGATTTGAAATTTTAAAGTTCAAAAAGACAAGTGCAGCTTGCAACTAGAAAATGACAAGTGACAGCTTTACAAATGACAGGTGACAGTTAGGAGGCAGTTCTACTTAGATTAAATAGATTGAATTATATTATTTTAACTAAGAGATGTGTTCTGAGTTTTGCTGAGTACTCACAAGAGATTTTGAACCGGAAAGCGACTTGGTCACGGACTTCAGTCTGGTCCGGTCTCCTCGGGTTCCACTCACAGCGCCTGGCCTCTGGAACTGCTCACAGCATCGGGGTCAGCACTCTGGATACAATGGCCTGGTCTCTCTCTCTGGGTACCGCACTGCTTCTGGATTCTGGAGATTGAGGGATTTGAAGTCTCTGTTTATCTTGGAGTCTAAGTGTTGGCTCTTTGAAGTTTGATGGAGGTAAAGTATGGATTTTTCCGGCAGAGCTTCCAGCGGCAGATGGATTTGAAAGTCCCTATCTGTCCTGTCTGTCTGCTTTTATGTGTTTAGAATGTGGGTGTGTTCTAGCATCACTGACCCTACCTCTCTCTCAGCTTCTAATTGGTCAAACTTCCATTTCTCATTTGATTGGGGAAGGAAGTGTGTGTCAGCGTGATGTCATTTTATGGCTTGCAGAGAGTCCACTCCTCCTCTCAACTTACACACAAATCTAGATTTGAAACAAATACATATTTGCAGAGGTACATATTGTTTTAAAATCATATGCACCCATCATGCATTACAGGAGGTATACCCTGTTCAAACTCTGCTCTTCCTGGGAGCTTGCATTCAGAAATGGCACATATTTCACTTTTTAACTGATTTTGCAATTCCGGACATTGACCCAAATTAACACACATGTGCGCAGGGAGTATGGACATTAACTGATGAAGTTTCAGATTTTTAACATGCATACATTTAGAGTAATATCCACTTTTCCGCTAACACCCCCCTGAACATGCCACCGGGTCGAAAAACCTCTTAAAATGTGGGCAGAAAAATCACAAGAATTATGGTATCATTTATAAAATTTTCACATGTCCGCACCATGAGTTATTCATCTTTTTCTAAACAATATTCTGGCTACAAAGGGGTGTGGTTTCCCAGGTCACATGGTGGAAATACTGGTTTATCCAGTTCTGCCAAGCCAGCTTGCTCTCACAGGCAGTGCCCCTCCCAGCTTCTGCCAAGAGGAAGCTACATTTTACGACCGCTGTAATAAAACCTTTGCCTGAGTCAAGACAGGCTTTGTTCAGAGCTCCTGTAGAGCACAGGTAATTCAATTATCAGATAGATTGCATATCTTTAGTGTGAGCAGCAAAAGGGCAGCTAGGCCTGGGAACACAGCTGTGACTCAAGTTTCACTCCTGATGGGGGTAGTTGCCAGGCAGAATTCAGTTCCTTAAGCCAGGTTTCAGATAAAATGTCAATTTTTGTTCCCCAGTTTCTGCATTCAAATAAAACTAAACATTTTCACATATGCAGCTAGAAGGCTGATTCTAAGTGCAAAACTATGGCATTTCAACAGTTACAAAGGCATGTGACACCAAACATAGGTCACTCATTTAATCTAAACATTTCGATTTTAGTGTCTTTAAATCCAGTGCAACTTAAACTGCTGACTCCATAGCAGTTTTGTTATAAGCATTGTTTTGGGCTCTTCATTTCCCAGATTTTGTAGGCACACAACACTCCATTCTACCAAATGTCTGCTGGTGTCCAGTGAGTTTTTAGATGTGTTGCAATGTTTAAAATAGACAGTTTGAGCCTGCCTTCAGAGAAACACAGGGTGGTTTTAAAACGCCGGCTTTTGGATAGTGGTGAGTACTGGTACTGCACCCCTTTTTGGGATTTAAGAAAATGAATTCCCAACAGTTATGGGTTTGCTTTTGGCAATCAGCATTGCCATTCCCAATGGTTTCAGACTACCGTGTGGGTAGTCCAATGGTGGTTTTAGGCAGTTTCCTTCTGTGCCCATAACATCGGCAAAAATGAATGGCAGCCTATTCTTCATGCATTTCCCTGTGCATTTTCTGGGAAGCTCTGGCCATCATGATGTTTTCCATGTCAGTACTGCACAGTTTTGAGGTACGGCTCGGATGCATGGGTAAATACATCCCACAGTGGCAACCCCAGGCCAGAGGGGCACCAGCTTCACTGCCACCGAAGTTGGTGTCCTGGTGGAGCATGTCCTGGGGCAGTATGATGCCCTCTTTGGATCGTCCCGCGCCAGCAAGGAAGGACGGGAGAGGATCTGGGCCGACTGTGTGGTTGGCATCAACGCGGAGGGGGTGGCAACCCGCAACGTCCTGAAGATCAAGAAGCGCTGGGAGGACTTGAGGTCCAGGACTCTTGTGAAGGCCCGGCGCCTCGTGGAGGGGGGCCGGGGCCGCATGAGTTCCATCCAGATGAGGGTCCTGGAACGCGTACGCCCAGCGCTCCACGCCCAGATCCTTGAGAGGGAGGCCCGTCTGGAGTTGAGCGGTAAGTGTCCAAGCATTACTGTGTGAGACAGGGCATGTTGCGGTGTGCTGGTTCTATGATACTTGCCTGTATGTGTGCCATAGGCCATGTATGCATGTATGTGTGCAGGGACATCATAGTAATGCATGTGCGACCAGTGATGTGTGACCCACATGGTTGTTGCATGTGTTCAAATGCCGCATGGGGAGCCCTATGCAGATTTTGAACATGAGAGCATGCCAGTCTCTTTACCTGGACATGGGTGGGGGTGAGGGATGGGTGCTGATGCCAGGTACATATATGGTAGCCATGTCTGTGTGCCTGACCTGCATGTCTGTGACTTGTGCATGCCATGGATGCATGACACATGTGTGTGACAATGCACAGATTCAGTGAAGCAGCCAAATTACCCTTGTATCCCCTGTGTTTGGTGTGTTTGGGGCCAGATGGATGTGACTGAGGTGAAGTGTGTGCATGTGATAGGCATGAGCCATGATGCATGTGAGTTACATATCATTGAATATTTCAAGAGTCCATTGGACATGCATGGAAATGTCCATGGCATGCACCATGCCTGTTACTGTGTGTGTTTTGCCTGGACTGACCCATGTGTTGTGGAGGGACATGATGGAAGTGTACTTTGACAGTGGTGCTCCTCTGCTATTGCTTCCTGTCTAGGGGACCATTGTACAGTACCCTGATGCTTGTGTTGTTTGTCTCCCTCTACGCAGCGGCTAGTGAAGAAGAGGGCGGAGATGGCGCTGTGGAGCAAGGTGGCGGGGATGCCCCCACGGCTGCAGCGGAAGGGGTGGGTGAGCCCCCACAGGGGCCTGCTATGGTGGGAGACGGTGAGGAGCCATCCAGGTTGGTGGTTTGCACAGAGGAGGAGGAGGCCGCCACTGGGGCACACATGGGGCCTGGTGGGGGCATCCCTGCTGGTGCAAGTGGTGCAGTCCAGGGCCAGGGGCAGGAGGCAGCACAGGTCACCGTGGAGGGGCCTGTGCATGTAGCTGTCCCTGACCCTGTGAGTGCACCACCATGCACCAGCAGGGATGCCCCGTCCCAGGCCCGTCCGCAGGTAGAGGGGATGTCCATGTCACCTGACTCCTCTCCACCTGCGGACGTGGGAAACCCTGGCCGTGTGGAGAAGGTCCTGATTGGGGTCGCGATGCGCACGGCTGTGATTCGTGATGCCGTGCATGCTTCCCGGGAGGAGCACGCACGTCATCACGAAGTGCACCGTGCCGACGTGGCCCAATTGGGATCGGCCATGTTCGGGGGTTTGCTGCATGTGTTGGCCAATCTGGCGGCCCTCTCCTCCTCTGTGCAGGCTATACACCAGTCGTTCTCCTTGCCGTCTTCCGGCCCAGATGACACTAGGGCCCCCTGTGGACCTGCCCCGACCAATGCAGCCAGCTCGGTGGGGATCCCATCCCTGCCACAGTTGGGAGTCGGAGGTCCAGCAGGGGTGGACAACACAGCAACTGGACCCAAGCAGATGGAAGATGTGACAGTATCATCGGGCAGGGCACGTGCACAACGGCGTCGGTGGTTTCCATCAGCCTGGATGCCGTCGTGCTGGCAGAGGCAGTGGCGTCGGAGGCAGCAGCAGGCTCGACGTGGGAGGCATCATGGCTCGGGCCATCAAGATCAGAGGGGCAGGCATCGGCCGGAGGGCAGGGCAACCCTGGGATGGTGGTGTCTTCCGTGTGGGAGCAGTTGGTCCAGCGGATAGGTGCGGAGCGGCAGCGGGCGGAAGAGGAGCGGCTCACCATGGTCAGGGCGGAGTTCTCCATGCGTCGGGCGTTGAGGCGGGCTGAGTGCCTCGAGGAAGCTCGCAGGGAGTTTGAGCTGAACATGGGGTTATCCCTGCGAGACCTCGGGGCCAGGACAGAGTCCCGCCTCCAGGACATCGACATGGAGTTCGATGATGCCCTGGCCAGCAACATCACCGAGTGAGCCGCAGGACTTGCCCGCTGCCTTTGTATATAGTTATTTAGTTAGTTAGTGTTAGCTTTCCTTTATTCATTTTTATCTTTTTTGGACCGCTCGGACAATGGCCACTTTTTTGTAGATATTTTTTTCATTAGGTAGTAGTAGGTTTCATTTATGGTGTTGGGCTCATGGACCCTGGAATATTCGTGTATATAGTTTGCTTTTTGAAGAATAATTTTTTTTATTGATTATTGTGTTCACCATGAGGAAATGGTTTTTCATTATTTTCCTTCCACATGACATTGCTTTGGACTACATTTGTTTTTGGATTACTTTTTTTTTTTTATTTTTACATTTGTTCTCGGACATGGAACATTTATTTTGTTATCCCCATTGTTGTATGTTTGATTTGTTTACTTATTTTTCGTCTTTAATACATGTTTTTTTAACTTTCACTTGTGGTATTTTCTCATTGGTTTCATACATGTCATGATATGGGTTTTGACTTTCACTTGCACCCGTTGTGTATGTGTGTGTGACGGACATGTGTTCATTTACATACTTGCCATTGGGGTTGTATCATGTAATTGCATTCACTATGTGGGTGGATGCAATCCTTGCCTGGGTGTTTGTGCTGGGTATGCTGCTCATTACTGCCATGATTGAGTATCGTCAGGACCTGGGGGCAGGGGGACATGTGTGGGTGCCTGGTGGAGGCTGCCCCTGCACTGCTGGGGGGTGGGGGTGGTGGGAGACATGAGTGGGGGCCTGGTGGAGGCTGCCCCTGGATGGTGGGGGGTGGGGGTGATAGGGGACATCAGTGGGGGCCTGCTGGAGGCTGCCCCTGGATGGTGGGGGGTGGGGGTGATAGGGGACATGAGTGGGGGCCTGGTGGAGGCTGCCCCTGCACTGCTGGGGGGTGGGGGTGGTGGGAGACATGAGTGGGGGCCTGCTGGAGGCTGCCCCTGGATGGTGGGGGGTGGGGGTGGTGGGAGACATGAGTGGGGGCGTGGTGGAGGCTGCCCCTGGATGGTGGGGGGTGGGGGCGATAGGGGACATGAGTGGGGGCCTGGTGGAGGCTGCCCCTGCACTGCTGGGGGGTGGGGGTGGTGGGAGACATGAGTGGGGGCCTGGTGGAGGGTGCCCATGGTGGCAGGGGGGTGGGGGTGGTGGGAGACATGAGTGGGGGCCTGGTGGAGGCTGCCCCTGGTGGCGGGGGGTGGGGGTGGTGGGAGACATGAGTGGGGGCGTGGTGGAGGCTGCCCCTGGATGGTGGGGGGTGGGGGTGATAGGGGACATGAGTGGGGGCCTGGTGGAGGCTGCCCCTGGATGGTGGGGGGTGGGGGTGGTGGGAGACATGAGTGGGGGCCTGGTGGAGGATGCCCCTGGTGACTGGGTGGGTGGGGGTGGTGGGAGACATGAGTGGGGGCCTGGTGGAGGGTGCCCCTGCACTGCTGGGGGGTGGGGGTGGTGGGAGACATGAGTGGGGGCCTGGTGGAGGGTGCCCCTGCACTGCTGGGGGGTGGGGGTGGTGGGAGACATGAGTGGGGGCCTGGTGGAGGGTGCCCCTGGATGGTGGGGGGTGGGGGTGATAGGGGACATGAGTGGGGGCCTGCTGGAGGCTGCCCCTGGATGGTGTGGGGTGGGGGTGATGGGGGACATGAGTGGGGGCCTGCTGGAGGCTGCCCCTGGATGGTGGGGGGTGGGGGTGATAGGGGACATGAGTGGGGGCCTGGTGGAGGGTGCCCCTGGTGACTGGGGGGGTGGGGGTGGTGGGAGACATGAGTGGGGGCGTGGTGGAGGCTGCCCCTGGATGGTGGGGGGTGGGGGTGATAGGGGACATGAGTGGGGGCCTGGTGGAGGCTGCCCCTGCACTGCTGGGGGGTGGGGGTGGTGGGAGACATGAGTGGGGGCCTGGTGGAGGGTGCCCATGGTGGCAGGGGGGTGGGGGTGGTGGGAGACATGAGTGGGGGCCTGGTGGAGGCTGCCCCTGGTGGCGGGGGGTGGGGGTGGTGGGAGACATGAGTGGGGGCGTGGTGGAGGCTGCCCCTGGATGGTGGGGGGTGGGGGTGATAGGGGACATGAGTGGGGGCCTGGTGGAGGCTGCCCCTGGATGGTGGGGGGTGGGGGTGGTGGGAGACATGAGTGGGGGCCTGGTGGAGGCTGCCCCTGCACTGCTGGGGGGTGGGGGTGGTGGGAGACCTGAGTGGGGGCCTGGTGGAGGCTGCCCCTGGTGACTGGGGGGGTGGGGGTGGTGGGAGACATGAGTGGGGGCCTGGTGGAGGGTGCCCCTGCACTGCTGGGGGGTGGGGGTGGTGGGAGACATGAGTGGGGGCCTGGTGGAGGCTGCCCCTGGATGGTGGGGGGTGGGGGTGGTGGGAGACATGAGTGGGGGTCTGGTGGAGGGTGCCCCTGGTGACTGGGGGGGTGGGGGTGGTGGGAGACATGAGTGGGGGCCTGGTGGAGGGTGCCCATGGTGGCAGGGGGGTGGGGGTGGTGGGAGACATGAGTGGGGGCCTGGTGGAGGCTGCCCCTGGTGGCGGGGGGGTGGGGGTGGTGGGAGACATGAGTGGGGGCGTGGTGGAGGCTGCCCCTGGATGGTGGGGGTTGGGGGTGATAGGGGACATGAGTGGGGGCCTGGTGGAGGCTGCCCCTGGATGGTGGGGGGTGGGGGTGGTGGGAGACATGAGTGGGGGCCTGGTGGAGGCTGCCCCTGGTGACTGGGGGGGTGGGGCTGGTGGGAGACATGAGTGGGGGCCTGGTGGAGGGTGCCCCTGCACTGCTGGGGGGTGGGGGTGGTGGGAGACATGAGTGGGGGCCTGGTGGAGGGTGCCCCTGGATGGTGGGGGGTGGGGGTGGTGGGAGACATGAGTGGGGGCCTGGTGGAGGCTGCCCCTGGATGGTGGGGGGTGGGGGTGATAGGGGACATGAGTGGGGGCCTGCTGGAGGCTGCCCCTGGATGGTGGGGGGTGGGGGTGATAGGGGACATGAGTGGGGGCCTGCTGGAGGCTGCCCCTGGATGGTGGGGGTGGGGGTGATAGGGGACATGAGTGGGGGCCTGGTGGAGGCTGCCCCTGGATGGTGGGGGGTGGGGGTGGTGGGAGACATGAGTGGGGGCCTGGTGGAGGGTGCCCCTGGTGACTGGGGGGGGTGGGGGTGGTGGGAGACATGAGTGGGGGCGTGGTGGAGGCTGCCCCTGGATGGTGGGGGGTGGGGGTGATAGGGGACATGAGTGGGGGCCTGGTGGAGGCTGCCCCTGCACTGCTGGGGGGTAGGGGTGGTGGGAGACATGAGTGGGGGCCTGGTGGAGGGTGCCCATGGTGGCAGGGGGGTGGGGGTGGTGGGAGACATGAGTGGGGGCCTGGTGGAGGCTGCCCCTGGTGGCGGGGGGGTGGGGGTGGTGGGAGACATGAGTGGGGGCGTGGTGGAGGCTGCCCCTGGATGGTGGGGGGTGGGGGTGATAGGGGACATGAGTGAGGGCCTGGTGGAGGCTGCCCCTGGATGGTGGGGGGTGGGGGTGGTGGGAGACATGAGTGGGGGCCTGGTGGAGGCTGCCCCTGCACTGCTGGGGGGTGGGGGTGGTGGGAGACATGAGTGGGGGCCTGGTGGAGGCTGCCCCTGGTGACTGGGGGGGTGGGGCTGGTGGGAGACATGAGTGGGGGCCTGGTGGAGGGTGCCCCTGCACTGCTGGGGGGTGGGGGTGGTGGGAGACATGAGTGGGGGCCTGGTGGAGGCTGCCCCTGGATGGTGGGGGGTGGGGGTGGTGGGAGACATGAGTGGGGGCCTGGTGGAGGGTGCCCCTGGTGACTGGGGGGGTGGGGGTGGTGGGAGACATGAGTGGGGGCGTGGTGGAGGCTGCCCCTGGATGGTGGGGGGTGGGGGTGATAGGGGACATGAGTGGGGGCCTGGTGGAGGCTGCCCCTGCACTGCTGGGGGGTGGGGGTGGTGGGAGACATGAGTGGGGGCCTGGTGGAGGGTGCCCATGGTGGCAGGGGGGTGGGGGTGGTGGGAGACATGAGTGGGGGCCTGGTGGAGGCTGCCCCTGGATGGTGGGGGGTGGGGGTGGTGGGAGACATGAGCAGGTGTGCAGGGTAGTCCCCTGTTTTGTGGGCTGCCTGCAGGGGCCGTCGAGGGTGTACAGGGAACACCTGTGAGGACCCACCCAGCCTAATCGCGTGTGTAACTTCCCACGCACCCCTGTAATACACGTACCAAGCCAAATTGCGTGTCATAATTCCCGCGCACCCATGAAATAAACGCGCCCAGGCTATTCGCGTGTGGAAATTCCCGCGCACCCCTGGAATACACGTACCCTGCTGAAATTGCGTGTTAAACTTCCCGCGCACCCCTGAAATACACGCGCCCAGGCTATTCGCGTGTGGAACTTCCCGCGCACCCCTGAAATACACGCGCCCAGGCTATTCGCGTGTGGAACTTCCCGCGCACCCCTGAAATACACGCGCCCAGGCTATTCGCGTGTGGAACTTCCCGCGCACCCCTGAAATACACGTACCCTGCTGTAATCGCGTGTGGGACTTCCCGCGCACCCCTGAAATACACGCGCCCAGGCTATTCGCGTGTGGAACTTCCCGCGCACCTCTGAAATACACGTACCCTGCTGTAATCACGTGAGGGACTTCCCGCGCACCCCTGAAATACACGCGCCCAGGCTATTCGCGTGTGGAACTTCCCGCGCACCCCTGAAATACACGGGCCCAGGCTATTTGCGTGTGGTACTTCCCGTGCACCCCTGAAATACACGCGCCCAGGCTATTCGTGTGTGGAACTTCCCGCGCACCCCTGAAATACACGCGCCCAGGCTATTCACGTGTGGAACTTCCCGCTCACCCCTGAAATACACATACACTGCTGTAATCGCGTGTGGGACTTCCCGCGCACCCCTGAAATACACGCGCCCAGCCTATTCGCGTGTGGAACTTCCCGCGCACCCCTGAAATACACGCGCCCAGGCTATTCGCGTGTGGAACTTCCCGCGCACCCCTGAAATACACGCGCCCAGGCTATTCGCGTGTGGAACTTCCCGCGCACCCCTGAAATACACGCGCCCAGGCTATTCGCGTGTGGAACTTCCCGCGCACCCCTGAAATCCACGTACCCGGCCAAATCGCGTGTGAGACTTCCCGCGCACCCCGGTATACACGCACACGTATTTTTTGTCAGCGTGTCCGTGTTTGTGGGTACCCCTTTACACGTCATTTGTCCTGGAGGGCCACAGTATAGGACATTCATCATGGCAGTATATGGGTGCTATTTGTTGGCGCACCTTTTGGCGCACATTTCTTACAGCCGCAGAGACGCTACCGCCTGCTTTCTTGTGGTGGTCGTGTTTGTGCCTGTGCGCTGGTTTGAGCGTGCGCTTTTTTGCCCTATTCTATTCCATGAATACGTGTTGTAGGCGAGCGTGTGGGCGTTCCGCGCACTTGTGCCCTGTACTTCCCCCGTGACGCCCACGTTTTTGCAAGTTGTTCCCCATTCCGAGTGTTACGCCCGTGTTCCGCCTACTTTTGTTGCGTGCGCCGCGCTATGTGCGAATTTCGCTGTGGCCTGTGCGATTTTCGCTGTGACCTGGCGCATGCTGTTAGATGGCCTGTGCGCCAACGTGCGCGGCGCACTTTTTATCGCACATCCGCTGGTTTTCTCGCGCACGGACTTCCATGACTCGACGTGCGCTGCTTTTCGTGCGATTTTCGCACTTGCACTGCGATTTTCGCTATTCCACTGCGATTCGCACGTTTTTGCCCACTTGCGCCGCGCTAATTATTCCATGAATCGGCCTGTAAGTGCAAGATAACACTGGGATCATCCAAGTAACTAGGTTGTCTCCATGGCACTGTATTTTAGTCACTATTAAAGATTGACTTTGGTTCCCTTATTTCCCACCCAGAACCGCTGCCTGCCACAGCATATTTTAACTTTCCTCGAGACTTCCCCTTCCTTAGCTGGCTTCTCTGACATCTCCAATAGTTTAAAACTACTGGACTGAATTTGGGCATCCATCAGCTTTCTGGGCGTCCACAGGATTTCATCTCCATTGTATTTTGAAAGTTCACTAATAAAATTGCACATAAGCATTAGTTTGGTGCCTAGGTTCAGTGAGAATGGCTGTTTGAAGCCCTTCCTTCCCTGCAGGCTCAGCTTCCTCAACCCGCACGCAAACTGGCACCTGGGCCGAAGGAAAGGGGTCATCCAGATACTCCCCCGTCCCAGTGGCTACTGGGACAAGGCCAGAAGTGAAACCTCCCCCATCAGAAATACAGGCGGTGTGTCCAAAAAGGACTGATCCGCACTGGTCTAATGACGCCCCACCTGCTGAGTAAATTCGATGTTGGTGCAATTGCCACCGACCACCCAGGGTGGGGTCCGCCCAGAATCCAGAAACAGCGGCAATACATCCCCCCTTATATTCAGTGGTCGCTGCATTTAAAGCGGCCAAAAGGCAGGGCGATGGCAGGAGAGGGAGCGCAATTGCTCTTCCAATCGTGCTTTTAATAGGTGTAAAAACGAAAGGGGCAGTTAGTATATCCTCGTACATCCTTGCCCCTAATAATTTGTCATTCCTGTTACGTGTGTTGGGTTTCATGCAGCCTGCAATCACTAAGGGCTGGCCTCCCAGTGCATCAATGTCACCCCTAATTGCTTAAAAGAAATCGCAATGAAAACAGTGACACAAGTTACCAGATAATGAGTCCCACCGACCCTCTGCCACCACGTCGAACAGAGGAACAGGCACTCGGGGCACTCTGGTATGCATGCCGCAGATGCACGTGGCTCTCTGGCTAAGCAGGGGGTTGTTGAGTAAGGGGGCGTGGCTTTGCGCCATAATCCAAAAAACAGAGATAAGTATGAACAATCATGCAGACATTGAAGGAAGTACATTTCTTGGAATTATCTGCATACTCCACGTACAATTAAGTACCATAGAAGGTCCTTCTCGGTGAATATGGTAAACAGTCCCAAGCAAGCACCCAAGCAAGCACTGTGACCTCCCAGAAGCGTCCACAAATGAACAGGCACTCGGGGGCACTCCATGATGCGTGCACGCGGATGCGCGCTTCTCGCTGGCTAAGTAGGACGTTTTTGAGTAAGGGGGCATGGCTCTGCACCATAATCCAAACAACACAATTTCTACAATAAAAAACAGAGATACGTATTAAAATCATGCAGATATTAAAGAAAGGGATTTTCTTTGAAGGCTATGTGTAGTCCAAGTACAATTAAGTACCATAGAAGGTCCTTCTCTGTGAATATGGCAAACAGTCCCAAGCAAGCACCCAAGCAAGCAACGTGACCTTCCAGCAGCGTCCACAGGCGAACAGGCACTTGGGGGCACACCGGGGTGCACGCCACCATTTCTTTTAAAGGTTTCAATACCTGCTCTGTTATGCGCTGATCGACAGTCTGTTTTCTTCCCAGGCCTCCGGCTCCATTCTGCATGCAGACAAGAACGAGGAAGCAGGAAACCTGGCTCCTATTTGATGTGCACAGGGCAGCTGGAGTCATAACGCCTACATCCTGTGCAGTCAGCGGCACTTGGCCCTTGCTCAGTTTACATCCCTGACTTCACTGAGGGTGAAGGCTGGGCTCGGACCTCCCCCACCTGCATCTGGGGAAGTGGATCAATCCACTCTGCAGGGGCTTTGGGGTACTCGCTGTGACAAAGGATTTAAGAACTGTACAATATAGTGATTGATTGTGTCCTGTTGCTAGCAACGTTTTCGACAATACAGAAGCCAGCCATTCTATTTCAGTATCACATGCCAACATTTAGAAGTATCTGGCAGTTGCCAAAATGCATGCACCGTAGCATGTTACTGTCATGGTTCATGTTAATATACTGCATGCCAGGCCTTGCAGGCCCATAGGTTGAGTGATGAACTTTGAGAAAAGGATGTATGAGCTTACAAAAATACAAATACAGTGTCCATGTAACCATTCAATTATAATTACAGTGTTTATTTATTCATTTGAATGTTTTGTTTAGGCTGCCCTACCTACCTACATGCTTCAAATATGGAAAGAATTACAAAATGTGTTCAGGAAGTTTAGGATAGCAGAGGAGGAGGGGAGGGTTATGTGTGGGGAAACAGGTATGTTTTGTTTGCAACAGTTTGGAATTATACATTATACTGTCTGACATTTCAAAATCATAAACGTTATACCCTTAGAAAAAAATATGCTTCAGAAAAATTCAATAGAGGTTCTAGGGAATTCCCTCAATGCAACATTTTCTTTGTCGAAGATAATTCCACCAAGCAGAACTGAAAAAGGCTCTCAAGAGAAACAACTACTTCAAACGACTGCCTTGCTTCCCCGAGACACCCAGTTTGTTTCTCTCGAAGGGGGCGTCAAAACAATGCAGCATGCACAAGCATTTGTTTAATTGCTGGTCTACCTAATCAAGTGGAACATTTAAATTGTTGGAGCTCTGGGGAACCGGCTCGCTGCCAATTATACCAGGCAAATCTACAGACATCAGTTTTCAGAGTTTGCAGGCAAATTGCTTACGCATTGTCCCGATGCTGTAATAGCAGCAGGACCTGAAAACATACAATGAACCCAAATGTTATTGTTACAATGTATTTTACGGACCAATCTGGCTTAAATAATCCTCAGCAAACCAGGGCTCCTTTCCATGAAAGTATCCACTTGGCCGTGAAACCTGGAACAAGCACTGTGCTTGCATGTGTGTGTGTGTGTCCTTTAATTTGAATAAAAATAAAACATACCTTATGCGGTTATTCATGTAAATGAATATGAACACAGAAATATATGTATTGTTCAGAAAAAAGTTGCCCGGAGTATGCTAGATTTATCCCTGACTTACTCCGGATGTACTAGGCGTAAGTAAGGTGTGCACGATTTTGTGGCAATGTCTTCATATATATGGACAAAAAAAAATTGTATTTCTTTTAAGGGTTATGTTCACACCTTCTGTGCCACCCCCATTGTCCCTAAACCAGTGGTCTCCCAAGAGAGGAAACACCCAGAGGACAGTAAATGCTCCTTTATAAAAAAAAATTAAAAAAAATGAGGGTGCAGCCGGACCATGCAAAAACGTCAGTGAACAAGAATGGCATTTGGCAAAACTGTTACCCTAAACCAATGAGAATGGCTTCTTTTCAAATTGCTGATCTGAGGACTCCATACTGCTCTTGGCTGACATCTTTGCAAGTCAGCAAACACTTGTTTTACATTCCGGACCCGAAAGAAGCCCGAAGAATATGAGAGCAGTCCGGGGATCTCAGATATCACTAGCACGAAAGCCACTTTTTTCCAGAGTTAACAGAATAGGAAACACACTGCTGGAGACATTTGTGGCAGGGGGCTTCAGCTGAAATAGGGCTGTCCTTGATCACAAGCCACGGGTAGTGAACAATTTGGATGTCTTGGGGGCACAACTTTGCCTCAGCACATAGGGCTACTGTCAAAGGCTGCAGGGCATCACCCGTGGCCACAGAAATGTGCTCTAACGATGGCCTCAGGCCATGGGCATTGGCTATCTTGAGTGACTTTGGGGGCCTGGCGCGCACCAAAGACATGTCCCAAGAACAGAGACCACCGGTAAATGGCAGTGTCTCTTCTGGGTGATTTATTTTGGGGGTATGGTCGAAGGCCATGCTCCAGCTAAGTGCCAACTGTCTATGACCATATTCTGTTACAATTCTCGGTAAATTGAGACATATCCCAGGTGAAGTGGCTACTGCACATCAACACAAGCTATGATCAGTGCCAGCTATGAGTGGCATCATGGTTAAAGGAAAAGGCAAAATGCTATGCCCTGGGCAAAATGAACACTATACATTTAAACAGCCCTCATCTAATGTTCACTATACAGGAAAAAATGGTGTGTTGTTATGGCAATAAACCCACTTCTCAGCCCACTGACTAGCTGCAACGATTGCAGACCCAACTAGAGGGGGTTCTGTGTGCTCAGTGTCATCCAGTCCCACCTTCAAGTCTGCTTGGGTTATATTTTGCATCCATAGACTTGCGCTTGGGGCTGAAGATCTCTTGAGAAAAATCATCTAATTGTTTGAATTTTGTGCCCATTTTCCTCCTCTATGATATTAGGTGAGCAATGTGCCCCGTTTAAGTTTCTTTTTGCTGCAGGACCAGCAGACCATGCGCAAAAACTTCAAGAATCATCAGAAATTGCTAGGAAAATGTTCAACTCGGCCCAAACAAATTTTGCAAGTAGCCGTTCAGAGTGCCTTTTAATCATGTTCATGCTACTCTCTACATCAGCAGACAGAAATGGGTCAACCAAAAGAGAGAACCCTCTCTTGGAGGTCATCTTTCATCTCTAATTGTGCTCCTCCACACTTTCACCTCCACCCCATTACCAGTAACAAAATGGGGCCCACAAGGAGCATCCCTGTTTCCTCTGCTCTTCACCATCTATCTAAACCCCCTGCCCGTACTAATCCACTCCCACAATATCACCTTCTACAACTATGCGGCCAGCTGCCAGATCATCCTTAAAATCCCCAAATCTGATCTGTCATCATGCCTCTTGGACATTGGCTACTGGATAACTATCAACCGTCTCATCCTCAATCTTCGGTAAATGGAAATCATTGTATGCAGGAAAACATTGCTACTCACAGAACCAATTCCATGCCCACAATCCCTAGGCCCCCCACTGGCAGCCTCAACCTCTGTGAAAAACATTTGATGCACACTGGACACAGATCTATCCCTCTCCCAACAAGTCAACTCTGTCTCCAGAATCTATTTTTTCCAGCTACGCATCCTATGCATATCTTCCCTTACCTCTCCTTTCCTCACCGTTTCGCAGCTATCATCTCCATCATCCTGTCCTGTTTAGACTATGCAAACTGCCTTTACCTAGACACACCAGCATTTCAGATAAGGAAACTGCAAAGAATCCAAAACGCTGCTGCCCGCCATCTTATTAACCTACCTCCCAGAGAACACATCAGCCCTACACTGAGAGTCCTCCATTGGCTCCATATTGTCCAACGCACTACCTTTAAAGCCATGTGCATCACCCACAGAGCCTTCCACAAGACAGGGCTGGAATTCCTTCAAGATAAAGTCACCCGCTACCACCCCTCAAGGAGTCTCAGATCTGGCACATCATCTCTCCTAGTAATCCCACAGTACAACTCCTTCCGACTCGCCAATCATCTGGAACTCCCTACCCCTGTGCATCCACAATATTGACGATCACCTGGCATTCAGAAAGGTCCTCAAAACCTGGCTTTTCCCTACCTCCACTTGAAACCACCCACCTCTCTACACCCTCAATAGGCGCACAGAAACACTGACCCATACACAACATCACTCCTATTCCGCCAATACCCCACGGATGCTGGCAGCGTTTGCAGTGGCACACCGAGACAAACCCCTCTTTCCCAAACACAACAACACATCTACCCACCAATACCCCACAGATGCTAGCAGCATTCACAGCGACACACGTGACAAAGTATCGTCCTCTCCTCAGCCTTGGCCCATCATCCCTCCAGGCCCTATCCCACTATTCAGACTATTGTTGCAGGGAGATCACGAATAGGAACCTAAACCAAGAGCCCCATGGGGCTCAAATGGTAATGGGGAGTAATGAATACCGGCACTAAGCAATGGGAATGGACCGGGTCAGCCAGGGTCGGAATGCCCATGTACGTCCCCATTGCTGTGTGCCAGTAATTTCTCGAGTTTGGCAACAGCCGTGCTGGTTTTACCGGCATGGCTACCACCAAACTCGTAATGAGGCCCAATATCAACAATTGTGGAATGTAAATCCTGCAAGTAGGTCTACAAGATACAATTTTCCTGATGTGATTCAAAAACCTCTGAATGGATTCTCGCCAGACCAGGTGAAGATCACAAGTGAGACTGGAAGACAGCTTCTAATGATGATTTGGTGAAATCCGGCGAGTTATTTTTGCTGTGCATGGAACTAAAAACTATTTTGGGGGAAACTTTTAGGACCCCATACTACACACAACATGACAAAACCTTTCAAATTTGGATTTCATTTTTTATAAAAACGCCTATGCGATGCAGACTGGAAAAGGTATTTAAAATGAGCATGTGCGTTACTTTTGACATCTTTAATTGTACTGGTAATATGTTGAATAATGACGTTGTTCTTCTGTGAATAGTTTTCTATGTGACATACAAATGATGTCTTGTTTTTATTTTTATATTATATTTGAAGTGTGTAGCTTTATTTGAATTTTCCATTTTTCATTTTTCTTCTCAGCCGTAACAATGCAAATGAGACTTCTTGGGCAATACATTTCTAATGAATTGGGTTCTTTCTTTATTTGGAAACGTTTACTTGGTAGGGAGGATGGCTCACAAGCGCAGGGTTTGATACATGTTTGTCTGTGTGTTTTTGCATACCTGTGCACTGGAATGTGTTTGTTTCTATAGTACTTGTTTTCTCACTGTGGAAGTATGAGCTGGCTGAGTGTGCATTATGGGGCGGCAATGGGAGAAGAAACTTGTTTAGTTTTTGTACTGTTATTGTGTCATTTGTATGATCTATGTGGCCTGCCCTTGTGCATTTAAATCTGGAAAACTGAAGTTGAAGGTATTTTGTTTGTATTGTTAGTATTTATTCTGTTGTGTGTTTATTGAAATATTGAATTGCACTTGCCAGATGCTTCACCAGACAAAGATGTAACCTTCACTGCAGCATGAATGCAAATTGGAACCTCCATGGCCTGTACACTTTAGTTTGTCCAAAGGCACACATGAACGGGTCTCTAGAAGGACACATTTGAATGTTAGTATGTTTTGGTATGGTCTTTAGATTGCCTATTAAAATGGCACATTATTCATTATTATTATGTTAATAATTCTTCATTTATGTGTAAATAATGGTAGTAACGTTTTAATATACCCTACTTGTGATAGCTTGTAGGTGGTTAGGATTTTTGCTCAAGATAAATGGTATGGTATGTCCCACCCTGAGAATCGGGATGTTTTAATTATTTTACATTTTGAGAAAGGGTCTTTATAGTAGACTCCTATGTATAATGGCGTGTTAGGAGGTAAGGAAGAACATAGAAAAAGTGCATACAACAAAGGTATTATCTTGTTTGATGCGCTGGGAAATAAAGTATTTTCCTTAAATGTATTTGTGAAGTGGCTCGTGTGTTATGTCATCCTGCACATTACACATGGAGTGGATGCAGGAGTGTGGTGGGACTGACTGTGTCCATGTGGGAGTGTGATGGTGATAGTGCAGACTGTCGAGCGCAGTTGTGGAGAGATCAGTGTTTTCTGTTTGGAGTTGGGACACTTCTTGGTGCAACACATCCCTGCAGTGAAAGACCCTGCATAGGCGCGGAGTGCAGTCACAGCGGAGTGCAGACTGCCAAGTGCAGTTGTGGCAGTTGGGAAAGTGGGCTGAGGTTGAGCTTTATAACTCTGTGGAGTTACAATCAAGCAGACTAAGGTAAGAGCTACGCATTGTGCCCAGATATAGTCTTGTTATTACGGGCCCCACGCACCCGCCACAATACTTTCTGTGTTGCATTTCGGAGGACAAGTCTGTGGCAGTAGACCTGATTTCAGAATTGGCTATGGGGAATATTCAAGGTATGTCGATCCCCTCGCTAATAGTACATTTGAATTGGACGTCAAAATGGGCACAGCACATGGTGTGCTTCCTGAAGCAGGAATGGAGGGGGGAACTTTAGCTCGTGCATCTATTGTGAATGAGTCTGTGGTCTCTAGGTTACGCCTTCGTGGGGTGGGCATGGCTCTTTCACTGACTGCCCTCGGAAGATGTAGAATCCTGCTTTTTGCTCTTGCGCAATAGCTTGGAAAAAGAAGAGCATTTTGAATCAAGCGGCCGTGAGGTGGCTTGGCTCTCCAGTACTCTGGAATTATTTTCTCACTCTCTGGAACAATCAGGGGATACCACGAATAACTCCATTAAAGAAATGGGGCCAGAGATGATACAAAGTGTGGAGTAGATACCCCAACCCTTGATGCATGGGGGTGGTAACACATCATTTAACAACTATTTTGTTGGTGCTTCGACAGCTAGCACCTCCAACTTGGCTCCATATATTACACTCCAAAAGTTATTTAGGTTACATGATGTCTTAAATGGGGAGGTGAAAGGAATGTCATCGTCTCTCCTGACAATCATAAACATGCTGCAGACTTCCACAGTGGAGCATCCACCCTCGATGGGGCCACCTGGGATGGGGATCCCACTGGTTAATGGGGCAGCTGGGACTCAAGTATATGAGGAGGGATCCTCTCAAGGATCTGTGATTGAAAAATTTGTGTCACCTCCGGACATGGGGTCTGGCCCCCTAGACATTCATAGCCCCGATAATACTGTGACAGAGATTGTACAGGAGGAATTGGATATTGCCACGGAGGCTGAGACACTGTTAAGAGGGAGGGCTGCAGATCCATTCCCGAGAAGTAACCCAAAATGTGAATGGTTAAAAAGCGTAAAGCTACTTCAAGAACAATTAACATGTGCGATTCTAGGAACTTCTTTAGAAATCTGAACCCAGAGACTAATATTACAATTATTGCAGGGGTTGATAGGCTTCCCGTTCACATGGAGGTTTTAGGCATTGGTAATGAGTCAGTCCCTCGAAATGTGAATAACATCTCGAGGGCAGTGGGACTGCCGCAAGAGGTCTCAACAGGAGATATTGTAGAGTCAGCTGCTAGAATCTCCTCCCCGCCTAAATCTTTCGAAGATAAACTGGTGGCAAGGATGAAGAAAGGAAAAATAAAAACTGTGAGACAAAGAAATCACCTAATATCTTGTCCTTTCTGTCTCACTTGCCATCAGGAAATCAAAAGAGTTTCACCTCTAACGTGTACGATGGAGTTGCAGAGATTGAAGGACTTGGTGATGACCTTATATGTAATATGGTTATGTGTGAACATTTAGAGTGACGGGAGATGTACATGGTTGCCAAAGGGCATTGACCTCAAGTAGCCATGGTGAAAGGGATACCCAGTTATTAATTGTGGGCTCCATCTAAAAAGGTTGGTTGAGGCAGACTCTTAGACTAGGAGTGAAGGGCAAGTCCAGATGCTACAAAAGGTCCGATAATTTGAAGCCATTGTATGCTGATGTTGTGAAAGCCATGAGCTTTAAGGCCCCTTCTTTGTCCAAAGGGAAGGAGGGTATTAAGAGTGGGTCTAGAAGTAGAGACGGCCATGTTGTTATGGTCAACTCTACTTCAGGCATGAAAGAGGATGTAAAGTTTAAGAATGTAAGTGATGAGACATATGAGTAGCATATTTTGGCTTCATGTGTAGTATTTAGGTCAAATTCCAACTTTAGTATTGTAACTGTTTATGAATATTATTTCAATCTTTGTTTTAGTTGATAATTACAACTTTTTCAAATATTGGGAAATTTTTCAGTTTGCAGCAACCATGACATAGACTTCAGCAAAAGTTAAAACACAGAGGATTTTCATAAAATGTATATAAAATTTGAAATCTAAATCTTGCCGGATTATACAATGGTAAAACATAGCATATATAAAAGAGAAACACACCAATCAAAGCCCTTGTACCAGATACAGATTTGACAGTTCAAACCTTATGTGCAAAAAAACAGTATCATGAATTCCGAGGGCCATTAAAATTTTTACTGTAGCAATGTTTACCGAAATAGAGTCCACATTAAAAATGAATGACCACAAAATGTCTCTAGCTAAGATCCTGTATTGAGTGAATTTTTTTTTAAGTTGATTTCCTTTGTTGTGCTAAGGAATGGCAGGCAACTATTAAATGTTTCAACCTTTCTTGCTGATCATTGGCTTTGCAAAATCGACAGTTTAGATCTGCATTCTTACTTTTGGAGCGCAAAGCAATCTGTATTGCCGTTGGCCCGTTGGCCGCAGGTTCGAAAAAGATCTCAATAAGGTTTCAGCATATCTGGCATCTGGGAATTTTAGTAGATAGAAAGAGGTTGTGTGTAATAGTTCTAGGGAAAAGTTCTCCACTTGAAAAGTTGAGTAGGAGGTACACTTTTTCCCTGTCATACACCAATCCCAGGACCAGAGTTTGGATATGGCTTTATCTGGTAGTTCAATTAAAGTGTGCACAGAGATTTCAGCTTGTTACAATAATTCTTTTTAAATAAGCCTCCCAAGAGTAAAGTGGGCTAGTTTGTTGGCCATTAAGGGCTACAGCTAGTAGCAGGTGTAAAGTTAGAACCTTGGGAGAGCTACTTAGGCACTTCCTATACAAGGATAAGGCTAGCCAAGAGACCATAGTCGATAAGGAGACTAGGCCTAGTTCGTACCTTATAATTGCAATGAAATACTCTGTGGGACAGACAAGATTTCTTTCCAATGAATTCCTTCAATAGTGTCCTTTTCCAGGTGATTTTCTGGTTGCTTACAATGGGCTCCATATATAATAACTGGAACCACCTTCTGCTTATAAAAATTGACCACAGGGACATGGGAGAACTTGCAATACTTTCTTCGAAATGATTCTGCCCTGGGCTGTTAAAGTACGCATTTTTAATTTCAGTAGCTTCATACGGGAGTTTGGTAGTACTATTGTTGATGTTCTGACATAAGTACCTATATTCATTAACAACAGAAAGAGATGGTGTTATCAAGTGCCCACCGAAATTTGCATTTAGAGTTACTATCAGTGGGATACAATATCAAAGTGTTTGATTTTTGGATATTGATATCTAAACCGTTGATTTGTGCACAGGTATTAAGAGCATTCCATTTTCTTTGAAGTCCCACTGGCGTTTGATCAATTAAAAATAAATTGTCGGCATATACAAGCTAAGATATATGAGTCTTGCCAATTTTAATAGGGAAGGAGCGAGTGTGTTCTAAAACAAGGTTAATATCTTTGATCCAAAAAAAAAATGAAGTTCCTTTTGATACCAGAAGTTGTAGGAATTGCTCTTGTTAACAGTTAATTCCTTGTGAGCTTTATTTTAATAGATGTATCCTTATAAAATTGATATATTAAGCTTAAAATACAGGGTGGGCATCCTGCTTTTATTAACTTTCACCAGAGTAGATCAGGGGAGACTGAATTGAATGCCTGTTTACAATTATTGAAGGCTAAAAAAATGGGTTGGTTTGTATTAATTGCTTGTTTTTTAATATATGATAAAAGAAGTATGTTTAGGGGGTTACCAGACATTTGGTCGAATGCATTTGATCGAATTACAATATGGTCGAATCAATTTGGTTGAAAAAATGGTCGAATTTTTTTTTTTTTTTTTTTGGGGGGGTCCCCCCCCCCAACCCCCATTTTTGGTGTTAAACACCTTTTTTACCTTTTTTTACCTATACTAGAGCAAAAAAAAAATATATACTTTAAAAAAAAATGCGACCTTTTTTTTTCCACCAAATTGATTCGACCAATTTGTCATTCGATCAAATATATTCAACCATTTGACTGGACAGCTGTTTAGGGATGTGCCTATTCCCTTTACAAATCCTGCTTGATGACAGTCGAATAGGTCAGCCATTTACATCCATTCCAATAGGTCTCTAAAGATTAGTCTTGCAGAGATATTACCAGGAATGTCCAAAAGGGCTGTAGATCGATAGTTACTAGGATCATCATGGGTGCCCTTTTTAAAGATTGGTATTACAATGGACTCCTTCCATGATTTTGTAATCAAACCTGTCTTAAGCACATTATTACAAATAATTACTAAAATTGAGGCCCTTGTGTGAGGATGTTTTTAAGGATAGCATTTGATAGGCCATCTGGGCCTGGAGTTAAGGAGCTATTTAGTTTGCTGATTAGTAACATGATGTCCCTGTGGTCAAAGATTAAAGTCATGGGGTTCACATTTGGTATATCTATTGCTGAGAATTGAGATTGTCCTGGAGCAAGTAGCACTGAAAAGTGAGTAATCCAAGCTTGCTCTTTGATTGAATTTAATAAAAGGGTTGCTACTGGAGTGGCAGATTCTATTTTCAGGAGACTCCAGATACGGGCAGTAGACTTACACTTTAAGCATTCTTTCTCAATGGTTTTGCCTTTCATTAGCTTTTATTTGGCAAATTGCATTTTTGTAATGAGTACAGATACTTGATATTATTTTTTTATCATTAACAGAGAATTTTCTTAGGTGTTTTTTAATCATATTTTTAAGGCTTTAAGTGTTGGATTGAAGGGGTTTTGTTGTTTTAACATTGGGCAACTATTATAATCTGAAGTTTCAGCCAACAGCATAAGTGTATCTTTGTATTCAACATGGTTTTGCGTACAAGATGTTTAAAAGGACTCTGCAAGGGTGACTTCCAGGTGATTGAGTTTGATGTTTGACCAACTCACTCTGTTTCTTCCTGGATTAAGTGTTATGTCTCCATTATAGACTTCATGGGGAAGGATAGATAGAGGGGCCAATTTAATTTCGAAGATGTTATGATCACTGGCATATGTAGAGATGACAGAGAAATATTGAATTCTATTAATTGCGTGAGAGGAGATAGCGTAGTCCAGGGTAGCACGAGATGTTCCTCTGGACCACGTGGGCACGGGAGGTACATGACCAATGATAGTTCCATTCGGGCGCGTGAAATCACACGCTTTCATTAGAGCTATCCATCTCAGTGCATGCTGGGAAATAGAGGTGAACCAATTAGGAAACCATTTAATATTGAGATCACCCACTTTTAACGTAGTGCTAGAGTGACCATCAAGCACTATATGATCTAACAGTTGTTCAATTTAAGTAAAAAATGTGTGATCATCAGTAGCGACCGGGATCCAATATAGATTCAGTAGCACTTCTCGAGGACCTAACAGATGATTGCTATTTAATGTTGTCAATTTAGTTAATTAAATACCCAGATAGTGTGAGGCCCAAGGTTCAAGAGGGAAGTCTTAATCTAATTTAACCACTGTCAACAATCCAGCCACAGGGTGACCTTTTGCTTGCTTGAGAGCTGAAATCCAAGCTATTTGGTAATCTGCCCATAATGGTTGGACAGTTATCCATGTTTCCTGGAATGCTATGATGTCATATGTAGCTAACTTGCTCTTCTTTGAGAGGAGTAGATGTGAAAATCCCCTGGTATTCCATATGGCCATTGATAATGGTGCTGCGGGCACATGTGTTAAACATTGATGTTGAGAAGTACGGTTGGTCTGGTTAATCGTCTTAGCGAGCCAGGACCATTTTGTATGTGTGAGAGGTATAGGATCATCTTCAAAATTGAATTCTCGCCCTAGCAGGCCACGGATAGTGGCACATCTGATTGCAAGTGGCTGGTATTTTGCTTTTGGTTCGTTCATCACACAGACTTGCTTCTTTTTGTCATGGTCAGGAGAAGAAAATCTTTGTTGATGGTTATGATGGTTCTTTTTATGATTCCCTTGTGGCGGCCCACTTGCTGATTTGTGGGGCCCAGTGGTCTGTTGTTTTTGAAGTAGAAAGCCAATCTGGAGCAGATAATATTTCGTATGCCATAGTAAGTCGGCTAAAATTTGAGAGGGTATCACCGGCTCCACCATATCATGCATAGTGGTATTTGTATACCCTGTTGCTTTGATATGACTCAAGCTAATGTATTTCAGCTTGGGATTGGTTGAAAAACAGTAAGCAATGTCGAGCGATTTGGATAAGGGTAATTTATTTGCCTATCTAGCATGGTTAGTGCTGAACTTTTTAGACTAAAGCAAGAATACTGCTTTAGACTCAAATCAGCGGACTTTATTTCCTTTGCAAGCAATGGTATAACTTTAGGAGACAGGGTCTGATTAGTTTGCTTTATGGGCCCTTGAGGTGCTGGCACAGTATTTAACTCAAACTCTTGCTGATCTTGTTGATCAAGGGACAGGTAATGAGAAAATGTTCTCGTTTTATATTTGCAACTACTGTTCTGTTAGAAGTATTTGATTGTTGTGGATGTTGTAAACTATCAAGAATGGAATCTTATTGCGGGAGCAATGAGATGGAATAAGTCGAAAAACTCATGATCTCTTCCACAGCTGGATCAACATCATTAAACATGGTATCAGGTTCAGTATCAGGATTCAATATTAGATTACTCAGTTGGCCGACTTGCTGATGACAAGATGATGATTTCGGCCAGGAAGGAACCTGTTCAGGGGGTTGTGACGTGAGTTGATAATTGTGTCCATCCCTACGCATAGTGGATTTATTATAGACTGTAGAAGGAGTAGATCTGATCGGGGTTGTCATCAGATTATTAATACTTTTTTTTTGCTCTGTGACTGACCTTTTTTGTGGTCGGTTGATTTTTGAGTTTTTGGGATTTTTAGATTGCGTAGTGAGAATGCGTTTCTTAGCCGTCTTCTTATGTGGGATTGGATGAAATAAATAGAAAACGGGAGGGCATTCTACATCTTGTATAAGATCTTGTTCAACTGTATTTGATTCCGGGTCTGTCACGCGACTGCTTAAATAAATGGACTCAGCCATGATGTTTGACTGTTGAGAAGAAATTAGAATCACTTCCTTGCACTCCCCCTGCAGTGGATACTCTTCGACATTGATCAGTGATGTTAGTATGCACTCACTCTAATTAGAGTTATTGAATTGGAGTGAGTGTGCTTGGGCATTTTTAGATGGAGTGGGTGGCTAATAATTTCTGCAATTATCCAGTGGATTTTGGATGATAACAATACAACAAGGGTATTATGTTGTTCGATTTTCTTGTCCATAACTTTGTGCAATTTCATTAGACTGTATACACTCATGTAAATAACAGTGAGAACCGATTCAAGCAACAGACATGACAGATAGGTGGTGCCAAATGACAGTCTAGTTGTCGGTTTGGCAAAAGATGGTCCTGATGATGCAAATGAGAAGGAAGAGTTATATAATTCTCTATTCACTCTACAGGATATAAGATGGGAGAGCAGGATACATTTAAGGCATCATTGCTAGTAATGGGGCCCACTTGAGTTTCAGCTACAACATTTGACATCAAAATTGGTGAGTGCGTACCATGATCAAAATCACTGTTATTTTTAACAGAACTTGAGGGCAAGGTGATAAAAACAGCTTTAATAGACGCAACACGCAAGGGTGGGACCATTTGAATGGCCTGGGAGTTTAACATGGGGATCTGAGAGGAATGTGTGGAATACAGTGATCATTAACATCACGGTGAAACCCAGCTTCTGCTGTTGCATAGATATCTTGGCCGGTATCCGGTGTTGTAGGTCTTTAACATGCCAGAAGGTCAGTATCAGATAACTGACAATTTGCTGCAAGATTGATTGATACACTTGATTCAGCACAATTTTGCAAGCATACAAGACAAGCTATTGGGGAGGCCGGCAGGACCTCAGTTACCAATGTGTTGCTTATTGCAGAGGTAGGAGAATCTTTTCTTGTATTGTACAAAGCCAAATATCCGTGCCTTCAGATTTAGATCGTTTGGACAAAGCAGACAATTTAGATTCATTGGCTCCCCTTAAGGGGTGTTTCTGCGAGAGTGGGGGAGAATTCATGCCTCTGAAAACAGTGACTGCTTTCAAGGGCATGTCACTCGTTAGGGTATATGCAGGCACAATCTGCTGTTCATAGTAGGACAAGAGTGGTGTTACTAGAACTTAGACAGTTGTTTATCAGAATTTAAGAGCAATTAATGGGAGGAGAGGCTAGCACCGGGCACCACTGGACCGCTGAGCAGCAGAACAGCATTCACCGGATGCACTCTCACAAATGCTCCTGATCAAATAGAACACTGGGATTTGGGCATATGACTTAATCATTGCAAACAAGAAAAATATGAAATTAATAATATATACAGAAAGTGTGTAGTCCAAAATGTTATTATTGGACAATTATCTGAAACAATTTTTTGTGGTCAAAAACTACGACAATGAAATCAACGAGAGCGGGTTACGTGATAAATCCTCATTTGACCCTCCTTCAGGCAGCCACACTCCTGAAGCCATAGTCTTTGCTAAAAGAGTATGGAAAGACTTGAAACTCTTTGAAAACTTACTTCCGAGTTCCATTTTTCAAAACCTCAGCAATGCTGAAAAAGCGGCCATAAAAAGTCTGGTGCTCAACAAGAACATAGTGATACGCAAAGCAGACAAGGGAGGAGAATTGTTATTCAAGATACAACAGCGTACATTAAAGAATGCAACAGACAACTAGAAGACACCACTTTTTATGTTCCAATTGAAATAGATCCTACAGCGAGACTGTCAGCATTGATATGCAATAAAGTGGACAAGGCTTTGGAGAGAGACTGGATCTGTAAGCAAGAACATGACTACTTATGCGTGTCTAAACCATCTATCCCCAAATTCTACACGTTACCTAAGATACACAAATTATTGGCTAGCCCTCCTGGTCGCCCAATAGTGTCAGGGACCGGCTCTGTATTAGAACCTCTTTCTAAACTAGCCGACAAGTACCTTAAACCTTTTGTTCTTACTATGTATTCGTATATTCAGGATACTACGGAGGTGATTAATTGTGCTGAGGATGTGCATTTTGATCCTAACACCCAACTACTAGCTAGTCTTGATATCATAGCTTTGTAAACATGCATTCCACAGAACAAGACCCTTGAAGTCCTCGAAGAAATTCTATTAACCAAAAGAACTACAGGTATAACACCGAATAGTTTTATATTATGGTGTGCGGAGATGACACTCACTGAAAACTATTTTTATTTCAAAGGGAAAATGTACCATCAAGTCCACGGGACCGCCATGGGTTCTCCTGTGGCCCCAACAGCAGCCAATCTTTATGTGGAACACTTCGAACATATCTATCCGCTCTCTAATCCTTTTTTTTCCAAGATCGCCTTATGGAGGAGGTTTATAGATGACATCCTTATAGTGTGGGAAGGCACCGAAGAATCATTTTTAGAACTCTTCCAATGGATCAATCAGAGGAACCAGTTTTTGAAATTCACGTACACATGCAGCAAAAAGAAGATAGACTTTTTGGACATTACCATCGAAGTGGATGAAATCAGCACCACTTTAAAAGTCAGTCCCTTTCACAAACCAACTGACTGCAATGCCCTGTTGAAATTTGACAGCTGCCACCCCAGACATATGTGGGAAAACTTGCCTTTCGGTCAGTTTCTACGCCTCAAACGCAACAGCACCTGTAATCACATGTTCTTATCAGAAGCAGCACAATTGAAATCCAAATTGGGGGCCAGGAGCTACATTCCTAGAATAATCAAATGAGCTTTTAAAAGAGCTAAAAATAACAATAGGGAGGCCCTCTTGGAATACCATCAGAAAGAACCTTGCACAAATAAAATTGTTTTTGTCAGCACTTTTTGTCCAGGATCCAATCAAGTTACAAAAATAATACGGAAGAAATGGCATATTCTCTCGGGAGGTGAATGCCCGTTGGATCTTCCAATGTTTGCACATAAAAGGACCTTGAATTTGAAAGAAATGCGCACAAAGAATGACATCACACCTAAACAAGGCCATGTGACGAGTGTTGCTGAATCTTGGGGCCTACCAGTCCTGACGGGACATTCTCCTTGTGGCCAGTGCGTTAACTGTAAATATACAAAACGCACAAAGGAAGTTGATATAGGCCTGAAGCGGCCCTGGACACAAAAACAATTCACTAACTGCAATTCCTCAGACGTGATATATGCTATATGGTGTCCGTGTCATAGACTGTATGTGGGTATGACAGAAAGGAAAATTAAGAGCAGGATTAGTGAACACAGGAGTTGTATCAAAGGGAGGAATGTAGCAGCTCTGTTAGTGAATCACTTTATCATAATGGAACATAGCCCTGATGACACACAATGGACTATCTTATGGCAACTTGATAGAATTAAAATAAGTGACAACATAACCAACAAACTTCTGCTTAAAGAGAAATGGTTAATATTCTTAACACGATCAGCTACAATTGGTCTTAATGAACAGTAAATCTGACCTTTAGTCATTGCTAGCCGTTCTTAGAATGCAAGCCTTATACATCTGGGGGCCTCGTTGTTGTCAGCGGTACACATATTTCTTTTCAGTGTATAAAGCCATTTGCATTTAGTGAGACCAGGAATATGGGCATTGAGCGATATGTAGCAAAGTCTACATGCACGTAACAGAGTATACTTGGCCCTTTTGTTTGGGAAGACACTGCATGACACTATCAGTTGTCAATGATATAACTCACTGTGCCGGCGCAGTGCAGATCCCCTCTTTTTTCAGTCTCGGGAGCCGCCGCACGGTGCATGAGTTTGCTACGATCCACGCGTCACGTGGCCAGAGCTAGGTTACGTGGCGTGTCACGGGTATAAGCAGCCATACACGCCCACCCTGTCCCTATTTGTACTTCCGGGTGCTCTGTGGAGATCACACAGCATTCTTAGCAGCTACGAGTGCAAGTGAAGGAGACGATCGTGCTTGTCGGCGCATAGCTGAATGCAGCAGTCTTAGCAGCAACGAGAGCAAGGGAAGGTGTCGTTCGTGCTCGTCGGCGCACAGCTGAACGCGGGTAAGCGAGTGCTAGGCTCGATTGGAGTTGTGTAGACGTGGTGATTTTGTTAACATATAACCACGTGGATACCAGGCTACACTAGTGATTTATAATCCTGTTTTCCATTTGTTTACACATGGGACTCAGTAATTGAGGATTGATAGTCAGGAGCATCAAGATTTTTTCAACTGAAGCGCGGCCAGAATAGCATTGGGACAGTTCATTTTACATCACGGAAGTTCCTGCTCCCAGAGGGTAGGTGTCCTCGAGTTTGCCATCTACTTGTTCTATTGTTGTTATATTTTCACAAAGGAGAAGCGGCTGGTTGCCGTAATCATTACACTATACTATGGTGTTTTAAATATAGTGGCATGATTGCAGGGTGTCTGGTCTATGGTCACTGGTTGTTCTGCAGTGCATGTGGAACTGCACAGGTCTTCACACAGTTTAGATTAGTTGTCAACAATGGCATGATGTTAATTGAATAGGCACCGGTTTGGTTTCTTAGTCACCAGGAGTGGCGGTTCACATATGGGTGCAACAAGTACTTGGGTGAAGCACCCCCGGGTCGTGCCAGTTAAATAGTGAATGGTTGTGTTGTGCTCACATCAGTCTTTGAGGTTTTCTTCTTTTTGATCCACAGAATGTATTTAAACGTCTAAAACGTAGATGTTCCCCTTCTCATCGCAATTGAACACTATTTGTGTTGGCAAAACTGATATTGGTGAGTTTCAAATTGGTTAATTACAGCCTTGTAAATAAATTTGAGGTATATCATTAACCTTGACCTCTTTTTTCTTCTCTCTCCTTTTTCGTTTCTCTGGTTCTTTTCCTTCTTCCCCTCCCCTGATTTAGGGGGTTGCATATACTGAAGGTGTTCATCTCTGAAGCAACCCGGATTTCGTGACACACTTCAACTTTTGTGAAAGTTTTTTTCAACGTGTCTATGATGTTGTACTATTGTGTATAGTGGGAGTAGTTTTGGATCCCCTGAAGAAGTTCTTATAATTGGTCATATGTTTTTTGAATGAAACATGTTGGGCATTTAAGCACCCGAAAGTATAAGGGTGCGGGGTACATTTGCCAGTCCAGTTGCTACCGTCACCCTAGTAGCAGGTTTTAAACACATGGTAGACAATTAATAGGTACGTGATTCATTACACATCTCCAGGAAACATAGATTAGTAGTTGTTTGGAGTAGCTACTTATCAAAATGTTACTATACACTAGGGTTATATTTTGTTGTGTTTTTCTCTGTTTAGATTTGTATAGGGAAGGAGTTTTTTTGAGTGTATTAGTGACACTTAGGCAGGCTGTTGTTGGTTTTTATCAGTTTATTATTTTAAACTGGTTTGAGTATGTTTGAGTATGTATCATGTTTTTGTACTTGATGTTTTAGTAAAAGTACTACTATGTTTTACACTTTTTTACAATGTTTTTTTGATTCCATTTAATTGCATTTTGTATTTGAATAAAATAGTATTTTTACTTTCATTCTTCAAAAAACCTCAGACTCTGTCCTTATTTGGTCCATGGACCGGTAGTGGGAGGATAGGTTGAGTAGTATAAGGAGAGAGGACGGCTGGTTCCTTCTTTGTTGAGTATTGTCCACAAGGCTTCCATAGGAGTGCGGAACAGACGTCTTTAAATCACTCCGTGAGTCTCTTGTTGTTGTTAGTTGAAGGTTGAGCATACCACAGTCCTAAGTCCACAGTTGTAGGAAGAAAGTCTTAATGCAGAAGCAATGTGGAAATTCAACACACGCGGAAGAGCTGGTCGAGGGAATGTAGCAGGACCAGGAACAGCACTCGCCAGGTGCACTCTCATGAATGAATGAATATTCTCCCACTTTGCCTAATACATGCAGCTGATATTAATTTTGTAGAATTTGTGTATGCAGAATGCACCTATGTGGTGCTGTTGCATATACAAAGAAAAACAATCTTTAATTTAATATTAAGGAGGAATTCCTAGGGATGGGATACAACATATTTGCTTATAATGGTTCTTTAGAGCAAGTTCTGGGGCATTCTGAGGTGACCCTGAAACCATCTGATCTCAGCCCAACTAAGCCACCAATTAATTGTACCATCATTAATTATGGGGGTAGAATAGTTCATTTGGGGATGGGTTAGGTTAAGGGAGGCTAAACCCAGGAAGGCTGGTTGTGGCTGGCCTCAGCCCTTGTCTTGTCACATGATGAGCAGATTTAATGGATAGCTGGTGTCTCCATTTATAGATTGGAAATACTCCAGGGGATTACAATGGGAAATACACGTGGGGCAGAGGCCCAAGTAAATCTATATTGGATTATATATGTCTCTGGAAATCTACTGAAACATGTGGAATGTTTGAATATTAGGCAGTGCTCTGTAAGCAATCTTGATCACCTTTCGGTGAATATTACATGTAATGCCCAAAAAGCAGAACTAGGTGTGAGTTTGGTAAATTTTCATACACATTCTGGCAAAAACAGAGTTAGATGATAGCAGAATGTGATAGCTAAGTTAAACAACTTAACAATTGATCTGTGGGAGCATGCTCAAAATGGATGGACTAACCCTGATTGGCTACAATTGTAAGGGATTTTAGTAATTACATTTTGGGATGTCTGGTGATGTTTGCTGTAGAGCATCTTCAGGAAGGAAGGATTTCAATGACATAGTTCATTCTAGGAAACAAAACCTATGGAGGGACATTTGTGAATTACAAAAGACGTACTTATATCTAATAGAGAAAGTGAAGAGCACTAGAAAACTAAAAATCTTACACAGCAGAACATACATTGGCAAAACAAACTATAGGTATATGATGAGTATTAAGGTGGCTCATGACATTCTGGCATGCATTGTCAGATTTAACTCTGCTAGGTTTTGGGACAAAGGAACTGTTCGTAGCATTGTGTATGAAGAAGCTTTAGAAATGTGATCTCCGAAGGAGTATGGAATGACTTTATAAGCGAGAAATTACACTCAAAAGAAATAACCTATTGGAATTTTGAGAAGGAGAAAATACCACTGTGAGATTTCAGTTGGACCGTCTAAGATCTTGAGCTGTTAATCAACAAGTCTAAACAGTCAAGGGCTGCAGACCCTGATGGCGTTCCTAATTTGGTTTACACATAAATAGTAAATTGTGGAGAGCAACCCTACAACAGGTGTTCTTGTCTCTAACTTGGAGAGCCATGATTCCAGATCTGTTGTGGAGAGAATTTTTGGTGCCTATATTTAAAAAAGGGGACATTAGAAGCCTAGAAAATTACAAATCTATAGCCCTTTTAGATTCATCCTACAAGCTTTTTGCTCTCCTATTGCTGAAGGATCTTCCAATGTGAGCAGGTAGTACAGATTTTCCAAAGAAAGACCAAACAGGCATCACTAAAAACTGTGGCACTAATTTGAATGGGTTAATGGTGTAATTGCTGAAGTCGAGTGCACTCCAGATCGGCTCCCAGCCACTGCATATTGCTAGCATTGATCTTTCCAGCATGTTCGATATTGTGGATTAGGTGAGACTTTGGAGTAAGCTTAAAGGGGTAGGGCATCCCCAGTAGTTATCTTCATCTCCTGGTCGAAATGGACACATGTACAAGTATTCAGGTACGCCTAGATAAATGTGGTAAAGTGGGCTTCCTGGTACTGATGAATATGGGCCTTACACAGGATTGCATTCTTGAACCCTGTCTTTCAATTTATATCTCGCAGATATTGTGGATTGCCTGATAGGATGCAGCAGCTTTCTGCTTAGATTGGGTAAGTTGGAAATCCCCATTCTCCTCTTTGCAGACAGCATTCTTCTTTTTGATAACACAGTGGTGGGATTGCACAGCACCATGAATGCCTTAGATCAGTATTTGGTTAGAAAAACCATTTAAATACTAATATCAGGAAGGCAGAAAATATAACAGTGACAGCTAAGAAATTAAATAGAGGTGGGGCATAGTAACTAAGATGGTGACACAATTGAAACCTTGAAATAACTGAAATATTTAGGATTTATAATCCCATACAGGGCTAGTACTAGCTCGCTGAAGGGAATATTAAGGCAAAAATCAGATAATTTGCTTGTACAGTGCAAATAATTATTTCCAAATATTGTAGGTATACGTTGACGCCTTTATTTGCTTATTATAAGGTAAGCATCTCCCAACCTTATTATATGGGCTGGTATTTTAAATATCTGGATAGCCTGGTGAGTACTTTTTGGAAAAAGCTGTTAGGGTTACCTATGGCTCTACCTTATGTTTTGATCTGGCATAAACTGGACCTTGTTTCATAGGCCTGCTATGTGCAAGCTGCAAAACTGAGAATGTATGACAAAATACTAACCCTGCTTAAAAAATCTCTGTTTGAAGATCTTAAGGAAATATTGGATCTTGGTTCTTGTGCTCCCTTACGGGAGATGTGTATGATTTGTGAGACAATTTTGAAGGAAGCTGATTTGAACTGTGGGATGTTTTTACCCATGCATCCGAGCCCTACCACAAAAACTGTGCATTACTGGCATTGAAAACATCATGATGGTCAGAGCTTCCCAGAAAATGCACAGGGAAATGCATGAAGAATAGGCTGCCACGCATTTTTGCAGATGTTATGGGCACAGAAGGGCACTGCCTAAAACCACCATTGGGCTACACACAGTAGCCTGAAACCATTGCAAAAGGGGCAATGCTGATTGCCAAAAGCAACCCACAACTATTGGGAATTCATTCCTTCAACGGGCACAAAATTATTTTACTGCAGAACCACACCAGTGCCATGTGCTGAACCTCGATAATATACTTCCATGTAAAATCTCTTGTTTGGAATGCATTCATTCAAGACTGATCCAAAAAAATGGACGCAGTACCGATAAATACCTCAAGGAGGCGCTAGCGGTCTAAACTCTGACAGGGAAACTGCATGTCAGGAGTTGGAGGGGAGGCCTTTACATCAAAGGCTGGGAGTTAATTAAAATCTTAACCACATGCTGTTCCCAGAAGACAATCTGATTTAATTAACAGGCCAAAAGGCTAGGAACCCTTCTCACCTCAGGAAGCCCAGGAAATCACATGGTTATACTAACCAAATGCAAAGTGGCTCCCTGGTCTGCTGACCTCAGCCTCCCAGAGACCACACAATAGGCTCTTGCACTTGAATAGAATATGCTGATGTTGACTGTTGACTGTACACAAAGAGCTCCCAGCAGATGAGACATGTGATCACTGACCCACCCAAGTCTTGGAGGCGGACTCCAACACTCTGAGAAATGAATTGAAAGCAAAATATATATTTTACAGAAACACTGATAACTCTTGGTAACCGGATGACAGAAATGTGAAATGTGGGGAACCTTAAAATGGAAACTTTGCCTACAATTCAAGCCCAAACTCCAATTTGTGTGATGTTCTGGGGCAAAACCCCGCTACTTATTGACACCACAGAAACTGTATTTAAGCTAGACAAATGGAAAGTTACTGAGATATGTGTAGTAGAGGGTGTACATATGCATACATTTTAATGAAAAACCAATATTGCAAAACCAGTTAAAAAGCGCAAAATGTTGCCATTTCAGAATGCAAGCCCCCAGGAAGAGCAGAGTTTTAACAGAGTATACCTCATGTGATATGTGATGGGTGCATGTAATTTTAAACAACTGCGTATCTGTGCAATATGTATTTGGGTCAAATATAGATTTGTGTGGAAACTGACCACGGGAGGATCCTCTGACCCATAAAACCTACACTATCACTCTGACTCACATTTCCTTCCCCCAATCATGGGAGAGGGGAGAATTGGGCCAATGACAAGTAGAGAGGGGCAGGCTTAGCTAGGCCCAGGCACACACCCATTTTCAAAACACATAAAAAGAGACTGCTGGGACAGGTAGAGACATTCAAATCCAGTTGCTGCGGAGCGTTTTGCCAGACCACACAACATCCAGAAGATACCAGTTCCAGACTGACTCCAGCTACATACTCCAGAACCTAGAACTCATACTTTAGAACCTAAATCAGAGGCCTAAAACCACAAGCTGAGTTCTCTGCAGCAGGCCTCAAATCATTGCAAGCTACTCACAGCCGGGCAAGCTGATTGAATCCCTTGCCAAGAAATTTTGCCAGGACCAGTGCAGAGATCCAGGAGCCGTGCAGAGACCGCTGTATCCGGACAGACCAGACCAGTGCCAGACCAGACCAGCAGAGCAGAGACCAGATGCTGTGCGCAGAGACCATCCGTGGCGAGACCGGAACCGAAGTCCAAAATCTGACAGATCCGTGGCGCGACCCAGACCTTTCAAATATATTGTGAGTACAGCTAGGACGGGGAAAAACCAAATCTCTTAGTTTAAAGTAATGTAATTCAATCTATTTTAATCTAACCAGAACTGCCTCCTAGAAGTTGTCACTTGTCATTTTGTAAAGCTGCACCACTGTCACTTGTCAATTCTGAAGCTGCAAAGCTGTCACCTGTCATTTTGAGTTTACTTTAAATCCGAAAAACGACCTTTATAAAATCGTTCATATCTCTGGAACCGTTTGGGCTACGAACTTTGTTCTGAAAGCTTAGAATCTCAGCTTTCCAACAAGCCTAGAACCGACTTGCTACTCCTTATACTTTTGCCGTAATCACGATTCACGCAGTCGCGAATTTTGCCACGATTTGCGATTTGGCCCGATTTCTTTACTTGTAAAAAGATAGCTGCTTTTGCCTGAACTGCTAAAAATTCGTTTGCCTCTTAATCATCTCTGAATCATTGCTAAAGTGAGCCTGAACTCATCCCAAGTATCTCCCACTCACCCTGAACCTCCTAAAGGGAATTAAAAACATTTTCAGCATATTTCTCACTTCATTGCCACCACATTCAAAGCACTTGGGCCTGTGTTTTAAAACTCATACCTGTTTTCTCTAAGCTTGCTGGTGTGGGAATTGAATTTCGTATTGTATTTGATTGCATTCCTGAGAACTGTGTGCTCCGCTTTCCATCTACTTCCATGTCTTACATTGCATAGGGGAGGGGGTTGAATTGCCAATGAAAAAGTGATTATATTATCTTTTGCTAAAATCATCTCAAGTATTTCTGTACTGCCTTTTATTCCTCATTGCTTTTCCCTTGAAATCATAAAAGTATTTTTGCTGCCTTATCCATCCTACACCCACTCCTCATTGATTATAAAGAAGTGTGCTAGTGTCAGATTACCCATTGTTGATTAACATTATATTTATAAGGGCGATATCAGATATTAATTTATTATAAAGTGTGATATATATATATTGTTTAAATTCTCAAATAAACCTTTTAAACTTGCAAAAAAGAACTACTTCTTGGCTCAGTGGGGTCAGGGGGATTCTAAGAGAGGGGTGTTATATAGGGGTAGTCATCCAGAACTCATGAACTGGACATAAAGATATATCAATAAGGGTTCTATTCAGTATCCCAGACTAGGCATTGGCTTAGCTGTAGTGTTGAATTGAAGCCTCTTACAGAACAAAGAATGTCTTATTACTAACTCTAGCATGGTATATCGGAAAGTGAAATTAGATCAACGGAGTAAGGACCAAGACCTCATTGCTCGTTATAAGATGCAAAGGGAGTTGACTAATCAGCACAGACAATGGAGCTCATTACCAGTTTGCCGGAAGCCCGCCTGTACTACTGGTCGTTTACTCGCCTTACCAATACCGGTGTCCCCTATCCCGGTGTCACTGGGATATAATGGGTGCCAGCAACAGTGGTAAATTCCCATTCCATGGAGTCCCGTAGAACTCCATGGATGGGGACTACTGAATCACCAACACCATTGATAACGGTGCTGGTGATTCTGTGATTTCTCTGCTGGTAGGAGCCTCAACTCTCAGCAGGTCAGGCCTGCTGGTAGTTCACTGCGCCTACAGGCAGATTCGGAGTGACCTGTTTTAGGTAACAACGCCGGAGCTGGTAGTACTGGAATTCTTTCTGTTGCATTGTTACCGGACCGGCTCACTTGTAATAACGGCCAATGTGTGACTTTTCCTGACTATATTGTATGATTTCCTCATAATAAATATCAGACAATCTACATGCGCTTTCGATTTAATTTATTAGGAACTTTAGATATATGGGCCGAATTATAGGCCTATCAGAAACAGATTGGGCATGTAGATTGTGCAAAAAAAAGCAGTGGAGACATTCAAAAATTGGATATTGTCCTGACCCAATTTGAATGCTGGCAGGGGCTTGTACCTTTTCCTGATTTCTGAATGATTACCTAACAGCTGATTGTAATTGGTAATGAATCGGTTGATGGGAGGGCAAGCCACTTAGCTGATGCATGTCCTTTTAAGTCTTTTAAGCCAGATCCATACTTTTCTGGGTGAGGCTACATATATGTAACCAAATGATGATATTTTATTATGAGAAGAAGATCTACAGTGTATGGTTATTAGTTTGGGATACAATCAATTGAGTTGAATAAACAAGTGTTTTGGACCTGACATTATATTGTAATCATGTGTTAAGTCTTTGACTATGGAGAAAATTAGTTTTTGTAAACTAATGACAATAAAATAAACAATACAAAATAAAATAAATATGATGGTGGTGGGCATTTGGGACGTAGGGCTGGCAAGCAAACATGTTGGACCTAACAGTGTCACTATGTGGACTCCATCTGTTAGACATTCTGACAGAGACATAGAGAAAAAAGTATAATTTAACAATCCATGCATGAGTGTTGCATGTAAGAGTGGATGGCCTTCATTACGATTCTGGCGCTAAACCATGGCGCTATTAGCACCATGGTTGGTGCCGGTATCGTAACGAGTCCACCAATGTTCAATGGGGAATTACCACCAGATTCCAAGGTTGGCGGGGCGGTAATTCCCCATTGAACATTGGCCCTTCCCCATTCCCATTTTTGTCCCATAGGGCTCAATGGGACTGGGGAAGGCGGTAAGTACGGTACCGCAAATTGCGGTACCATACTTACCTCGAGAGTCCCTTTGCGGGTCCCTACTTTAACGGCTGGTCTAGACCAGCCGTTCAGGTTGGGTCCCGCAAAGGGACCTCGTAGTAAGGCGCTAAGTGGTTAACGGCGCCGCAGCCTTTTACAGCGCCGTTAACCACTTAGCACCAGGGTCGTAACGAGGCCCGGTGAGTGTACAACTGCCAGGTTGTCCTCGCTGGCAAATGTGTTGTATTTAGTGCTGCATAGAAGTCACTGTGAGTTGTCTGTCTTTTGGCCAACTGATAGACAACCTCACAGTGGCATGAGGTTTAGTTTTCTGTGTGGTAATATAAGTGCAATGGCTATCTGATGGCAGGTTAGTGCGGGAGCCTAATGTGTGTGTGAAGGGGTCCATTCAACAGTGCCCAGAGAGGAGGAGGGGTTCACGTACCAACTATGAGTGTAACTCTCAACCATAAAAGTATTGCTTGTGACGTGGGGGCATGCAGTTGGTGACATCATGGAGTAGGCAGAACATACATAGTTGCAAACAACGTTAGGGAGGTGTTGCTGCACAGAAAAAAAAACACACTTGAGAGAATAGCACCCATCGCAGAGAGATTTCTTTTGTTGCTAAATAGATTGGGCTTTGGTAGGTAGAGCTTTAGGCATTTTTATGAGCAATTGGACAGCCATATTTTAGTCGGCCCATGTTTGAAGATGTATTTTCAGCCAGCATTTAATAAAGGCAGCAGGCTTTAGTAAAGCTGTATTTTATTTTGCAGATGACCATAAACCCAGAGTAGCGAAGGTCAAGATGACAGAGTATGCCAAGCAATGTTAATTAAGGTGGTAGGGGAGGATTGTTCTCAAGATAAGTGGTTATAAATCGGTGATGTGTAATGTTTTGTTGATAATATTTTGAGCCTTCTATGAGTGAAGTAATTATAATTGTCAATTTTGGTTTAAATGTGGGGGTCAAATTGGACAGGTGAGGGTGTGGAGACCACATGGCCCTGATAGAATAGTGTCAGTGAACAGAAACGAGAGGGAAGGGGTTGAATGGAATATGGAAACGATTTGTGTATTAGATTGAAACAATAGATGATACTGTTTGTGATATGTGATGTTTAAGTTGACAAAACTAATTATTGATTTCTATTTAAAGTATGTAAGGGGAACTTTTTAGTGCCCAGCTGTATGTTGAATGGCAGCTCCGTTGCAAAACTGCAGTCCCAGGAAATGGGGTGGTCATCAGCCCACAGCCTGCTGGCAGACAAATGTAGAACCAGAGACACATTCCTGGAGGAAAAGAGAGGGGCGAGCGAGTATAGAGCAGTAAATATAACTGAGTTAGGAGAAGTGCCTACGGCTGAGTTCTCCACATTGTTGGAGCACTATGTATTTTGAAGTACAATAACACTAAAAAGGGGACAAGGATTGTGGTGCAATGGGTATTTTGGTCAGTTTAAAGATTAGTATGAATAATGAGTGTAGGTTTCCTAAAATAACACAGGAGCAAAAGTTGACATGCAGACAGACCCATTGCCCTAGATTGCACAGCTGGGGTATTTGAGAAGAAGTGCATACCAAGACGCATAACAGCACAATAATGTGAATGAGATGTATTTTGTTTTCGTTGCCAGTTACTGGTTGTTAATTTGGCAGCAAGGGAGGAGAATGAGGGGAGAGTAGATTAAGGGATGATGGATCTCCTTTTATTATTGGTGTGACCCTGGGACGAAGTGTGTTCATGGGAGAGGGTGATTTGGGAGGCACACATGGAAGGTAACATTATAGGAGGGATTAGCAGTAGGTTGTAAGAGGGGGGCAGCAGGTTTGAAGGAGGAGTTTCGAAAAGGGCGGGGATGTAAAGATGAGGTTTTGCAAAGGTTTGTATTTTATAGTTATGTTTCAACAAATTAGATAGCAGCTGGCATAAGTATATTTGTTTATAACATGTATACCATGGATATAGAATGGATGGGAACTATGGAGGAAGATGATTTAAGAGAACAGGTCTCTTTTATTAATGGTGGAATATTGGGCACAAAGTGTGTGTTCGAGTGAAATTAATTGTTAGAGGTTGAAATAAAGAGTTTGTTTATTAATATTATACATATTGAGTATGTTTGGTATATAACTGGTTGGTATACAGATTTAGAATTATAGATTGTATATATTTTTGTAAAATATGTTTTCAACAGCAGTATGAAGTGAAAGGTGGGTTTGGGTGCCCAAAAGTAAAAGTTGTGCAGTGTGGTAGAGTGTTTGGACGTGAAATAACAGTATAAGTGGGTTCAGGAATGTGTGTAATGGTATACATTGAAGAATTGATCATCAAAGCAGACCAGGTATACTAATTAGCAACAGGTGAGAGACATTGCAGGGCACCCTGTAGTGTGCATAGACCTTTTACATAGATTTTGAAGTTTAGATTTCCTGCTAGACAACAATTGAAATCAGGGAGGTGCCTCATACCATGCTTTTAGCACACAGAATGACACAGCAACAGATGCAAGCACTCTTGAACATGCCAGTACATTTGTGTACAAGTGTGTGAAAAGGATTAGAGCAGTAAGGGCAAAATAGAAAGACAATACCATGATATTGGCAGTAAGATAGGACAGCATGTTATAGGGGTAATAAAACAATCAGATTATTATTCAAGACCTGGGACCTCCAAAAAAGCATCGGTGATGCAGAAGGCTGTTCCTGCCTCCAGAATTATAGCCACTCACCGCATTCACTTGCATGGTACGAGAACATGTCACTCAAGATTACGATCAGGGCAGTGTAAGTATGCACACACAAGTAAAGGACAGCATCCACAGGTAAGAACAGTGATGGTGGTCACACTGTGACAATAGGGGTACATGCAGACTGAGAACATGTCACATTCATAATGCATTTGGATATTTTCAAAAATACAGAAAGAGGCTACAGGGAATAAAATGGCACATAGGGCAACATGCAACTGCCAGGGCCAAAATGATGGGGCTGTGGGGCAAGGTGCAGTACATCGGGTAAGAGTATATCTGCCAGCACATAGAACAACATAGTAGAGTAAGTAACAAAAGTTCTTTATTTGAAAAAAGGTGAGTATTATGAAATTAACAGAACCAGTGATTTGTATTATAGATTTGTAAAGGTCTTTGTGCCAGATACAAAAAGATCCCTGTAGGGCCTCCCCTGTGTATAGCTTATTTAATAGGAATGAGCCTATGGGGAAGTGCTATTGTTGAATATGAAGGGTAGGTGACAAGATAAAAAAGGTAAGTAACTCCGGAGAAGAAGAGGATATGAGATTTCCCCTATTAACCTTTTTTTCTGGAAAGAAGAAAGCATAGATAAGTACAGGTGAAGTAGTGAAGTGCAGAAACTTGATGTTAGCTTAACAGCATTTTTTTTCTTTTTTAGCATATTGTAGCAGGCTTATAGGTGATGTATAGCCTGTACATATGGCAATCCAGAGGAATCATTGTCATTGCATACAGAACAGAACGGAGACCCATGGATAAAAGATGTAGTAACATGTATTTTATGTTGTTTTTTATGTAGAGTATTGAATGTAAATGTGTTTAATAGATGAAACAGTTATTGAGTAATTGGTTGTGTATTAGCAGAGGACAGACAATTTTGTAGTGTAGGGATAAGTGATAGGCAAACGCATGTAAACATGTTTAAAAAATGCATGCATGAAGAACATTAAATGCGCTTGCTTCAGCTCTAGTGTTAGGTAAACAACCGTAGGTATATTTTAGGGAGGTAACAGACATTGTTAGGTTGTATTTTTCCAGAAAGAACACAGCAGGCACCAAACAGATTGCAATCCAACGTCATCTGTAGAAGAGCTGAAACAAACTGCGCAGAGAAGATTTTGCAACGGATACAACCTCATCAAAGCAGGCCTGCCATCACTTCTGCAGACATTTCAGTTTCACAAGAGTTAGAGGATGTTGCACAACATCTACCACCCAGCCATGTTAGGTGTATAATATTAGGGATATTTTAGGGAAGTAACAGACATTGGGCCTCATTACGACCCAGGCGCTAATGGGTTCACGCGCCGTAAAAGGCTGCGGCGCCGTTAACCTATTAGGGACTAATTACGAGGTCACTTTGTGGGACCCGACTTTAACGGCTTGTGTAGACCAGCCGTTAAAGTAGGGACCCGCAAAGGGACCTTGGTGCTAATTATGGTGCCGCAATTTGCGGTGCCGTACTTAGCGCCTTCCCATTGAGCCCTATGGGGCAAAAATGGGAATGGGGAAGGGCCATGGAGGAAGGGGGAATTAGCGCCCCGCCAACCTTGTAATGGGGTGGTAATTCCCCCTTTCTCCATGGCGGAGTCGGTAACTTACCGGCATGGACCATGGTTCTAACACCACCATGGTCTTCCGCCAGGGTCGTAATGAGGTCCATTGATAGATTGTATTGTGCCCTAAAGAACACAGCAGGAACCGACACATTGCGATCCAATGACATCTGTAGAAGAGCTTTAAAGAGCAGCACAGAGAATATTTTGCAACAGATACAGCTTCATCAAAGCAGAGCTGCTATCACTTCTGCAGACAGCTCAGCTTCACAAGAGTTATAGGATGTTGCATGACAGCTACGACCCAGGCATGGAAGGCGTATAGACTTACTAATCTCATCACCTTACAGAACATCATCGGGACATGGCCAGCACCCCCCTTGCAGGAGAAAAAAGGAGGGCTGACTAATAGGAAGTATAGGCTATTTTAACATAGATTTCTGTATTGGTTTTGCCTCTACAGGAGACAAGCAAGAATTTGTGCTTGGATGCAGCAGGAAGTAGCAGGTATGTTCCAGAAGGATAACATATCTTTTATTGTTTGTTCTTTGTTCTTCCTTTTCTTTGTTTAACAAAGAAAGGGGACAGTATATCCCCATAATTATCAATAGTGTAACAGGTGATAGTGATGACAAGAAACAGAAGAAATGTCTTCAACACAGTGTTTGAAGATGGCATGCAAGGTCAGCACAGTACTGAGCAACATGATATGCAGTGTTAATATAAGAGTGAAGTGGGGCAAGCGAGTGCAGAATGACATATGTTGTGTGTACTCTCTCATTCCACATGTCACAGGCACACGCAAGCAAAGTGCAGATGAAAAGGTGATATTAAAATAAGTAACAGAGTGGGCCAGAAGAGGATGATATGATATGATATGATATGGCATTAGTAACGCGCCTATACACAAGTGTTTCAAGGCGCGACGAGGCAGGGAGGGCGGAAGAAGGGGAAGACAGACAACGATCCTACTAGGCAAGGTGTCATTCAGATCGCGCAAGTGCAGGGGTAGGGGGGGAGGGAAAAAGTGCAAGGGGAAGGGGAGGGGGGAAGTGCTGAACAGGGTAAGTAGAATAAAAAATAAATAAATAAATAAATAGGGCCAGCTGGTGGCAAGTGCAAGGTAAGTGCAGACAAGTGCGGGGAGCTGTAGGGATGCAGAGACAGTCCCGCAGTGCAGGGGTTGCCAGGGAGGCACTGCACGTGGAGAGTGGCTGGGCCAAGGACCGAGGTCGGTGAGAGTGGCCCAGGTGCAGGTTCAGTGCAGTTTCAGTGAATAATTTAGCAGGGGAGAGGGAGAGAGAAAGCAGAAGCAAAGAGGAAGGTTTTGAGGTGCTTCCGGAACCGAAGATGGTTCTCCTCAAGTTTCAGGGAGGCAGGAAGGCTGTTCCAGAGGGAGGCCCCTGCCGCAGAGAGAGATCTACTCCCAGCTCTTTGCTTCGAGAAATGGCTGACCCTGAGGGAGTTGGAGACAGATGAGCGAAGGGCTCGGGAAGGAAGATATTTAGGAAGAGAGAGTTGAAGGTATTTAGGCCCCAGGCCCCAGCAGGCCTTGTGGACAATGCAGAGGGTTTTAAACTTAATCCTCGCAGCCACTGGGAGCCAGTGTAGAGATTTCAGTCCTGGAGAGATATGGTCCCTGGGCTAGTTACGACAGAGTACACATTGTCATGCAATGCAGTAGGGCTCTATAGAGAGCATTCACACCTAGTGCTCATGTGTGCACTTCCTCACAGAGTAAACTTCAGATATGTAACATGCATGCTAGGTACCTAAGTTTTCTAGTCAAAGGGTCCTCAGTCCAAGCAAGCTCCAGAGTTCCTCCAGATGTATCACTTTGATTCCTCAGGGACATGGAGGGAAGCAATTTGCTCTGCCTTTCAGCAGTCGTTTCCATCACTATACTTGGCAACACTGAATTGTGAACAGCACAAACAGTTAACAGTTGTAGGGGGTTCTGACTCCATTCTTTGATGAATACTAGCAGGGGCTTGGTGGCTTTCAAGTCTCTTGTTAGAATCCCGTAGAGATGAATTCCTAGAGAAGTGTCCACTGCAGTAAATCAGACTCAGGAGACGGACAAGAGGTCATGTTACAACTTGTACGTTATTAAACAAAATCGAATAAGATCTACCCTTTCCCTTCTCCTATATGTTCCTGGCCCTATATAAAAGGAAACAATAAATAGTTTTCATCAGGATGTCTCACAACACAATTCATTCCTTTGTTCAAATCATGATCCAACCTAAATTCTGCTCCTACCACTAACAAAAGAAATAAACATAAGCACAACCAGAAAGGTCTATTTATTTTAAAATGTTTTTATTGGCATTTATATAAGTACAGTTGCAAATGTATCAAGTACATCATATTTGCCGCTTATTCCAATGTACAAATGCTGACTTATTATAAACAACAGAATAACACATCAAACAGGAAACGTCTTCACTTGACAGTGCACATGTTTTCAGGTATTATTAACCTTCTACTGGTGAGTGGGTTACTATGCAAGACAGTTACTATTTTCCATCAGGGGATACCAGCTTGGTCAGAACCAACTGTGTGCTGCTTGCATTAAGGTTAGCTGTCCCCAAAAAAGCCTGTAGGCATTCACAGGGTTTTATCATCAGATGGATGGAACATGTCCCATATGAGCATTTTCCAGGCTTCATAAGTGTCACTCACATTTGCCTCTGATCTGGCCGCCCCCGCACCCCACACCGTGATTTCTGCCTTGTACCAGCGTACATACCTCGGGCCTCCAGCCGATTTCCACGCCATTGCAATGGTTCTTTTGGCCAGTATGCACACCATACTGCCCTGACCCCCAATGTTCATTCACCTTGGCCGTGGCACCCTCTGTTAGATGGGTTTCTTGCAGTAATGCAATGGATACTTTTTTCCTAGTGAGAAAGGATTTCACTCAGTTTCTGCGCAAGTATGTACCCATTCCCCGTACGTTCCATGTTAGTATCTTAATATTTGCCATGGCTGTTCAAGGTTGTCCCTCTTAGCTTCCAATCGGCCTTCCCACCCAACAAGGTATGCACAGAGCCGTCTCCAACCACTATCCCAGTGCCTCTAGCCCCGTTGTGCTCCATAGCATCTCAAATGTCCATTCTAATGCTCTAGTCTGTGCAAGTGAAGAATCTTGAACATTCCAAACTACAACTAAAATTAAACAACTACTCCCAGCTGCTGCAGAGCGCTCAGGTGCCCCTGCATCGTCTTGACCCATCCGGGCCTTTGTGTGTGGGCAAAACCGTGCCAGCAACTGGCCGGCCCCAACCATTTCACAGGATAGGCCTACGAGCCCAGGTCAAGTAGCCTTTCATCCCACCCGTTGCACATGAGCTTCTTTAACATGGTCACAGTGAATACTATTTATCATTCTGTCGAACCGTATCAACCCTTTTGGCGAACTGCCATTTTACCCCTCTCCCACCACCCCATTTGATCAAGGCACCACTCAGATAACAGCTTCTTCCCCCCGAGCCAGGCTATTGTGTTCCAGCCACATTGTGGCTGTTGCCAGAGTTTCAAGGAAAACAGCCCGACCATAGAAGATCACCTTAAGTCTGGATGGGTACATAAGCATGTATTTAATATTCAATCTTCTGAGTCTGGCTTTGATCGTCACAAAGGAGTTCCTTGCTCGTTGCACTGTCTTTCAACCTTGTTTCCAGGTCCTTCATAGACTCCGTGGTTTTCTTTAGTCCAGTCTCCGTGGCTGTCACCCTTTCTGCCAGGTTGCGCATATCTTGTCTCATCAGCTGAATGTCTACTTTGAACTCTTCAATTTTGGTGTCAATGAATGATCGTAGTGCTGCAATCACTTCCAGCACTTGGCTATCTTTGTCACCCGACTCCAGCGTCCTCTGTTCATTCTGCAACTCAGCATCTCCTTATTTTGGTTTGCGTGGTCTGGCTTTGTTAAAGGCATCCATAATTGTGGGCTTCCTTTTCCCATGCCCTGTCTTGCTTGCAGTTGTGCACAAGTAGGCTGCAAACTGCAGCCTGGTGCCTGTCTTTCCTATCAATTTTGTTGGGGTGAAATGCTCCTGGGCCGTGTCCAATCTGTGCTGCACTCTCAGAATTCATAAATTAGGCCGCCTTTATGACAATTTGAAGTCGCACTTAACTGGATGCTAGAGCCGTTTTCGCACCAGCTTTTCAGGCTGCAGGGATTCCCAGAATGGAAGTCACTGTTCCACTGCCAGCCCCTTCAGCCAGCGATCCTGGGTGCTCCCCATGTCATCCCACTGTGTGTCTTCCACTCGCTCCATATGCAGATCTCGTGGGCCCCCCTACCGCACAGTCTCTCCGCTCTGCATCAGCCCATACTCATAGAGGCACAGCTATTTACATTAGGTATCTTCGTGCATTCAAACTGGGCTATCCGTCCGCTTCACTCTAGCAGCTTGTCCCCATCGTCGGGCATGGCAGTGTGCCCTCACCCCCACAGGCCCAGTAGTCTGCACTGACCTTTTGTTTGTACAGGTCTTGTATCTGGCTCAGCACTGCGAGTGCCCCTCAGTGGTTACAGTCCATGTGTGATCTCCACCAGCCGCGCAGCTCTTCAGGTGTTTCTGCCTCATTGTGTTCTTTGCAGCACTGCCTCCACTCCGCAGGGAGTGTCAGTCCCTCAGCACTCGGTAGCTGTGTGCTGGTCCTTCTCACTTGGATGATTGTGTGCCTTCAGGTTTCACGCACCAGGCTATCTATGTCTCACTGTGGCTAAGCCGCCCTCACGTTGCGCCCAGCAACTGTGGATCACCTTGTCTTGTTCCTTATGATTCCTGGACCTCGGGTTGTGCCGAACACAGACCGTAGCACTCAGATGACACGGCTGCGTCCGTGCATGTCCATGTGTCTTTGCAATAGTCAGTCCAGTGGCAATGACAGTGGACACTCATCCATACTTTAACACTTCCCAATTGTTCCAGCACAGCCTGGCGTCTCGCTGCTCAGCACGACTTGTGCCCTTATCTCTGCCTCTCAAGCTTTTATATTGTCATATTTTCCCCAGGCCTGTTCTGTTTCAGAGGTCATGCGGGTGTGCCGCAGATTGATATGATATGATAGGTTATTTTTTAACGCTCTTAATACCCATAGGTTTATAAGCGCGGACCCGGGGATCGAGCCTGTGGTGCTCTGTGTCGTCTTGCTTCCAAGGCGTGCACGTTGCCCCTGAGCTATCCTCCCGAGACAAGAAGAGCAGGCCCCGCAGTTACGCTGCTTACCTCAGAGAACAGCACCGTGGGTGCCAATACAGTTATATTGACCCAGTGCGGCTATGTATGCACAAAAGCGTGGGCTATCTCAATCTATCCCGGGATGTGTTTCGCCTTGTGCAGCACTGGTCATTAGTTCAATCAACCCCCATACAGTGTTCGCTCCGCCGACATCAGCAGTATCTCGGGGCCAGCACCCCGTGTTCCCGCTCGACGTAGTCTGCAGCACCCTAGGGCCAGTGGAGCCTGTTCCCAGGGCCAAGGGCACTTCCCGGGTCCTTTCAACCACAATCGCTCATCAGGGGCTCTCAGCACCAGAGCGCAGCCGCAGTTGCACTGGGGCTGCTTTTACCATCGCACCGTAACACTGCACGTCTTGTTCCTGGAGGTGCCCTCTGCCTTTAGCATTCACGATCAAATGGTCTATCTCACCCTCCTTCCTTCGTCTACCTCCAGCCGTTGATCCTTTCCCAGTCTCCTCCAGCGGCCTCTCCTGGTACGCTGCAAGGACCGCTTTGGTCCGTGCCCACCCGCTCCTGCTTCATAGTATCTGTGCTCTTCAGGTTGGGGACAAATTGGTCCCTTTTCCGTTGCTTTAGGTCGTGCGGGCTCCACTCCGGTTACAGAACCTCCTCCTTCTCACTGCCAAACTGCGGCAGCGGGCGCCATTTTACCGCACCGGGGCACCCACGTACGTGCTGATTTGCTCTGCTACACAGTTCCAATTCTCACCAGTTTTGCACAACTGGGTAGGGGAATCACTTTGCAGAACCTTCGATGTGCTTAGTAGCACATAGATCACTGTTCACTGCTAACAATCAGGATCTCAGATAGGATCTCAACGGGAGCTCAACCCAGGCGCCTCTACTCCATGAGCTCAGGCCATGCCCCCACAAGAAAGGCCCAGAAGGGGGATTTTTTTCTCAACCATTGAGGTGGAAGCTGGTTTCTGACCACGGCCCAAATGTGTCTATGGCTTATCCAAGGTCATCTGCCTGGTTGTACATTTCAATGTTCTGGATAAATAAATGTCTCGTTATTCTTCCTCTTTTCCGGAAAGGAGAGTCTTTAAGTCTTGCAGTTAGGCTGTGGTCTCTCCGGTCCAGAATGTCGTTTCTTTCACCCTGACTTGAGATTGTGTGCTTCTCTACCTACACTGGAGTTTTCCCCCTTTAACCCTGCCATGGGGTATTGTTTCTTTCTCCCTGTCTTGCATAAGGGCTTCTCATGTCCTGCTTCAGGAACTTTCTTCTCACACCCCACCCTGGAATTCTGTTCCTTCTATCGCACCACGGGGTCATGTATCTCTCACTGCGTCTTAGGGTTTCTGCTCTCTCACCCTGTCTTGGGGTCTCGCATCTATCACCCTTCCCTGAGATTTCTATTCTCTTAACCCTTCTTGGGCTTTCTGCTCTATAACTCCCTCTTGGAGTCTCTGGTCTATCGTCCCATCCAGTGGTCTATGCTTCATTTCCCCTTCTTGGGATCTCTGGTCTCTCACCCCATCTTCTGGTATAGTTGGGACTCTCTGCCCTTTTACCTGCTCCCTCAACAAGCGTGTACCTTGTTTTTGTAGCAACAGTCCTCAGAAGGGGCGCTCTCCAAGACTGGCGCAGGACTGCGTATCAGGTTCCTGTTCAGTTCTCTGCATCTGTTCAGTTGCTTTCTGCTGGTCTGATGCGGGTACCCATCAACCACCTTTGGCAAGGTGAGGAATTATCTTCTCCTTCAGTAAGGTCTCTCATCCTCTGGACTGCCTTGGAGAGAGCAATGTTCTGCTGGCACCTTGACGTCTTCAAGTACAATACCTGTGTCAGGGTGCTTCCTGCCCCTGCCTTCCAGCTGAACAGCTCCTCTCATGTCTGGCTCCAGAGGATTTGTTCTATCTGTAACTGGCACTGCTGGATTATCTCTTCCTGCAGCTGATTCTGCAGGCTTTCCTTTTCCTGTGGCCGACTCTGCAATGTTTTCTCCTCCGCCTCCGGTGCTGCGCATAAGGCCTTTTTATGTTTCCTGTAGAAATGTGATTGGACAATCCATTTACTCTGCAGTTCACGTAGTGAGAGTGTTGTGAAAGGGTCAGAAACTACACCAGCCATTTCTAAAGAGACATGAACGTAATTGTCTTGGTCAATCGGTCAATCGTCATCTAGTCAACAAACACATTGCACTTTTCAATTGAGTGAGGATGAATAACAGACCTTTCTGGGGATTCCCTGTTTCACAGTAAATCCCAGCAGTCATGGCTCCAAGTGGTGTTGCTGTGAGTATAAAATTAAGGGAGAATGAAACATGGTGCAAAGGGTCACCCCTGAGTCAGTGCTTTATTGGTGTCTTACCTCTGCTCCTCCCTGGGAACAAATGGCCTCTACCTCCAATTTCCTTACCTTGCCGATTAACCACCTGCCAGGTAGACTCCAGAAGGTTTGCATAGTTTCAGTCAACCTCCATATACCAGCCTCTCCAAGTATGTTGGCATATGAAAGCCTCACTTGGGGCTCACAAAAGGTTTTCAGGATTTTACTGAACACTTCAGATATCAGTTCATAAGAAGAAAAATCTTCTCAGTAGATGTTGCTTCCAAATTGGAAGCAATACGAATGAGGCAAGCTATAAACTCAATGGTGGTAATGTAATAATTCCCCTGAGTTTAAAACTATGGTGTGTACCAAGGCAAATCTGTGTGGAAGCACAGTAGGGAGAATGGAACAAGATATATATTCCTGCATTGCATTCCCACTACATCTTCAACACGACATGGGTTTTCGCCACCATACATTTTCATGCTGTATTAAACCCAATGGATTCCTATGGGATCTGCTGATTTTTACATGTACGAAAAGCAAATGGATTCCATAGGAATCCATTTTAAATGATGTCTACCATGTGCAAAAGGCAAGCAGCATTTATACTTCTGAAATACATTGTAAACAAGGTCTAAAGCTGACTGTGCCTGTTTTTACGTGTATCGTTTCCACGTTTTTGCAAACCACTAAAGTTGATTGGCGGGCACCCAAGTATATTTAAGGGCTGAAGTTAGCTGCCCCACATGCGATTTTGCAATGAACCTGTAAGTCTCTTTGCATCACAATATTTTCTTTTGGTAGGCGGCTATTGTTTTATATAGAGGAATTATAATCCATTGTGTAGAATGCCAGAATGTACACTTTTTCATCCTGTGTGTAATGTAATGTTTGTATGTATTATGGAGAGAGTCTTTATTATGTTAATGTTTTTGTTACACTCCATTTAAAATTGTCAAGCTTGAATGCTTAATAATAATAGACTAATTAAAGTTTACATACACGTTGAGGATTGTAGTTGGAGAACACTATTGTTGTGGCACGTGTGGTTAAATGTTTTATAATATTTTTTAGTGATTTATTCATTATTTAATTTTTGTAGCAACACATAATTAAAGGTGACATCTCTACCTAAGTCAATCTGCTGGTAAATAAGATCATTAATTAAATGTATATATTGCGTGCCACTTAAAAATCCACAAATATGTCATTATACCTATTGTGATCATTTGTGCGGATACAGTGATTTTGTAAATTGTTGCCCTGATGAAGGAATAGCCAGTGGGATCAGAAAGCTAACCTTACAAACTGGTTGGAGTTGGTAGAGTTATTCTTAAAAGTGTACTCTAAATATCTTATGATCTTTGTTATTCAATAGAATATGTCTATGTTGACATGCATGGATTGTATGTTTGTCTTATTGATATAGCAAAAGCTTGGTTGTATTAGATATAATTGTGGATTATGTTTTTTAAATAAAATTCAAACTAGGATTTTATGCAATAAAACACATATGATGTATATGGTTTTCATTTAATTTTCATTTCATGTCTTACCTACAATCGACTGAACAAAATCTGGTACACATCCATATAAAAAAATGAAATACAATAAGTCAGCTAAAGAATACAAATCTGTCCATCATTGTGTACAAAGAGCAATTATTAGCTCCTGATCATATCAAAGTCAGATCATAATAAAGGGTAGAATCAGTTAAGTGCTAAATTAGCTTTAAATATATAAATAAATAGCTTTCTGCTGAGCCCATCTCTGTGCAAATATGAGGATAACGAAAATACCGTTGCCTCGACTCCAGTCTTTCTACAAAGGTTCATTGTTTATTGATGTTTCTTAAATCGTCGGTAAGAACACTTGGCCTTTGATACATTCTCCTGTAGTCCATAAGGAAGGTACTAATCAACAAACAATGTACAATGTTCTCTACAATCGTAATACATTGTTTACATATATTATATTGTCATTCATTCCAATTGTTTAACTGATAAGCAAGATTTCATACCTGTATTACATGTACAAGAAGCGTATATACATTGTTCTTAGGTCATCCAGGTATTTCTTATAGGCAGGTGCGATATTATATGACCAATATACATAGGGAGATAGAATTGTAATTATACTATCATTTTTTCATTACCTTTTCATGTTTTTTTCATTCAATTTGTGATGAACTGTTTATATAATACATCTTTGAAATTATATTATTTTAAATATAGAGATTTAGGACATTTGTGGTTAATGACATTGGTTGTATGTTTTTAAATCAGAAAACACATATCTTGTCAAAAATACCCTAGTGCTGCCTATGTTTTTAGTTTTGTTTTTTTTAGTTTCGTTTTGTGGGTGCTAGGACTTAACTACTGAGCATGAGAAAACATGTACAATATTAATTTGTTTCAGATGGGACCTTAAAGACCTGAAATAAATCCCTATTGCTGTCAAGCAAAATGAGTCCTTAAGATGTTTTCCTTATTCTAGTCCCTAGAGCTGATCCCTTAATGGCGATGGTGTCATGGGTGTCAATTGACATCTCAAATGGAGTTAACTTAAAAAGCGACTACAACGGTTTTAATGTACATATTTGAAGTGGGATGCACATTCCTACCTAAATTGTCTCCAATTCACAATTAAGCTGAAGTTGTGTCTTTGGACTTTGAATAGCATTATAGTCGTAGTCACTATATGGATGCCAGTGGTTATACTACACACTCGCTGAAATTGAAGTTATCTTGTTTTCCCACACTTACATAACATTTTAGCCAGAGCACACTCAGAGGTAATATCTTTCGAGCAGATTGCACTTTCCTGCAGAGAAACCATCTTCACTTCGTCTCACAAAAATGAAACAAACTCAAGAGAATAGACCCTTCCTGATGGCACCCTATCACAGACAACATATTTATAAGAATTGGTATGAAATGTAACCGTATCTAAAAAGTTGCTATTGTCAAATCTGTGATTTATAGAAATTACAGTGTTCCTGATAGAGACTTTGTAGTTATGATTCAGTTGGTCTCCTGTATGGAGGTATTTTTTAAATGAATGTAGCAGTGGGGCCATTAAGTAAAGGTGAACAAACATTTCCTTAAACATTATGGATACAAAAAAGCAACATACATATGACTTTGAACTTGTACACATTTTTCCTGCAGTTTCATTATGGTGTGGCCCCAAAAGTAGCTTTTTGTGTATAAACTTCCATAGAGAATGTTGATTTTACCTACACCAAAACCACTGAAAGTGTATGCACCAAACTGTTTGGAGACAATTTAATCTAGTCCCACAAATGAACTGAAATTGATTGGCTGTTTATTTAAACCCCTCCAAAAATCGTCAAAATTGACTTCTCTATGGATCTAAAACACCATTTAAGTGCCTGACAAATGGCCAAAAGCATGTCAGGAGTACAGTATCCACTGGGCACGCCCATAGGCCATGCTTAGCTGGCACATTTGGTGACTTTAATGTCCTCTGTTATAGGGTAGTGTTACAGCTGCCAATGGGAATGGTTACAAATCATGCTCACTGGACACCATTAGCACATTAGTGTATACAACTAAAAAACACACACAATCACTGAAAGAACATTGTTAAATACTTCGTGGTTAACCTAGTGTAACACACATCTTAGAAATACAGTGGAAAATTGTCAATTGATCTGTTGGTTGTCTCCATGACCATCAGTCTGGCTTCAGAGCTGCCAGAAGCAAGGAAACTGCTCTCTTGAACATCCATAAAGACCTGCTCTCCATCCTTGATTCCAACCCCCCCTGTGCCCTCATCTTACTTGATCTCTCTTCTGCCTTGACACAGTCCACCATGCCACCTTGCTCAATCGTCTCCGTGATAACCTGGGTATCACTGATCATGCCCTGGCATGGCTGACCTCCTTCCTCTCGATTGACCTTCCAGGTCCAATCTGGGTCCTTCCTCTCCTCTATCTCTATCTCTACATGTGGTTTTCCCCAGGGGTCTAACCTCTCGCCCTGGCTGTTCAACCAATACCTGGCACTTCTTGCCAACCGCATTTCTGCTCTCTGCCCCAACTTTCAGTGCTATGCGGATGACACTCAACTCATTTGCAGGCTCCCTACCGCCACCTCTTCTCCTTCTCTCATCTCTGACTGGGTGTCCGCCATCCAGGAGTGGTGTGCCGCCAATGATCTCTGCCTTAATCCCAGTAAGACCAAGATTCTCCTCATCGACACACCTGCTCCCTCCTTTCCTGTCACTCTCTGGCCGGACTCTCTTGGCCTTCTTCCTGCTCCCACCTGTGATGCTAAAAACCTCGGGGTCATCTTCGACTCCACACTTTCCTTCTCTCCTCACATCTCTGACATCTCTAAGAAGTCACACTGCCAGCTGCACCTCCTGAGAGGTATTCTTTCTTTCCTCTCCTTCCCCCAGAATCTCACTGTCTCCAGAGCTCTGGTTCTCTCTAGGCTGGACTACTGCAACAGCCTCTTTCTAAACTGCCTGCTTCTACTCTCTGCCCTCTGCAACTCATCCAAAACAGGACTGCGAGACTTGTCCTTGGCCTCAAGCCCAGGGATCCTATCTCTCCAGGACTGAAATCTCTTCACTGGCTCCCAGTGGCGGTGAGGATTAAGTTCCAAACCCTCTGCATTGTCCACAAAGCCTGCTCTCATCCGCCTCCAACTCCCTCAGGGTCAGTCGCTTCTCCAAGCAGTGAGATGGTCGTGGATCTCTTTCTTCTTCTTGGGCCTCTCTGCATCTTGAGGAGTACCATCTCCGGTTCCAGAAGCACCTCAAGACATTCCTCTTTGCTTCTGCTTTCTCTCCTCCTCTACCCTGCTGATCACCTGGCTGAATCTGCACTGGTTATCTGGCTACCCTCTGATCTCGGGCCCAGGTCCCCTCCCCGCCAGTTGCACACTTGCACTGCCCCGTGGCAACCCTTGCACTTGGGGACTGTTTCTGTATCCCTACAGCCCCTACTCGCACTTCACCCCTGATCTCGGCTCTTATCCTTGCACTTGCCACCAGCTGGTCGCACTTTTTAATTATTATCTTTATTTATTTTACTGTTATCCTATGTACGGTACTGCCCCCTCACCTTTATCCGTACACTTTTCCCTTTCCCCTCCCCCCTGCATTTGCGCGATCTCTATGCCATCAGGCCTAGTAGATTCACTGTCTGTCTTCCCTCTGTTTCCCCTCCCTTGCCTCATCGCACCTTGAAACACTTTTCTATAGGCGTGTTATAAAAGCCATATCATATCTAATCATGTAATGGTTGCAGAGCAAAACATAATAACTTCAGAAATCCGCCAGTTATGTTGACTAATGTTACCATAACCTGAACACTATCATGCAGTTCTCATGGAACCATACATGGCATCACAAATAGCATGCACATACCCAAAATTACTAAGAGGCAAGAGGAACAAACAATGCTTATGAAAAGCAGAAGCACCCCTGACTGTTTATCTTGAGTTTCACTTCTGAACTGATAGCCAAAACAAAACAAAACTCAAATGGACAAAAATGTTTTTTTCACATGGCTATTTCTCATATCAATGATCAGAAAATGCAGCAACATGAGCAGTGTAAACAGTGCCCCAACTACCTCACACACTAAAAACAATATTTACAATATCAATATAGGCATAATTAACTTGACAGGTGTGGTGAACCAGAAGAAGGAGTCAGACTATCTGTCCCTATTTCATTGAGGGAATTTCCCTGCCTAAAAACTAAACTAAGGGCGCTCGTCAATTGTCCAAATCAAAAATAATCCTCAGTCCAAAACCTAAACCCTATCTGGCCCTACTACTTTTAGAAGAACGTAACATAAAAATGAGCCAAATCAGTAGCCTTTCCATTCCGGCTTCTTGTGGTTAAAGCTACTTGGTTTGCTCTCAAGTACTAGACATCAGTCTAACGTGGGTTCTAAATAGTTTATCAAAGTAAAGTTTTCAGTCTTCTCTTCAGGTTCCTTATAGCAGGTTTTAAGTCTTTACACAAATCCAATTTTCACAGTTCCCTAAAAGGAGAAATGATTCTGTTAGTGCAATTCCACCAACTTGGACATTTGTCTTTCAAATTGTTCTTGATTTAGGAGTAAGTAATTGAACCTTCCAGATTTCCTGCTTTCCAACTGTTTAAAAATGTGACTTATTTTTCTAGGGTTCCCCAAAGCCTTCTGGCCCTATGATATACTCAACTCATCATGGTCTCCCTTGAGCATTTACCCTTGTCCAGCAATTGGGTTTCTCGGGCTCCCCTAACATTTTTGGCTTCTGCAGCTTCCTGTCTCTCTCTTTCTCCCTTTGGTTAAGCCCCATTTGCTTTCGGATTTGCTTAACTCAGGAACCTAACTGTCTATCCCTCTGCTCGGCTTTACCTCTTGGTAGTGCTCACTTCCCTTTGCCTGCCTGACTCAGCAGTCTCTACACTTCTCGCACAAAGGTCAGAGATTTGTTTTCTCCATTGCGGCCTGGCCTTGATGCCGGTTAACGTGCCCCAAGCACACCATGGCTGCTGTGTGTTTGCGCCACCAGGCAAGATGGTCTCCTTACCGTTTCCATATCTGTCTCTGTTTGAGCATTGTTGCCCATTACAATGACAGCCTTCCAGCATCTCTCTCTCGTTCTGCTACAACTGGCTCTGTGGTGTAGAGCAGCCCCTCCCAGGACGATCTCACTTCAGAGGCTGGCCTCTGCAAAGGATTCTACTCTCTCTAACAGCTTCCTCCTCTCTTAAATCTTGCTGCCATATTTCTTCATACCGTGTTTATTGCCATCATTTGTTGACTTCGGTAGGATCCCAGCATAGCCTTCAGCCAAGTATCTGGGAGCAGTGTTAGTATGTTGGGTATTGTGAGAAACTTAAGGTTCTTCTCTCTCCTACTCCCCTGGGATCCTCTATGCAGGTGGTCATGGAAAGGACATCTCTTTTGGATCCTGACCCTTTGGGTGGACACGCGAGTGAGGATCACCTGGGTTGCAAGGTCCTTGGAGAGTGGAAGTGAGATACTTTTAGGCGAGACATGGTATCCCCCTGTTCTCCTGACAATCACCCTAATCTTTCCACAACCGTTATGGGTTATAAGACTGTTGCCCTTCATTCCCCTCTTGGAATTCATAATAGCACTGAGACTAGGAAGAAGAAATTGAGAGTAATAAACCCCAATTACTGTCACCACTTTTTTACTGGGACGATGAAGATGCATGAAGGTCAGGCACGTCCTGGTAATGAGAGCCAGGCAACAGTAGTTGATGGAATACACCTGCAGCCTGTTACCGGACCACAGGCATATAAAAAGCATGACATTGAAGAAGCAAGAGAGAGCCGGGAAAGAAAAAGCAGAAGGAGCTGTGCGAGAGCGAGAGACGCCAAAAAGCCAAGTCGCTGAATGAGTCCCTGGGAGCACTGCTGGAGTGAATGTGCAGGACACAGATCCCACAGAGGGGAAGGCGGGAAGCAGAAGCTGTCGTCAGACAAGGGCAAAGCTGCGTGGGAGAGCCAGAGCGAGCAGAGAGAGGCGCCCGACAAGCAGGCTTTCCCAAAAGGTGAGAGAAGCCGTGTAAAGGAGCTGCTGAGTTCGGGTAAGTGTCAGTGACACTTTAATCACTGCGGCTCTCCAGCAGACCATGAATGCAGCAGTGATCAATGTAAATCAAGGAAGTGGCATCCTTCCGAATACCTAAATGTATGAGATAACTTTATTGAATATTGAACTGAGTAAAACATGCAAATTTGCCTTTATTGAATACCGAACTGAGTAAAACATGTAAAGTTGACTTTATTGAATACAGCACTGAGTAAACCATGCAAAGTTACTTTTATTGAATAACGAACTGAGTAAAAGCAAGCAAAGCAACCTTTAATGAATCAACCTTTAATGAATAACAAATTGAATGAAACAAGTAAAGTTCCCTTTATTGAAAACCAAAATGGAAGAAAGAAATAAAGGTGTGTCTGTTTAAGTGAAATTCGTAAAGAACTATTAATGGAATAACGAATTGGATGATTGAATGAAATGAATTAAGAAAAGCTACATTTGTGGTGGAATACACAACTAACCGAAAACTAATGAAAAGTTGTGTTGAATGAATAACTACGAGTACCAAGTGAAGCCAAAATTGAGAAACCACTCATATGTTAAAGTTGTGAATTTGCATTTGAGAAACTACTTGTTTGGCTGAATATTGAACGTCTCAAGGAAGCCTGGAAGTTCCTAGTTGCAAAATCTCTAATGGGTGGACCGTGTGTAGGGAACTCCTACAAACCGACAAGGAATTTTGTTGTAGTGAAAGAAGGAAAACAAATGTTGCATTTCAGACTTGAAGAAGGGAGCCCTGATTTGTAAAGTTCTGTGGAAAACCAAAAACTTCAAGATACTTCTTTTTGTCTTATATTTGAACAGTGAACTTGGGGTAGGAAACCCTCTGACATACTGCCATGATCTGTTGTTGAACTTGGGGAAGGGAACCCTTACCTTTGCAAAAGGGTGGAACTGTATTTCTTCAAGTTTCAAACAAAGGCATATTGCACATTGTGATAAACGTATTAACTTTGGGGGAAAAGAAGCTGAAGAGTTATCCCGAGCTGGAAATATCTCAGAACTTTATTTTTGAATAATTGTTTAGTTTATGGTTGTCATCCCTACACATTGTTTTGTATTAGTTTTGAGGGCAAGCATACATTTTGGACACAGACAGACTTTTCAGTTGAACATTCTGACACAGACTTTCTTTAGTTTTTTAGGCAGGGAATTTCCACCTTAGTTTAGGACAAGATAGGCCTTACTCCATCCTGACATTGTCTTAATAAAACATTGTTATTAAACTTTGAATCTGTTGTCTGTGTCTCCTTCCATGATGCCAACCTAACAGTATGCCAATACACAGCATTGATATCAGTATTTTCTATTCCAAATAGGCAGATACAGTGTGCTTTGTAGGAAGTTCCTTGTACAAATGGGAGGCCTTGTCCGCTAGAGGGGAGTCACTACCAGTGAGGTCACATTTTCCCAGACCCCTAGGGAGGTTCTTGCTTGGCCAGATCACCCCCCTAGCCTAAAAGGGTGTGGACCCCCCCTGGGAAGAATGGATGAATTGCACAGATTTGCCACACAGGTTTCAACATATGACAGGCAGCCAGAAGGGTTAACAAAGCCTTGCTCATACTGACGCTGCACTCTCCGTGCCTTTTGTCATAGACTAAATAACACTTTCTAGTGATGCATTGAAGACAGCAAGAAGAAGTCCAACCTTGTATTCTTAACTAGACACCTTTGCAGCAAACCGAAGGCAGCTGATGGAAGTGGCAATGGGAGGGAACTACAGAAAGTAAAAGATAGTCTGAAATCCACAAAATCTGAAACAATGGGATGGAGGTGCAATGTCAGAGGTAGCCAGAGGGTGCTATGGGAAGCTGGTCATACATTAATTGGCATCCACAAACCTTTCTATTAATAACTCTACACTAGGCAACTAATGTTTAAAAATTGCTTCCTAACTCTTCGTGCAAAGCACAATATACTGACAGTGAAAATGCCAATAGCTATCTTGCACTAACCGTTACCTGTTTGTTCACTTCATTTCTATAGTAGCAATACACAATTAAAGGAATCATTACACCTGATAAAAAGTCAGAATGCTTTACATTATGCATATCTTTGAATTGAATAGGCAAAATGATAATATTGCTTCCCTGGGAAGTTGACCCTTTTCTTACAAAGTCTAATAAGAGCCTGTACCATCTCCTTTGAGCATCCACTCCACGAGGCTCATTTGCTTCTCCCTTTCTCCTCTTCGCCGCATCACGGCACACAGGTAAGCCCAGAAGGGCTTTGGTAATTTTCGAGCAAGTTCTGTTTTCGTTGTTTAAAGTGGGGAAACATTGTTCTTGCAAGTGTGCTTTGGGCCAGCAAACTAGCCACTATCCTTTGAATGGCTGCAAAAGCGTGAAGTGGCTTTTTGCTCATCTGGGCTGTATGATCCTCGGCTGGGCACGCTCCTACCATCATGGCCCACACCATCTGCACACGAGTTGTGCTTCAGCAGCCCGGCCTTCATGTGCAGTGATTGGCCTGTGTGGGACTCTTCAGGAACAGTCACAGGAGCCTGCAGGTTAACCCCGGCCTCCCCCCAAGGCCCACATTATGCCCTGCCTGACCTGCCTCTCATTTCTTTCTGCTGCACTAAAGGAGCGTGCACCATCTCCTTTGAGCCTCTACTACACAAGGCTCCTTTGCTTCTCCCTTTCTCCTCTTCGCTGTAACATGGCACACAGGTAAGCCCAGAAGGGCTTTGGCAATTTTCGAGCAAGCTCTGGTTTTGTTGTTCAAAGTGGGGAAAAAGTTTTCTTGCAAGTGTGCTCTGGGCCTGCAAACTAGCCACTATCCTTTGTGTGGCTGAAAAAGCGTGAAGTGGCGTTTAAACCATCTGGGCCGTATGATCCCCAGCTGGGCACGCTCCTACCATCATGGCCCACACCATCTGCACACTAGTTGTGCTTCTGCAGCCCTGTCTTCGTGTGCAGTGATTGGCCGGAGTGGGACTCTTCAGGACTAATCTCAGGAGCCAGCAGGTGAACCCCGGCCTCCCGCCAAGGCCCACACCATGGCCCCTGGTCTGAGCCTGTCCAGGCTGAGGAGGGCCTGGAGAGCCTGTCTTTGCACACTAACAATGATCTGTCCCCGGAAATTGTCTACTGGTCAGCTACTGGCTCATAAGCCATCCTCGAACTCTGGAGTCATGTATGTGAATTTGGCAGTCCCAAACAACTACATTTCCTGTGGTGTCTTCAATGTTTCTCTCCCTCCAGCATCCTCACACTTCACCTTGTGCGCATGTGGCGGTTCGGCTTCCCCGTGCTCCTGGATAAACACTCTCACGGGCGCCGTGGGACTGCACACAGAACTGTGGCCATCCCGCATGGTGTGTGCCGTTTTGTTGCACCATTTTTTACTAGATGGTGTCTTCGGCATCACTAGACAACAGGTGCCTGTTTTGGGACTACATCTCCCAAGCTGCCGTGCTTGTGTCAGGTGACATATGTTTTCCAGTCATGGAGAAACTCCGCCTACTTAAGCAGCTGTGAAACGTTCTTCGCTACTTCTATTTGAAGTTACTCCCCGAAGTCACGTCTTCCTTGCTTCCGTGCCAATTTGATTCCTGCTTTCGTTTGCATACTTCCCTGCTTTGCGATTCTGTTCCTGCCGTTTCAACTTGTGTACCAGACCTCTTGCTACTCTCACGGACTGAGTTAGATTACGATTCTGTCCTTGGCTTCCCAAACCGTGTATCAGACCCTGCTACTCCCACGGACTGCTTCTGATTACGATTTTTTGTTATTGGCTTGTCAGCTTGTGTACCAGACCCTTGGCTACTCTCACGGACTGCACCACATAATGATTGCCGTGACATCCCATCTTCAGCAACTCGGTATACATCCTCTGGATCTGGGTCCTGTGGTAATGTGAGTGTTCCTTTTCCTGTCTTTGAGGTTAATTTTCCACTCGCTAATTAGTGACTTATTGCTGTTTTTTGACTGCCTATCCTAAACTTCCCTTTTCCAACCTGTACTGGCATTTCTCCTGTTAATGATTACTTACGTGCACTTGGGACGCTACGCTGACTGTGCACCAACCCGGAACAAGAGCGCCCCTCGTGCCGCCCGGGTCTAGTTTCCCCACTAATCACTAATTCCCTTTTTTTATTTTATACCTGTCATTGTTTCCCTGGAAGTCGAGCCAGTACTTTCATTGGTAAGATCTGACATCATCCTTTTTGGGTACTTCGTCAAGAGTTTATATTCCAGTTTATCACATTGGTATTTCTTTTGTTTTGTACCATTAGGTGGGAAGGCGTCTATGTGTTTCTAGCCACTAATCAGGGGGGGGACTTATCAGGTATACACAAGAGCAAGGCTATAGTTTATGTCATCTTACCTGTCACCCGTTACTCACGGTCTCTTTTTTCCTTGCAGCTGGTACCATGGCGGTGTGTTCTCCCTGCTCTTTTGAGTGATCGGGTCCTTTGTACTGTTCATCAGTAGAGGGCCATATCATTAAAAAGATCTTTATCCCTCACAGAGAGGAGGCTCGGGTGGAGGCTCCAACCCGAGCTCTTCAAGCAAATCACCAACCATACAGACGTAGTCGCCAGTCCAGGCCACCCCTGTACAGTGAGTGACACCTAGCTAACCTCATTCCTTCTGCATTTGCCACTTCAATGTTGTTTAAATTGTCCTCTGCACTATCTGCTTTGCATTGTTTGCTGCCTCCATTTTGTAAAATCACACCTGGCTGTATTTTAAAATCATATTTTGGTGTTTTAGCACTGTGCACCATCTGATTTGCATTTTTCCCTGCCTCCATTGTGTAAAATAGATTTTGGCTGTGCTATAAAATCATATTTTGGTGTTTTAGCATTCCCTGTGCACCTTAGTGTTTTGCTGCCTCCATTATAAATTCGAATTTTGTGTGTTTAGCTTATTCAGCTCTGTATCACCGTTCCATTGTAATTCTATTCCTGCCGAGTTTTCACTTATTCTCTCTGACACAATCTATTAAGCCTCCTGTGAGTTTAATCAGAACCATGCAGTGCAGTGCTGCCACTCCTTTTTCACTCCTTTGCTAAACCTCTGCCCTCTTATGGCTCTCTCCATCTCTCCCATATTCTCTAAGTGCTTCACTATCACCTAGCCACTTTCACTCTCCATGTCTGAAAGGAAATCCTTCAAAAGTACAGACCACCTCCACCTGGCAACTATCAATGCTTGCTCATCCAACAAACATGCCTCTGATATCTGTCTCCTTCTTGAAGACATTGACCTTGACATTCGTGTTCTTACCTAGACTTAGCTGAATGCCAGCTCAGTCACTGCCTTTGATTCCCTCCTCCCTGACGGCTTCACGATTACCTCCAAGCCTCGACCTCCCGCTCTGGCGAGGGGTTTGCCTTAATCTTTCCTGAGTGGGTTCCTGCTTCCATCTTACCTACCCAGAACTATTCCTCTTTTGAAAGCCTGGTTTGCAAATTGGTCACCTCTCCCACCTCCACCTTGAGCATTGCTACCATCTACCGGCCCCAGGCACTGACTCCCTATTCCTCTCTGAATGGGCCAACCTCTGCTCTTCTTTACTCAATTCCACATCTAACCTTCTCCTTCTGGGTGATTTTACCATTCAACTGGACTCCCCTTGCTCTACATACACTCTATTTGCGAACCTCTGCTACTCGATTTCACTCTCTATTCTCCCCTCTGTGCTAACTCATACAGCTGGACACACTTTGGATGCCCTCAAGCACTCTGACTTCGCTCTATCCCCTCTCTCTCCTGGACTGACCACTCTCTCCTCTAATCCCATTGGCCCCCTAACACTCCCCCCAAAAGCTGCTCCAACTTTATTCACTAACACCCGCCCTATGAAACGAGTGACTGCAGCTGCCTTCGCCTCCACTTTAACTCCCTCAGCCCACCCCCGCTGAGTCTAACTCTGACCTTGCCCTCAGCAACCTTCATCTTTCCATCACCAACACTTTTGTCATTCTTGCCCCAGGCATGAGGACCTTCCTGAAATCTGCCTCCAAGTGTAACACTTGGTATGACACTGAACTGAAAAAAAATGTATTGCAGCAGAACGAAAGTGGCAAAACTCTGACTCATCCTTCAGCAAACTGGCCTGCCACCAGCTCCAAAAGTAATACAGACTCGGCATTCGTGAAAAGAAGAGAGTTCACATTCAGGCACAGGCCGCAGGGGCATCCAATAACTCAGTGAAATTTTTCAAAATCTGCAGGGAACTAGCCAACCCTCTGCAGTCTCCTTCTATCCTTCTCCTTCCCATGCCCCCTGCAATGCACAGACCGCAAACTTTGCCATCAAAACTCAAGACATTCTGACTTCCCTCTGTACCCTCCCTCACAACCCATCCTTCACCCCCTCCATTCACCCCTCACCCTCTCCTTCCTCCTTTTGCTCCTTCTTTCCTGTCACACCTGAGGAAGTCACCAGAATTGTCCACTCCATGAATGGCTCTCCTAAACAGGTCTCCCCTTGCTCATCCAGGACCATTAAGGATAACATTGGCTCTGTTGCCCCTGCCCTTGCTGATTTCTACAATCACTCTTTTACCAATGGATCTGTTCTCTCCCCACTCAAGCACTTTCTTGTGTGCCCACTCCTGAAAAAACCTTCCTCTAACCCCAAATGCCTGTCATGATCTCTGCTTCCAAAAGGTCAGGGTTTTCCCAACTCCCTTGGAAGCAGATTCATAACCCAGGTTCCGAGTGCCAACCAGTCCCAATTGGGACCTTTTGGACCCAGTCCTGGCGCCAGTGGCACCAGGCTCATAAATATGCCCAGTCCCAGCGCTGGAAGCGCCGGGCTCATAATGCTTGGGTGGACTTACCTGCAGCAGACCATGCTGCTTACTTGCCTGCCAGTTGAGCCTCTGATCCTCTTCTGTTTGGAACTACTTTTCCTGTTGGGTGGGGCAGGAGCCACTCCCTAGATTCAGAACACTGGAACTCTTCTGGAAAGCAGGAACTCTTTTCTTACCTAGGCGTGGCTGTGGAAGGAGACACCTGAGCACTACAGGAGGCTATTTAAACCACACCCGATGGATGAATCTTGCTTTGCGTTATTCTGCATCCTCTGCAGCAGAACGCTCATCGTGTCTTCTGCATCTGATCCTGGGCCTAAGAAAAAAGGCTTACCATCCTGAATCCAGTCTTCAGCAACACCTATAAAGACAAGAAAGAACAGGTTAGCATTACGGTCTTCAGTGACAGCTCTTCACTTACCTGGTCCATCGGCTGTCACCAACGCCTCGCACTGCATTCCGGCATCTGAAAGACAAAGTCTTACCTACTCTTCGTGCGCTCTGGAGGTCTTCACACTGCATTCCGGCATCTGAGAGACAAAAGCTTACCAACTCTTCGCACGCTCCGGAGGCCTTCGGCGCTGCATCCCGCATCTGAAAGACAAAACAAGGTGCGTTTAAAGACATTGGGGAACTTTAATACTCACGTGCCATTACTCCTTTCCACATCTAACCCAGTGGGTATTCCGGCACCCTGCAGCCGCTCCGAACTTGTACCTGCAAAATAAAAAGACAGTTAGAGCGCATCGTGAAGCAGGCAACAAGCGCTTACTTACGTGCTTCCAGGCGCTTCTATTCATCACACGGGCTCCATCTTCAACTCACTTCAGCCCGTCATCCGCCATCGCCGGAACCCTGCAAAACAAGAGACATCATTACTAAAGACTTTAAAGACATTAGAATTACTCGAAACTTACCGCTTGTGCAGTAAACGACGGACAGCAGTCCTCTGAAGTCAAGAGGCCTGCTCCCCTTGTCCAGTGAAGAAACTGGTTACAGCACCCTGCCCCGAGGCAGATGGAGAGCACGGCGTTCACTTACCTAAGGTGAGAGCGTTAACCTTTGGGGTTCTACAGGAGAAGAGAAAGGGAAGAAGAGAGAGACATTCAATAACCTAGTTCCTTAATCCCATATTTTCTATCTGCAGACATCTTACCCTTCGAGTCCGACATACAGTGCACAGAGGTCCAGCCCAAAGAGCCAGCCATGTGTTACACATCACCTTTGAAGATACGGTATACGCCCAGTCAAGACCGGCGCCTCTACGGGAATCGGGTGAGCGTTACAGAACGCAAAGCCTACCACAAAACTCCCGTCCAGGCGCTATGGAAACCTCGGATACCGACCAGCTAGCCCAGTTACTTGGGGAACTAAGGGCAGAAGTGCATGCAGCCCGTCAGGAAACTAACGCTCTAAGAAGGGAACTGATTATTTCCAAGGAGCGAACAGATGATCTCGCTAGACAATTGCTACAGTCACAAGCCGGACAGACCCCGTTACCCGCATCTGGGGGAAATCTTCCTTCTACATCCTCTATGAATCCAGTGCAGATCAACCTACCTGGGAATGTACCTCTGGCTCCGCCCGAACGGTTTTCTGGTGACCCAAAGGGGTTTGCAGTATTTATCAATCAGTGCCAGTTGCATTTCTTATGCCGGCCAGCAGCCTTTCCAACTGATCAAGCTAAAGTAGCTTTCGTGCTTTCGTACCTTAGTGGCAATGCGGCAGACTGGTCGATCCCTCTAGTAAATCAAGATGATCCGGTCCTCCATGATTTTCAAGCTTTTCAGCTCAGTATGGAAAAACTGTTCGCAAGACATTCACAGGGGCAGGCCTTGGACAATGAGCTTCTTTCGTTGCGACAAGGTAATCAAGACCTTTTGGCTTATATTGCGTCTTTCAACAGACTGATAGTGGAAACTCAATGGCCTGAGGACAAAAGGATTACGCTGTTTTATAGAGGTCTACGTGGAGAGCTCAAAGATGTGTTAGCCCAAGTAGTGAATCCCCCACAAGATTGTTCGGACTATATAGACTTAGTCGTTCAAATAGATCACAGACTGCAGAACAGGAAGGCCGATCGTTCCAAGTTTGATGCTCGAGTATTTTCCAAACCGCCAACTCCTTCCAAAGGAGTAGACTCCGGGGAACCCATGCAAATAGGGGGTCTGAAAGGTCCTCTAACACAAAAGGAGCGGGAAAGGAGAAAACAGTTGCAATTATGCCTCTATTGCGGAAACTCAGGGCACTTTCTTCGAGACTGTCCGGTGAAACCTGCCAAGAAGGCAGTAGGAGCTGCAGTTACCAAAGTTACAAACTCTGAGCAGGGAAACGACCTCGCCCGACAAGAATAGAGGTCCTCTTGCCGAGCGTGAAAACCAGTTCCGTGACCTCGCATTTTGTGATACCTATGGCCTCATTAGCCCTGATAATCCGGATCGATTACATGCAATTGAAGCTTACGTCGACAGCGGTGCCATCGGCAATTATGTGGATCATGACATGGTTTTGAGGATGAATCTAACTCTTTGTCCCAAGGCTGTAAAGGACGTCATTACTATGGTGGATGGTACGGAGATAGCCTCCGGGCCAGTAACACTTACCACTCAAGAGGTGACGCTAGTAAGTCAAGATGGACACCATGAGAAGATCGTGTTCGATGTGATTAAGGCCCCTCAGTTTCAAATTATTCTAGGAATACCTTGGTTAGAGAAACACAATCCTCTGATCGATTGGCGAGCAAGAACGGTCCAGTTTCCAGAATGTGTCTCTACTTGTCACCCTCCACCTGCTGTTGCACTGGCAGCAATTTCTTCAGAGACTCCCCAGTTACCTCCCGAATACCTAGAATACCAAGATGTTTTCCGGAAGGATCAGGCTAACTCTCTACCTCCTCATAGGTCTTATGACTGCCAGATAGACCTGATACCTGGATCTACTCCTCCTTGTAGTAGAATTTATGCCCTCACCGAGCCTGAGAACCTTCACCTTCGACAATACCTGGATCAATACCTGGCAAATGGGTTTATTCGTCCTTCCAAGTCCCCTGCTTCTTCAGCTTTGTTCTTCGTTCCAAAAAAGGAAGGAGACCTTAGAACTTGTATAGATTATCGCTCCCTGAACCAGATCACCGTTAAGAATAGATATCCGTTACCTTTGATCCCTGAACTCCTGGACCAAGTCAGAAAAGCATGCATATATACAAAGCTGGATCTTAGAGGAGCTTACCACTTGGTACGAGTAAAAGAGGGCGATGAATGGAAGACGGCCTTCCGCACCAAGTATGGGCTATTTGAATATCAGGTCAATCCCTTCGGACTTTCCAATGCCCCGGCCGCCTTTCAATATTTTATGAACGATGTCCTCAGAGAGCTCATAGATGTGTGTGTTGTTGTTTACATTGACGACATCCTCGTTTATTCTTCATCGGAATCTGAACATCGGAAACACGTGAAAATGGTCCTCGAAAGATTGCGTCAACACAAACTTTTCGCTAAATTGGAAAAATGTGTTTTCAACGTGACTGAAGTTGAATTCTTGGGATTCATATTATCACCTGGCGGAGTGCGTATGGATTCAAAGAAGGTCGATGCAGTTCTCAAATGGCCATCACCATCCTCCGTAAAAGGTGTGCAAAGCATGTTAGGCTTCGCTAACTTTTACCGCAGGTTTATCCCCGAATTCTCTCGAATAGTCCAGCCCATCACTGCCCTGTTAAAGAAAAACAAACGTTTTGAATGGTCTACCGAGGCGGAACAAGCTTTCCAGGATTTGAAGACTAAATTTATCTCTGCACCAATCTTAAAACACCCTCGCCCCGAACTCCCCTACATCGTGGAAACTGATGCTTCAAGCCTTGCCATGGGGGCAGTTCTATCACAAAAGGACCCGGTAACCAATCAGTTGCATCCCGTGGCATTTTGGTCCCGCAAATTCTCGCCTCCTGAAATCAATTACACGATTACTGACAAGGAACTTCTGGCTATCAAGTCTGCCTTTAAGGCTTGGCGGCATTATCTGCTGGGGGCCCGACACACCGTTACTGTGATTACGGATCACCGAAACCTGCAATATTTGAAAACCGCAAAAGCCCAATCCTCTAGACAACTCCGTTGGGCATTATTCTTTGCCGAGTTTGACTTCATAATTACCTATCGACCTGGTACAAAGAACGGTAAAGCTGATGCCCTTTCTCGGATGGGAGTGGAAGAACACTTGATCAACCCTAAACCTGTACCAATCATTCCCGCACTAAGAATTCTGGGTGTAATCGCCACAGAATCCATAGAGGAAGTTAAGGATAAAGCCAGGCAACTTGTAACTCCAGCAGACATACAGAATTGGCATCTGCAGGGAAAGGACTTTGCAGTAAAGGACAACTTATTGTATTTCCAAGAACGATTATACCTACCCAGCACAGATTTACAGAAAAAAGTAATCTCTTGTTATCACGATTCTTTAATGGAAGGACATCCCGGTATGGCCAAGACCTCAGAAAAGATCAAGCGCTACTTCTGGTGGCCGTCTTGGAAAAAAGATATCAGAGACTTTATAATGTCCTGTGTAGTATGCGCCCAAAACAAGAGTCAAAAGGAAGGACCAGCAGGCCTCTTACGCCCTATTGACATCCCACCTCGCCCTTGGCATACGCTTTCTATGGACTTCATCACCGATCTACCTCCATGCTCCGGATACAATACGATTCTAGTAATCGTGGACTTATTCTCCAAGATGGCGCATTTCATTCCGCTCAAAGGCTTGCCAACAGCAGCAACTCTGGCCCGAGAATTTCTCGAAAACATCGTCCGACTGCACGGTTTTCCTTCGGTTCTAATTTCGGATCGAGGTAGTCAATTTATTTCTCATTTTTGGCGAAGTTGCTGTCGGTCGGCTCAAATTGATGTGAGACTATCGACCAGTCACCACCCTCAGACCGACGGACAAACCGAGAGGACCAATCAAACTCTGGAACAGTATTTACGCTGCATGCTGCAACAAACTTAAAAAACTTGGAAAGACATCCTTTGGATAGCCGAATATGCCTACAATAACTCTGTCCATTCGGGAACTGGGAAAACCCCGTTTTTTCTTTTGTACGGCAGTCACCCTCGAACCTCGGAGTTGGATCCCCTCCAAGATCTTGAAACACCAGCAGTAGACTACCTGCATTCTACAATCACCCAAGCCTTTAAGGAAGCTGTTTCTCACCTTCATAGGGCTAAAGAACAATACAAGAAAGGAGCAGATCAACATCGGAAGGAAGCCCCTCAATATCAAGTAGGGGATCAAGTCTGGTTATCAACCAAATATCTACCTCTAAAAGGGCCACGCACATTCAACCCAAGATACCTTGGTCCCTAGTCCATCACTACCATAGTAAACCCAGTAGCGGTCAAGTTGGACTTGCCCCCGTACATGAAGATACATCCGGTCTTCCACGTCTCTCTATTAAAACCCGTGCAACCTCAAACCCGACTAACTAAATCTCCAAAACCTATCCTAGTTGATGGAGAACTCGAGTTTGAAGTCAAAAGCATTCTGGACTCCAAGATCTCCAAATCTAAACTATTTTACCTAATTGACTGGAAAGGCTACGGCCCCCAAGAGAGATCCTGGGAACCTGCTGAATATGTCCACGTTCCTCGCCTAATGAAAAGATTTCACCGAACATTTCCTGACAAGCCGAAACCCCCGGAGAAGCCCGGTTTGGGAGGGGCCTTGAGGGGGGTTACTGTCATGATCTCTGCTTCCAAAAGTTCAGGGTTTTCCCAACTCCCTTGGAAGCAGATCCATAACCCAAGTTCCGAGTGCCAACCAGTCCCAATTGGGACCTTTTGGACCCAGTCCTGGCGCCAGTGGCACCAGGCTCATAAATATGCCCAGTCCCAGCGCTGGAAGCGCCGGGCTCATAATGCTTGGGTGGACTTACCTGCAGCAGACCATGCTGCTTACTTGCCTGCCAGTTGAGCCTCTGATCCTCTTCTGTTTGGAACTACTTTTCCTGTTGGGTGGGGCAGGAGCCACTCCCTAGATTCAGAACACTGGAACTCTTCTGGAAAGCAGGAACTCTTTTCTTACCTAGGCGTGGCTGTGGAAGGAGACACCTAAGCACTACAGGAGGCTATTTAAACCACACCCGATGGATGAATCTTGCTTTGCGTTATTCTGCATCCTCTGCAGCAGAACGCTCATCGTGTCTTCTGCATCTGATCCTGGGCCTAAGGAAAAAGGCTTACCATCCTGAATCCAGTCTTCAGCAACACCTATAAAGACAAGAAAGAACAGGTTAGCATTACGGTCTTCAGTGACAGCTCTTCACTTACCTGGTCCATCGGCTGTCACCAACGCCTCGCACTGCATTCCGGCATCTGAAAGACAAAGGCTTACCTACTCTTCGTGCGCTCCGGAGGTCTTCACACTGCATTCCGGCATCTGAAAGACAAAAGTTTACCAACTCTTCGCACGCTCCGGAGGCCTTCGGCGCTGCATCCCGCATCTGAAAGACAAAACAAGGTGCGTTTAAAGACATTGGGGAACTTTAATACTCACGTGCCGTTACTCCTTTCCACATCTAACCCAGTGGGTATTCCGGCACCCTGCAGCCGCTCCGAACTTGTACCTGCAAAATAAAAAGACAGTTAGAGCGCATCGTGAAGCAGGCAACAAGCGCTTACTTACGTGCTTCCAGGCGCTTCTATTCATCACACGGGCTCCATCTTCAACTCACTTCAGCCCGTCATCCGCCATCGCCGGAACCCTGCAAAACAAGAGACATCATTACTAAAGACTTTAAAGACATTAGAATTACTCGAAACTTACCGTTCGTGCAGTAAACGACGGACAGCAGTCCTCTGAAGTCAAGAGGCCTGCTCCCCATATCCAGTGAAGAAACTGGTTACAGCACCCTGCCCCGAGGCAGATGGAGAGCACGGCGTTCACTTACCTAAGGTGAGAGCGTTAACCTTTGGGGTTCTACAGGAGAAGAGAAAGGGAAGAAGAGAGAGACATTCAATAACCCAGTTCCTTAATCCCATATTTTCTATCTGCAGACATCTTACCCTTCGAGTCCGACATACAGTGCACAGAGGTCCAGCCCAAAGAGCCAGCCGTGTGTTACACATCACCTTTGAAGATTCGGTATACGCCCAGTCAAGACCGGCGCCTCTACGGGAATCAGGTGAGCGTTATAATGCCCTGCCAGCTATCGCCCTATCTTCATCACTCCCTTCCCGCGGAAGCTACTTGAGAAGCTGGCCTTGCCCCATCTTAAATCTCACACTGAACTTGATGGATGCCTCCACAACCATCAATCTGGATTCTGAGCATCCAGAGGCATGGAAACTGCTCTTCTGAACACCTGTGAAGAACTGCCTGCATCTCTGGACTCTAATTCCCCAGCTGCCCTTATCCTTCTCGATCTCTCCTCTGCATTTGACACCATTAATAATTCCATCCTCATACAAAGGCTCCATGATACACTTGGTATCTCTGAATGGGCACTGGATTGGCTGTGTACCTCAATTTTCCCTCAATAACTGCTCTTCCCAACTCATCCTGGGCCCTTTCTCCTCTCCTACTTCCATCTCCTTTGGTGGCGTCCCCCAGGGTTCTATACTCTCCCCTTTGCTCCTTAACATCTGCGTTGCTCTCCTTGCATGTCTCATATCCACCTTCTCCTCCAAATGTCAGTGTTATGCAGATGACACACAGCACTTCTTCAGACTAGCTGCTCACCCTCTTTCACCCTCCTTCATCCATGAATGCCATCCAGTCTTGGTGCACATGCAATGATCTCAGCCTCAACGCCTGTAAAACAGAGATCCTTCCCATTGGGACTCCTGCTCCCTCCTTTTTCCCCTCTCGCTGTCCCTCATTCTTGGGCCACCCCTATACCTTCAATTGCAACCACAAACCTTGGAGTCATCTTCAACTCCTCTCTCTCCTTCCTCTCTCACAGTCTAGAAATTGTCAAGAAGTCTAACTATCAGCTGTTCCTTCTCAAAGGAATTCTTCCTTTTTCTCACTTTCCCTTAGAGGCTCAATGTTACCTGAGTCCTGGTTCTCTCAAGACTTGACTACTGTAACCTCCTCCTCCTGAATCTTGCTTCTACCACTCTACAACCTCTTCAGCGTATCCAAAATAGGGTAGCAAGACTTATCCTTGGCCTTAAGCCCAGGGACCACATCTCTCCTGCACTAAAAGGTTTTCACTGGATCCCGGTTGCTGCACGGATTAAATTTAATCCCCTCTGCATAATCCACAAGGCTGTCTGGGCCAGAGGACCAAACTATCTTCAACTATGTCTCACTAAATACTCTCCCACTAGACCACTTCGCTCCTCTGACACCAACTCCTTGTGTGTAAAGTGTTTTGCTAAACAGAGCGCAGGGGGTCACTCTCTTTCCTCTGCAGGCTCCCACCTTTGGAATGGCCTCCCCGTCTCCTTGGGCCTTAATCAGGATCTTCTCAAACTCTGGAAGCTTCTTAAGACCTTTTCCCCACCTCCTCCCCTCCCTTTTTCCTCTGCTAATCCCACATGTGCTGTATTGGCCCTGGCTCTGATGCACCTTCGGGGCCTTGACCTCCCTATCAATTCTCCTCAGCCCCTGTCTTCCACAGTACTTTGCTTCTGCACACCCTCTGCCCTGGAGACTCACACTTACACCTCCTGTGATACAGGCCATGTAGCACTCAATCATTCCTAGCACTTCATCCATGTCTCACCCTCGTGCTCAGACATCCCAGCACTTACCCCCTTCCATCTTCCTTTCTGCACTTGCACGTTCTAAATACTCATAAGGCATAGTAGGTACGTCCCTACACCACTTCCCCATCTGCTCTTAACATTGTGTTGTAATTGTGGTTTCCTCCCTGCCCAGTGGGCACTTTGAAACAGTATATTGTTATTGTATTAGCACCTAACAAGCCAACAATAAATAAAATAAATACCGATTTTAACATCCTCTAACATTTTTTCCTTGACCGTGTTTCAGTCTGTCAAATACGCCAATTATATTTTTCAGGTTCATTTTGCAATTCCTTCTATGAGAATGTAGGCAAAAATGCAAGGAGTAAGTCACTTTCCCTTTTTAATTTTATTTGCAAGTGGAGAGGGCACTGAACAAAATACGTTTCTACTCTGCATCATTTTTCTGCCATCCAATACCAAGTGCTATAAAGCTTGTAGGTATTTCAATCCTCTGGAATCTGTCTGTTTTGTTAATCAGTTAAAGAATGATGAATTTAA